>NW_028270154.1:77738575-78350575 GCF_037043375.1 Chiloscyllium plagiosum | reverse complement strand
CTTTGCTGCTGCTGCTGCTGCTTTCCCCAGAGAAGCCATGATCCCACAACAGTATTCAAAATAGTTCACCTGTTTGAGGGGGGGGGGGGAATGGCCACAGGGAGTCCTTTACTGCCTGCCCATGATTACTCTTCCCTGACAGTGTAGACCTTATTGGTGGTGTGGCAAGCTCACTAAACATGCTATCTGTGACATTCGCAGCCTCATGGATGCTTCATAGTGCGTTCATCCATAGTTCCAGTCACTCCATGTACCACATCAGGAGCTGCAGCTAAACATACCTCCTGCACACATGGTCACTGGAAGTGTACCTGATTTCCCACATTTTGCAGAAGTAGCATTCCACTGGGCACAGTTCCTCAACCATTTTAAATCTTAATGACTGCATCAACCTGATTAGTGACAGTTAATAATCCAGGAACAACCTTACCCACTCATCACCAAACTTCAGATCTCTGACTCCCGCTCTCAACTACTAGCAGACTTCAACTACAAAAGAAGTTGTGTTTATTGCAGAAGTATACTTTTTTCCTTTAAAAAGTGTTTATCTGCACTCACAGGTACTAAAGCACTTCTGTACAATTTTTGCACATTAAGGAAAACAAACTTTGGAGTTTGACATTCCCCACAGTTGCAGAATTCGAAGGCATTTCCTACTCATGCAGGACACTACTTACGTACACAGATGCAGCAAGTAGGTCTGATAATTGAATGGATCTCATTGCACTTTGGCAGAAAAACCTGAGATGGTGGTCTTTTCCCATTGCACCAATGTGGCAGCTCTCTCAAGCTTTAGTGTGTCTCTCTGCACATCATCCTGGACCTTGGAACATGCTAGTCTGTAACATTCTGTCAAGGTCAATGCTTTGCGCTGGAAGACCAACAAGTTTCAGGAAGACCAAAGAGCGTCTTTCTCCAGCTCCTTCAGGCTTGATATGTGTCCGGGGAAACAGCCCTTAGAGCACAGGGTCTAGCGTTACAGTGCTGCCCAGGACTAAACTCAACAAAAACCATTACATTTCTCTCCAGACTTCCTTTGCAAAGGCACATTCCAGAACGAAATGTGTGACAGTCTCTACCCAACTGCAGCCAGTTTGAGGGCAGTGTGCGGTGGTGCAGAGAGACTGGGCGTATGTGAAGGATCTGACAAGGATCTTCTCACCATCAGCTAAGCGACATGTTGGTGCTTGTTGACAAGGTCTGGTGATGATGCATTCTGCCTTAAGACTTTGACAGTCTGCTCAGGGAACAACCGCCAGGATCTACCTTCTGTTTTTCCTGCAGGGTCTCGAGGAAGCTATGTGATAACTGCTGCCTGATGGACTTGTGGTCAAAGGCATCTTTCATCGCAAATTTCACAACAAAGGACAAGTGATATGGAATGGTCCAACTCCTTGGAGTATTCTGCAGCACCAAGGTCAGTCCCATCCTTCGCAACACCAGAGACATGTAGAACCACAGCATGCAGTGACACTTGGTGTTTGTGTACCAAGGGTCTACGCACAGCTTGACGCAGCCACACACTAAAGTGGCCATTAGGATGAGGGCAGCTTTGGATAGGTTTGTCCCCCCTTTATCCAGAGCTTTGTACGTGGCATCCCTGTGGACATGGTCCATCCCTGTGGACATGGTCCAGATTAAGTTGGGTGATTGGGTAACTACAATGGTACAACAACAGAGAGAGTGCCTTACACCTGATGACCAGGTTTTTGTCCGCAGTGGAGAGGGAGTGGTGCTACCAACAGCCTAGTTCCTGCCTCACTTTGGCAATACGCTTCTCCCAAGTTTTTTTTGCATGCCCCAGCCCCTCCAAACCATATTCCCAGCACCTTCAGGTAATCAGTCCTGATGGTGAAGGGGATAAAGAATCAGATAGCCCAGTTCCTGAAGCCTTGCTCTTGCCTCGATTTACCTTGGAGCCTGAGGCCATTTTGAACTGGTCACAAATGCTCACGAGTCTGCACACTGACAGAAGATCCAAGCTGAAACCTACAGGGCTCCACTGCCTGGAACAGTCTCCCCTCTCAGGCTCACATACCCCCTGATGGACTCGGCAATCGGTTCTATACAACACACAGACCATGCAGGAGAAAGTGGGTCTGACTCTAGATCTGATCGGGAAGCTTTCTGATTCTCACCCATAGATTGAGACTGCACTAACCATATTGATGTAGAGCAGTTGAATCCAACTGTGGATTCCCTCCCCAAAGCCCATTTTGGAGAGCATGTCCCACATGGAGATGTGCGATATCTTGTCAAAGGTTTTCTCCTGGTCCAGCCACTGTCCTGCACGTAGGCGATCAAACAACAAAAAATAAGTACTTTATCTCTGGCAGGCACTAATCACTCAATGTGCAAACCTGGTTCCTGAGCAACCAAGCCTATGTATGTGATCCCCTTCTCAGTCATGATGCATAAAACCATAATCAGCAGGATGTTGCTAGCAAACTTTAAAATGCTACATTTGATTCCCAGATCCAAATCAATAATGTATAATTTTTGGAGTGCTGCTCCTTCATTAGGTGGTTGTGCCATCAGGTGTACAACCACACGATGAAAGAACAGCTCTCCGAAAGCTAGTGCTTCCAAATAAACTGTTGGTCTATAACCTGGTGTTGTGTGATTTTTAACTTTGTCCACCCCAGTCCAACACCGGCACCTGAAAGTCATGATGTTTCCTGTGGTTTCCTCCCACAGCCCAAAGAAGTGCAGGTTAGGGTGGATTGGCCATGCTAAATTGCCCATAGTGATCAGGGATGTGTGGATTAGCCATGGGGAAATGTAGGGTAGGGAGATGGGTCTGGATGGGATGCTCTTCAGAGGGTTGGTGTGGACCAGTTCGGCCAAATGGCCTGTTTCCACATAGTTGAGATTCTATCTGCTTCCTGTCTGGTAACCAATTCCCAATCCACGCCAGTGTGTACCATACACCTTAAACATTCAGTATTAGAATTACATCCAGAGAACAATGATTACGTAGTGATTCCTTCATGCATTGTTTTTATGCATTGATATTATTGATTCTAGGTATTGGATATAAGAAGAAAGTATATACTCTCAATGCCCGGTGTCATTTCTCAATAAATAGGGATGGAGAATGACTACTGCTTTCCTATCATATTTCCTATAAATGTGCTGATGAATACAGTTATGTTCTTTAAAATTTTTATCACTTGCTGTTGCTTGGACCTCAAAGCTCTGGCATTGTGCACTACTCAATATGTTACCATTATAAGACTCCCAATAAGTATGTTCCTCGTTTCCTCTTAAACTGGTGTTCGGTGATACATCATACAACTCCCCTCAATCTGTTAATTCCCTTCATTCCCCTCAGTGTTCACTCACTCTTTCCTTCATTGTATCAGCAACCCCGTCCATTCATTATCAGGATTTGTTCATTCATGGCCAATGATTAGATGCTGCATTCAACAATTTTATTGTCTTAGTGATCTCAGCCTCTCACAATGCATCCCGTTGTATTTTCCGTCCCCTTTAATTGGCCAACAAAATGCTTAGGATAGGTATTGTGATGATAGCGCACCTTATTTTAAATGGTTGGAAATGAGTTCTAAACATCACCAGTAAATCCACCATTTGTTCCTTCACTTCTTTGGACAGTTTACTCATGTCACTTACCAAGACTGCCGCCATGTCATGTCTACAATGGGTATTTTTTGCATCATTGTTATCAGTGATATGATGTCAAACAATGGAGCTTCTCTATTGCTAATTCTGCCTCCAGGAAACTTGGTTCACATTTCCCATGCCAATCACTCAACAACAACTGTTTTCATTTACGTAGCATCTTCAATCTGCCAAAATTTGACACAGAATTACACTAGGCATTATAAGGACAGGTGGCCAAAGTTCAAAAAAGGAATAATGATTCAGATTTTCTCCACAACAGACCCTCTCTACCATGTCAAAAGAGCCGAATGGTGTTCAAATCACAAGGGGCACCCTGTATGCAGCATTTCTCACCTGTTGAAGGAGCAGTGCTCTGAAAGCTTGTGATTTCAGATAAACATGTTCAACTATAATCTTGTGTCATGTGACTTCTGACCTTGTCCATCCCCGTCCAACACTGGCACCTCCACATCATTTCTCATTTTTGCGAGGGCACTTTGTAGTTCGCACATGCACAGCTTATGGTGGTAGGTATTGGGAAATGACACAGGACACTGATATTTGAGATCATGTGCAATCGTCTTTAATAATCAGCTGCCTGTACTGAAATATGTTTGGAGTTTCTGGCACCTGGAACCTGGATTATGGAGATTAGACCAGGCAAGAACATGCCTATTTTCTGTACAATTCCTTTGGATAACCACAATATCCCTTTGACAGCTGAGGTACCCATGTTGGAATGATTTTAGAACACCTTGGGATACAATCAGGGTTCCCTTGGAAGGAGAGATTCAAGTTTTTTTTAGGATTTTTCCTTTGAGATCCTTTGCAGGAGATCTCAGATGCTCAATTGGATCATTCACAGTGGAAGAGATTGTGCACAAACAGCTTGGAACTATTCAACTTGTCAAGACCTGTCAAGTAGTATTAACTTGTCATGTGATGTCAGGAAGTGTCTCACACTGTCAAAAGCTGTCAAGAAACATTAAAGAAGTATCAAAACAAATCAGGAATTAAAGAAATGTATTTTTATGAATGGTTTTCCCAGCAGAGCATAGACTATAATATAGACATTTGAGCAGGAAAGCTTTAGTTTTTCTTCTGTGTACGTGTTATTATGGATACCCAGTGAGTTCAAATGGCAAGTGAAGAGAAGAAGAATGGTGTGTGGAAGGAGATAGTGTTGGCATGGGTGTATGAGGGATCATTGGAATTGGTATGTGGGAATGAGGAGCCATGTGGAATGGGGAGATGACGTTAGAGGGGTATGGAGACTGTATAGGGGTGAGGGGAGTATAAAGGGTGAAAGATACAGGAATATTTTATGTCCTTTTGTTTGTTTTCGTCTTTGGACATGGCGTTGGAGCACCATGGCAGGTTTTCCATCTGGCCACCTTGGCCAAAGGTAACCTCCTCAAAACTTCCAAGGCCAGGTTCCAAATCTGGTCTGAGCCCCCAGGTCAAACATAGGGAGAATGATGCAACCTACGTCGGGTTGATGGAGTTAGGAATTCTCCTGCTTCTGACCACCTGACCCAGGAACAAAGATCAAGTTCAAAGATAGTGGAAATTTAGGGAGGTTTGCGATAGATAGCAGTGCAATGAAAATTGCTGTCTGATAGAAAATGTGCTCTGCCCCCCAGCCTGTATTCAGTTGCGCACTCTCTTTTATCAGTCCATTTTTGTGCCAAAATATGCCAACACAATCCACCCTTGGTGCCTCACTAGCATTATGCTTTTTAGTGCTTCATATCTTTTTCTGGACACTGTTTTAAATATTTCCCTGCATTGTTCCAAAACGTTGTTTGCCAATATGGTTGCCCATTTTATTTTCTCATGGTCTAATATTTGCCTTTAAAATGGATATTTCTTCAATTTTCTCTACGTCGATATTACCTCCTTTCCAATCATTATCTGAAAGTGAAACTGAAAGTGAAACTGGAAGGATTATTATGGTCAATATTGTCTGGATATGCCTCGACTTTTACTTCTTGCACCAGCTCGAGGGCACTTTCCTCGTTATTAATAATGTAAAAAGAGATTTCCTGTTCACTTCTATTATGTAGAATATTCATTATGCAGCCTTAATGTTCCAAGACAGTGTGATCTCTATATTAATGCTTTGCATTTTTATTGACCAGCTTAAATGCAAATTGTCAATACAGCGCATCAGTAATCTTTTATGTATTAACTCCTGCTCATAAATTTCCTCCTTTCATCCAAATGTTTACATCCTGGAATAAAACAGTCTTGAGTATGAATGACTGAAAATGATTGTTTTAATCTCCAAGGTGTCACAAAGAAAGGCTGGCTTGCCTAGTTTGTTGGCAAATTATCAACAGGCTTGTTTGACTGCACCAAGCCTTGGTCAGTCTGAACAATCAGGGAACTCACCAGGACAAAGGACCCGATACCCAGCATGAGCAAAACCAACGTAGTGTACAAAATCTCATGCAAGGACTGCACAAAACACTACATAGGACAAACAGGAAGACAGCTAACGATCCATATCCATGAACACCAACTAGCCACGAAACAACACGACCAGCTATCCTTAGTAGCCACACACGTGGATGACAAGCAACATGAGTTCGACTGGGACAGCACTACTATTATAGGACAAGCCAAACAGAGAACAGCCAGGGAATTCCTAGAGGCATGGCATTCATCCACAGATTCTATCAACAAACACATCGACCTGGACCCAATATACCGGCCACTGCAGCAGACAGCTGGAACTGACAACCGGAAGCGGCAGAGACAAACCACTTTAAATGCCTCTTCATCAGGAGGGCTTTTGCCTGAAACGTCGATTTTCCTGCTCCTTGGACGCTACCTGACCTGCTGTGCTTTTCCAGCACCACTCTAATCTAGACTCTGGTTTCCTGCATCTGCAGTCCTTGTTTTTACCTGAACAATCAGGGTAGCTGTTTGGGCTCTGGGTATATTTTAAGCTAATTGATACTCAGTTTTGTTTTTTGGACTTCTTCCTTCTAAAAATAAAGGGTTAACCAGGTTAATGAGGGCAAGTGAAAGGAATTCAAATGTGGTAGATTCAACCTACAAAGAAAACTAAAAAGTAACATTGGATTAATGAACTACATGGAGGTGATGACAGACAAAGGGAGATAGAGAAGGAGATTAATGATCTGGATGTCTTCTCAACCTGTCTGACATGAATGAGGCAGGTGGGGTATTAAAATGCTGGGCATTTAGGTGTTGTGAATTCTCATGATATACTCATCACCCCATCATCGTTGTATATCAACTCAAAAAGGCCTGGTGGGTCTCTCCACTCCAAGTAGGTTGACATCTACTTTATAGACCAGCATCAGCATCTGGTGCTGAGTGCCCACAAAATGCTGAGGTAAGCAGTTTGCCTTTCTTCTGGGCCAGGAGGGTTGGCCCTGCATAGAGTCCTTCTCAACACCCGCCTTGTATCACCCTCCCTGCAATGGTTCCATATTGTCTCTCAAATCCCTTGACCCCCATAGCACATAGCTATTGTATCTGCTTCTAATGCGTCCCCTGGCAATGCATTCCAGCATCTAGCACCCTCTGTGTAAACAACTCACCTCGTACAATCCGTTAAACTTCCTCCCTCTCATCTTAAACCTATGCACCCTAGTATTAGATATTTCAGCCCTGAGAAAAAAGACTCCAACTGTCCAACCTATCAATGCCTCTCATAATTCTATAGGCTTCTTTCAGGTTATTTCTCACCCTCCAATGCTCTAGCAAAGGTAATCTAAGAGGAGAAAGTGAGGTCTGCAGATGCTGGAGATCAGAGATGGAAATGTGTTGCTGGAAAAGCGCAGCAGGTCAGGCAGCATCTAGGGAACAGGAGAATCGACGTTTCCTGAAGAAGGGCTAATGCCCGAAACGTCGATTCTCCTGTTCCTTAGATGCTGCCTGACCTGCTGCGCTTTTCCAGCAACACATTTCCATCAAAGGTAATCTAAGTTTGTTCAACCTCTCCTTATAACACCAATGCAGGCAATATCCTAGTAAATCTTTTTTGCACCTTTCCCAAGCCACAACATCCTTTCTACAGTGTAGCAACCAGAACTGCACACTCCAAATACTCCATACTCCAAATGTAGCCTAATTAAAATTTGTTACATCTGCATCATGGCTTGCCAATTTTTATACTCAGTGCCCAGACCAATGAAGGCAAGTATGCCGCATGCTTTCTTTCCCACCTAATCCACTTGTGTTGCCATTTTCAGGAAACTGTGGACATCTACCCCTAGATCCCTTTGTATAAGGATCCTGTCATAAAGTATAGAGTTTCCTGTTGCATTTGACCTCCCAAAATGCTTCACCTCACATTTGTCCAGATTAAACTCCACCCGCCATTTCTCCACCCAATGTTCCAACTGTTCTATACTCTTGCAGTATCCCTTGACAATTTCCTCAGTCTCTACAATTTCACCAATCTCTGTGTTGTCTGCAAACTTATTAATCAGATCATCCGGATTTTCAACCAAATCATTTATACATATTACAAGCAACAGAGGTCCCAGCACTGATCCTTGTAGAACATCACTGGTCTAATCAGGAAAACACTTCTCCACAACTACTTTCTGTATTCTATGATCCATCTAATTTTGTATCCAATTTGACAATTTACCATGGATTCCATGTGACTTTAATCTTCTGGATCAGCCTCCCATGAGGCACCTTGGCAAATGCTTTAGCCAAGTCCATGTGGACAACATTTACTGCCCTGCCCTCATCAATCATCGTTCACTTCCTCAAATAATTCAAGCGAATTTGTGAAACAAGACGTGCCCTGCAAATGGTCATGCTGACTATCCCTAGTAAGTCCATTCTTTTCCAAACACAAGTAAATCCTGTCCCTAAGAATCTTCTCAATAATTTCCAATCCACTGATGTAAGGCTCAACATTTGTAATTTCCTGGAATATCCCTGTTGCTACTTTTAAACAAACATTGGCTATTCTCCCGTCATCTGGGACCTTGCCTGTGGCTAAAGAGGATAAAAAGATTTCGTACAAATCCTAAGCAATCCCTGAGTTTGATCCCAACAGTCCCTGGGAGCTTATTTACCTCATGTTTTTCAAGATATCCAATACCTCCGCCTTCTTAATATTGACATGCCCTAAAATATCAACATACACAGCATTCTCAAAGATCCAACCCATCCTGGCAATGTTTTCTACAACCTCTACCATCGGGGAGAAGGTACAGAAGCCTGAACACAAGCACCAGCCGGTTTTGAAATAGTTTCTACCCTACTGTTTTTAGAATACTGAATGGGCTCACAAACTCTTAACATTTGCCTGTACCTGTGTTTTTATTTTTGCTGGTGTTTACCTATTATTTACTTATCTATGCTACTTAACTCTGTGATCTGCCTGCATTGCTTGCAAGATAAAGCTTTTCACCTTGCCTCGGTACACGTGACAATAAATTCAATTCAATTCAATTCAATACCCCTCCCTAATCTTAACATCATCTTTTGCCCTCTCCTTGGTAAGTACCGATGTGAAGTACTTATTAGGATCTCACTCACTTCCTTTGCCTCAATGCATGAATTGCTTCCGTTGTCCTTGAGTCAACCTACCCTTTCCCTAGCTACTCTCGAGCTCCTAATATGTGTGCAAAATATCTTGGAATTCTCCTTAATCTGACTTTCCAAGGATATTTCATGGTCTCAATAGACTTTCTAATTCCTTGCTAAAGATCTTTCCTGCTTCTTTTATATTTCTCAAGAGCCTTGTCTGATTTCAGTTTAGGAGAAAGTGAGGATTGCAGATGCTGGAGATCAGAATCAAGAGTGTGGTGTGGTGACAGCAGGTTAGGCAGCATCCGAGGAGCAGGAGAATTGACGTTTTGAGCATAAGCTGATGAATTCCTGAAACACTGATTCTCCTGTTCCTCGGATGCTGCCTGATCTGTTGTGCTTTTCCAGCACTACTTTCTCAACTCTGATTTCAGTTTAGCAAATCTTACATATGTTTCCTCATTCTTTTTGACTGAACATTGAATATTGTCATCCAGAGTTCTCAAATCTTGCCACTTTGTTTTTAGATTAGATTTCCTACAGTGTGGAAACAGGCCTTTCGGCCCAACCAGTCCACACCGACCCTCCAAAGAGTAACCCACCCAGACCCATTTCCCTCTGACTAATGCACCTAACACAATGGGCAATTTAGCGTGGCCAATTCACCTGACCTGAACATCTTTGAATTGTGGGAGGAAACCGGAGCACCCAGAGGAAACCCACGCTGACACAAGGAGAATGTGCAAACTCCACATAGCCAGTCACCAAAGGCCGGAATCGGACCTGGGACCCTGGTGCTGTGAGGCAGCAGTGCTAACCACTGTGCCATTGTGCCACCTCACAGCAGGATAAATACCTGAGGAGTGAGGTCAGTCAGAGCGTACCTTTGTTTTCATCCTCACAGGAACACGCTGATCCTGAGCTCTGATCAACTGACCTTTAAAAGGCTGATATGGATTTATAGTCAGACTGCAGACCCAATCTAATTTTTCCATTCCTGCCTAATACTGTTGAAATTAGCCATCCCCCAACTTGGCATTTTCACCCAAGAATCAGTCTTATCATTTCCATACCATCTTAAAATGTACAGAGTTATGATCACTGTTCCCAAAATGCTCCTTCACTGAAACTTCAATCACCTGGCCAGGCTCATTCTCCAATACAAAGTCTAGCCCCGCCCCTTCCGTAGTTGGACAATCTACACATTGTTCCAAGCAGTTGTCCAGGATGCACTGAACAAATTCTGTCTCATCATAGCCACTTGCATTAAAGCAGTAACAGTCAATACTGGGGAATTTAAAATTATCCACAATAATAATACTTTTATTTTTTACATCTCTCCATGATCTACTGTCAGGAGTAGGGTGAGTCAGAGTGAACCTGCAGGTGAATAGTAGGATAAATACCTGAGGAGTGGGGTCAGTCAGAGTGTACTTGGGGGTGAGCAGCAGGATAAATACTTGAGGAGTGGGGTCAGACAGAGCAAATGTGAAGCTGAATCTAAGGGTGGAGAACCAGAGGTGATGTCACAACTCAAGAAGTGACTTAAGCTTTGCTGCTCTAGAAGCAGGTTTGCAGAGTGAGTGAGTAGTGTCTGGACGGAGATAAAGCCTTTATTTTTCATAGTTTTAGTCTGGCAGGAATAAAGAGGGGAATGAGAGACCTGAGTGGTGCTGACTATGGTGAGGTTGTGTAATCAGTCTGCCATTGGTAAGATTGATTTTGTTGGTAATTTTCACAATGCAGGGGATCCAAGCACCATGGAACATCCCTTCTGCAATATGTGGGAAATCAGGGACAATTCCAATCTCCAGGGAGACTATCTATGCGGGAACTGTTTTCAGCTGTAGTTCCTGACTTGCCCTCAGGGAGCACCTTCATGGAGCTGCAACGCCATCACTATGGAGCATCCATGACACAGGGAAAGTCATGGATAGCACTTTTGGTGAGTTGGTCACACCAGCAGTCAGGACTAGACAAACAAGGAAGAGTTGAATGACCACCAGGAAAATGAATAAGTGTGGATAGGCAGTCCAGATGCACCCTGTGGTTATCCCCCTCTCAAGTATACAGTTTTGGAAACTATTGGTTGTGGGATGGGGTGACCTCTCAGGAGAAAGCAGCAGCAGCAACTAGATTAGTGGCACCACAATGGGGAATGTTGTACAGCAGGGAGGGTCAAGCAGTAGTGGTAGGGAAATCTCTAGTTAGGGGCACAGTTAAGTGGCTGCAAGCAAGGCTCTAGGTTGCTGCTTCCTTGTTGCCAGTGTCCAGGATGTTTCTGAGCAGGTACAGGAAGGGAGGGGTGAGCAGCCAGAGGTCATGGTCCATATTGGTACAAACAACATCAGTACGGTGGCTCAGTGGTTAGCACTGCTGCCTCACCACGCTAGGGACAGGTGTTCGATTCCAGCCTCGGGTGATTGTCTGTGTGGAGTTTGCACATTCTCCCTGTGTCTGAGTAGGTTTCCTCTGGGTGCTCCGGTTCCTCCCACAGTCCGAATGTTAGGTGAATTGAGTATGCTAAAATTGCCACAGTGTTCAGGGATGTGTAGGTTAGGTACATAAGTCAGGGGAAATGGAGATTAATAGGTTAGGTGAATGGTTCTGGGTGGGATATTCTTCAGAGGGCCAGTGTGGACTTGTTGGGCTGAATGGCCTTTTCCACACTGTAGTAATTCTATGATCCTATGATTCAAGATGAGGCCTTGCCAAGTGAGTTCAGGGAGTCAGGTCGGAAGTTGAAAATCAGGACCTCTGGAATTGTGAGGCAAGGAATAGGAAGATAGTACAGTTAGATACGTACCTCAGCAGCTGGTGTAGGAGGGAGGGCTTCATGTGTGTGAATCCTTTGGATGTCTTCTGGGGCAGGTGAGACCTGTACAAGAAGGACACAAGTACCTAAACTGGAGAGGCACCAATATCCTGATATGGAGGCTTGCTAGTGCCAATCAGGAGGGTATAAACTAGGGTGTACTGAGTGTATTGAGTTGGGTGATCAGTCATGATCATATTGAATGGTGAGCAGTTTCAACGGGCTGAATGGCCGAATCCTGCTCTTTATTTATGCTTCTATGTTTAATACTCAATTCAGAACTACTGCTCCTCGGATGCTGCCTGAATTGCTGTGCTTTTCCAGCACCACTCTAATCTAGACTCTGGTTTCCAGCATCTGCAGTCATTGTTTTTACCCTCAGAATACAGCTATATAAATCGTAGCATACCAGGTTTCATTGCCGCTCTGTGCTGGATTTTCTGGGATTGGAATAAAATTTGGGGCGACGTCTCTGGATCACAATCCAGCAGTCACTGTCCACCAATCCCTGTGGAATTGGTCATGCGTTCGAGCTCCAGTTGAGGAGAAGAATTATGTTTGAACTGACCGCTAACATTTACTGCCCAATGTCACTGATTAAGAACAGTCTATTCATTTAAGCAAGGCACAAAGAACTTCAGAAAACATGCACGCCCTGCAAAATTGAATGCTAATATCTTAATAAATTGATCCAGCCTGGTGGAATCGTTCTAAATTGTGAATTTAGTAAGACAACTATCCATTTGGAAATTATGTAAATTGGTGATCTTATGGCCCTCCCTTCCCGTCCACTGTCCTGTTGAATGGTATTCCAACGCACAGAAAGAAGCAACAGCTACAGCAGATGAAAGAAGGAAACTGGGCAACAATATAAAAATCTGTGCAATGCATTGTACAATATTGTACAACTGGTTTACCTAAAGAGATTTGTCATTTTCTGTGACTAGTTCCCAGGAGGAGATGAAATAGTTCCATCTGTGATCCTTGGTAACACACTTCATCAAGTTGATTAAATTATGGAAAGCCAATGATCTGGAGCAATAAACTCTCTTCTAACAAAAATATTGAACGCAATTTAGTTTGGGAGAGACATAAGATGGATTAATGGTTTTTAATACAAGACAGTAACAATAGCAATAAAATTTGGGATCCTTTCAAAACAAGTGGTGACAAAATATATATTTTTCCCAAGGTAAAAATGTCAATCAGTAGGGGACCTAGTTTTAAGGTAAAAGACCGAAAGTGTAAAAGAGATGTCAGAGGCATGTCTTTTACACAGAGAATGGTTAGTGCCTGGAATGCACTGCCAGAGGAGGTAATAGAAGCAGATACAATAGCACCGCTTAAGGGGCATCTTGACAGATACATGAGTTGGCAGGGAATAGAAGGTTATGGACCATATAGAGGCAAAAAGTTTTTAGTTCAGACAGCGTCATGTGTCAATGCAGCTAAGGGCCTGTTCCTGTGCCGAACTGCTGTTTGTTCAATATTCAGTCTGCTGGTTTCAGAGAATGAAGTAAGGAAAAATACTTACAGCCCTTAGGAACTACCAATCCAGCCCCAGCTGAGTATTATCAGACATGGCATACTGGCAAATCTGCAAATATGCCAGCACCTCCAGGCAGCCATGTTTAATGGCATCATGCATTGGGAACACACACTCTGGAAACTAATATACTACACAAGTCTCTCCCAGCATTGCATCACACTTGCTTCACATCGTCTTAATATAAATGCAAAGTCTTTAGAATCTTACAGCACAGAAGGAGGCCAATCATTCCATTCTGCTAGCCCTTTGAAAGATCTATCCATGTAATCCCAATTCCCATGCCTTTTCACTCTAGCCCTGCACATTCTTTCCCAGTTCCCAAGTTATTATTGTATTTGTTCCCTACCTTCCCTTTGAGCAGTGAATTCAGATGCTGTACCTGAATGATAACAGTTGAAGAACCGACAAACATAGAGCTGCAAAATCAGATGTGTGATGATGCTACTCCTTTAACAAGATTATGTTGTCCTTGGTTCTTTTATCAGAAGGGTCATAAATGCAGAGTTGCTGAGAGGTCTGGTTTTGATGGATTTTGGGCCAATTTGGTTATAACTAACAGATACTACCTCAGGGAAAAGACTTTCAAGTTTAAATTAATACTTGTACAATGAAGGGGGTATGACCCATTCTCCCAGCCCAATTTGAGGCTGATGGTCCAAAAAATAGCGACATGGAAGAAGGTGTTCAATCCTGAATCTCTCTGCCATCTCTCTCTCTCTCTCTCTCCTCTCTCTCTCTCTCTCTCCTGGAAGGACCTGTGTTTGATTTTACCTTTTTTGACAAGGGGTGTGTATGGGGATTGTTGCAAGTATTTGGAACTGCATCATTAAGTCGGGATAATCTGTTGGGTTTTCAGACAGGTTAAGTTATTCTATATTCCGTTCTCCTTTGTTTGTGTTTCATTCGGTAATCTTGCAAGCAAATTCTGTTTTGTTTAAAACTGAGTGTTTGGGCCAATTGTATCACTCCTGGAATATCTGTGTTATACCTGCTTAAAACAACTAGCAAAGTTAGGGTCTGGACTACATTCTTGAAATGTATTGAGATGGTCTGGCCTGGTCCATAACAGACGTAGGTGTTGCTGGCTGGTCAGCATTTATTGCCTAGCCCTCGTTGCCCTTAAACTGAATGGCTTGCTAGGCCATTTCAGAGGGTATTTCAGAGTCAACTACATTGCTGTGGGTCTGGAGCCACCACCAGGTGAGGAGGGTGGACTTCCTTCCCTGAAGGATGTTAATGTATCAGATGGGTCTTTTTCAACAATGGTTTCATATGCTATCATTAGATTCGTAACCCTAAATGTATATATTCTTTAATAGAATTCAATACCATAATCTGCCGTGGTGGGCTTCAAACATGGGTCCCCAGAACATTAGCTGAGTTTCTAGAATAATAGTCTAGTAGTAAAACCACTAGGCCATTGCTTCTTTCACTTTAATAATGAACATGGGTTCTTTCTTTTGCTTCCCATTAACCAATCCCATGAGATGATGGTTTGCATTATCTACACTAGTTCTGATGATGCTCAGGAGCTCACTCTGTCAATTTCTGCTGCATTATCTGCAGAGGAAGACAGTGTCTTCTAGACAGCTGGTCTTTGTGTTTCTGCTCACCTCTTCTAATGCCCTTGCAAATAGTCAACCTCCTCGGGTCACAACTATGGCATCCATTCCAATGGTAATGTCAATGGCTGCCAGCTTCAACCTGCAACCCCCTGCCCACTGCCTCAGACAGTATAGTCATCAAACTGGCAGTGTCTGCGAGACCAGTTACTCGAGCAGAGGTGTTTGGGTATCATTCCATTTATGACACTTAAAGAGTTTCCATTTTAGTAACAAATTCTGAAATGGCCTCAGCATTAGGGGTTGCCATCTTACCTCAGATCACACAGGAAATGGGATTGAACTAGCGATGGAATGCTTTGTTACAGAAGGAAATGTGACCAGACAGGCTGCTCAAAATGATAAATTGACAATGAATTTGATAAAGTGGACAAGGATTAAAGTCTGCTGGGAAATAAAGCCAGCCTTGATGAAAGTGACTGTGCTGCAGAATCCAGACAGGCTCCAACCTCCCACAGACAGTTTGCAAACAAACCTGATAGTTGCAAACCCGACAATACACACCCGAATTTGGGTATGAATGAGTCAATGGAATGTCACCCTTGAGACAATCAGAAACATCGAGGTGTGCACTGGACACGGAGGTGCCTCACACCCTTATTTGGAGGCAGCTATGTGCACTCAGCACCTACAGTAATGGACACTTAAGGAACACCTTGCCATCAGCCGTGCCAACACCTGGCTGCGTCTGATCGATGAGGGTGATCGAACATCATCGATCAATTGAAAGGTACGCAAGACTCTCCCAAAAGGGCATGAGAACCTTTGAGTTTAAGAATCACTGCAACGCCACCACAGGAGAGATAACTTGAGCAGTAACTGGAGGGTGGGAACTCGAGAATAACCGCCGAAAGTGAAGACACCTCCAAGACCATTGAAAGAAGAAGACATCACTATGTTGGTCCGGCCAAGTTCTCGTGTGTTAGATACGATCATACAAAGTTAAGTTAAAGCATAAGATAGTTTGTAGTATTTTTATTTGTTAGTTTCTAGCAAACTTTAGTGTTCTAGTATTAATTATGTTCAATAAACAAATATTATTGTCTATAAGAGTCAACTCACAGTTCTTTTACTGATTATGAGAATTTAAACACACTGTGTGGCAGGTACAACAGAAGTCATTAGCAATGAGCTGGCATCAGGCAAAACAGACATATCAACATGTGTTCTCCACAACAGATTTGTTTAAATTTGTCTGATCTCCAAACAGACTGCCCAAGGAGTGACATGGACTGCTGATACAGGAAGAAAACAAATGGCAATTCTACCTTGATTTGTTCCAATCAATTAGTTTCACTGGACCTGCCTCTCTGAGGCCCATTCAGTTAAATGATTGCCTTGCACTAGCTAAATGCTTTTGGAATTGCTTTCTCTACATAACTGTAATGTGTTTCTAACACAGATGTCAAGGTATAATTGAAGTAGTATTAACATTTTCCAATCATCTCGTACTAATCCCTGTATTTAATGAGCTGCAAAATAAATTTGTCACAGTTCCTACCTTAATTTCCTGAGGTATTCTTAGATGCGTTCCTTAGAATTCTTAGAATCCCTGCAGTGTGGAAATAGGCCCTTTAGCCCAACAAGTCCACACTGACCCTCTGAAGAGTATTCCATCCAAACCTATTCCCCGACATTTACCCCTGACTAATGTGCCTAACCTGCATATCCCTGAAGACTATGGGCAATTTAGCGTGGACAATTCACCTAACTGCACATCCTTTGAATTGTGGGAGGAAACTGGAGCGCCTGGAGGAAACCCATGCATTCCACTGCGTCCTTCTTTTTGCCTTACTCAAAATTGAACGTCACTAGTTAAGTTTATTAACTACTTTCCTCCCAAATCTCCACTTTCTCAAATGTATCCTCCTCTTATTTGGGAACCAGAACTGGAAATGGCATCAAGGATGTTCAGTGAGATTCAGCCAGAAATATGCTTTTCCAGATCAGGTGGAAAACTGCACCAAGATCGCAACAGATTAGGGTGAATTGACTGACAAAGGAACGTATGAAGACCTCATCATTGGCTATGTCACCAGAGAGAAACAAATTTTGTTCTTGTTTTCATTATTCTTTAATGGAGTGCCATGAAAACCAGCATTTGTTTCCCATCCCCATTTACTGTTGAGTTGTTGGTCCATTTCAGAAGGCAGTTAAGAACCCAGAGACAGTATATTCCTGTTAGGGTGAAAGGAAAAGTTGGTAGGTGTCGGGAAGCCTGGATAACTAAAGAAATTGAGGGTTTGGTTAAGAAAAAGAAGGAAACATATGTCAGGTATAGACAGGGTAGATCGAACGAATCCTGAGAAGAGTATAAATGCCGTAGGAGTATTCTTAAGAGGGAAATCAGGAGGGCAAAAAGGGGACATAAGATAGCTTTGGCAAATAGAGTTAAGGAGAATCCAAAGGATTTTTACAAATACATTAAGGACAAAAGGGTAACTAGGGAGAGAATAGGGCCCCTCAAAGATCAACAAGGTAGCCTTTGTGTGGAGCCGCAGGAGATAGGGGAGATATTAAACGAATATTTTGCATCAGCATAAGCATGGAAAAGGACATTGAAGATATAGAATGTAGGGAAATAGATGGTGACATTTTGAAATGTCCAAATTACCGAGGAGGAAGGGCTGGATATCTTGAAACACATAAAAGTGGATAAATTCACAGGACCTGATCAGGTGTACCCCGGAAGTCTGTGGGAAGCCAGGAAAGTAATTGCTGGACCTCTTGCTGAAATATTTGTATCATCGATAGTCACAGATGAGGTGCTGGAAGACTGGAGGTTGGCTAACGTGGTGCCACTGTTTAAGAAGGGTGGTAAGGACAAGCCAGGGAACAATACACCAGTGAGCCTGACGTCAGTGGTGGGCGAGATGTTGGAGAGAATCCTGAGGGACAAGATGTACATATATTTGGAAAGGCAAGACTGATTAGGGATAGACAGCATGGCTTTGTGCATGGGAAATCATGTCTCACAAACTTGATTGAGTTTTTTGAAAAAGTAACAAAGAGGATTGATGAGGGCAGAGTGGTAGACATGATGTATATGGACTGGTTAGCAAGGTTAGATCTCATTGAATACAGGGACAACTAGCTATTTGGATACAGAACTGGCTCAAAGGTAGAAGACAGAGGGTGGTGGTGGAGGGTTGTTTTTCAGACTGGAGGCCTGTGACCAGTGGAGTGCCACAAGGGTCGGTGCTGGGTCCATAACTTTTTGTCATTTACCTAAATGATTTGGATGTGAGTATAAGAGGTATAGTTAGTAAGTTTGCAAATGACACCAAAATTGGAGGTGTGCTGGACAGCGAAGAAGATCATCTCAGATTACAATGGGATCTTGATCAGATGGGCCAATGGACTGAGAGGTGGCAGATGGAGTTTAATTTAGATAAATGTGAGGTGCTGCATTTTGGAAAAGCAAATCTTAACAGGATATATACACTTAATGGTAAGGTCCCAGGGAGTGTTGCTGAACAAAGAGACCTTGGAGTGCAGATTCATAGCTCCTTGAAAGTAGAGTTGCAGGTAGATAGGATAGTGAAGAAGGCATTTGGTGTGCTTTCCTTTATTGTTCAGAATATTAAGTATAGGAGTTGGGAGGGCTGAAACATTGATTCTCCTGCTCCTCGCATGCTGCCTGACCTGCTGCATTTTTCCAGCACTACACTCTCGACTTTAATCTCCAGCAACTGTAGTCCTCACTTTCACCTATATGATTTGGGAGGTCATGTTGTGGCTGTACAGGTCATTGGTTAGGCCAGTTTTGGAATATTGCATGCAGTTCTGGTCTCCTTCTTACCGGAAGGATGTTGTGAAACTTGAAAGGGTTCAGAAAAGATTTACAAGGATGTTTCCTGGGTTGGAGAATTTGAGCTATAGGGAGAGGCTGAATAGGCTAGGCTGTTTTCCCTGGAGTGTCAGAGGCTGAGGGGTGACCTCATAGAGGTTTATAAGATCATGAGGTGTATGGATAGGATAAATAGACAACGCCTTTTTCCCTGGAGTAGGGAGTCCATAACTAGAGGGCATAGGTTTAGGGTGAGAGGGCAGAGATATAAGAGACCTAAGGGGCAACCTATTCACGCAGAGGATGGTGCATTTATGGAATAAGCTACCAGAGGAAGTGGTGGAGTCTAGTACAATTGTAACATTTAAAAGGCATCTGGATGGGGTTATGAATGGGAAGGGTTTGAAGGGATATGGCAAGTGGGATTAGATTAGGTTGGGATATCTGGTCAGCATGGAAAAGTTGGACCGAAGGGTCTGTTTCCATGCTGTACATCTCTATGACTCTATTCAACCCTGACTAATACACCTAACCTACACCCACCCTTGATCACTATGGGCAATTTAGCATGGCCAGTTCACCTAACCTGCACATCTTTGGATTGTGGGAGGAAACTGGAGCACCTGGAGGAAACCCACATGGGGAGAACGTGCAAACTCCACACAAACAGTTGCCCGAGGGTGGAATCAAACCCAGGTCCCTGGCGCCATGAGGCAGCAATGCTAACCACTGAGAATCCGTGCCACTCTTGGCCAGACTGCTGCAATTAAACATCAGTGGAGGGCCTGTATATTTGTAGATTTGGTGCCTATCAAGCATGCTGGATTATCCTGGATGGTGTTAAGCTTCTTGAATGCTGTTGGAGCTGCACTCATTGAGGGAAATGGGGAGAATTCCATCACATTCCTGTTTTGTGCCTTATAGAAGGTGAACAGGCTCTGGGGATTCACGAAGTGAATTATTCACTGCATGATTTCTAGCCTCTGACCTGCTCTTGTAGACAGTACTTCAATGGCTGGGTCAGTTCAGTTTCTGGTGAATCACTGGATGTTGCTACTGGGAGATTCAGTGATGGTAATGTATTTGAATGCTAAGGGATGATGGTTAGATTGTTTCTTATTGAGAATGGTCATTGCCTGGCATTCGTGTAGTGTGAATGTTACCTTACACTTCAAGCCCAAATCTAGAGGTTGTTTGGTACTTGTTGCATTTTGACATGGACTGCTTCAGTATTTGAGCAGTTGGGAATAATGTCGAACATTGTGCAATCATTGGTGAACATTCCCACTTCTGATCTTATCATGGAGGGAAGGTCATTGATGAAACAGCTGAAGATGTTTGGGCTTAGGACCTACCCTCGGGAACTCCTGAAGTTGTCCTGGGGCTGAGATGACTGACCTCCAACAGCCACAACTATCTTTCATGGAGTCTAGTATGATACCAACTGGGGGAGAGATTTTGCCCCTAATTCCCATTGCCTCTGTTTTGCTAGGGGTATGAGGAGATTTTTGCAGGGTTGACCAGTTGATATTAGCTTGCTATTTCAGATTTGATTAAATAACTAAATTTAGATTCTTATCTGCCATTCCATGAATTAAACTCATGTCTCTGAATTATTAGCCCAGTAACATAACTACTGTGCTATTATAACTGCATTAAAATGCACCAGCCAAGCAGAAATAGTTATACTGAGAGCCCCAGATGAGAACAGGCTTGAGACTTGTGAAATCCATCAAATGACTGGCCAGTGTTCATGTGTGAAAGATAGATATTTGAAAACTAATGTTACCCATGGAGCCGCATGCCGCCTCTGTAGATGAAGAGAGAGAAAGCGGACAAGAGATGTTAAGCAGTCCCCTTATTCCAGTTATGAGTTTAGTTTAGTAAATCTTCTTTGAACGGCTTTCAATGCATTAACATCGTTCTGTATATTCAGTGACCAGTTCTGTTCAGAGCACTTCAGGTGTACTCTCACTAGTGTCCTGTATAATGGAAGCATAACTTCCCTACTCTTGTATACAATTCCACTCACAATAAAACATAACATTCATTAACTTTCCTGATTTTTGCTGTACCTGCATACTAACCCTCTGTGATTCATGCACTGGGACACCCAGATCCCTTTGCATCTCAGAGCTCTGCAACCTCTCAACATTTTGATAGCATGTTCTTTTTATTCTTTCTGCCCAAAAGGATAATTTCACACTTTCCCACATTATACTTCATATGCCAGATTATTGCCAACTCGCTTAACCTATCTCTATCCCTTTGCAAGCTTCTTATGTTCTTTACATAACTCCCTTTCCTATCCAGGCAACACTTCCTCAGTACTGCACTGCATTGTTCAGTCCTGATCATGTACTCAAGTCTGTGGACTGAGGCTTTTATCCACAACCCTTGGGTTTGAAGATGGCAATATTGCCACTGAATTACAGTTGATCTGCTAACAAGGTATCAAACCTGGGGACTGATTTGGTTCACGTAGCCTGAGTTGACTAAGCCATTGTTGACTCCATGTGGAAGTATGTCAAAAAGAAAATACTCCCTATCTACTTTTATTCTCTTTGCTTTTGATTCTTGTGATCATTGAACGTGACAATTGGTCATTATAAAGGAATGTCTACCCATTAATCAGAATAATATAATTTAAGCTACTTTGTCAATTTAAGAAAATTATTGTTGTGCATATTGTTTGTCAATCATTGGATGCACAGACTTTGTCCATCCAGTGTCTTATAGGTGACTGGATCCCAATTATAGGTTTCCCTTAGTTGAGTGTTATGATGCTTTGGGTGGATGATGGCCTAGTGGTATTAATCCAGAAACCCAGGTGATGCTTTGGGACCTGGGTTCAAATCCATCCATGGGAGACAGGGGAAATTGAAATCAATAATAATCCAGAAGTAAGAGTTGAATGATGACCATGAAATTACTGTTGATGATCAAGGGAAAACCCTATCTGCTTCACTCATGGCTTTTAGAGAAGGACAGTGCAGGAGAGAGAGAGAGAGAGAACCTACACAATTACCGCCTTTGCTGTTTGAATTCATGTATCGCTGGACATCGGACTGCATCTGGGAGAATTAACAAACAGTGAAATTCATAACTAATCTTGGAGGAACTGTTGGGCGAAGTTCACAGCACAGAATCAGATAAGTTAATTGTTGTTTTAAGTCTGTCCAAGAGAGAGGCTGCAGTAGTGAGTATAGTGGATTCTTTCTTGATTATATGTTTTTGGAGATAAGTCTCTTGATTAAACTTAAAATATAAGCCATAGCTATTAATTTAACCTTGGGCAGTGGTTGTAGAGGAATAAGACGGCACCAGCAATAGTATGTGATGGATGGCAGTTATAGGAAGGGGGGACAGTTATTTTCTGGGTCTGTAGATTGTGAAGGAACAAAAATGGCCTTTGCAGTGATATGTACTTCTTGTCAGATGTGGGAGTTTAAAGAGAGTTTAAGGGTTACTGCGGATTGTATCTGCCATAATTGCTGTTGGAATCTTATCAGACAGAGTGGATCGGTTGGAGAGACAGATAGAAGCGATGAGGAATTTGCACCAGCAACAGTATGTGATGGATGGCAGTTATAGGAAGGGGGGACAATTTCAGATACAGTCACATAGATGGGTTAACTCCAGGAAGGGTGAGAGAGGTCGTCACCTAGGGCAGGGGTCTTTTGTGGATATGAGCTGGAAATGTGTTGCTGGAAAAGCGCAGCAGGTCAGGCAGCATCCAGGGAACAGGAGAATCGACGTTTCGGGCATAAGCTCTTCTTCAGGAATGGGGAAAGTTTGTCCAGCAGGCTAAGATAAAAGGTAGGGAGGAGGGACTTGGGAGAGGGGCGTCGGAAATTGATAGGTGGAAAGAGGTTAAGGTGAGGGTGATAGGTCAGACTGGGGTGGGGGCGGAGAGGTCGGGAAGAAGATCTCAGGTTAGGAAGGCGGTGCTGAATTTGATGGATTTGACTGAGACAGGCTGGGAGGAGGGGAAATGAGGAAACTGGTGAAATCCGAGTTCATCCCTTGTGGTTGGAGGGTTCCTAGCCGGAAGATGAGGCGTTCTTCCTCCAACCGTCGTTTTGTTGTGGTCTGACGATGGAGGAGTCCAAAGACCTGCATATCCTTGGTGGAGTGGGAGGGGGAATTGAAATGTTGAGCCACAGGGTGGTTGGGTTGGTTGGTCCGGGTGTCCCAGAGGTGTTCTCTGAAACGCTCCGCAAGTAGCCGGCCTGTCTCCCCAATATAGAGGAGGCCACATCGGGTGCAGAGGATGCAATAGATGATATGTGTGGAGGTGCAGGTGAATCTGTGGCGGATATGGAAGTTTCCTTTGGGGCCTTGGAGGGAGGTGTGGGCGCAAGTCTTGCACCTCCTGCGGTTGCAGGGGAAGGTGCCGGGAGTGGAGGTTGGGTTGGTGGGGGGTGTGGATCTGACGAGGGAGTCACGGAGGGAGTGGTCTTTACGGAATGCTGATGGGGAGGGGAGGGAAATATATCCTTGGTGGTGGGGTCCGTTTGGAGGTAGCGGAAATGACGGCGGATGATGCGCTGTACATGGAGATTGGTGGGGTGGTAGGTGAGGACCAGTGGGGTTCTGTCCTGGTGGCGGTTGGAGGGGCGGGGTTCAAGGGCGGAGGAGCGGGAAGTGGAAGAGATGCGGTGGAGGGCATCGTCGACCACGTCGGGGGGGAAATTGCGGTCCTTGAAGAAGGAGGCCATCTGGGTTGTGCGTTTTTGGAACTGGTCCTCCTGGGAGCAGATGCGGCGGAGTCGAAGGAATTGGGAGAATGGGATGGCGTTTTTACAGGGGGCAGGATGGGAGGAGGTGTAGTCCAGTTCCCTGGTAGTTCTTTTGTGGATATACCCATTTCAAACAGGTATGCTGTTTTGGAAAATGTAGGGGGTGATGGATTCTCAGAGGAATGTAGCACAAACAGCCAAGTTTCTGGTATTGAGACTGGCTCTAATGCAACAAGGGGTACGTCGGCTTCCAAGAGATCAATTGTGTTAGGGAATTCTGTAGTCAGACGTACAAACAGATGTTTCTGTGGCCAGCAGAGAAAAAGCAGAATGGTGTGTTGTTTCCCTGGTGCCAGGATCAAGGATGTCTCAGAGAGGGTGCAGAATGTTCTCACAGGGGAGAGGGGCCAGCAGGAGGTCATTGTCCACATTGGAACCAACGATATTGGAAGGGAAAAGGTTGAGACTCTGAAGGGAGATTACAGAGAGTTAGGCAGAAATTTAAAAAGGAGGTCCTCAAGGGTGAGGCAGTGAGGCAGGAATAGGGAGAGAGTGCAGTTGAACACGTGGCTGCAAGGATGGTGTAGGAGGGAGGGCTTCAGGTATTTGGACAATTGGACTGCATTCTGGGGAAGGTGGGACCTGTACAAACAGGACGGGTTGCACCTGAACCAGAAGGGCAGCAATATCCTGGGGGGTAGGTTTGCTAGCACTCTTCGCGGGTGGTTTAAACTAATTTGGCAGGGGGATGGGATCCGGACTTATTGTCCAGCAAGTAGGCTAGCTGTTTGTCAGGATGTCCAAGAATGTAGGGAGGCTGTGGAGAAGGTAGCACTGACAGGGAATACTTGCGGATGCAGAGATGGGTTCAAGTGTGTATACTTCAATGCAAGGGAGTATCAGAAATAAGGTGGGTGAACTTAAGGCGTGGTTCGGTACCTGGGATTACAATGTTGTGGCCATCACGGAAACATGGATAGAAGAGGGACAGGAATGGTTGTTGGAGGTTCCTGGTTACAGATGTTTCAGTAAGATTAGGGAGGGTGGTGAAAAAGGAGGGGTGTGGCGTTGCTAATTAGAAATGGTATAACGGCTGCAGAAAGGCAGTTCGAGGGGGATCTGCCTTTGGAGGTAGTATGAGCTGAAGTCAGAAATAGGAAAGGAGCAGTCACCTTGTTGGGTGTTTACTATAGGCCCCCCTATAGCAGCAGAGATGTGGAGAAACAGATTGGGAAACAGATTTTGGAAAGGTGCAGAAGCCACAGGGTAGTAGTCATGGGCGATTTCAACTTCCCAAATATTGATTGGAAGCTCTTTAGATCAAGTAGATTGGATGGGGCGGTGTTTGTGCAGTGTGTCCAGGAAGCTTTTCTAACTCAGTATGTAGATTGTCCGACCAGAGGAGAGGCCATATTGGATTTGGTACTTTGTAACGAACCGGGACAGTGATGGGCTTGTTAGTGGGTGAACATTTTGGTGACGGTGACCACAATTCTGTGACTTTCACCTTGGTTATGGAGAGAGATAGGTGCGTGCAACAGGGTAGGTTTTACAATTGGGGGAAGGGTAAATACGATGCTGTAAGACAGGATCTGAGGAGCATAAGTTGGGAGCATAGGCTGTCAGGGAAGGATGTCGTGGAAATGTGGAACCTTTTCAAGGAACAGATATGACGTGTCCTTGATATGTATGTACCTGTCAGGCAGGAAAGAGATGGTCTTGTGAGGGAACCTTGGTTGACAAGAGAGGTTGAATGTCTTGTAAAGAGGAAGAAGGAGGCTTACATAAGGTTGAGGAAACAAGGTTCAGACAGAGCGTTGGAGGGATACAGGATAGCCAGGAGGGAGCTGAAGAAAGGGATTAGGGGAGCTAAGAGAGGGCATGAAAAATCTTTGGCGGGTAGGATCAAGGATAACCCCAAGGTCTTTTCTGCGTATGTGAGAAACATGAGAATGACAAGAACGAGGGTAGGTCCGATCAAGGACAGTAGTGGGAGGCTGTGTATTGAGTCGGAAAAGATAGGAGAGGTCTTGAATGAGTACTTTTCTTCAGTATTTACAAATGAGAGGGACCGTATTGTTGAAGAGGAGAGTGTGAAATGGACTGGTAAGCTAGAAGAGATACTTGTTAGGAAGGAAGATGTGTTGGGCATTTTGAAAAACTTGAGGATAGACAAGTCCCCTGGGCCTGACGGGATATATCCTAGGATTATGTGGGAAGCAAGAGAGGAAATTGCAGAACCGTTGGCAATGATCTTTTCATCTTCACTGTCAACGGGGGTGGTACCAGGGGACTGGAGAGTGGCGAATGTTGTGCCCCTGTTCAAAAAAGGGAATAGGGATAATCCCGGGAATTACAGGCCAGTTAGTCTTACTTTGGTGGTAGGCAAAGTAATGGAAAGGGTACTGAGGGATAGGATTTATGAGTATCTTGAAAGACACTGCTTGATTAGTGACAGCCAGCACGGATTTGTGAGGGGTAGGTCTTGCCTTACAAGTCTTATTGAATTCTTTGAGGAGGTGACCAAGCATGTGGATGAGGGTAGAGCAGTGGATGTAGTGTACATGGATTTTAGTAAGGCATTTGATAAGGTTCCCCATGGTAGGCTTATGCGGAAAGTCAGGAGGCATGGGATAGAGGGAAATTTGGCCAGTTGGATAGAAAACTGGCTAAACGGTTGAAATCAGAGAGTGGTGGTAGATGGTAAATATTCAGCTTGGATTCCAATTACAAGTGGAGTTCTGCAGGGGTCCGTTCTGGGTCCTCTGCTGTTGGTAATTTTTATTAATGACGTGGAAGAGGGAGTCCAAGGGTGGGTCAGTAAATTTGCAGATGATACGAAGATTGGTGGAGTTGTGGATAGAGTTGTCGGCTGCAAAGGGACTTAGATATGATGCAGAGCTGGGCTGAGGAGTGGCAGATGGAGTTCAACCCTGTCAAGTGTGAGGTTGTCCATTTTGGAAGGACAAATAAGAATGCGGAATACAGGGTTAACGGTAGGGTTCTTAGTAAGGTGGAGGAGCAGAGGGATCTTGGGGTCTATGTTGATAGATCTTTGAAAGTTGCCACTCGGGTGGATAGAGCTTGTAAGAAGGCCTATGGTGTATTAGCGTTCATTAGCAGACGGATTGAATTCAAGAGTCGTGAGGTGATGTTGCAGCTGTATAGGACCTTGGTTAGGCCACATTTGGGGTACTGTGTGCAGTTCTGGTCACCTCACTTTAGGAAAGATGTGGAAGCTTTGGAGAGGGTGCAGAGAAGATTTACCAGGATGTTGCCTGGAATGGAGAATAGGTCGTACGAGGATAGGTTGAGAGTGCTAGACCTTTTCTCATTGGAACGGCGAAGGATGAGGGGTGACTTGTTAGAGGTTTATAAGATGATCAGAGGAATAGATAGAGTAGACAGTCAGAAACTTTTTCCCCGGGTACAACAGAGTGTTACAAGGGGACATAAATTTAAGGTGAAGGGTGGAAGGTATAGGGGGGATGTCAGGGATAGGTTCTTTACCCAGAGAGTGGTGGGGGCATGGAATGCACTGCCTGTGGGAGTGGCAGAGTCAGAATCATTGGTGACCTTTAAGTGGCAACTGGATAGGTACATGGATGGGTGCTTAAACTAGGACAAATGTTCGGCATAACATCGTGGGCCGAAGGGCCTGTTCTGTGCTGTATTGTTCTATGTTCTATGTTCTAAGGGTAGTAATATCTGGATGACTCCCAGTGCTACGAGCTAGTGAGGGCAGGAGTAGGAGGATAGAGCAGATGAATACATGGCTGAGGAGCTGGTGTATGGGAGAAGGAAACACATTTTTGGATCATTGGAATCTCTTTTGGGGTAGAAGTGACCTGTACAAGGACAGATTGCACCTAAATTGGAAGGGGACTAATATACTGGCAGGGAAATTTGCTAGAACTGCTTGGGAGGATTTAAACTAGTAAGGTGGGGAGGTGGGACCCAGGGAGATAGTGAGGAAAGAGATCGATCTGAGACGGGTACAGCTGAGAACAGAAGTGAGTTAAACAGTCAGGGCAGGCAGGGACAAGGTAGGACTAATAAATTAAACTGCATTTATTTCAATGCAAGGGGCCTAACAGGCAAGGCAGATGAACTCAGGGCATGATTAGGAACATGGGTCTGGGATATCATAGCAATTACAGAAACATTGCTCAGGGATGGGCAGGACTGGCAGCTTAATGTTCCAGGATACAAATGCTACAGGAAGGGTAGAAAGGGAGGCAAGAGAGGAGGTGGAGTGACATTTTTGATAAGGGATAGCATTACAGCTGTACTGAGGGAGGATATTCCTGGAAATACATCCAGGGAAGTTATTTGGGTGGAACCGAGAAATAAGAAAGGGATGATCACCTTATTTGGATTGTATTATAGACCCCCCAATAGTCAGAGGGAAATTGAGAAACAAACTTGTAAGGAGGTCTCAGCTATCTGTCAGAATAATAGGGTAGTTATGGTACAAGCAGTTATACTACAAAACAACCGACTCCCACAGCTACCTAGATTACACCTGCTCCCACCCTGCCACCTGTAAAAACGCCATCCCATATTCCCAATTCCTTCGCCTTCGCCGCATCTGCTCCCAGGAGGACCAATTCCACTACCGAACAACCCAAATGGCCTCCTTCTTCAAAGACCGCAATTTCCCCTCCGACGTGGTCGACGACGCTCTCCACCACATCTCCTCCACTTCCCGCACCTCCGCCCTTGAACCCCGCCCCTCCAATCGCCACCAGGACAGAACCCCACTCGTCCTCACCTTCCACCCCACCAACCTCCAGATACATCGTATCATCCTGCGTCATTTCCGCCACCTCCAAACAGACGCCACCACCAAGGATATATTTCCCTCCCCACCGCTATCAGCGTTCCGGAGAGACCACTCACTCCGTGACTCCCTTGTCAGGCTCACACCTCCCACCAACCCAACCTCCACTTCCGGCACCTTCCCCTGCAACCACAAGAAGTGCAAAACTTGCGGCCACACCTCCCCCCTCACCTCTCTCCAAGGCCCCAATGGATCCTTCCACATCCGTCGCAAATTCACCTGCACCTCCACACACATCATTTACTGTATCCGCTGCACCCGATGTAGTCTCCTCTACATTGGGGAGACAGGCCGCCTACTTGCGGAACGTATCAGGGAACACCTCTGGGACACCCGCACCAACCAGCCCAACCACCACGTGGCTGAACACTTTAACTCCCCCTCCCAATCCGCCAAGGGCATGCAGGTCCTTGGCCTCCTCCATCGCCAGACCCTGACCACATGACGCCTGGAGGAACAGCGCCTCATCTTCCGCCGAGGAACCCTCCAACCACACGGGATGAATGTAGACTTCTCCAGCTTCCTCATTTCCCCTCCCCTCACCTTATTTCAGTCCCAACCCCTGGATTCAGCACCGCCCTCTTGACCTGCAATCTTCTTCCCGACCTCTCTGCCCCCACCCCCTCTCCGGCCTATCACCCTCACCCTCACCTCCTTCCACCTATCGTATTCCCAGTGCCCCTCCCCCAAATTCCCTCCCCCCAACCTTTTATCTCAGCCCGCTTGGCACACCAGCCTCATTCCTGAAGAAGGCTTTATGCCCGAAACGTCGATTCTCCTGCTCCTCGGATGCTGCCTGGCCTGCTGTGTTTTTCCAGCACCACATTTTTCAACTCTGGTTTCCAGCATCTGCAGTCCTCACTTTCTCCTAGTTATTGTAGGGGATTTTAACTTTCCAAACATCGACTGGGACTGCTATTGTGTTAAAGGTTTCGATGGAGAGGAATTTATTAAGTGTGTACAAGCCAATTTTCTGATTCAGTGTGTGGATGTACCTACTAGAGAAGGTGCAAAACCTGACCTACTCTTGGGAAATAAGGCAGGGCAGGTGATTGAAGTGTCAGTGGGGGAGCACTTTGGGGCCAGCGACCATAATTCTATTCGTTTTAAAAAGTAATGGAAAAGGACAGACCAGACCTAAAAGTTGAAGTCCTAAATTGGAGAAAGGCCAATTTTGACGGTATTAGGCAAGAACTTTCGAAAGCTGATTGGAGGCAGATGTTCGCAGGTAAAGGGACGGCTGGAAAATGGAAAGCCTTCAGAAATGAGATAACAAGAATCCAGAGAAAGTATATTCCTGTCAGGGTGAAAGGGAAGGCTGGTAGGTATAGGGAATGCTGGATGACTAAAGAAATTGAGGGTTTGGTTAAGAAAAAGAAGGAAGCATATGTCAGGTATAGACAGGATAGACCATGTGAATCCTTAGAAGAGTATAAAGAAAGTAGGAATATACTTAAGAGGGAAATCAGGAGGGCAAAAAGGGGACATGAGATAGCTTTGGCAAATAGAATTAAGGAGAACCCAAAGGATTTTACAAATATATTAAGGATAAAAGGGTAACTAGGGAGAGAATAGGGCCCCTCAAAGATCAACAAGGCGGCCTTTGTGCGGAGCCACAGAAAATGGGGGAGATACTAAATGAACATTTTGCATCAGTATTTAATGTGGAAAAGGATATGGAAGATATAGACTGTAGGGAAATAGATGGTGACATGTTGCAAAATGTCCAGATTACAGAGGAGGAAGTGCTGAGTGTCTTGAAACGGCTATAGGTGGATAAATCCACAGGACCTGATCAGGTGTACCTGAGAACTCTGTGGGAAGCTAGAGAAGTGATTGCTGGGCGTCTTGCTGAGATATTTGTATCATCGATAGTCACAGGTGAGGTGCTGGAAGACTGGAGGTGGGCAAACGTGGTGCCATTGTTGAGGAAGGGTGGTAAAGACAAGTCAGGGAACTATAGATCAGTGAGCCTGACCGCGGTGGTGGGCAAGTTGTTGGAGGGAATCCTGAGGGACAGGATGAACATGTATTTGGAAAGGCAAGGACTGATTCGGAATAGTCAACATGGCTTTGTGCGTGGGAAATCATGTCTCACAAACCTGATTGAGTTTTTTGAAGAAGTAACAAAGAAGATTGATGAGGGCAGAGCAGTAGATGTGATCTATATGGACTTAAGTAAGGCGTTCGACAAGGTTTCCCATGAGAGACTGATTAGCAAGGTTAGATCTCATGGAATACAGGGAGAACTAGCCATTTGGATACAGAACTGGCTCAAAGGTAGAAGACAGAGGGTGGTGATGGAGGGTTGTTTTTCAGACTGGAGGCCTGTGACCAGTGGAGTGCCACAAAGATCGGTGCTGGGCCCTCTACCTTTTGTCATTTACAATGATTTGAGCATAAGAGGTACAGTTAGTAAGTTTGCAGATGACACCAAAATTGGAGGTGTAATGGACAGCGAAGAGAGTTACCTCAGATTACAACAGGATCTGGACCAGATGGGCCAATGGGCTGAGAAGTGACAGATGGAGTTTAATTCAAATAAATGCGAGGTGCTGCATTTTGGGAAAGCAAATCTTAGCAGGACTTATACACTTAATGGTAAGGTCCTAGGGTGTGTTGCTGAACAAAGAGAACTTGGAGTGCAGGTTCATAGCTCCTTGAAAGTGGAGTCGCAGGTAGATAGGATAGTGAAGAAGGCGTTTGGTATGCTTTCCTTTATTGGTCAGAGTACTGAGTACAGGAGTTGGGAGATCATGTTGCAGCTGTACAGGACATTGGTTAGGCCACTGTTGGAATATTGTGTGCAATTCTGGTCTCCTTCCTATCGGAAAGATGTTGTGAAACTTGAAAGGGTTCAGAAAAGATTTACAAGGATGTTGCCAGGGTTGGAGGATCTGAGCTACAGGGAAAGGCTGAACAGACTGGGGCTGTTTTCCCTGGAGCGTCGGAGGCTGAGGGGTGACCTTATAGAGGTTTACAAAATTATGAGGGGCATGGATAGGATAAATAGACAAAGTCTTTTCCCTGAGGTCGGGGAGTCCATAACTAGAGGGCATAGGTTTAGGGTGAGAGGGGAAAGATATAAAAGAGACCTAAGGGGCAACTTTTTCACGCACAGGGTGGTACATGTATGGAATGAGCTGCCAGAGGATGTGGTGGAGGCTGGTACAATTGCAACAGTTGAGAGGCATTTGGATGGGTATATGAATAGGAAGGGTTTGGAGGGATATGGGTCAGGTGCTGACAGGTGGGACTAGATTGGGTTGGGATATCTGGTCGGCATGGACGGGTTGGACCGAAGGGTCTGTTTCCATGCTGTACATCTCTATGACTCTATGACTCTATGAAATCTGCCAATCTTACCTGTTCTGTCGTACATGTGACTCCAGACCCACAGCAATGTGGTTGACTCTTAATTGTCTTCCAGACAATTAGAGACAGGCAATAAATGCTGGTCCACCCACTGATGCCCACATCCATGAAAGAATTTTTAAAAATACCCAACCCATTTTCCGAGGGTTAATGATCAGTGGGTTTCCAGTTCTTGTCAGTTTCAATCTCACATTGGGCATGAGTAGAAGGACAAAATTGATTCTGTTACACTAAAATCCTTTGATGTTTTTCTGCAGTCATTGTTTCCCTACTGCTCATGTGAGTAGAATTACTGCACTAGAAGATGCATCTTTATCATATCGAACAACAGAAATTGGTTATTTTCTCAGGCTTTTTATACAGTTTGCTCTGACTCCTCATTTCAATGCCTCAGTGAGCAACATTGAGTAGTGCAGCTGGTACTGTCAATTGTCTTCTGAGTTTCACTAACATAATCTACATGAATAGTCTGCTGATGGATCAATTGATCTTATACCAACTGATAATTGGGAATGGTGATAAACAGCTTAAAAAATCTGACACCACAAAAGTTAATGGGTCACTTCTTACTGGAGTGGGACACCTTGCAGTTAATGTACATGCTGGGATATTGAGTGGTTATTTTTCTGCATCCTTTAGCTCCAATATTTGGTGGTTTAACTTGTTGGAGGTGCAAGTTGGAAACAACCAAAAATGGGCAAGGGGACATTTGGAACCTTTGTTAAAGATGTGACCTTCTGTTTATCTTTGGTTGCAAGGTCTGTAGAGGTTCAAAAAGGCAGCTCAGCACATTGTCACCCCCATTCAATTGGCAATAGACAGTAAATACTGGCAAGAACAAATTTACAAATTTTCTTTAACTAATGGAAACTAAGAATTCAAAAAGAAATAGGAACGTTGGAAAGTGAAATCAGGCACAGAAAGGGAATAAGAGAAGGGAAATAAAGGTTTCATTAAGGGAGATAGAAAAGAGACAAAATAGAAAAGTAATGTTTTACATTGATATCTATAATGATTGCAGTAATGAGATTTAAAATAATTAAATGGTTTCCATCTCTTCAGGGCCAGAGATGTCGATTGGCTCTATATTTACAATCGTTGCATTAGTCAAGTATCTTTATGCTCTTTATTAGCAAATCTAACTTGTTGTGACATGTTTAATGGCCAATTAATGTCCAAAGTTAACAAATTCTGAAAAGTAAGCGGGATGTAACAGGCTGACATTTTAGTTGTGTGAAGGCAACAGTGGTACAGTATAAACTAAGCAGCATGTTTGGGGAGATTTGTGACTCGTAACACTTAGCCCTAAACTTGCTGGATAATTTCCCATTGCTCTACGGTCTGTTTCCCGGGACGCACACCGAGACGAACATCAACTGTGCCTGGAGGATCATCAACTCGGTGAAGGACGCTCTCTGGGTGGTCCGAAACCTGCTGATCTTCCAGCTGAAGGAGTTGACCCCGACTGAGTGTTGCAGACTGGCACATTCCATGGTCCAGGTCTACGTGTTGAGGGACGCGCTGAAGCTTGGGGCAGCTGCCGCAAAGGCGTGGTGGGGAAAGACCACTGTGTAAAGTCTACCTGCCTAACGAAGAACAGGGGGCCCATGCTATCATTTGGGCTCTGCTGACACCTCAGCTAATTATATGGGCATATGATCAAAAAATGTACAGACCTGTATAAAAATGATAAGTTTTGATCTCTGTATGTACATGTTTACATACGTATGGCATGACCAATTGCACAGACCAGGAGAAAGTGAGGTCTGCAGATGCTGGAGATCAAAGTTGAAACTTTATTGCTGGAACAGCACAGCAGGTCAGGCAGCATCCAGGGAACAGGAGATTCGACGTTTCGGGCACAGGCCCTTCTTCAGGAATGAGCAGAGAGTGTTCAGCAGGAGAAGATAAAAGGTAGGGAGGAGGGACTTGGAGGAGGGGCGTTGGAAATGTGATAGGTGGAAAGAGGTCAAGGTGAGGGTGATAGGTCGGAGTAGGATGGAGGTGGAGAGGTCAAGAAGAAGACTGCAGGTCAGGAAGGCGGTGCCGGGCTGGAGGGATCCGGCTGAGACAAGGTGGGGGGAGGGGGGATGAAGTTTCTTCATCCCCCCTCCCCCCACCTTGTCTCAGCCGGATCCCTCCAGCCCGGCACCGCCTTCCTGACCTGCAGTCTTCTTCTTGACCTCTCCACCTCCATCCTACTCCGACCTATCACCCTCACCTTGACCTCTTTCCACCTATCACATTTCCAACGCCCCTCCTCCAAGTCCCTCCTCCCTACCTTTTATCTTCTCCTGCTGAACACTCTCTGCTCATTCCTGAAGAAGGGCCTGTGCCCGAAACGTCGAATCTCCTGTTCCCTGGATGCTGCCTGACCTGCTGTGCTGTTCCAGCAATAAAGTTTCAACAATTGTACAGACCATCAAATTATTTATGAATAAAGTATATTTTTGAAAAAAAAAATTAATAACAGTGTGCACCATGAACATTTACTTTTCCTGCGAGCTCTAGATCAATGGAAAAACAGCCAGCCTTGGCTGAAGGTTTTTTGATACCACTATAGAAATCACTCTGTTTTTCACATTGAACACATCTTCTGACCTAATTCGCAGGCGCAGCTGTCAGTATCACATAAACATGTTGGATAAAATAACAGCTCTGTGATGCCTTCAGGCTTTATTGAAGGTATTGGAGGCGTTGATTGGAATCTGTCATCTTTGTTGGCCATTAGTGAAAATTATCTCTCTGCAGATTTTCCATTGATGCGGTCAAAACAGAGGCACAAGTCAGAAATATCAAGCTTTGTAAAAGCAGGTTGTTCCCTGGAATTGTGAAAAATGGAGCTCAGAACAGAATCAAAGACAGTGTGGTTTGTGGCTCTATGTGTGAGTCTGCTGCACAAGTCATAAAGGTAGGAAAGAGTACTACTTTGCTCCTTAATATTGGGGGGTCAAATTATTAGATCCTTGCTGGATGGGAATAACAGTAAGTGAGATCACCCTAATTAAGGAACATTGAGGAAGGGGCTAGTATTGGGAATGGGGCAATGGAGGCACAGGTGTTTTAGCCAAATCTGAAAGCAAGCTCATCATTACTATGAGGAGGACGGTATCTGAAATGTTCAGCTATGATGATTATAAAACATCCTTTTGTGATACAATAGCTGTGAGACTGTAACATTTAATCTTTGTGAAAGAACTGGTGTAGACTTGCCCATGACTGCATCCTTGTTCATAAGGACTGCAGTATCTTTAAGCCCATATTATATACTACATCTAACAAAGATACGAATCAGTGCTAACAGGGGGGGATGCCAGTTTATAGGGGGAGAGGGTAAAGAAAAACAGAAAAACCACAAATTAAAAATCAAATAAATGCAATCCTTTCCTAGTGTTTTCTGACCCTTTCTCCTTCACTTAAGAACATGACACCTGAATTATAAATGTATGACTTGAACAGAATAACCAGCAAGACAGGTTTTATCTTAAGTCACAATCTCTGTATTAACATATCCACAAACCATGGGGAAGGACTCCACTGAGCAATCACAAAATACAACTGCAACTACTGTTCAGTTTCTGCTGTTCTGGAATGTATCAGAATTCCCAATCCTAACCTGATTTCCTAACTTAATATCCTAATTTAGTACGATAATCACTCCTCGGCTGATCTTCCAATGACGTTATAGGTCCTTCTTTATACCAAACCATAGGTAAAAACAATGACTGCAGATGCTGGAAACCAGATTCTGGAGTAGAGTGGTGCTGGAAAAGCACAGCAGTTCAGACAGCATCCGAGGAGCAGGAAAATTGACGTTTTGGGCAAAAGCCCTTCATCAGGAATATAGGCAGAGTGCCTGAAGGGAGGAGAGATAAATGAAAGGAGGGTGGGGGTGGGGAGAAAGTAGCATAGAGTACAATAGGTGAGTGGGGTGGGGATGAAGGTGATAGGTCAGGGAGGAGGGTGGGGGAAGATAGCAAAGAGTACAATGGGTGGATGGGTGTGGGATGAAGGTGATAGGTCAGAGAGGAGGGTGGAGTGGATAGATGGAAAAGAAGATAGGCAGGTAGGACAAGTCATGGGGATGGTGCTGAGCTAGAAGTTTGGAATTAGGGTGAGGTGGGGGAAGGGGAAATGAGGAAACTGTTGAAGTCCACATTGTTGCCCTGGGGTTGAAGTGTTCTGAGGTGGAAGATGAGGCATTCTTCCTCCAGGTGTCGGGTGGTGAGGGAGCGGCGGTGAAGGAGGCCCAGGACCTCCATGTCCTCGGCTGAGTGGGAGGGGGAGTTGAAATGTTGGGCCACAGGGCGGTGTGGTTGATTGGTGTGGGTGTCTCAGAGATATTCCCTAAAGCGCTCTGCTAGGAGGCGTCCAGTCTCCCCAATGTAGAGGAGACCGCATCGGGAGCAATGGATACAATAAATGATATTGGTGGATGTGCAGGTAAAACTTTGATGGAAGTGGAAGGCTCCTTTAGGGCCTTGAATGGAGGTGAGGGAGGAGGTGTGGGCGCAGGTTTTGCAATTCCTGCGGTGGCAGGGGAAGGTGCCAGAACAGGAGGGTGGATTGTTGGAAGGCATGGACCTGACCAGGTAGTCATGGAGGGAACGGTCTTTGCGGAAGGTGGAAAGGGGTGGGGAGGGAAATATATCCCTGGTGGGGGGTCTGTTCGGGGGTGGCGGAAATGTCGACGGATGATTTGGTTTATGCAAAGGTTGGTAGGGTGGAAGGTGAGCACCAGGGCGGTTCTGTTCTTGCTACAGTTGGAGGGGTGGGGTCTGAGGGTGGAGGTGCAGGATGTGGACGAGATGCGTTGGCGGGCATACCAAACCATACCATCCTTCTCAAAGTTAAAAATCACACAACACCAGGTTATAGTCCACCAGGTTATAGGACTCACCTTCGTCCCCCTCCGTCCACGCATCAATGAATTTAATACACGCCGTAACATCGAACAATTCTTCCGTCGCCTCCGCCTCCGAGCTTACTTTCACAATCAGGATTCCCGCCCATCTTCCGAGGACCCCTTCGCCCACCTCCAACACACTGCATCCACCTGGACACCCCGTGCTGGCCTATTACCTGCCCTCGACCTCTTCATTTCCAACTGCGGCTGGGACATTAACCGCCTCAACCTGTTGACCCCCCTCCCCCACTCCAACCTCTCACCCTCACAACGCGCAGCCCTCCAATCCCTCTGCTCCAATCCTGACCTCACCATCAAGCCAGCGGACAAAGGGGGCGCAGTGGTAGTCTGGCGCACTGACCTTTACATCGCTGAAGCCAAACGCCAACTCGAGGACACCTCTTCCTACCACCCCGTTGACCATGACCCCACCCCCTATCACCAAACCATCATCTCCCAGACCATACAGAACCTCATCACCTCAGGAGATCTCCCACCCACAGCTTCCAACCTCATAGTCCGGGAACCCCGCACTGCCCGGTTCTACCTCCTTCCCAAGATCCACAAGCCTGACCACCCTGGCCGATCCATTGTCTCAGCATGCTCCTGCCCCACTGAACTCATCTCTACCTACCTCGACACTGTCCTATCCCCCCTAGTCCAGGAACTCCCCACATACGTTCGAGACACCACCCACACCCTCCACCTCCTCCAAGACTTCCGTTTCCCCGGCCCCCAATGCCTCATCTTCACCATGGATATCCAATCCCTCTACACCTCCATCCGCCATGACCAGGGCCTCCAAGCCCTCCGTTTTTTCCTCTCCAGACGTTCCCAATAGTACCCCTCCACCGACACTCTCATTCGTTTGGCCGAACTGGTCCTCACCCTTAACAATTTCTCCTTTGAATCCTCCCACTCCCTCCAGACCAAAGGGGTAGCCATGGGCACACGTATGGGCCCCAGCTATGCCTGTCTCTTTGTTGGCTACGTAGAGCAGTTGATCTTCCGTAATTACACCGGCACCACTCCCCACCTCTTCCTCCGCTACATTGATGACTGCATTGGCGCCACCTCGTGCTCCCGCGAGGTGGTTGAGCAATTCATCAACTTCACCAACACATTCCACCCTGACCTTAAATTTACCTGGACCATCTCTGACACCTCCCTCCCCTTCCTGGACCTCTCCATCTCCATTAGTGACGACCGACTTGACACTGACATTTTTTACAAACCCACTGACTCCCACAGCTACCTGGATTACACCTCTTCCCACCCTACCTCTTGCAAAAATGCCATCCCGTATTCCCAATTCCTCCGCCTCCACCGTATCTGCTCCCAGGAGGAGCAGTTCCACCATAGAACACACCAGATGGCCTCCTTCTTTAGAAACCAAATCATCCGCCGACATTTCCGCCACCTCCAAACAGACCCCACCACCAGGGATATATTTCCCTCCCCACCCCTCTCCGCCTTCCGCAAAGACCGTTCCCTCCGTGACTACCTGGTCAGGTCCACGCTTCCCTACGACCCACCCTCCCATCCTGGCACTTTCCCCTGCCACCGCAGGAACTGTAAAACCTGTGCCCACACCTCCTCCCTCACCTCCATCCAAGGCCCTAAAGGAGCCTTCCACATCCATCAAAGTTTTACTTGCACATCCACTCATATCATTTATTGTATCCATTGCTCCCGATGCGGTCTCCTCTACATTGGGGAGACTGGGCGCCTCCTAGCAGAGCGCTTTAGGGAACATCTCCGAGACACCCGCACCAATCAATCACACCGCCCCGTGGCTCAACATTTCAACTCCCCTTCCCACTCTGCCGAGGATATGGAGGCGCTGGGCCACCTCCACCGCCGCTCCCTCACCACCAGACGCATGGAAGAAGAACGCCTCATCTTCCGCCTCGGAACTCTTCAACCCCAGGGCATCAATGTGGATTTCAACAGCTTCCTCAATTCCCCTTCCCCCACCTCATCCTAGTTTCTAACCTCCAGCAACACGATCCCCTTGACTTGTCTGGACTTGTCCGACCTGCCCAGCTCCTTTTCCACCTATCCACTCCACCCTCTCCTCCCTGACCTATCACCTTCATCTCCTCCCCCACTGACCTATTGTACTCTATGCTACTCTATCCCCACCCCCACCCTCCTCTAGCTTATCTCTCCATGCTTCAGGCTCTCTGCCTTTATTCCTGATGAAGGGCTTTTGCCCGAAACGTCGATTTCGAAGCTTTTCGGATGCTGCCTGAATTGCTGTGCTCTTCCAGCACCACTGATCCAGAATCTGGTTTCCAGCATCTGCAGTCATTGTTTTTACCTACTATAGTCCAACAGGTTGGACTTTGTGTGATTTTGAACTTTGTACACCCCAGTCCAACACCGGCATCTCCAAATCATCCTTCTCAAATGCCTTCAGGAATAAAAGTCTACTACCATTTCTGTTTACTTTGATACCATTTTCACACTGCTAACCTGGACATCTCAAGCCCACTGCTTCAAACTTTTAGTTCTGTTGGGCAACTTATGTACTCATTTTTTCATATTCCTTTTTTTTAAATAAAAATGTTTCTGGAAAAGGCATTGAATCATTAATCCCTGCTGCTGATCAATGTTCGCAAAGTCAATCTTTCACATCTCTTCAATGGTTAGAGTTACAGAGAACTTGCTATTGTTAGGGTTTTTAACGTCAACCGTATCCTTTATTGTGGTTGCAAGATATATCATAGCATCCCACAGTGTGGAAACAGGCCCTTCAGCCCAACAAGTCCACACTGACCCTCCGAAGAGTAACTTATACCTATTCCCCTACCCTATATTTATCCCTGACTAATCCACCTAATCCACAAACCCTGAACACTATGGGCAATTTAGCATGGCCAATTCACCTAACCGGCAATCTTTGGATTGTAGGAGGAAACCTGAGCACCTGGAGGAAACCCACACAGACATGGGGAGAATGTGCAAACTCCACGCAGACGGTTGCCCAAAGCTGGAATCAAACCCTGGCCCCTGGCACTGTGAGGCAGCAGTGCTAACCACAGAGCCACCGTGCCACCATGATATTTGTTCCCACAAAAACCTGAAGTTATAGAAGAATCTCGAACAATGACTTAACCCTTTGTTTTATTTCTGTTTCACGCTGATTGTTGAGCAATAGACTTCCCAGAATTACTTGGTATCTGGGTACAATATCACAAACAATGAACAACAAATAGGATTTCCTATTTACAAACTATGATATTATTTCACCTCGCAGCAGAACACAAGCTTTCCTGGTAATTGAAAGAAGGTTTGGTGTTGGTGTTACAGACCCTCCAGCAGCAGGGGGTGATGGTGATGGACAGCACCAAGTAGGGCGCCAGTAAAAACATTTGTCTAAGGACTTCAACCTGCAGGTGGTGACAGTGACGGAGGTCAACTTAAACAGTCGAATGGGCCCTCTCTTGAGAAAAGGTTCTCATGAGAAGAAGGAGCAGAAATATACAGGATTCCTCAACAAACTGTAAACCCCAGTCTTTAGTCCATGTGTACATGGTAAATAATTCCTTATTTAACCTTAATTTTCCTTCATGTCTGTAATGTCCTGATGTCAGTGGAATAAAGAATCTGAGCTTGGTGATCTTTGGGCTGTCCGTTTGCTGAAAACTCCTGTTACATTTTGTAATATGCTTGTGAAACCATTCAATGCACTCTCCAATCGTAATGGTGAGGGAGGGTACTAAGTAAGGGAGCCAGGTCGACCTTTGCATGGAGCAAGCCTTGACTTTGTCATATGCTGAAAACAGAGAGAGAACCTTGGTGGGCATGGAGACAATTGATCTCTCTACCAGCATCTGCACCAGCAGATTTAATCCTATGGATACTTGGGTGAAGTGGACAAGCCACATCAGTGCAAACCCAGATACAAATTGATGTTCAAGATGATTTGTTTCCAAAGCCAAAATTATTGCTAGTTGCATTTAATGTTTGAACCTATGGCCCCCTCCAAACATTGGTGCCATTCCTCAGGCTGCCTTGCTCAACAAGCCTCTCCCTTCTTTCTATTTGCCAGGCCATCATCAACTCCTCAATAACAATGATTCACACTTTCCTCAATTTCTTCCCATGCCTCCCCATCTGTGTTCTTCCCGGTCGCCAGGGCTCTACTCTAATGTCCACACCAGGCCTTTTCCACCAACCCACTGACTCACTATGCACTCTGATTTTCTCCACCCGTCTGACTCCCCAGTCCCTAGGCTTCTGTCTCATTCCATAGTATTCAGGCCTCTCTCTGACACCCCAGTCTCCAGGCCTTCCTTTCTCACACTCTTGACCTTTCTCTCCCACTCTCCAGTCTCCAGGCCCCTCTCTCTCTCACTCCCCAGTCTTGAGGACTCCCTCTCTCTCATTCCCCCAGTCTCCAGGTCTCCCTCTCTCTCACTCCCCAGTCTCAAGGACTCCCTCTCTCTCACTCTCCAGTCTTGAGGCCTCCCGCTCTCTCATTCTCCAATCTCCAAGCCTCCCTCTCTCTCACTCAACAGTCTCCTGGCCTCCCTTTCTCTTAGTCCCCACTCTCCAGGTCACTTTCTTTATGACTCCCAAGTCACCAGGCCTCTTTCTCACTCAATAGGGTTACAACATAAAAATTCAGAAGGGTGCCTGCAATTCCCAATCTGTGTATCAAGTCACAATGAGGACTGGACATGCCAATCAAATGATTATTTCCTAGCTGCTAGACAGTCTAATATATGTGTGGTATATTAGACGAAGGCAGTAGTAGGCTCCCTCACTGAAACAGCTTGTCAAAAATGTCTAGTCTTGCACTCTGATAATAGTAAAATCAATGAATCACCACAGGCTTGGAGCACAGGCACTGCTCCATCTCAGCAGGGTTCTGTATTTTCAACAGAGGAGGGGGGGAAAAATAATGAATGAAAAGAGAAGCTCAAGGCTGCAGAATGAGGAAAGGCACCTGCTTCATTGGTTTTACAGACGTCTTGGCAAGGAAGCTATCATTGGTATAAATCGCCAGATTGTTAGACAGGAGGTCCAACTGTTTTGTAAAACAAGGGGTTTTTCTCTCCTCCTGAAAGATTACTCCCTGCTGCATCATTCAAATCACCAGGTCATGAAGCAGCAGAGCTCAGGGAACCCAATATGTGCATCCGATTGAATTTCAGCACGCTGGGAAAAGCTGTCCCATTCCCTAGCATTCCAGACATGATGAATCTGTTCATGCTCTTTCTTTAATTGAGAGTGGCAGACACTCAATGTGCTTTCACAGGACTGGGCGAATTGGCCACGATCGAGCACAAGTCATCAAATCTCCAAGTGTTAAAGCAGAGAAGCGGGAATGATCAGCAGTTAGACTCCAAGGCTAATCCCCATTTCCTGACTGTGGAATGTGGGTTTTCAAGAAATTCCTCCATCAATGTGATTAATAAATGGCACAAAGCTGGATGGGAGGATGATACTCTCGATCCTAGTGTACTTAAAGAAGTATCCCCAGAAATAATAGATACATTGGTCATCACCTTTCAAGATTATATAGAGGTTGGAATAGTTTCTCTGGATTGGAGGGCAGTGAATGTAACCACACTGTTTTAAAAAAAGAAATAAGAAGAAAACAAGGAAAAATAGACTGCTTAGCCACACATTGGTAATGGGGAAAATGATAGATCTAATAGCAGAGCATTTGGAAAACATTGACAGGAATAGTCAGGGTCAGCATTGATTTACAAAAGGGAAATCACACTTTACAAATCAGAAAAGATTTCCAAGGATGTTGCCAGGGTTGGAGGGTTTGAGCTATAGGGAGAGGCTGAATAGGCTGGGGCTGTTTTCCCTGGAGTGTCGGAGGCTGAAGGGTGACCTTGTAGAGATTTACAAAATCATGAGGGGGATGGATAGGATAAATAGACAAAGTCTTTTTCCTGGCATGTCCAGAACTAGAGGCATAGATTTAGGGTGAGAGAGGAAAGATATAAAAGGGATCTAAGGGGCAACTTTTTCACAGAGAAGGTGGTGCATGCATGGAATGAGCTGCCAGAGGAAGTGGTGGAGGCTGGTACAATTGCAACATTTAAGAGGTATCTGGATGGGTATATGAATAGGAAGGGATTAGAGGGATATAGGCAATGTGCAGGCAGATGGGACTAGATTGGGTTGGAATATCTGGTCGGCATAGACAAATTGGACTGAAGGGTCTGTTTCCATGTTGTACATCTCTATGACTCTATGACTGTACTAGAATGTTTCAAAGATGTAGGACAGTTGAATAGGGGAGCAGTAGATGCGACTTACTTGGACTTTTGGATGTAGGTTTGCTCGCTGAGCTGAAAGGTTCATTTCCAGACGTTTCGTTACCTTACTAGGTAATATCTTCAGTGGACCTCATGTGAAGCAATGCTGAAAATTCCTGCTTTCTATTTATATGTTTGGGTTTCTTTGGGTTGGTGATGTTATTTCCTGCGTTGAAGTCACTTCCTGTTAGGAAAGGGGTAGATGCACTGAAACCTGGGTGTCCTTATACACCAGTTGCTGAAGATAAGCCTGCAGGTGCAGCAGGCAATGAAGGAGGCAAAGGTATGTTGGTCTTCATAGCGAGAACAGGAATATCTTGTTGCAGTTGTACAGGACCTTGGTGAGACCATACCTGCGATATTGAGTGCAGCTTTTGTCTCCTAATCTGAGGAAGGACATCTGGCTGTTAGAATGATATTCACTGGAGTTTAAAAGATTGCAGTCAAAGCATTGAAAACTTTGAAGAAGGAGTTAAATACTTTGTGTGCAGTTCACGTTGCCACACTATAGGAAGGATGTGCAAGACTTTTGAGAGGGCGCAAAAAAGGTTTACCAGGATGTTGCCCAAACTGGTGTGTATTAGCTATAAGGATTAATTGGGTAAACTGATTGTTTTTGCTAGAGCATTGGAGTTGAGGGGTGATCAGATACAAGCTTTCAAATTATGAGAGCCATGGACAGAGTGGATAGTCAGAGCCTTTTTCCAGGGTGGCAATGTCTAATATGAGGGGCATAGGTTTAAGGTGAGCGGGAGGTTTAAAGGAGATATGTGAAGTAAGTTTTTTTACACAGAGGGTGGTACGTGCCTGGAATGCATTGCCAGGAGAGGTGGTGGAAACAGAAACATTAGCAACGTTCAAGATGCATTTAGATGACCGCATGAACAGGCAGGAAATAGAGGGTTACAGACAATGTACAGGCAGATGGGATTAGTTTAGAATGGCATCATTATCGGCGCAGACATGGTGGGCTGAAGGGCTTGTTCCTGTGCTGTACAGTTTTATGTTCTATAATTCTTCAGGCTAAAGGAATCAAAGGTTATGGGGAGAAAGTAGGAGCAGTGGATGAAAGTGAGGACTGCAGATGCTGGGCATCAGAGTCGAGAGTGTGGTGCTGGCAAAGCACAGCAGGTCAGGCAGCATCCAAGGAGCAGGAGAATCGACCTTTCAGGCATAAGCCCTTCATCAGGAATGTGCCTCATGGGTTACGAATCTGATGGGTTATGAATAGTTTTCAGCATTGTGCAATCATTGTTAAATTTCCCCACTTCTTCTGACTTTATAATGGAGGGAAGGTCATTGATGAAGCTCCTGAAGATGTTTGGCCCAAGTGCACTACCTTGAGGAACACCAGCAGAGATGTCCTGGAGCTGAGGTGACTGACCTCCAATAACCACGAACGTCTTCTTGCGTGCCAAGTATGACTCCAGTCAATGAAGAGCTTTTCCCTCGATTCCAACTGACTTACATTTTGCTAAGTCTTTTAAATGCTGCCTTAATTTGTCTCGAGCCCATGATTGGATGAAAGCTGTAATGAGATTCAGAGCCAACCCAAACTGAGCACATTATTTTTCGCCTTGTGTCATTCGAGAGTGCAACAAATTAGCTCAAGGCTGGCATCTCCAATATTGGGTACTGCACAAGGAGGCTGAGATGGATTGTCCATTTGGCACTTCTGGTTGAACCAAGTTGCAATTACTTCAAACTGGTCTGTTTCACTAACAAGTTCCTCATCACTGGATGTTTGTGGACTTTCCTCTTCTGATTTGCTTGTGATTGGATCATTTATGATTGAATGTGGCAGGTCTGCAGAGATAAAGTCTGGTAAGTTAGTTGTGAGATTGATTAGCTGTGCTTAAGCATATTGCTTCCATTATTAAGCATCCAACTAGTGCTGCATTGTAGCTTCACCAGGTTGGCATTTCACAGAGTCATACATCATGGAAACAGACCCTTTGGTCCATCTTGTCTGTGCTGAGCAGGTTTCCTATACTGAACTAGTCCCATTTGCCTGCGTTTGGCCCATATCCCTCTAAAGCTTGGAGAGAGTAAGGACTGCAGATGCTGGAAACCAAAGTCAATAGGTGCTGGAGCTGGAGAAGGATCTCAACCTTCCTGCTCCTCCAATGCTGTCTGACCTGCTGTGCTTATTCGGTTCCACCTGTATTGACTCCCTCTAAACCCTTCCTATTAATTTCCTAAACCATTCCCCCGCATTCTTCATTGAACCAGTGACTTAATGGTAATGGTGGAGTGGGCGATATGTTGGGCCATTACATCGCAGATAGTGGTTAATAACGATTCTGTTGTTCATGGACCATATACCTCATGGATGTCCAGTTCTAAATTGCTGTGTTTGTTCGATGTCTGTCCCATTGGCACAGTGATCGTGTCACAGAACATAATGGAGAACATTCTTAATTGAAGACAACACATTGTCTCCAAAAGGACTTTGTGAAGGCCACTCCTACTGATACTGTTGTGGGCGGATGCATCTGCAAGAGACAAATTGGTGAGGTCAGCATCATGTAGGTGTATCTCAGTTGTTGGTTCCGTCACTACCTGTTGCAGTCTGGGGCTGTTTAGGACTCGACCAGCTCAGTCAGGAATGGTGCTACTGAGTCACTCTGAGAATTGTCATTGACATCCAGCTTAAGTATCCTTTGTGCACTTTCAATCAGACTTTCTTCAAAGTGGTTTTCATCGTGGAAAAGATTGATTCACCAGCCAAGAGTGGGAGATTAGTGGTAATCAGCAGGGGTTTGCTTGCCTGTGTTTGATGTGGTGCTATCGCACATCATTGTATCTGGCATCAGTGCCACTGTCTCTCAGTGGGGGTGGTGCCTTCTCCTAGTCTTGTCACACGTCCCCAGATGTTCAAAGAATTTGCTGCACTAATTAGGTAGGATTTGCCTTTTCTGTTTCCAGTGACCAGGTCAATGATGGGAAGTCTACCAGGCTACTGTTGTCTTTAGTTGACTTTTGTGCAATGGTTTGATACATTGCCTGGTTTTCAGGGCCATTACAGAGAGCAGTCAAGTGTCAGCCACACTGCTATGGGACTGGAGTCACATGTAGGCCAGATCACATGATAATGGAAAGTGTCAAGGACCATCATTATGAGACAAGCTTGTTTTAAAATAAATCTAAATGTTCCCAAGTCATTGTGATGGAATTTGAATCTTGTCTCTGCAGCATTCTGTGCTATTAATGTGATAACATCACTTCTGCTGTGTGTAAGAGCTTTGAAAAGCTGTTGGATGAATTGCCACACCATAAACTATTTAATAAATTAGAAATGCATGGGTTTAAAGAAAGCTGTCTGGATCAATACAGAATTTTCATTGGGGGTATAGGAACAGGGAAACCTGGAGAGTGTGTGTACACATATGTTAGAATATGGCAGGACAAGTTGCAAAGGCTATTTAAATAAAAGCCTGGGGTACACTTAGCTTTCTTAAGAGAGGGATAGATTACAAAATCTGGGAAGCAATACTAAGTCTTTATAATGGGGGAGATGATTGTATCGCAGTTGTGTCACAGGACTAGCAATGTAGTAGGCCCAGGCTCATGCTCTGGAGTTGTGGGTTCAAACCCCACCACAGGAGTTGGTGGAATGTAAATTCAATTAATTAATCTGTGATACAAAGCTAACCTCCATCATGGTGGTTATGAGATTGCTATTTTAAAAAAAACATTTGGATTGCTATTGTCCCTTAGAAAAGAAAAACTGCCATCCTTACCTGGTCTTGACTGGACTACATGTAACTCCAGACCCACAGGAATGTGGTTGACTCTTAACTGCTCCCAATTCAAGGGAAAGTAGGGATAGGCAATAAATACTGGCCTTGTCAGGGACGGCCATATCCCATGTAAGAAACAGACGCAGTATTGTTTTCAACCCATAACATGTAGGATGTACTGGTGGCCCCCTTTTGTTTTTTGCAAGGGTCCTGCACAGTCTATGAACACTCCATTAAACAGACCCCCCAAAAAACTGGTGATGGGAAATGAGCGGTGCTGGTTTAATTGTGGTCTGGGTTTTTCCCGCAGTCTGACTTATTATAGAGTCACAGCATCAAACAGCACAGAAGAGGCACAGCTGATCTCTGGCACATTTTACAAAACTGCACCACATCTTCGTGGAGGCGTGGACATACACATTACAGACTGAAATGTGTTTGGATCATTCGCTCCCCTACATACTCAGCCATTGGAATTTCAAGGGCTATCCTCAATATTTCTTGACAGTAGCTGGGAGGTGCCATCAGTTAACATAAACCCTGAGACAAAGATGAAAGGATTATTAACAGTTTGGACTGTGCAAATATATAGAACTAACCTTTCAAAACAAAAGCTAGCACATTAACACACACGTCTAAGGAGAAACAACAAAATGAAATTTCAGCACAATGTTAACTTTGACTACGTTGACCAAGTAATTGTTAAATTCATGAAAAAGGGTAAGTCAAAGATTGTCCCAAATAATGTTCTGATTCCATTGTTATTCTGGCCCCTAAAAGCTGCTGGCACTGTGTTATCTTTGTGTAACTGTGTAGGCGGATGAATTGTTTTTGGTAAGCCCTGCCATTTCACAGCACAAGGGACCCCGGTTCAGTTCCACCCTTGGTGACTGTCTGTATGTAGTTTGCACATTCTTCCCATGTCTGCATGGATTTCCTCATGATGCTCCGGTTTCGTCCCTCAGACCAAAGATGTCTAGGTTAAGTGGATTAGTCATGGGATACACAGGTTTACAGGGAAAAGAGTAGGAGGGTGGCTCTGAGTGGGATGCTCTTTGGAGGGTTGATTGGATTTGGTGGGTCCAATGGCCTACTTCCACACTGTAGGGATTCTATGAATGGGGTAGATTCCAACAAATCCTCTTCAGGAATTCTCCCTGAGTAGTAAAGATGACTTACTGGTGGATTCTCAGTGTGCGTAGTTTACTGAGTGAGTTGCAAACAAAAGAACATTCACTGTTGCTCTTCATGCAGGTCAAATTCATTCAAAAATGCAGTCATCTTATTCCACCCCAAAGTAGGCCATGGAATTTCTCTCAACTGTTTGAGTCCATTGAGTTTCCTGCTTCTTAGAGCTACAACATTGTTGCTATTTTATCCTGTACTTTTTGGTGAAAATAATTGTTCTTCGTTTACAAGTTCAGGTATGTTTATGTAAGTTCACATAATCTTTTAAGGATCATTTTTGCATCACATCTCTTCCTAATTCTTCACTTATTGCATGTCTTTAACAAAAATAGGCCAACTAAAGCACCACATCATGAAAGATAATGACGTAAATTATGAATGAGTTGTAAATTGATTTCAAGCTTAATTTAAAATGGCTCATGGATTGTTGAGGGGGAGCTGATAGGACTGAAGATTAATGTTGGGAAAGGGGATTGCAATTAATTTTGATTCTAACCTTAAATGAAAAAAAGAGAAAGCTGAGCAGGAAGTGGAAAGTGGTGACAGAATCGGTCCGAGTCAGCTTGGATTCACTAAAGGGAAATCATGCTTGACAAATCTTCTGGAATTTTTTGAGGTTGTGACCAGTAAACAAGGGTGAATCAGTAGATGTTGGATGTCTGGACTTTAAAAAGAGTTTTGACAAGGTTTCACACAAGAGATGAGTCAGGAAAATTAAAGCTCATGGATCAGAGGTAATGTATTGACAAGGACAGAGATCTCGTTGGCAGATAGGAATCAGAGAGTTGGAATAAATGGGTCCTTTTCAGAGTGGCAGACACTGACAAGTTGGGTACTGCAGGGTTTCAGTGCTGGGACCTCAGTTGTTCACAAACATACATTGATGATTTGGATGATGGAATTGAATGCAATATCCCCAGAGGCTGTGAGGAGGATGCTAAGAAGCTGCAGGGTGTCTTGGACCGACTGGCTGAGTGGGCAAATACTTGGGAAATGCAATATAATGCAGATAAATGTGAGGTTATCCACTTTGGTCACAGACACAGGAAGGAGATTATTATCTAAACGGTGGCAGTTTAGGAAAAAGTGAGGTACAATGAGACCAGAGTGTCATAGTGGACCAGTCGCTGAAGGTTGGCGTGCAGGTGTAGCAGGCAGCGAGGAACGCTAATGGCATACTGGTCTTCGTAGTGTGAGGATTTGAGAATCAGATTAAGGATGTCTTGTTGCAGTTATACAGGGCATTGCAGAGGCCACATCTTGAGCATGTGTGCAGTTTTGGTCTCCTAGCCTGAGGAAGGGCATTCTTGCTGTTGAAGGAGTCCAGTGCGGGTTCACCGGACTGATTCCGGGCTGGCAGGACTGACATATGAGGAAAGACAGGATTGACTGGGCTTGTATGCTGGAATTTACAAGCGTTGTTGGGGGTGGGGCGTGGGGGGAGGGAGGTGGGGGAGCGGTGGGGAGGTGGCCGGGGATCTCATAGAAATATAAAACACTGATGGGACTGGACAAGTTAGATGCTGTAAGAATGTTCTCACTGTTGGTGAATTCTAGAACTAGGGGTCACAGTCTAAGAATAAGGGGTAAGCCATTCAGGACTGAGATGAGGAAGAATTTTTTTACTCAAGGAGTTGTGAGTCTGTAGAATTCTCTCCCATAGGAAGCTGTTGGGGCCAGTTCATTAGATAGATTCAAGAGGGAGCTGGACATGGCCCTTATGGCTAATGGGATCAAGGGATATGGGGAGAAGGAAGGAATGGGATACTGAGAATACAACCATGATTGTACTGAATGGTGGGACAGGCTCAAAGGGCTGAATGGCTTACTTCTGCACCTATTTTCTCTGTGTTTCCATTGTATTTGGAGCTTAAAGTGAACAGGAGGAAGTCACTTGCTGACCAAACGCCAGCTAGATGATCAAACTGTCCACATCATGTGGTTACAGCATCTGGGCCGAGGGAATGGCTCTAGCTGGAAGGTGTTATGGTGGGATTATTGGATGGTAGGAGTGCCATGCCAAAGGGGGAAAGTCTCCTTTTAATTAGATTAGATTAGATTCCCTACAGTGTGGAAACAGGCCCTTCAGCCCAACCAGTCCACACCGACCCTCTGAAGAGTAACCCACCCAGACCCATATCCCTCTGACTAATGCACCTAACACTATGGGTTAACTTAGCATGGCCAATTCATCTGACCTGCATATCTTTGGATTGTGGGAGGAAACCTGAGCACCAGGAGGAAACCCACACAGACACAGGAGAATGTGCAAACTCCACACAGACAGTTGCCCGAGGTTGGAATCACACCTGGAACCCTGGTGTTGTGAAGCAATAGTGCTAACCACTGAGCCACTGTGCCACCCACTATGTCTTCTGTTATTATTTCTTAGGAATAGTTCATAGTAGTCTTGATTTAGTTGTTTTAAAGGTTGTATTTTTAAATTTATGTGAAGTGTTTGCAGTCTCTACTCAATGGGGTTCTTCCTCCTGGGGGGTCTCGGACTTTCTTGAATGATCATGGTTAGCCATTTGTTTAAATGGTGCATCTGGAATGCTAAAGGGAGCAACTCGCCAATTAAAAGGAAAAAGTACTATCAAATCTTAAAAAAGAGAGGGTTGATGTAGCCCTTTTACAGGAGATACATCTACCTGATAAGGAGCTTTGTAGCTACAGCAGGGAGGATTCGGTCAGGTGTTCTTTTCATCTTTTAGTTTGAAAAGTAAGGGAGTGGCCATTCTTATCCGGAAGAATCTTCCCTTCCAAATGTTAAGCCACATAAAAGATGAGTCCGGACTGTTATAATACTTAAAGCCCTAATACATGGAGAGGAGTACGGGATTTTGAATGTATATTGCACCCCCGGCACATCCTTTTAAATTCGTAACAGTTGCGCTCTCCAAATTGATGGCTCTCAGGGTGCGTCACATAATTATAGGGGGAGATTTTAATTGTATTATTGATCCCAAGGTGGACAGGGTACCTAGGATCTCTGCAGGTATATCTCTGCGATCTAGGCAGTTGGCTGATCTGAATAGGGAGTTGGGACTGGTAGACATGTGGAGGTGTCTTCACCCTGAGGGTAGAGATTTTACTTTTTATTCTTACCCGCACAAGTGCCATACCAGAATTGATATGTTTTTTGTCCCTTCTACCTTTCTGAATTCAATATTGTCTTGTAAAATAGGGAATATAGTTATGTCTGACCACGCAGCAGTGTATATGGAGGTCAAGACTAGTGGTGACAAGATGGGTTCCTGGCATTGGTATATGGAGCCATTCCTATTGAAGGATAGTAAGTTCATAAAATACTTCTCACAGGAATTTAAAACTTTCTGGGACATCAACTCTGGTACGTCCAGTAACCCATCAGTGATGTGGGAGATTGCTAAGGCATATGTACGTGGCTTGGTTATCTCCTATTCAGTGACCCGGAAAAGACAAAAGGCAGAACAATAGCGTCTGCTTGAGGCTCACCTAAAGGCAGCTGAGACAGCATATGTTAATTGACCCTCCATTACTAAACTACAGCAGATTACAGCCCGCCGGGCTACTTTGAATACCGCACTTACTCAAACAGCGATGAGGGAGATACTATTTGCGAAGCAGAGATTATTTGAGCATGGCGATAAGCCAGGTAGGTATCTAGCATACCTTGCCAGAAAGAAAAAGGCTCCCCAATCCATATCCTTATTGAATGTGGACTTTAAAATCCTCTCAAAAATGTTGGCATTAAGACTGGAGAGGGTTTTACCATTTATTGTAAAAGAAGATCAGACTGGGTTTATTAAGAGTCGCAGATCTACTAATGATATTGGAAGAGTGTTAAATATGGTACAGGTCTGCCAGCAAGGAGCGATACCGAGATTAGTCATCTCCCTAAATGCAGAGAAAACATTCAACTGGGTGGAATGGCCATATCTTTTTTATACTATGGAATGGTTTGGCATTGGAGAGACTTTTACCAAATGGGTCGCAGTATTATATATTGACTCCAAAGCAGTGTTGATTACCATCGGCATAAGATTGGATAGTTTTCGTGCTGGCAGAGTTTGTCATCAAAGGATGCCCTCTCTCACCACTATTATTTACACGAGTGATCGAACTGCTGGCAGAAGCTATCTGAACTGACCCCAATATAAGTCCCCGGGAGTTAGGATCGGGTAAGCATAAAATCACTCTTTATGCGGATGACGTCCTTCTTTTCTTAAATGATCCATCGATAGCTGTGCCCCGCTTAATTCAAGTGGTTAATTCTTTATTATGTTTTCAGGTTACAAAATTAACTTTACAAAATCAGAGGCCATGCCGCTAGGAAGTCTTACCAGCATATCCAACTTTGCAGATGGATCCTGCTTCCCCTTTCGGCGGTCACTGGGAGATTTTCTCTATTTAGGTATTTTTATTGCCCTGTTATTTGGTCAGCTATATAAGGCTAATTATACACATTTATTACAGAAAATAAGGCAGGACCTCCATCACTGGGAAGATCTCTCAATATCCTGGCTATGAAGAATAGCTTTGGTCAAGATGAATATTCTCCCTCGCCAATTATACCCCATGAGAATGTTTCCTTTGATGTTGCCAAGACAGGCACTGCATAAGCTTTATGGTTGGCTTGGCTCTTTTATTTGGAATCATAGACGGCCCCTTATTAAATTAGATAAGTTACAGCTCCCATAAGTAAGGGGAGATCTAGATTTTCCGGATTTTAGGAAGTACCAACTGAGTTCCATGTCATCATATGTGGCTGGTTGGGTCTCCTGTGATCCACAATCAATTTGGCTGGATATTGAGGCTTCCCAAGCAAAATGCCCCCTCATCAATCTATTATTTATGGATAAGATGAGAATTGTCACGGATCATTGTAAAAACCCAATTGTACTAAACACAATCAAAGCTTGGAGGATGTTGCGACAGGGTGAGGGTAATTTACAAAAAAACCTCCCCTTTTACTCCTATAGTGGGAACATTGGGATTTCAGCCAGGCTTGACAGACACTGGATTTAAACTTTGGGAGTCCAGAGGCATCTCCTGCTTGGGAGAGCTGTTCGATGGGGAGATCATGATGCCCTTCGAACAGTTGTGTCAAAAGTTTGGGTTGCCTAACAAGGACCTTTCTCGATATTTTCAATTACGAGACTTTGTACAAAAAAAACCACATTGGTGACTAATCCTTACAAATCAGATATGGAAAGGAGAGTGCTTCGGCCAATGGGTGCACCCTCAGTCAGTACTCTCTATCACTCGCTAGGTAATAAGGGAATGTTTATATAAAATCTGGACTCAAGAATTAGGGATGGAAATCTCCTTAGAGATGTGGGAGGAGATGTGGGAAAATGCCAGGAAGATCTCTATCTGTAATAGAACTCAAGCTATTCAATTGAGGATACCTCATAGGGCTCATATGATGCCAGAGCAACTTGCAAAATTTAAGGCAAGAGTGTCCCCAATGTGCCCTAAATGTAAAATAGAAGTTGGTACTCTCAGTCATTGTCTGTGGACATGCCATAAGATTCGTAGATATTGGGACAGTGTAGCGAATGCCTTGGCAAAGATTTTGGGAAGGGAAATTGGGTTGGACACGGTGTCTCTCCTTTTGGGCTTTCCAAATCTTCCTTCTCTATGGGAAGAAACTATTTACTATCCTCTCCTTTTGTGCGAGGAAAAACATTTTAGTAAGTTGGGTATCGGAAAGCCCCCCCAGGACTTTTGAATTGGCATATGATAGTTATGGAGCATATTCCCCTGGACTTCCTTACGAATATGGTGCACCAAAAAATGGTATTATTTGATCGAACATGGTGGCCCTTCTTGAACTAGACTGATGCAGATGTATTGGCCATACCGTCTAGAGCCTTTGTTTAGCTGTGAGGATGATGTTTGTTGGTTCAGGGGCCCCTGGGAGGAAGAATCCCGTATAAATATGGGTCTTGTTATGACTTGATATAATTTTATTTTGAATGCTTATTTATTTATTTACCTTTTTTTTCTCTCTTTTTATCGTTAGCTATGTTCTATACTGTGTTTTTTAATATATAGAGTCTTCTTTCTTATATCTTATCTTGTGTTTTGGTAGTTTGTAGAGTAGACTAGTAGTTAGTATTCTTAATTTATATTGATGCTGTTATTATACTGTAAAGTGGTTACACTAATTTGTATTAATTTTGTAATTTTGTAAAACCTTTTCTTTTCAATAAAAATATTTACAAAAAAAAAACTATCTGATTCAAGTGCTCTGCTGACTACAGGAATCTGCAAATAATTAGGCTAAAATTCCTCTGTTCCTCTAAGCTCCCCAGCGTCCTGCCACTCATTAAATACTGTCTCATCTTGTTTCTTCTTCCAAAGTGCATCACTTTGCACATATCAAGGTTAAATATCTGCCTCTGGTCTGTATATCTGACCGGGTATAAACAATGACTGCAGATGCTGGAAACCAGATTCTGGATTAGTGGTGCTGGAAGAGCACAGCAGTTCAGGCAGCATCCGAGGAGCAGTAAAATCGACGTTTCGGGCAAAAGCCCTTCATCAGGAATCCAACCCATTTATATCTTCCTATAACCTACAACCATCTTCTTCATTATTAATGACTCTACCAATCTTGATGTCATCCACATATTTTAATCTCTATCATTTCTGTATATAACAGACATTAAGGTCCCATTACTAATTTTTGTGGGACACCACTGTTCACCACCGTCCAGTCACTCAACCAGCCTTCTTTGTGTCCTACTACTAAGCCAGTTTCTGATCCATCTCACCAAATGTCCTTCAATTCCATATGCATTACCTTTCTCAAACAGCCTCCCATGTGGAAGCTTGTCAAAAGCTTTGCTAAATAGAATCCATATGAACTGCATCAACTGAACGCCCCTCATCCCACACTTGATCATGTTCTCAAAAAATTCTAACAAATTTGTTAAAGCATTGAATAGAATTCCTACAGTGTGGAAGCAGGCCATTTGGCCCATCAAGTCCACGCTAATCCTCTGAAGAGCATCCCATCCAAACCCGTCCTACCCCTGCATTTCCCATGGCTAGCTTTCACAGCCTTGGACACTATGGGAAATTTAGCAAGGCCAACCCAATTTACCTGCACATTTGGACTATGAGAGGAAACTGGAGGACGTGGAGGAAACCCACACAGACAATGGGAGAATGTGCAAACTCCACACTGACAGTCGCCTGAGACTAGAATTGAACCCGGGTCCCTGCTGCTGTGAGGCAAAGCCATGCTAACTATCTCTAATTAACCCATGCCTTTCCAAGTTGGTGTTAATTTGCTCCTTCAGAATTTTCTCCAATAGTTTTCTACAAACCATGTGAGACTCACCAGTCTGTAATATCCTGGTTCATTTCTACCACCCCTATTAAAAGGTAGAACCACATTAGCCATCCTCTAGTCTCAGGCACTTCCCCTGTGGCGAGAGAGGGTTTAAAATTTGTGTCAGAGACCCCAGAATTTCTTGCCTTGCCTGTCACAGAGGCTGGGAAGAAATTCATCTGGACCATGGGGTTTGTCTGTTTTAAATCTGACAGAGTCTCCAATACCTTCTCCATTTGCTGTGTCAAACTGTGCAGGTTCCTCACAGGGAAAAAGTGAGCACTGCAGATGCTCAGAGTCAAAAAGTGTGGTGCTGGAAAAGCACAGCCAGTTAGGCAGCATCTGAGGAGCAGGAGAACTTACGTTTCAAAGATAAACCTTCATCAGGAATGTCTGATGAAGGGCTGACATTCGAAACATCAACTCCCCTGCTCCTCGAATGCTGCCTGACCGGCTGTGCTTTTTCAGCACCACACCTTTTGACCAAATTCCTCATAGTCCCTTTACCTGAATTCCGTACTGCATTGTCGTTTTATTCCAGGTTGAAGACTGAAGAGAAGTATTCATTCAATACCCTTCCAATATCCTTCAGCTTCACACACAGGTTGCACCCTTGGTCCCTACTGAGCCCTACCCATTTCCTGGTTAACCTCTTCCCTTTAATGTATTTATAAAATATCATAGGATTCTGTTAGCAAGTCCCTTTTCATGCCTGCCTTTTTGCTTTTCAATTGCTCTCTTAAGTTCCCTCCTGCACTTCCTGTATTCCTCTCAGGCCATAGTTGAATTTAGATTTAGATTCACTACAGTGAGGAAACAGGCCCTTCGGCCCAACAAGTCCACACTGACCCTCCAAAGAGCAACCCACCCAGACCCATTCCCCTACATTCAGCCCTGGCTAATGCACCTTTAACACTACAGGCAATTTAGCATGGCCAATTCACCTGAATTTGGACTGTGGGAGGAAACCGGAGCACCCGGAGGAAACCCACGCAGACACGGGGAGAATGTACAAACTCCCCTTTGGACTTGGAATTGTTCCCTTTGGACTTGTTAAAAGTCCTAATCTTCTTTTTGTAATCCAGTCCTGAATTATCTTAATCATTCAGGGTTCTCCAAACTTATTACTCCTCCATTTCCCTCTAAAGGGTAAATGTTGGACCTGTTCTCTCCCCGGCTCCTTTTTGAATGACCCTCTCCCCATTGCTCTGCTGTAGGCTTACCTGCGCAGAGCTGTTCCCAGTCTACTGCGGCCAGATTCTAATTTATTTTAGTAAAAGCTGCCTTTCCCCAATCCAAGGCCATCTTTTGCAGGCCACCTTTTTCCTTGTCCAGAACAAATTTGAACCACATCGTGTTATGGTTGCTGTTGTGAATATTCCCTCACTGCTACATCGAACACTTCTCTGGCTTCTTTCCCCACAGCCAAATCCAGCACTGCGACATTATAGGACATTCTAACTACTAATCCAAACAACTCCCTTAGATACATCTCGAGAAGTCTGCCCCCTCTAAATTCTTAATACTACGACTATCTCAATTTATGCTGGGAAAGTTAAAATCCCCTAGAGTAATTACCTGATTATTACTCTTACACAGCTCTGTGAACTATCTACATGTTTTCTCCTCTATTTCCCGCTGACTCTGTGGGGCCTATAATACACTCCCAGTAAAGGAGCTGCCCTCTTAACATTCCTAAGTTCTATCCACAAAGCCTCATTTGAGAACCCTTCCTTGATACCTATATCAGGTCATCTCCAATATATGGTTCTTCAATGCAAATAGATTGAGGTCCTTGAGCCTATCTGAGTCGATGGAATATATCAAGCTAGGAATCCTGCTTTTAACTCTCCTCTCTACTTTCCTCAAGATCTCTTTACCTTGTTGTTTGATAGCATAAACCTCAGAGCAATGTTGCAGACATGGTCCAACCAGCAGCCAATCCTGTGGAAAAATGGACTCCTTTGATTTACTCAATATAATGAGTACAAACAGAGGGGTCAAAATTTAAATAATTTCACAATTGATCTTGAAATGATAATCAGTTCTCTGTTTAAATGTTTCTATCCTTCTAAATACAGATGATAGATGATATAAATTAGTGACTTCGTCCTCATCAGTGTGCGAGTTAGAGATAATGATGAAAGAATTGCTGAACCCACTGTCAGTGTCCAGATTAGTTAATGTGTATAATGATTGATGATAAGGTGTTAAATAGAGTATAAAGCTCTCTAAGACACAAAAAGTCAAACCTCAGAAAAGCAGAATAAAACTGGCATTTTTCCATATTTTGTAGACATCTTGGGGGAAAGTCATCAAATTACAACAAAGATAATGATGGAAATGTTCCACTTTTGAGTTCCTTGATTCTCAACTCATTCCTTTGGTTGAGGAAGTATTTTGTCAAGTGCACATTGGAAATGTCACATATCCCATGGGCTTTTAAGTGATAACTAACAGACATTATAATGGCAGTTAGTTATTACATCCTGAGGTTCAAATCACCCCTGCCATTCATGTAATGAACTCATTAATGTCTGGATAGCGTGAGGTACTGCCAGCCATTTAACACCTGATGGACAAAAGTCATTCACGGGAGCAGTTATTTCAGCGAGTACCAATAGCTCCAGGTTAACCATGGAGCTTTTTACTGTTGGGGATTTTGGAGATTTCCCTCTGTCCTTGATGAACTATTGCTACTTTCATTAATCCTTGATGATGTCCAGGCACTAGGTTCTCTACCGCAGTAAGCACCAGTTTCAATCATGTACTGGGGACCATTGGTTTGAACTAGGAGTGACTTGGATCCAGAGCGATCAATCTTAGTTTCTCTTGTTCAGGTAGGAGACAGAAAACAATAATCTGTCAATGCTCCAGGTTTGGAAAAATACTCTATTACTTCTGTCACGAAAGGCGATACTTTTTTGACTGAGCAGGAAACCCAATGAGAGTAGGTGGAACTATAGTTGTACTCCCTGTCCAGCATTGATGTCCATTGACTGCTGAATACATTAGGACAGGGTGTAAATTCAGTGTTGTACCCAATGTTTTTGGCTAAAATAGACCCAAACTGTGGCTGCATTAATACTGGGTGAGGAGAGTTTGGACCATTCTGTGAATCCCTCATAGTTGAATAGCCATACACTGTCTTGGAATCAAAAGTGGAGACTCAAAGGACTGCCAGCACCCATGGACCAGCAGCCTACCGTAAATCACTGCTTGTCAAACACATTATAATGGTTTGTTCATTTCTTTGCGTGAGCACTGTACCTGAAAGTAAGTTTTACCACATATCCAGTTTACCATGGTCTCTCCAATTCTAACTAAGACACAGAATCACTCTTCATCTTAGCTTCTTTATTCCACACCTAGGAAACTCCTGTAACTCCTTGCTCATCTCCACAGAAAGAGAATCTCTATCAAGGAAAATGTTTTCACGAAGTAGCAGGTGATAGCGTGTACTCTGTCTCTTGAACACCAGGGTCTATGGGGATCCAGTGCAGAAGGGAAAAGTGCCAACTTAGACTTAATGTTCACAAATGTGGAGGCAAAAATTAAACACGACTTGCGGTTAACAAATTTTTTTTTTAGATTACATTACAGTGTGGAAACAGGTCCTTCAGCCCAACAAGTCCACACCGACCTGCTGAAGCGCAACCCAACCATACCCCTACATTTACCCCTATACCTAACACTACGGGCAATTTAGCATGGCCAATTCACCTGACCTGCACATCTTTGGACTGTGGGAGGAAACCGGAGCATCCGGAGGAAACCCACGCAGACACAGGGAGAACGTGCAAACTCCACACAGTCAGTCGCCTGAGGCGGGAATTGAACCCAGGTCTCTGGCACTGTGAGGCAGCAGTGCTAACCACTGTGCCACCGTGCAGCCCATAATTAGAAAGCTGATTCAGGAAAAGACTACACAGTTTTTCTTTTAAAAAAAATTGGGTGTGAAAATTGCAGACTAGCTGTGAAGTTACTGACTAATAACTAACTAATGTAGAAATGATTTGGCGAATGAGCCATTTAGACTTCCTTTCGAAGACACACATTGTTTTCCTTACGGTGATTCTGCAGCTAACTAGTTGTCAAGTTTGCCTCAGTGGCTGCCTCGTTTCCTCAGTTAGATATTTGTGAGCTCGAGCCCATCATCCAGGCTGACACTCCAGAGCAGTACTGAAGCTGTGCAGCACTGCCTGAAGTGCTCTGTCATCTGGATGAGTCTTTCAGCCAATGCTCTGTCTCTTCTTGCAGGTGGAGGGAAAAGATCCCATAGCATACTCAAAGGAGAGCAGGTATCCTAGTCAAAACACCAATACCTTAAAACAGATGATTTGCGTCATTATTTCTCAGCTGTGTGAGGGACCTTGCCATGTGCAAAAGTAGGTGTTGAGTTTCTTACATTATAATGGGGACGGCCCTTCAAAAACCTAATTACTTGTGAAATTTTTTAGTGTTCTGAGGATGTAAGAGCTGCTATACAGATGTGAGTTTTTTTTGTCTCATTAGCTCGTCCCCACAGGAATTGCGCACAGAGTCATAGAGATGTATAGCATGGAAACAGATTCTTTGGTTCAACTCGTCCATGCCGACCAGATATCCTAAATTGATCTAGGCCCATTTGCCCGCATTTGATCAATATCTAAACCCTTCCTTTTCATGTACCCATTCAGATGCCTTTTAAATGCAGTAATTGTTCCAGCCTCCACCACTTCCTTTGGCAGCTCATTCCATACACGTATCACCCTCTGCGTGAAAACTTTGCCCCTTGGGCCCCTTTTATATCTTTCTCCTCTCACCCTAAACCTATGTCCTCTAGTTATAGACTCCCCCAACCCAGGGATAAGACCCTGTCTATTTACCCTATCCATGCCCCTCATTTTTTATAAACCTCTATAAGGTCACCTTATAGAGCGCCTCTGACGCTCCAGGGAAAATAACCCCAGCCTGTTCAGATTTTCCCTGTAGCTCAAACCCTCCAACCCTGGCAACATCCTTGTAAATCTTTTCTGAACCCTTTCAAGTTACACAACATCCTTCCGATAGGAGGGAGTCCAGAATTTCACAAAATATTCCTAAAGTGGCCTAACCAATGTTGTCCTTCTTACGTGTCACAACAGATAACTGCTGTACTGATAGAAGCTTTTAAATTTCTATCACCCTCTTTCAGACAAATACTGTTTTGATTTCTACTTTTCCTTTCTACTGTCCTTACTTTAGGCTCTGAGATCTCTGCACTCCTCAAATTTTATGCTCTTTCACAAGTTGAATTTTCATCACATCAATTAGCATCTATCCTGTTAGCTGCCTACATCCTAAGCACTGCATCCCCCTCTCTAAACCATCATTTAAGACCCACCTAACAATTTGCATCCTTTAGTCAACCTGCCCATACATCTCCTCTCATTGCTCAGCGTCAGACTTTTCTCTGAAAATACTGTGAAGCAACTTGGGATATTTTACAACTAAAGGCACTATATCAATTCACCTATTCACTATTTGGGCATCACCTTTCAAAACCACAACCTCTTAAATGTCCTGCTTTGAGTAACATGTCCCCCATATTTTCAGGCACATGGCACGAATTCTCTTTCAACAGTGTGAGACTGGCCCAATGGGTAGCACTGTCACCTGGAGTAGATAGTTGTGGGTTCAAAATCCTACTCATGGAACTTGAAGCCAAAATCTAGCTTGGCTGTTGAGAACAACAAGAAGAAAACACAGCACAGTTGGAGGTACCAGTTTGTGGTGAGATGGTGAAACAATCAAGTTGCTTCCCAAAATAATTAAACCCGTCCGCCCTCTCTGCACTGTAGACTCACGTATGCATTTATCCTCAAACTAGCATGGGTAAAATGGCTCAGGGTGATTAAACCTATGGGAGGGGGTGTTGTGGAGAGGAATGTTGGGTCACCTCTGGGTGGCTGTTGTCTTTGAGCATGGATGTCGGGTCAGTGGTGGGTTGTCAGCTCAGATTGTCGGGGTGTTCAATTCAAGGGGTGCTGTTGTGTCTGGGTCTGGAGAGTGGTGTCAGGTCTGGGGTATCTCTGACACCTCCCTCTCCTTCCTGGACCTCTCCATCTCCATTAATGACGACCGACTTGATACCGACATTTTTTACAAACCCACGGACTCCCACAGCTACCTGGATTACACCTCTTCCCACCCTACCTCCTGCAAAAATGCCATCCCGTATTCCCAATTCCTCCGCCTCCGCCGTATCTGCTCCCAGGAGGACCAGATGGCCTCCTTCTTTAGAGATCGCAATTTCCCTTCCCACGTGGTTAAAGATGCCCTCCAACGCATCTCGTCCACATCCCGCACCTCCGCCCTCAGACCCCACCCCTCCAACCGTAACAAGGACAGAACGCCCCTGGTGCTCACCTTCCACCCTACCAACCTTCACATAAACCAAATCATCCGCCGACATTTCCGCCACCTCCAAAAAGACCCCACCACCAGGGATATATTTCCCTCCCCACCCCTTTCCGCCTTCCGCAAAGACCGTTCCCTCCGTGACTACCTGGTCAGGTCCACGCCCCCCTTCAACCCACCTTCCCATCCTGGCACCTTCTCCTGCCACCGCAGGAATTGCAAAATCTGCGCCCACACCTCCTCCCTCACCTCCATCCAAGGCCCTAAAGGAGCCTTCCACATCCATCAAAGTATTACCTGCACATCCACCAATATCATTTATTGTATCCGTTGCCCCCGATGCGGTCTCCTCTACATTGGACGTCTCCTAGCAGAACGCTTTAGGGAACATCTCCGGGACACCCGCACCAATCAACCACACCGCCCTGTGGCCCAACATTTCAACTCCCCCCCCACTCTGCTGAGGACATGGAGGTCCTGGGCCTCCTTCACCGCCGCTCCCTCACCACCAGACGCCTGGACGAAGAACGCCTCATCTTCCGCCTCGGAACACTTCAACCCCAGGGCATCAATCTGGACCTCAACAGTTTCCTCATTTCCCCTTCCCCCACCTCACCCCAGTTCCAAACTTCCAGCTCAGCACTGTCCCCATGACTTGTCCTGACTTGTCCTACCTGCCTATCTTCTTTTCCACCCTCCCCCCGCCCCCGACCTATCACCTTCATCCCCTCCCCCACTCACCTAGTGTACTCTATGCTACTTTCTCCCCAACCCACCCTCCTCTCACTTATCTCTCCACCCTTCAGGCTCTCTGCTTGTACTCCTGATGAAGGGCTTTTGCCCGAAACGTCGATTTTACTGCTCCTTGGATGCTGCCTGAACTGCTGTGCTCTTCCAGCACCATTAATCCAGAATCTGGTTTCCAGCATCTGCAGTCATTGTTTTTATCTGGTAGAAGGAGGTGTTGAGGCATATATGTTAGAATGGGTTGGGGAAACTGTGATGTTAGGTCCAATGGGGTCGGAGTGGTGGGGAGTATGAGATGATGTCAGGAGTAGTGGGCAGTGAATGGAGAGTAGTGTTGGTGTTAAAATTGGAATAAACTTTAATAGTTACCCAGGAGTTGGATGAGGATTTTAACCGTCGGGTTTCTGGGTAACTATTAAGCTTAAACATAGAACAGTACAACACAGTACAGGCCCTTTGGCTCTTGATGTTGTATCAACCTTTTATCCTACTCTTAGATCAAACTAACCTACATACCCTTCATTTTACTGTCATCCATGTGTCTATCCAAGAATTGCTTAAATGTCCCGAATGTATCTGACTCCACTATCACTGTTGGCAGAGCATTCCACACACCCACCACTCTCTGTGTAAAGAACTGATCTCTGACATCTCCCCTAAACCTTCCTCCAATCACTTTAAAATTATCCCCCTCATGATAACTGTTTCTGCCCTGGGAAAAAGTCTCTGGCTTTCTGCTCCATATATACCTCTCATCATCTTGTACACCTCTATCAAGTCACCTCTCATCCTTTCTCGCTCCCATGAGAAAAGCCCTAACTCCCTCAACCTTTCTTCATAAGACATACCCTCCAGTCCAGGTAGCATCCTCGTAAATCTCCTCTGCACGCTCTCTAACGCTTCCACATCCTTCCTACAATGAGGCGACCAGAAATGAACACACTATTCCAAGTGCGGTCTAACCAGAGCTCTATAGAGCTGCAGCATAATCTTGTGGCTCTTAAACTCAATCCCCCTGCTAATGAAAGCCAACACACCACACGCCTTCTTAACAATCCTATTAACTCGGGTGGCAACTTTGAGGATCAATGGATGTGGACCCCAAGATCCCTTTGTTCCTCCACACTATCAAGAATCCTGCCTTTAATCCTGTATTCTGCATTCAAATCAATATTCCAAAATGAATCACTTCATACTTTTCCAGGCTGAACTCCATCTGCCACTTCTCAGCCCAGCTCTGCACCCCGTCAATGTCCCATTGCAACCTATAACAGCCCTCCACACTACCTATAACTCCACCAACTTTGGTGTCATTGGCAAACTTACTAACCCATCCTTTCACTTCCTCATTCAAGTCATTTATAAAAACCACAAAAAGCAGAGATCCTAGAACAGATCTCTGTGGAACACCAGTAGTCACCGAGCTCCAGGCTGAATACTTTCCATCTACTATCACCCTCTGTCTTCAATGGGCCAGCCGATTCTGTATCCAGACAGCCAAATTTCACTGTATCCCATGCCTTCTGAATGATCTTACCAGAGGGAACCTTATCAAAGGCCTTGCTAAAATCCATATACACCACATCCACTGCTCCACCTTCATCAATATGTTTTGTTACATCCTCAAATAATTCAATAAGACTTGTAAGGCATGACCTGCTCCCCCCCTCGCCCCCCACCCCCAGCAAAAGCCATGCTGACTATCTCTAATGAAGCTACAGTTTTCCAAATAATCATAAATCCTGTGTCTCAGAATGGTCTTCCATAATTTTCCCACCACCGATGTAAGACTGACTGGTCTGTAATTCCCAGGGTTATCCCTATTCCCTATCTTGAACAAGGGAATAACATTTGCCAGCCTGCAATCATCTGGTACTACTCCAGTGGACAGTGAGAATGCAACAATCGTCGCCAAAGGCGCTGCAATATTTTCTCTCACTTCCCGTAGTAACCTTGGGTATATCCCATCTGGCCCAGGGGACTTATCTATCCTCATGTTTTTCAAAATATCCAGCACATCCTCCTCCTAAACATCAACCTGTTTCGTGCCGACCTCACAAACGACAAGGTCCCTCTCGTTAGTGAATACTGAAACAAGGTATTCAGTAAGGACCTCGCCTTCCTCCTCCGACTCCAGGCACAAGTTCCCTCCACTATCCTTGATCAGCCCAACTCTCACTCTGGCCATCCTCTTGTTCCTCACATAAGTATAGATCACCTTAAGGAGTTTTCCTTAATCCTACCCACCAAAGATTTTTCATGCCCCTTTCTAGCTCTCTTAAGTCCACTCTTCAATTCCTTCCCGGCAACCAGGCTTAAGTGGGCCTGATCCCTCTGAAATCTCCAAGATTTCCTCAGGTTCTAGATGTCAGGTGGTTGTCCAAAAATGGTTTTATATTCCTTGGCATTCCCCACTGAGTCAGGATTTCCAGCGCATGTCTCTGATCTACGTTGGCAAAAGTGAGCACTGCAGATGTTGGAGATTAGGGGTAAAAGAGGGGGAGGTGTGGCATTGCTTGTCAAAGATAGTATTACAGTGGTGGAAAGGACGATGGATGAGGACTTGCCATCTGAGGTAGTTTGGGCTGAGGTTCGGAATAGGAAAGGTGAGGTCACCCTGTTAGGAGTCTTTTACAGGCCTCCCAATAGTCCTAGAAACGTAGAAGAAAGGATAGGGAAGGTGATTCAGGAGATGAGTGACAGTAATAGGGTGGTGGTTATGGGGGACTTTAACTTTCCTGATATTGATTGGGAAAGCTATAGCTCAAGTTCGTTAGATGGGTCAGTGTTTGTTCAATGTGTGCAGGAGAGTTTCCTGACACAATATGTAGACAGGCCAACAAGAGGTGAGGCCATACTGGATTTGGTTCTGGGTAACGAACCAGGCCAGGTGTTAGAATTAGAGGTAGGTGAGCACTTTGGGGATAGTGACCATAATTCGGTGATTTTTACTCTCGTGATGGAGAGGGATAAGTGTGTACTACAGGGCAAGAGTTATAGCTGGGGTCAGGGAAATTATGATGCGGTGAGGCATGACTTAGGATGTGTGGCTTGGAAAAGTAGACTCCAAGGCAAGAGTGTAAATGATATGTGGAGCTTGTTCAAGGAGCAACTATTGAGTGTCCTTGATAATTATGTACCTGCCAGGCAGGGAGGAAAGGGTCGTGTGAGGGAGCCGTGGTTTAATAAGGAATTGGAATCCCTTGTTAAATGGAAGAGGGCGGCCTATCTCAAGATGAGACGTGAAGGTTCAATTGGGGCGATTGAGAGTTATAGGGTAGCCAGGAAGGACCTGAAGAGAGAGCTAAGAGCAGCAAGGAGGGGACATGAAAGGTCCTTAGTCGGTAGGATTAGGGAAAACCCTAAGGCTTTCTATAGGTATGTTAGGAATAAAAGAATGACTAGGGTAGGAATAGGTCCAGTCAAGGATAGTAGTGGGAAGTTGCGTGTGGAGGCGGAAGAGATTGGGGAGACACTGAATGAATACTTTTCTTCAGTATTTACTCAGGAACAGGGCATTGTCGTCGATGTGAATACTGAGTCACAAATAAGTAGAATGGATGGCTTTGAGGTATGTAGAGAAGAGGTGTTGGAAATCCTGGAAAAGGTGAAAATAGATAAGTCCCCTGGGCCTGATGGCATTTATCCTAGGATTCTCTGGGAAGCAAGGGAGGAGATTGCAGAGCCATTGGCCTTGATTTTTATGTCCTCTTTGTCTACAGGAGTAGTGCCAGAAGACTGGAGGATAGCAAATGTGGTTCCCTTCTTCAAAAAGGGGAGTAGGGATAACCCTAGTAACTATAGGCCGGTGAGTCTCACTTCTGTTGTGGGCAAAGTCTTAGAGAGAATTGTAAGGGATAGGATTTATGCACATCTGGATAGGAATAATGTGATCAAGGATAGTCAGCATGGTTTTGTGAAGGGCAGGTCGTGCCTCACAAACCTTATTGAATTCTTTGAAAAGGTGACGAAGGAGGTTGATGAGGGGAAAGCGGTAGATGTGGTATATATGGATTTTAGTAAGGCGTTTGATAAGGTTCCCCATGGTAGGCTACTGCAGAAAATACGGAGATATGGCATTGAGGGTGAGTTGGAGGTTTGGATTAGGAATTGGCTGGATGGAAGAAGACAGAGGGTAGTAGTTGATGGCAAAGTTTCTTCATGGAGTGCCGTCACTAGCGGTGTTCCGCAAGGATCTGTTTTGGGACCAATGCTGTTTGTCATTTTTATAAATGACCTGGAAGAGGGGTTAGAAGGTTGGGTGAGCAAGTTTGCGGATGATACGAAAGTCGGAGGAGTTGTTGACAGTGAGGAAGGATGTGGCAGGTTACAGCAGGATATAGAGAAGCTGCAGAGCTGGGCAGAAAGGTGGCAAATGGAATTCAATGTAGCTAAATGTGAGGTGATTCACTTTGGGAAGAATAACAAAAAGATGGGGTACTGGGCTAATGGTCGGATACTTGGTAGTGTGGATGAGCAGAGGGATCTTGGTGTCCATGTACACAGATCTCTGAAAGTTGCCACCCAGGTAAATAGTGCGGTGAGGAAGGCATATGGCGTACTGGCTTTTATTGGTAGAGGAATTGAGTTCCGGAGTCCTGAGGTCATGATGCAGTTGTATAAAACTCTGGTGCGGCCGCATCTGGAATATTGTGTGCAGTTTTGGTCGCCATACTATAGGAAGGATGTGGAGGCACTGGAACGGGTGCAGAGGAGGTTTACCAGGATGTTGCCTGGTATGGAAGGAAGATCGTATGAGGATAGACTGAGACACTTGGGGCTGTTTTCATTAGAGAAAAGAAGGTTTAGGGGTGACTTGATTGAGGTGTACAAGATGATTAGGGGGTTAGTTAGGGTTGACAGTGTGAACCTTTTCCCGCGTATGGAGTCGGGTATTACAAGGGGGCATAGCTTTAAATTAAGGGGGGGTAGATATAGGACTGAAGTTAGGGGTAGGTTCTTCACTCAGCGAGTCGTAAGTTCATGGAATGCCCTGCCAGCAGCAGTGGTGGACTCTCCCTCTTTATGGGCATTTAAGCGGGCATTGGATAGGTATATGGAGGATAGTGGGTTAGTATAGGTTAGGTGGGCTTGGATCGGCGCAACATCGAGGGCCAAAGGGCCTGTACTGCGCTGTATTCTTCTATGTTCTATGTTCTAGAGTCAAGAGTGTGGTGCTGGAAAAGCACAGCAGTTCAGGCAGCATCTGAAGAGCAGGAGAATCAACGTTTTGGGCATAAGCCCTCCATCAGGCTTTTGCCCGAAATGTCGATTTTCCTGCTTCTCGGATGCTGCCTGACCTGCTGTGCTTTTCCAGAACCACACATTCGACTCTGATCTACGCTGTTGAAAAGGCTAAGTGGCCATTTGGATATATGTCCAACCTTGCTATTTGTGGGAACTTTGCTGTGCACAAACTAGCTGTCATGTTTCCAACATTAAAGCACTGAAAACACTGGGTTGGAAAGTGCTTTGGGACACTGTTGAATTCATGAAAAGCCTGACACGAAAACAAGTTATGTTCTTCTTTTGAAATCAAAAATCATTGTGGGTCACCTGAGACTGTCTAATGTTCTCTCTCTCGGCAGTTAATTGGGAAACAGATTAGTTGCAGCAAAGATGCCTGAAATGTCACAATGTTTGCATCAGCTCAAGTATTGATTTCAACAATCAAATGAGCTAAGTGGGAGCTGGGTTTAGCTATTTTTGGAGATAGCATGATTTAAAATGCAGCCAGTTACAGTCGAGGGATATGATTCACTCAGTAGCAACAGAACATTCAGTCGAATTTCACATTTACACGATCCACCCACTTGTAGCCCACAGATAGCACGTCTGTGAGTCAGGTTGTCAAAGAAATACTGCACCTCGTATTTACCATTGATCTATAAGAGATCATACTGGGACAGTACGGGGGGACAAGCTGGGATAAGGCTTCAGCTTGCAATAAGTTGGGGCGAGATGTTAGACCACCTCCATCCCAGAGTGGAGGATGGGCTGCAATTCCCTCCCACTCATTTCCATGATTGGAATGTGACACCACATGGATCCCAGGTTGCTGTCCTCAGTGTAGGATCCACTCAACTTCACAGAGAGCGACTAGCAAGGGAGGCAAACTTTCCAGGCAGCTTTCCATAATTAAAGGCACTATCCATATAAAAGGGAAAACTTCACTAATGCACCATGCAGAGTAAAGGCAGGAAGGATGTTCCTGGCAACTGTAGAATCCAGAACCAGGAATCACAATCTAAGGATACGGCATATCACAAGGAGTCTGCAGAAGGATATGGTGAATGGGCAAAAACTTGGCAGAGGGGACATAATATGGAGAAATGTGAGGTTATGTGTTTGGCAGGAAGAATAGAGGAGATAAATATTATTTAAAAGGGGGAGAGGCTGCAAAAGGTTGCAGAACAGAGGGATTTGAGAGTCCTCATCCAAGAATCACAAATCCACATAATCATAGATCCTGTATCTCAGAATGCTCTCTAATAATTTGCCCACCACCAAAGTAAGACTGACTGTTCAAAGTTTGTGCGAAGATTTGTAGCTCGGGTGCTCGTTGCTGTGGTTCTGTTCGCCGAGCTGGAAGTTTTTGTTGCAAACGTTTCGTCCCCTGGCTAGGCGACATCATCAGTGCTTGGGAGCCTCCTGCAAAGCGCTTCTTTGATGTTTCCTCCGGTGTTTATAGTGGTCTGTCCCTGCCGCTTCCGGTTGTCAGTTTCAACTGTCCGCTGTAGTGGTTGGTATATTGGGTCCAGGTCGATGTGTTTGTTGATGGAGTTTGTGGATGAATGCCATGCCTCTAGGTATTCCCTGGCTGTTCTCTGTCTGGCTTGCCCTATGATAGTAGTGTTGTCCCAGTCGAATTCATGTTGCTTGTTGTCTGCGTGTGTAGTATCCTTAGTAGCCACACACGCAGACAACAAGCAACATGAATTCGACTGGGACAACACTACTATCATAGGGCAAGCCAGACAGAGAACAGCCAGAGAATTCCTAGAGGCATGGCATTCATCCACAAACTCCATCAACAAACACATCGACCTGGACCCAATATACCAACCACTACAGCGGACAGCAGAAACTGACAACCGGAAGCGGCAGGGACAGACCACTATAAACACCGGAGGAAACATCAAAGAAGCGCTTTGCAGGAGGCTCCCAAGCACTGATGATGTCGCCTAGCCAGGGGACGAAACGTTTGCAACAAAAACTTCCAGCTCGGCAAACAGAACCACAGTAAGACTGACTGGTCTGTCAATCCTACAGTTATCCCTATTCCCTTTATCAAAGAATCACAAAGGCAAAGCATCCAAATTCAGTGAGTAATTGGGCAGGCAAATGATATGTTGGCCTTTATTTCAGTGGAATTGAGTATAAGATATAGAGACGTCTTGCTAAAACTATGCAAGGTACTCGTCAGACCTTAGCTGAAAACGGCAAACCATTTTGGCCCTTTATCTAAGGAAAGATATATTGGCATTAGAGGCTGTATTTACCAGGCTGATATCAGGTATAGAGGGACTGTTTTATGAGCAGAGGTTGAGCAGATTGGGTCTGTCCCCTTGGAGTTTAGAAGAACGAGAGGTAACCTCATTGAAACGTGCAAGATCCTTAGCAGACTTGACAGGATTGGTGAGGACAGGTTGTTTCCCCATGTGGGTGGGTATAGGACCAGAGGGTGTAATCTCAGAATAAGAGGTCACAGAGGTGAGGAGGAATTTCTTCTCCTGTCAAACACTTCACAGCAGATGGCAGTAGAGGTTGGCTCGTTAAATATATTCAAGGTTGAGCTGGACAGATTTTTAATGAGTAAAGGGAACAAGGGTTATGGGAAAAAAAATGGGGAAGTGGTGTTGAGGACTATCAGATCAGCTATGATCTCATTGAGTGCTGGAGCAGACATGATGGGCCGAATGGCCTACTTCTCCTCCTATATCTAATGGTCTTAAAGAAGACACTGCTGGCATGTGAGTTGACCAAATTTAGGATCCTTGCTTTGTACTAGTCCATAAAGCTGACCATCCTTATAATGACTGTTCAAGGTCTTCAGGTTTGTGTAGAGCTTAGTCTTGCTGTATTGCAGCAACGCTGCGTAAAAGCACAAGGAGATGCCAGCTGTCCATCATTCCCTCAGCAAGTCAAGGTCAGTCTTCACAGAGAATGAATTTCCAGCTCTTGGATGTTTCTTTGTAAAGCAAGAAGCTTAGACATGACCTAATCAAGGCTAATGAAGGTTAACAGTCCAGCAAAGTGGACTCGGTAAGATGGCAGCAATTCTGTAGAACTGCTGTGGACAGCTCTGCCTAACAGCCAGGGCATACTGGTGTTTTTTGCCATCCCTGGCCAACTCATGTCATGGAATTATTAGTTTAAAACCTTACAGAACACATATTTGTTAATATTTGGGAGTGGGAAGGATGCCAAAGGGAAAAGGAGCCAGCAAACAGCAACAGGGAGGGCACTCCCCTGCAGCACCAGGCATACCAGAGACAGCAGCAACAGCAGCCTCTCCTGAACCCCCCCAGGGACCTGACAGACTCACAGGAATTGGCTGCGGCAATGGAGAGACTTACCTTGAAGGTTGGGGCTGAGATTGAGGAGATCCGTGGGGAGATTCGCGCCCAGGTCCAATCTATCCCATCCATGCTGCAGAAGCATGAGCAGGAGATCCAGGGCCTCGGGGAGAGGTTGGAGGAGGTGAAGGGTCGAACCAAGCCCTTGAAAGCTGCGATGGGGGCCTCATCCAGTTGGATCCAGGTGCTGGAGCGAGAGGTGTGGGCCTTGCAAGACCATATCGACAACCTTGAAAATCGAGGTTGGAGGATAAATCTCCGAATTGTTGGGCTCCCTGAAGGTGAGGAAGATGAACAGCCAGACAGCTTCTTTGAAAGCTGGCTGCCGAAAGCTGGGCCTTCACATCGAGTCGAGGAGGCTGCAGATTGAAAGGGCGTATTGGGTTACAGTGCACAAGCTTGGTCCTAGTGCACTTTCACTCATACAAGGACAAGCAAAAAGTAATAGAAGCTTCCAGATCCCTGGGCAAAGATCCACAGGCTCTGCTGCACAAGGGGTCAAAAATCATGTTTTTCCAGAGTTTCTCAGCAGCTTTAATTCGAAAGAGGAACTCCTTCGATGAAGTTAAAAAGAGGCTGAGAAACCTGTGCGTCCAGTACTCCATGAGATACCCCGCAGTGCTCCATTTCAACCATGAGGACTCAGTTTATACATTTGATTCAGCAGATAAAGCTAAAACCTTTCTAGACACTTTAAAATAGACGGACTGGCCTAAAGAATACAGTTAATGTTCGTTCTCTTTTCCTTCTTTCCCCATGTTTTCCCTTCATTTTTTTATTCCTTTCTTTCTCCCTAATAAATTCTTTTTTTGGAAAGGGGGTAAAATAACTTGGAATAAGTTTTTTTTTATAACTGGATTTTCTGGATGTTCTTTGTTGTGTCCCTTTTTTTTGTTTGTTCTGTTTTTCTCTTTTAGTCACAAATAGGGGTGACATGAAGCCAGGAGTGCTTTGTCTTTGTCTTTGACTTTGACTTTGTCTTTTTTCTGTTGATTTAAGGATCATCTCCTTATTTTTTTTCCTGGCCTAAGGCTGGGGCACAGTTCGGGTTTGAAGGAGCTGTGAAGGAGGGGTAGGGAAGGGTGAGAGCCCCCTAAGGACAGGGGAAGAGTCTTCCATTCGAGGTTTTGTAATTGGTTTTCTTTGTAGTCTTTTGGTTGATTGTAGTTATGATAGAGTAATAGTTGATTGTAGTTATGATAGAGAAGTTTTTGTATACATAATTCTTCGAGTCTATGTGTCTTTATTTACTTGTACTCGGCAATTTGTAAGCAGGGTTCTTCCTCCCAGGGGTTCAAGGGTCTCTGAAAGAGGATATCGCTAAGTATCTTATTAAATGGTGCGCTTGGAACATCAAGGGAAATCATTCGCCTGTTAAAGGGAAAAGAGGGAAGGGGTTGATATCGCTTTGTTGAAGGAAACCCATCTTGATGATGGGGAACACCTGAAGTTACAACAGGGAGGTTATGACCAGGTATTCTTTTCATCCTTTACTACTAAAAGTAGGGGAGTGGCGGTACTTATCCAGAAAAATCTTCCATTCACATTATTAGAGCAGGTGAAAGATGAGCAGAGACGGTTTGTGATATTAAAGCCCTGATACATGGGGAGGAATATAGCATTTTAAATGTCTACTGTCCTCCAGCAGATCCCCTCAAATTTTTGGTTAGTGCTTTCTCTAAGCTGAGTGCCTTTGGAACACGGCACATTATTAAAGAGGGGGATTTTAATTGTCTTTTGGATCTGACAGTGGACAGGATGCCTAGTGGGCCCCCAACGATTTTTTTGCAGGCCAGGCAGGTGGTTGACTTATGCAAGGAGTTGGGGCTGGTGGATATTTGGAGATGTCTTCACCCTCCCGGTAGGGACTTCATCTCTTTTTCAAACCCACATAAATGTCACACAAGGATTGATCTCTTTCTGGCTCCCTCGGCCCTTCTGGATTTGATTATGGGTTGTAAAATTGGGAATGTAACTATTGCTGATCATGCGGGAGTATATTTGGAAGTTAAGGCCAAGAGTGAAAGGCTAGGTTTGTGGCATTGGCGTTTGGACCCTTTTCTCCTTAAGGATTCCAAATTTGTGGAATACTTTTTGAAGGAGTTTCAGGAATTCTTGACTACTAGCCAGGCATGGCTAGTAGTCCGTCTATGCTATGGGAGAATGCTAAGGCCTTTGTTTGGGGATTAGCTATTCCCTATTCAGCTAGCCAGAAACGACAGAAGGAGGAACAGCAGCATCTACTTGAGACACAGTTGAAAGCCACCGAGGCGGCACATTTTGCATGGCCTTTGGTGACTAAGCTACAGCGGATCATGGCCCTCCAGGCTGCCTTGAATTCAATACTGACACAAAACGCAATGGAAGAACTTGCTTTCGCTAGTCAAAGGCTGTACGAGTATGGGGATAGGCCAGGGAAGTATTTCGCGTACCTGACTAGGAAAAAGCGTGCTCCGCAATCCATTACTGCAACCAGAGACAGCGCTGGGGTCTTTACATATGATGCTAAAAAGATTAATAAGGCTTTTCAGAGTTTTTACTCTGAATTGTATCAGTCTGAAGGTTGCAAGGACAGGAGGGCTAAAATGGAGGTCTTTTTTAAGAACCTGGACCTCCCAGGGGTAACCTTGGAACAGACCTCTCTCCTTAATGCCCCCTTGACAGTTCAGGAAATACAGGAGGCAGCTAGGCAACTTCAGAGTGGGAAAGCGCCTGGCCCTGATGGTCTCCTGGGTGAGTTATATAAGGGGTTTATAGGGATTCTGTCAGGGCCGATGTTGGAGATGTACAATCACTCCTATATGCATGAACGCCTACCACCATCTTTGAGAGAAGCTAATATTTCCTTAATTCTTAAGAAGGGGAAGGTTTCTGATGATTGTGCATCATACAGGCCCATCTCTCTATTAAATTCAGATTTCAAGATTCTGTCTGAGATTCTTGCATTGAGATTGGAAAAGGTGTTGCCCCATATTGTTAAAGAGGATCAGGCAGACTTTATAAGGGGTCGTAGATCCTCTAATAATATTAGAAGATTGCTGAATATGGTCCACATTTGTCAGCAACGATCGATTCAGGGGTTGGTGATTTCCTTAGATGCAGGGAAAGCATTTGACTGGGTGGAATGGCCATATCTTTTTATGTCTTAGAACACTTTGGGTTGGGTGGGGTCTTTGCTCGGTGGGTGGAGGTTTTATATCACCACCCTTTGGCCGTGGTCATCACCAACGGGGTGAAGTCTGGGAACTTTAGGATTGGTAGGAATCATTGGCAAGACTGCCCCCTCTCATAGTTGTTGTTTCCGTTGGTGATAGAGCCGCTGGCAGAGGCCATTCGTCAGAACATCCACATAACCACTCTGGAAGTGGGATCGAGAGCACACAAACTTACACTGTATGCAGATGATGTCCTTCTGTTTTTATCGAACCCGATGACCTCTGTGCCCCATTTGATTCAATGTATCGATTCATTTGGGGCTATTTCAGGATATAAAGTCAGAGGCTATGCCTTTGGGGAACCTCAAGGATGTGCCAGAAGTTGAAGGTGGCCCTAAGTTCCCTTTTAAGTGGTCATGGGCAGGGTTCCGATACCTAGGCATTTTTGCTACCCCCAAGTTTGATCTGTTATTTCGGACTAGCTTTGTTCACTTGCTCGACAATGTTAGGCGGGATCTCCAGAGATGGGAGGCTCTTCCAATTTCATGACTAGGCCGAATAGCTCTCATTAAGATGAATGTCCTTCCTCGTTTACTTTATCCCATGCGTATGCTCCCTATAATGTTTCCCAGGTCAATGCTGCAGAAGCTTATGTGGTGGTTTGGCTTCTTTGTCTGGCATCGTGGGCGGTCTCTCATCAAACTTACTAAATTGCAGTTGCCTCAAGGAGGGGGAGGAGTTGATTTCCCAGACATCAGGAGGTACCAGTTGAGTCCCTGCTGTCCTTTGTCTGCGATTGGGTAGGTAATGATCCAAACTCATAATGGTTGGATATCGAGGCCTCCCAGGCAAAGTGCCCTCTTATTATCCTGTTGTTCATGGATAAGATGAGGACAGTTATGGACCACTGCCGGAACCCCATTGTCATTAGTACAGTCAAGGCATGGAAGGCGATGCATCAGAGTGAGGGTTGTTTATCCAAGACTTCACCACTTACATCCATAGTTGGCATGACAGGGTTCTGACCAGGGATGATGGACTCAGGGTTCAAACTATGGGCAGCGAGAGGAGTTTCTAGTTTGGGAGACCTATTTGAGGGGGAGGTTATGATGTCTAGGTTATGATGTCTTTTGAGCAACTGAGCTGCAAATATAGGTTGCCAAGCAGAAATCTATTCCGTTTTTTTCAGATTAGTGATTTCACCTAGAAGAAGATTATGCTTCTCCCTAAGCCCTAAAAGCCCGATACAGAGAGGTTGTTGCTACGTTCCACAAGCACCCTTTCAGTTAGTGCCCTCTATCGCCTGCTGGGTGGCAGGGCATGGCAGGATATTAACCGGTTATGTGAGGTCTGGGAGCAAGAGCTAGGAGTGGAGATCTTTTCTGAAACATGGGAGAATACTCAAAAGATCTCAATCTGTAATAGGACATGTGTTACGCAGTTAAAAGTTCTGCACAGGGTTCATCTGGCACCAGACCATCTGGCGAAGTTTAAAAAAGGGGCATCTTCAGTGTGTCCCAAATGTAAAATAAGTGTAGGTACTCTTACCCACTGCTTCTGGACATGCCACAGACTCTGTGTTTATTGGAGCACCATGGCGGGGAGAGATAGGGAGGGTATTGAGGATTGAAGTCTAAGTAGACCCGATATCTCTCCTCTTAGGTCTATGGAATTTACCATCTTTAGACGGGCATGGGAAGAAACTATTTAATATTCTTGCATACTGTGCATGGAAGAATATTCTGATGAACTGGGTGTCCTGAGAACCTGCCGGGCTTGCTGGGATGCCAGAAATTAATTATGGAGCACATTCCCTTGGACTTTTTTTACAAACATGGTGGACGACATAACAGACCATTTTTATAAGACATGGCAACCCTACTTGAGTTAGTTGGATATGGATTTGTCAACTATCTTAACTAGGGTGTTTGTTTAACCAGGATGGTTAGGTTTATCAAGTCCTGGGCCCTGGAGGTGGTCTCCTGAGTTAATACAGCTATATATACAATGTTCCGGTTCCTTTGCACCGAGCATAGCTGTTCCGTATTCTGTGATTCTTCTTTTTATTTTATCCATTATTTATTTATTTATTTATTTATTGGTGTTGCTTTGCACAGTGTTAGGGTTTGTTTTGTAATATAGGGTAGGTTAGTAGTTAGGATGAGAGTGATGCTGGAAAAGCACAGCAGGTCAGGCAGCATCTGAGGAGCAGGAAAATCGACGTTTTGGGCAAAAGCCCTTCATCAGGAAAAGACTCATTTTTGCCTAGGTTAGTAGTTAGTAGACAGTAGTTGTATTATAATTTGTGGGTTTTTTTCTTTTTATTATACTGATGTTTGTTATTGATTGTATTTTTCAATAATTGTATATATTTGTAAAGTTAAAAAAATTTGCTAATAAATATATTTACAAAAAAAAGTCCAGCAAAGTGAGTCTAGCAGAACCTTCACACTGGTGAAGGATTCAAATGAAATTCAAAATAAAAGGAAAGTTAGGAGTTCAAAGGGATATTAACACCTTTTTAAATAAAGTTTTGATTCTTAAGTTGGTGGAATAGGTTATTAGGGTGGACAATACAAGCAGACGGTATGAATGTTGCAGTTTAAGGGTTAGGGAATTGCAGATTCCTTTGGAATCAGATTGCTTTTGAAATAAAGAGATAATGGGAATCGGCAGCAGTGGTGCCATAAATCTTTGTAATCTTAATAATTTCAGATTAGCAAGATCACTTCATATTCAACTGCTCGCCAGAGAACAACACTGAAGGAAATATGACCTTAAAGAGGGACATGTGCTGGGAACTACGAAATGCAAAGATGTTGATACTCACAGGAAGAAAACAAGTACATTCGGCCATGTACTTGTTTATAGACAATATGACCATATTATAGGCATGAAATGAATCCTTATGCATCCAATATGGTAAGTGGCTGTATAGTTTAAATGCTGAGCTAATAGCCAACCAGGACATGGCAAGAAAGTGATTTTACATATACAAACAGGTCTCCAGTCCAAAGCCTTCTGTGTCCACTATATCTCAGTATGGCCTGAACAGTGGATCTTCATTTTTAGTACTGGGGGCTGCTGTGAATAAAGCTGAGCTTAAAGAAAACTTATAGTCGGATGTGGAGCCAGGTGGAGTAGCAGGTACACATCTGTCCCAAAGGTTGGCCCCCACTTTGTCCTTCTCTCAATCAAATTGTTCCCTTTGCTTGATCCAGTTGAGGCCACTAAGGGGAACACATTGGGCTAAAGTACATGTATATAGATAAAGTAGATCTCACCAATGAAATGCCTACAGACACTTTCAGCTGGTATTCTCAGCTGAGGGGTTAACTCTGGTCCAGCTCATACCTACCCCACCTCCACCGCATAAGCTGGTGAGATCTGATTTTATCACTGAGACAAACTATTTTCATTCCCATGGTGTCTGGGCTTGATGTGTATCATATTAATATAACTGATATGTAGTCGCAATGTACTATATCTCATTTAGATTAGATTAGATTACATTACATTACATTACAGTGTAGAAACAGGCCCTTCGGCCCAACAAGTCCACACCGCCCCGCCGAAGCGCAACCCACCCATACCCCTACATTTACCCCTATACCTAACACTACGAGCAATTTAGCATGGCCAATTCACCTGACTTGCACATCTTTGGACTGTGGGAGGAAACCGGAGCACCCGGAGGAAACCCACGCAGACACGGGGAGAACGTGCAAACTCCACACAGACAGTCGCCTGAGGCGGGAATTGAACCCAGGTCTCTGGCGCTGTGAGGCAGCAGTGCTAACCACTGTGCCCACTGTGCCGCCCATGAGCTTCTTCTCTTTATAGGTTATTACCACCTCTACCATTCCAGACCCAGGCAGCTGTACAGATCCCTAGCAGGAAAGAGCATGGTGGCACCAATTCTGCCAGATTACTCATAAAACATGATAAGGATTCATCTTATAACATGGTGGGTAAGTGGTGAAGACTGCGTTGAACATTCTGGAAGGACTGAAGATTCTTCAAAGACTGCTTTAAGGAGGCTTCTCGTGTAGACAATTCACGAGCTGGAACAGGTGAACATGCAAACACAAAAGAGAATCCTGTGGCAAGATTCAGAACGGCAGAATCTTTTTCTCACTTGTTTGTAGAACGTGAGTGTTATTTATTGTTCATCCTTAATTGGCCTGGAAATGGTGGTGGTGGTGAGCTGCCTTCTGAAACCACTGCAGTAAAATTGGGGTGTAGGTACCTACAAAATGCTAGCAGGAAGGGGGATCCATGCTTTTGACCCAGTAACAGTAAAGAAACAGTGATATATTTCCAAGTCTGAATGGTGAGGAACTTGCAGGTGGTGGTGTTCCAAAGTGCTGTTCTGCAGACCATGGAAAACATATCAGGCCTGAGAAAAAAATTACTGAAACAAAAGCAAGTTAGGAATACGCGGAACACAAGTGACATCAAGGCCAATTACAGAGTGCACTGAGTGCTGATGATCTATTAGAGTGGTTCCAAGTTGACCATCAGCTAGAGTATGAATGTTAATCAGATCTCTGTGAATAAAGTTGAATTCCTGGTGGGAATCTTGGAAAAAGCAGCTTATGGGCTGGGAAAGATGGAAATAAGTGAAGTACATGCAGCACAGTGGTCCAGTGGTTAACACTGTTGCCTTACAGCGCCAGGGACGTGGGTTTGATTCCAGCCTTGGGCGACTGTCTGTGTGGAGTTTGTATGTTCCTCCCATGTTTGTGTGAATTTCTGTTGGGTGCTCCAGTTTCCTCCCACTGTCACAAAGATGTGTTAAGCTTGGTGGATTAGCCATGGGAAATGTGTGGATAGGGGATCGGGTGGGTCGGGTGGGGCTGGGCCTGGGTAAGATGCCCTTCAGAGGGTCAGTGTGGACTTGATGGACCAAGTGGCATCCTTCCACACTGTAGGGAATCTGTGATTCTACTTTCAACTCAGATTGAGTGTCACTGCTACAGTGAGCGGTTATCATAAGGCACTGTTACAGTCAATGGAAACTGAGAGATACAGAACTAATTTAAAACAAGGTCACACACCTTGGAATATTGCAAACTCAGAATTGGAGTGATAAAGAGGCAATTCAGATGTGTAAGCAAAGTTTAACAGAAGAAGGAAGGTAGCAGTCTATTGAGGTTGAAGAGAAGGTACGTTTGCGTTTCTTAAACCTAGGTAGAGGTAGGAAGCATTCATTTAAACCACACAGAAAGGGATCTATCCAGGAAAAAAATGAGAAAACTAAAAGTAATTATAATTTGGAGCTGCAATGAGTAGGAATTCTTTTGAAATAACCATTAAAGGAATGGGATTCAGCTTATAGAGCTCTCCCTACTAGGTAAGAAAGAGTTGGTTCAGATTTAGACTCTGCCTTACGTGGTTTATCTGTGAGATGTGTGCAGTCGAAATAACACATGATGGAGGATGGACAACAGTCACCAAGTTACCTTGAATGAGGTAAAGCTTGTTCACAAAGTTGAGTTGAATACTCAGTCCACGCTACAAGAGGTTCAAACAAACTCAACAGAAACAGAAATCAACTATGTAAAAACAATGACTGCAGATGCTGGAAACCAGATTCTGGATTAGCGGTGCTGGAAGAGCACAGCAGTTCAGGGAGCATCCGAGGAGCAGTGAAATCGACGTTTCGGGCAAAAGCCCTTCATCAGGAATAAAGGCAGTGAGCCTGAAGTGTGGAGAGATAAGCTAGAGGAGGATGGGGGTGGGGAAAAAGTAGCATAGAGTACAATAGGTGAGTGGGGTAGGGGACGAAGGTGATAGGTCAGGGAGGAGGGTGGAGTGGATAGGTGGAAAAGAAGATAGGCAGGTAGGACAATTCATGGGGACAGTGCTGAGCTGAAGTTTGGAACTGGGGTGAAGTGGGGGAAGGGGAAATGAGGAAACTGTTGAAGTCCACATTGATGCCCTGGGGTTGAAGTGTTCTGAGGCGAAAGATAAGGCATTCTTCCTCCAGGCGTCTGGTGGTGAGGGAGCGGCGGTGAAGGAGGCCCAGGACCTCCATGTCCTCTGCAGAGTGGGAGGGGGAGTTGAAATGTTGGGCCACAGGGCGGTGTGGTTGATTGGTGCGGGTGTCCCGGAGATGTTCCCTAAAGTGCTCTGCTCGGAGGCGTCCAGTCTCCCCAATGTAGAGGAGACCGCATTGGGAGCAACGGATACAATAAATGATATTGGTGGATGTGCAGGTAAAACTTTGATGGATGTGGAAGGCTCCTTTAGGGCCTTGGATGGAGGTGAGGGAGGAGGTGTGGGCGCAGGTTTTGCAATTTCTGCGGTGGCAGGGGAAGGTGCCAGGATGGGAGGGTGGGTTGTAGGGGGGCGTGGACCTGACCAGGTAGTCATGGAGGGAATGGTCTTTGCGGAAGACGGAAAGGGGTGGGGAGGGAAATATATCCCTAGTGGTGGGGTCTTTTTGGAGGTGGCGGAAATGTCGATGGATGATTTGGGTTATGCGAAGGTTGGTAGGGTGGAAGGTGAGCACCAGGGGCGTTCTGTCCTTGTTACGGTTGGAGGGGTGGAGTCTGAGGGCGGAGGTGCGGGATGTGGACGAGATGCGTTGGAGGGCATCTTTAACCACGTGGGAAGGGAAATTGCGGTCTCTAAAGATGGAGGCCATCTGGTGTGTTCTATGGTGGAACTGGTCCTTTTGATACGGTGGAGGGGGAGGAATTGGGAATACAGGATGGCATTTTTGCAAGAGGTAGGGTGGAAAGAGGTGTAATCCAGGTAGCTGTGGGAGTAGGTGGGTTTGTAAAAAATGTCAGTGTCAAGTCAGTCATCATTAATGGAGATGGAGAGGTCCAGGAAGGGGAGGGAGGTGTCAGAGATGGTCCAGGTAAATTTAAGGTCAGGGTGGAATGTGTTGGTGAAGTTGATGAATTGCTCAACCTCCTCGCGGGAGCACGAGGTGGCGCCAATGCAGTCATCAATGTAGTGGAGGAAGAGGTGGGGAGTGGTGCCGGTGTAATTATGGAAGATTGACTGTTCTACATAGCCAACAAAGAGATAGGCATAGCTGGGGCCCATACGTGTGTCCATGGCTACTCCTTTGGTCTGGAGGAAGTGAGAGGATTCGAAGGAGAAATTGTTAAGGGTGAGGACCTGTTGGGCCAAAGGAATGAGAGTGTCAGTGGAAGGGTACTGTTGGGGATGTCGGGAGAGGAAAAACACGGACGGCTTGGAGGCCCTGGTCATGGCGGATGGAGGTGTAGAGGGATTGGATATCCATGATGAAGATGAGGCGTTGGGAGCTGGGGAAACGGAAGTCTTGGAGGAGGTGGAGGGCGTGGGTGGTGTCACGAACGTATGTGGGGTGTTTCTGGACTCGAGGGGATAGGACAGTGTCGAGGTAGGTAGAAATGAGTTCAGTGGGGCAGGAGCATGCTGAGACAATGGGTCGGCCAGGGTGGTCAGGCTTGTGGATCTTGGGAAGGAGGTAGAACCGGGCAGTGCGGGGTTCTCAGACTATGAGGTTGGAAGCTGTGGGTGGGAGATCTCCTGAGGTGATGAGGTTCTGTATGGTCTGGGACATGATGGTTTGGTGATGGTGGATGGGGTCATGGTCGAGGGGGCAGTAGGAAGAGGTGTCCTCGAATTGGCATTTGGCTTCAGCAGTGTAGAGGTCAGTGCGCCAGACTACCACTGCGCCCCCTTTATCTGCTGGCTCGATGGTGAGGACGGGATTGGAGCAGATGGATTGGAGGGCTGCGCGTTGTGAGGGTGAGGTTGGAGTGCGGGGGGGGGGTGTAGACAGGTTGAGGCGGTTAATGTCCTGGCGGCAGTTGGAAATGAAGAGGTCAAGGGTAGGTAATAGGCCAGCGCGGGGTGTCCAGGTGGATGCAGTGTGTTGGAGGTGGGCGAAGGGGTTCTTGGAAGGTGGGCGGGAGTCCTGATTGTGAAAGTAAGCTCGGAGGCAGAGGGGGCGGAAGAAGTGTTCGACGTCACAGTGTGTATTAAATTCATTGATGCGTGGACGGAGGGAGATGAAGGTGAGTCCTTTGCTGAGGATTGATCGTTTGTCCTCAGTGAGGGGGAGGTCTGGAGGGATAGTGAAAACTCGGCAGGGCTGGGAGCTGGGATCTGGTGTGGGTGTGGAGCTGGGAGTGGGAGCAGAGCCGGTAACTGGAGTGGTTGTAATGGTGGGGGGAATGGGGATGGAGTCATGAGCAGGGGTGGTGTTCCCCTCAGGGTTCTGGGGGCTGGGAATGGTGTCAGTAGAATGCAGGTGAGTGGTATTGGTGGGGGCAGAAGTGGTGGCAGACACAGCAGTACGATGGCGGAAGTTACTGAGCGTGTGACATCAGCGATGATGTGAGGGGCGGAAGTGACATCATCAATCAGCATGGGGGTGGCAGCTGCACCAGACACATGGCTAATGGTGTCCTAGCAGTTTCAGAGGCTGGGGAATCTTCTGGAATGTTTGAGGAGCACTGGTTATGGAGGTGGGTAGATAAAAGTTTGTTGTACTTACAGTTTTTGATGTTTGAGATAGAGTTGAAAGGTTGGCTACATCAAAGGTCCAATGGGTTGGCCATGGAAACCTACCTTAAGCCTCGGGAGCATTTCACGATCATAGAGGACTCACTGGTGTTTGATGAAAGGCTGATCATTCCAGCTTCACTGGATTTCTTGGTTTAAGATGCACCAGGGACACCTGGGAATCTCCAAGTGCAGAGCCAAGGCTCACTCATTGATGTGATGGTCAGGGATCAGAAATATGATTGAGAGTCTCATAGCTGACTGTGAGATTTGTGCTATCCAGAGACCTGAACAGTGTGAGCCACTGATACCTCTCACCTTCCTCACCAGACTGTGAGAGTATGAAGGCACAGATGAATTCATTTGTGATGGGATGTCTTATTTCATTGCCAATGACAACTTTTTGCAGTGGATAGAGCTGAACATGTAACGTGACCATTACAGATGCATTTATCAGAGTCTTGCATTAAATATTTGTAATACTTATTGCAACTGAAATCCCTGATGTGTTCATGTCAGACAATGGATTGCAACTTGTTCACCAGTGAATGCAGCCAGGTCTTGATATGAACATGCCACACGTTCACTGAAGTACCCACAATTCCATGGGGATGACGCGTATTGGGTCAGATAGTTGTCACATTTGAAGAAAAATGTTAGTTTCAAGATAGCATTACCACATTTCTAGTCCACTCTGCTCACCATTAGAATATCTGATGCACATAAAGCTGAAGCTAGATATCCTACCAAAGTTAAAAATCACACCACACCAGGTAATTGTCCAACAGGTTTATTTTAAAGTACAAGCTTTTGGAGCACTGCTCCTTCATCAGGAAGCTAGCGGGGCAGGTACATAAGACACAGAATTTATAAGTAAAAGATGAAAGTGTCATACAACTGATGTGATGTCTTAGACAAACCTAGACTGCTGTAGTCTTTAATCAATTAGAATGGGGATGCAAGTTTCGATTGCTTAATATGTAAATCCCAGAATTTCTTTCAAGTCACAGCCCTAAGATAACATAAGGTTTTATCAGTGGAAAAACATAAGGTGACATCTCAGCTCAGATAATGCATTAAAGGTGTGAGGTTAGAGTCTGCCTGTATCCCAATCTGGAGTCAGACTTTATTTCCAAAGTAGTAATTTATAAAATGTCACATTGACTAACTGCCTACAGATTGTGTGCTTTTTGAACAAAATAGAATGTATCTGCAAATACAAATTCACCCCATAGAGTTATGTACGTGTATGAGAGACAGACAGTATGCGTATGTGCACTTGAAGGTGTGTGCGTGCATGCTTGATAATGTGTGCGCGAGTGTGACTGAGTATATACCTGTGAAAGGATGTGCACGTGTGTGTGTGTATAAGAGAGGATCTGTGTGAGTGTATGAGTGTGAGTGTGTGTATATGTGCTTGTGTGTGTGTGTGTATATGTGCTTGTGTGCGCGCGTATAGTCTGGTGAGGTCACTTGTAGTGTAATATGAATCCAAGACCCTGGTTGAGGCTGCCCTCATGGGTACTGAACTTGGCTATCGGCCTCTGTTCGGCAACTGTACGTTGTTGCCAGTCCCGAAGTCTGCCTTGGAGGATGCTCACTCGAAGATCCAAGACCAAATGTCCTTGACAGCTAAAGTGTTCCCATGGGAGGGAACATCCCTTTCTGATGATTGTTGCACAGTGTCTGTTCATCCATTGTTGTAGCATGATTTTGCTAATATACCATGTCTTGGGCATCCTTCCCTGCAACGTATAAGATAGACAACATTGACCGAGTCATGAGTATCTGCCAGGATGTAGTATGCTATATTGGCAAAACCATGCAGATGCTACGACAATGGAGGAATGGACAGTGAGCAATAGTGGGAGAACACGTCAGTGGTCAAGGACATTCAGCCTCAGATTTTCAGGTGAATGTCCTCAAAGGTGGACTTCGGGATATACAACAACGCAGAGTCACTGACCACAAGCTGATAGTCAAGTTCAGTAACCACAAGGACGGGTCTCAACCACACTATACACACACACATACACAAAATCACAGGCATATACTCTATCACTCACATATACACACTATCATGCACGCACACTCACATCCACATATATAAGTCTATGGGGTGAATGTGTATTTGCAGATACATTCTATTTTATTCAAAAAACACACAATCTATAGGCAGTCAGTCAATGTGACATTTTATAAATTGCTACTTTGGAAATAAAACCAGTCTGACTCCAGGTTGCAATACAGACAGACTCTAACCTCACACCTTTAATACAGTATCTGAGCTGAGGGGTCACCTTTTATTTCCACTGATAAAACCTTAAGTTATTAGGTCTGTGACTTTAAAGAAATTCTGGGATTTACATATTAATCAATTAAAACCTGCATTCCCATTCTAAGTAATTAAAGACTTAGCAATAGTCTAGGTTTGTCTAAGACATCACATCAGTTGTATGATACTTTGATCTTTTACTTATAAATTCTGTATCCTATGTACCTGCCCTGCTAGCTACCTGATGGAGTAGCGCTCTGAAAGCTTGTACTTCCAAATAAATCTGCAGGATTATAACCTGTTGTGGTGAGATCTTTTAACCTTGCCCATGCCAGTCCAACACAGACACCTCCACATCATACCTAATCAAAGACATTGATGGAAGCATCAAGGCACATATAAGAAGGATCAGAACTCCTGCACTGTGCAGCATTATAATAGACATTTGAGGTTTGACACATTTTGACCAAGGACAACATATGTGGATATGGGACTGTAACAGGACCGGTACGGTTGTTCAAGGAGGTGCTGACTAGCAGTGACTGTAAATTGCTTACTCAGCTGAAAGAAACCACAGGAAGCTCATTCTATCACAGAATCATCCGCTAAGTTGGTACAAACCCAATGAGGAATGTCACAATGAAAACTAAAAATTCTGCCCTCACTTCGTCAACAACAGATGCAAAGTTAACTGACTTCAACTCAGAACTACTAACGTTTTGAAAAATAAATGCTTGCTCAGGGGATGCGAGTGGCACTGGTCAGCATTTATTAACTGCTGTCTTGGCAGTGACAATAGATAAGAGTCAACTATATCACTGTGGGTCTGGAGTCACATGTAGCCCAGACCAGATAAGAACAGCAGATTTCCTTTCCTGAAGGACATTAGTGAACCAGGCTAATCTAGGCTAGCTAATCTTTTAAATTTCAGATCTTTACGGAATTTGTGAATTCAGAGATGTGAGGGGAAATGGTATAATGGTAAAAATAATTACATATGAAAATGTATATTATTAATAGTAGAAAAGCAAGCTTGAGAGACAGATGTTGTATTAAAGCATAAAGGTCTAAGGGGTTAGTGCTGAGAAGTACCTAAAGCTAAGGATGTCACCACATAGGTCTACTTCATTGTTACAGAGACTATGTTGATATTATTAATGTGCATCATTGCTTTTATGCAATAAATTTCATTGAAGACTTTTCTTGTTAATAAAAGCAGAAAATGCTGGAGAAACTCAACAGGTAGGCAGCATCTGCGGAGAGAAACAGTTAATGGTTTGAGTCCGATTTGTGTCGTCTCCGGAACGGGAATCTCTCTTTATTAGACTGCTAAATGGTTTTCCTCAACCACACTAGACCAAGCTGACCCTGTAGGTCCCTACAAGAAAGAAGATAGTGGCAGCACATTGATCAGATAACTCTTACAACATGATGACCAGTGCTGACGGATTGACCTTTCATAGAGTCATACATACGGGAACAGACCCTTCTGTCCAAACAATCCGTAATTCCAAACTAAACTGGTCCCACCTGCCTGTGCTTGACCCATATCCCTCCAAACATGTCTTATTCGTGTAATTATCTAAATGTCTTTTAAATGTTGTAACTGTACCCGCATCCATCACTTCCACTGGAGGTTCATTCCACACACAAACCACTCCCTGTATAAAACAGTTGCCTCTCCTGTCTTTTTTATATCTTTCTCTTCTCACTTTAAAAATATGCTTCCTAATCTTGAAATCCCTCACACGAGAGATTGTATCATTCACCTTATCTATATCCCTCACGATTTTATAAACCTCCTTAAGGTCACCTCTCAACCTCCTATGCTCCAGTGAAACAAGTCCCAGCCTATCCGGCCTCTCCTTATAATTCAAACTCTCCATTCCCAGCAGCGTCCTGGTAAATCCCTTCTGAACCCTTTCACCAAATGGTACAAAAGGAAAGACACTTTCAAGCCATGCGTTCCTACAAGGTAGAGGTCCAGATGGCTTAGGATTGGGGAAACTAATGAGACAAGCTCTGTGTAATCTGCTGTCTCCTTTTTGGGAACTCCACCCAAAACAGGTCTGGCCTATGGCACCAGGATCTCATGATAGGCAGGGCAAAGAGGCATGCCCTTAATCCACCTTAGCTGGAAGAAAAGGTTGCATCTATTTAGCCTCATCGGAGCCATAGAGTCTTCTATAGCCACTGCCCTGAGGAAACTCAGAACAAAACGTCCGTAGCAGGCTCCCAGATACTGACTCGATCGTCTGTTTCATCATATTGGCTTAAAGTCAAATGTCAGGAAACCAAAGATACTCCACTTATTTTACATCCTCTCAAGAATGGAGATAGGGTGAGAAGACAATGTCTCAGCCAAGGAATTACATCTCTGACAAGGCTGCAACTCCTTAGTATTACACTGGAGAGTCAGGCAAGATTATATACCCTGGAGTGGGATTTACACCCATGGTCTTCTGTTCCAGAGGGGAGTGTGCTATCACTGAACCTGGCTGTAAATACAACAGTTTTACCACTAAATGGATTACAATTAATTAAACTGTTAATATCAGCACAAGATTCAATAAAAATAAATGAAAGGCTCCACTCCATCAGAGCTTGAACTAATAAATTAACTTACCAAACTATGTGTGCTATTGTCTCAATATTTGCACAACACATGGCAGGCAAGACCTCTCATTCATGTAGATACATGTCTGTCATCACTACAGGTTGGTCAAGTAAGCTGGGAGTCAATAACACATTATTTGGCTCTTTGTGACATAATTAGGTAAACATTGTATCAGTCACATGGAATAATTGTATCTCTAACATGTTTATTATAGGGTTTGTTTCATGAGCACCTTGCTCCTAGAAGACATGCTAGCAATCAGTTGTTGGTTTTATTATGATTTTTACCCAAAATAGTTATTTTCTTTAAATCGCTTGCAGGTTATCGCAGGCTGGACCAGTATTTAATGCTCATCCTTAACTGCCCTTGAGAAGGTTGTAGTGAGCTGTTTTCTTGAATCCCTGCAGTCCATGTTCTGTTGGTTGACCCACAATGCTTTTAGGTAGGGATTTCCAGGGCTTTGACCCAGTGATATTGAAGGAAAGGTGATATTTTTCCAAGTCAGGATGGTGAGGGGCTTGGTGGTGTTCCCATATATCTGTTGCCTTTATCCTTCTAAATGGGAGTGGTATGGGTTTGGAAGACACTAAGGATCTTTGGAGAATTTCTGCAGGTTAGCCTACCTTTCTCTTGCCAATGTTGACCTACATTTTTCTTTCATTTTGACCATTTTTCTAATCAAGATTTTCATTTTATCTCGTCATGTTTTGCTTCAAACTGCTGCTTTGCCTGTTGATGCTATTAGAAATTGTGTCTGTAATAATTCTGTAACTTGCCCTTTAGTCAACATGTCTTCAGTAGATAGGTGTCCATGTGGACAGATTGATTCTTAAAAGTCAAATTCAAGCCATTACCCTATTTTATGTCAATCCAAAGGGTGAGAAGCAGCACTTAGATGGCTCCTGAATATCTCAGCCATGTTCCTTATCAAATGGAATACAATTACGTGGGTTAGTTTCACACCCAGAAGGGCAATGGAATTTGGTAGCTTAGAGGTGGACCCAGTAAAGAACCTTCATTAATTTGAGAAATTGGAACATACCTCGTGTAATTGTGAATCAATGATGGGGGAATGCTGGAGAAATAAGTCACCTGCTTTAAATTTCTTTTTTCCTGGATATTCCACTCCTAGTCTTGGTATCCTGCTATTTTATCAAACCTGCATGAGTACATTTAATGAGTTACTCTTGGGGATTATTATTGAAAAGAGCGAGTTCTTCATCAGGATGGTCGGCTTGTTTGTCTGATTTGAAAATCAAGTGCTGGCTTAGTTGGTGTCATTCTTGACAGGCTGAGTTAATTATTTTGATGATACAGTAGCTTGGTATAAGCTCCTACTGTCTTGATTCTTTGAAGCATATATTTCACTGCTGCCTGCTAATGTAGATAGAAACAGCCTTATGACTAGACCACATATGCATTGACCAGTCAGCAGTATTAACCAAGCAAAGCAAAATGACCAGTCTTCTGGTCATCCAACTTGCCTTCGAAGGGAGTTGGAGTGTCCTGATGTGAAGGTTACCCAATTGGCCACTAAACCTTTGAAACCTTTGTACCTAGTTTCTCTCAGGCCTGGCATGCTGAAAATCAAATAGGGAACTCACATCTGAAGAAAGAAAGCAGGACAAAGCAATTGCTTTGTGAAATGTTCTTGTCTCTTGGTGGTGGAAACAAAAATGGGAGGTGGTGTTTGAGATGTAATTCTGTAAGAGTTTGGAAATGGGTGCGATTACAAATACCCAACTCAGACAGTGGACTATTTATCAGTTTTTTTATGTTTGATGAGAAAGAAGTAGCAACTTTGATGATTGGCTGAATGGACAGGGAAAGTGTATGACTTGTGACAGTTCAATGATGCCAGAGGAAGAATAGACAGTTGGCAGAGAGTGTGTTGTTCTCAGTAGTTGGTGATGGCAGACACTGCTTTCCAGGTGGTGGTAGGTGCATTCCTGATGAAGAGCTTAAGTTCGAAACATTGACTCTCCTGCTCCTTGGATGCTGCCTGACTTGCTGTGCTTTTCCAGCACCACACTTTTTGACTCTGATCTCCAGGTGGTGTTAAGGAACACTTCCTGAAGTCTTCCTCCAAAATTCTGGGTCCGTCTTCCTGGCGAGAATTTCCCAAAACGAGGATTTGGGAAATATACTTAATTCCTAAGGGCAGATAGCTTCCCTTGTGTCAATGGCCTGTTTGACTTATTCTACCCAACAAGGACAAGCTCCCTGACATCAATGACCTGGAAATGCAATCTTTGGGACCTTTATTATCATCTTATTGTGACCCCAGTTGTTTCAGTACTTACGCTTTTCCAGGGACAGAAAATCACTATTAAAGTTGGAGTTAGGGTGTTTGGGGGTGGGTCATAAAGGTCTAATGACCTACCACCAGCTGCTGGTTCATCAGTGTCAGAAAACACAAGTTTATTAAGAGGTCTAACAGTTGAAGCACTGCAGCTGGTTCCCTGAAGAGACCTGGAATTGGCACCATGAAGAATGAAAGCCTGTCATTCAGGACAATAGGCTGACAGTCCCATGTGGTTCATGAGCAACATGACCAAGCTGTTAACTCTGCATGGCCTCAGATGAAGGAGGCAGCTTGGCACCTGTTCAGTCACAAGTCCCAAGTCTAGTTAAGGAAAGGGGGAAAGAGTGCTCGCTCCACTCTTGGGGTCAACAGCTCTGAAACCTCAGCAGCACTAAGGGAGAGGCTGGCACTGCTGAGCCAGGTCAAAGATCCTGAGGTCAGTGAGCAAGGTTAGAGAATGGTATCCCAAAGCTGCAACACCAACCTCCCGCACTGCACAATGTAGCACATCTCTCACCCAGCCAGTGGCACTCCCTTATGTTCAGATACCTCACTTCACCCTCACACACCTACCTCTCAATGCCTCCATTTACCTCCAACTATTTGGCAAGCTCATCTAACAATGCTACACAAACCACTGATGTTCTGCTGTCACTCCCTCTCTCGAAGGGGATGTTTGAGATTCACTAAGATGTTGCCTGGGATGGAGCATTTCAGCAATGAAGAGGGCCTGGATGAGCACGGGCTGTTTTCTTTGGAGCAGAGAAAGTTGAGGGGGGAGCTGATAAAAGGTGTTTAAGATTACTAGGAGGTTGGAGAGGATGGATGGAAAGCAACTGGATCCCTTTGAAGGGTCATTAAGAAGGAGACACTTTAAAAATGAAAGGCAGGAGGTTTAAGAAGAGATTTAAGGAAAATGTTTTTCAACCAGAGGGTGGTGAGGGTTTGGAAAACACTGTCTGGGAGAGTAGCTGAGGCAGGTAACCTCACAACCTACAAAAAGTACTTGGATGAACACTTGAAATGTCATAACATTCAAGGTTGTGGGCCTAGAGTGGGTAGATGGGACTTATGTATGCCATAGTGTATTTTTGGTGGTACTGACTTGATAGGCCTCTTCTGCACTGAATGAATCTATGACAAGGTTTCACGCCCCAGAAAAGAGCAGACTAGAACAGGAGGGGTGTCCTTACCTCATAAGGGGCTGGTTTTCTGCATCACAGGGCTACCTGCAACAGAAACAGTAGCATCTGGCCTTGCAGAGATTCTTGAGAATGACGTCTTTTCCCCTCTCTGAGCTCCACACACACCTTCATCCTGATAACTGACACAGAGAAGCAAGCTGTTGATACTGGGGCCATACACCTCTTTAGCTTCCTCTCCCTTACACAATCCTTTCCCAGCTCATTTTCTGCTGCCTCTCAAGGACTGCCACCTGCCCAGCTGAAACTCCATCACTTCACCTGACACTTACAGCCATTACTGAGGTTCTGGGTACATTGACTGACTTACCAGGTAGCACCCTGCTGTCCCAGTCAAGAGGCTTAAAGGAGAATCTGACTCCAATTAACCAGAGAGCCTCTACTCCTGGTTTCCTGTCATGTTGCTAACTCAGGGGCACTGCCACTGCCTGCCTTGTGTAGAGACGTCACCTGCTCCTCTGAGGGTATAACAACACCCTGCAGTAACTCCAGGCCTCTAATACATAAGATCACAGAATTCACTCCAGAGTACCTCTAGGCACCCTGCAATAGGAAAGTTATCTTAGCTGCAATTTGCCGACCTGGCCCTTTGAAGAAGTTGAGTGAAGGATTGCAGCCTCAGACATGATCTTTGTGATGGATGAATATATGTCAGGACCTGAATGGTCCCACCTTGGAACCCTGGTATCACATCATCTGGCTGGGCTGTTTGACTCGAGGATGGTGGTAACTCCATGCCTCTCAATGGAGGCAATGGGTGCCACCACTTGCAACGTTCTCTTATTGCAGCACCACATGGAGCAATGTAGGAAGTGGCATCTTCTACTTCCCTTGGGACTGTAGGTTCTAAGGTGACTGAACTGCCAAGTGCTGGATCTGCACACGCTGCTGCAGCTGGGGTTTGCTGAAACGGGGGTTGGAATAGTTGGGTTTTGTGCACCCCCTCCTCCACTGTGTGTTTGGGTGTTCCAGGACAAGTGATTCCCTGAAGTGTTTGATGATGTTACATTTTTTCCAGGGAGGCTTTGAGACTGTTCTTGCAGCACTTCCTCCAGCCTCCTGGCAACTGCTTGCTGTGACGGAGCTTGGGGTAGAGAGCTTTTTTCAAGTCTTGTGGATGATGTGTCCCACCCAATGCAGATGATTGATTGTAACCAGTGCCTCAACACTAGGGAGGTTGATCTGAGAAAGTGTAACACTAGGATCCTAATATTGGATTTGCAGAATTTTGTAAAGGCGTCAATGATGACATACAACAAAAATGGCACCAGGCTGCTGTAGCACCACTTAGAGACAGCAACCTGTAAGGGAATTCCTAGACCTCTGAGTCTTAGCACTTAACCTTTCCTGCTAGCAAGTCAGATTTGACGACATTCCTGAACCTGACAAGCACTTGGACCTTGGGGTTCCCACAGCAGCCATTCTGTTCCTACCAGGACGAGAGACATGTTGCTTTTTAACAAGAAAAACAAAATGGGAGTTCTGAAACATTCTTGTGACATCAGGACGATCAACACAGTACTTTTGATGGAGTCACTGTTGTAACGTAGGAATAAACACTTCTGTTTCCCAACTGTTAATACAATTCAGATGGGAAAGAAGGCTGTTTGGCTTAATGTTAAATATCACATTAAGGGTAAAGGATTGATCTCTTAATTTACCAATTGGCACAGGGAGATGGGGCATGGCCATGAAGGATGCATTAGGTGGGCAACACTGGCAGTCTGGGACATCGTGGCTTGAAGCCAGTTAAGTGGAACATGTTTCAGCAGAGCTGACAACCCGACTGTGTGGGTGTACTCACAATAGGGTGGCAGAGGGTGACTGTCTCCTCAATGGTTCTGAAGATACGGACACATCAGTGGAACAAAACACTGCAATGCTCACATTTCATGAAGCAGACTTGGCTGCAAACAGTTTATTCTTTAAGAAAAGAAAAGCAGACAGTAACGAGGACAAAGGTACACCAGTCAAATCATTTGACCCAAACAATAAAGAGCCAGCCCCACTTGCCCTTTCCCTCCCCAATAAATAAAGTACTTTTATCCAGAAGGTTAAGCCCCTAAGACAAAACAGCCACAGCATGTCCTAAAGCTCAGGGTGCTGGCTTAGCCGTATCCAATGACCACCCTGCCCCTTCCCCTCCCACCCACAACCCAACCCCATCTTATCAAAATAAGGGCCTGACAGTTCTCATGCAGTTTAAAAAGAAAATTGCGGTACAGAACAGCATTAATAACTGCAATTCACTTGTCCTTTTTTAAAAGGAAGAATAGGGCTGGTGAGCCTGTGCTTTTAAAGTGAATGTTGATGTAAGGTTCCCTGCACCCCCACTTTTAATTTCTTAACAAAAATGTTGAAATACATCTGTACACCCATTTAATTTTAAACCTACCAGTTTTATTTCTTAAACTTGATTTTCCCTTGTTGCAGCAAAGAGATTTAACACTTCTTTAAAAATAAGTTAACTTCCCCTTTTGGATACACTGATTATTTTCAGTGTGATGGGTCCGGGGTACCAGGCACCTTCTGTCTTCAAGTGAGTGACAATTCTTCAGACTGGAACTTAAACCCAGAGCTACTCTGTAATGGGGCAACATTGTCAGGCCTGGCCCTCTCCTCACCAATACTTTTCTTTTTTTTGGGGGGGGGGGGGTAGGTGGAGGCAGGTGACAGATGTATTTCTTGTGGATGACTCTGAGATCAGCTGACCAGTCACAGCTATAAGGATTCAATGTTGCATTTCTGGTCTGCATTGTTCATTCACCCACTGTCTTTACTCACTGAATCAGAAGAGGCACTCAGTAAGATTTATCTATTACAGTTAGATTTTTGAGTAGCAAAGGAGTGAAGGCTTACGGAGCAAGGTTTGGAGAGGAGGAACACAGACAGGAGAGTGGTGAGAATGATCAGCCATGAACTTACTGAATGATGGAGCAGGCACAAAGGGCTTAATGGCGTAGACCAAAGTCCTATGTCCCTAAATCACATGAACTGCAGCAGAAGAATATCAATTCCCTCTTGGTAATGGCTCCAGTCAAACCTTTTGTCATTACTGACATGACAATGTAGCTTTATTCTGGTTTAGTGTCAGTTTTAGCTATTAGAAACATAAACTACATACTAGATTCCTAGCCATAGAAGAATCAGACTGAGGAAACTTGTGTGTAAACCGCCAGGAAAATATTAACAGAAGACATTTTAAAGAAATTAGATACCAGAACGTAACTCTGTATTAAGGGGAAGTGGGGGTTGGGGGAAGAGAGAGACAATTTTGAGATCTGACATAATTAGGACATAATTTAAAAGTAAAACTTGTTCAGTCATTATATGCAATTACTCCCATTATTAGATGTAAAACTTTGAAAAACTCTAACTACAAAAGCCCTGACAGTCTCAGGGCTTCAAAAATCTACAATTACATTTTCAAATTGGCATTAGTATAGTTAACTTAAACATCTTCTCGTTTGCTTGTTCAACAATGCAAGTAAATTCATTCTTTCATATACTGAGCTACAAAACTGCTCGGGTCATTTCACAAATAAGAGACTTCTGTTCGAGGAACTGTGTGGAAAATTCCCTGATTCGTTAAATACTGCTCATTATATTATGCTGATTAGCGCTCGATCACCCTCAATCCCAAAGAATATGGAAAAAGGAGTGGCGCATTTTATGGGGAACAAAGAAAATTTTTTTTAAAACTACGCTCTAACATTTGTCACCCTCCGGAAGCAGCTGTCAATTGGTACAAGTATTATTATTTTGGATAAAGAATGTCCAAGGCATTAGCAGCTGTGGAGAAACAAAGTACACATAACATAAAAATTCATCCCTATTTCCATGAGAGAGAGGAAAAAAAAATCAAATTTACAAGTCAGTGTTGAATATTTACATCTTTAAAAGCCAGAAGAATTAGATGGAAATTCAGTGCCTTATAAACAGAAGCCATTTTGTTCTAAAATAGATGCATCATGGGAATTACAGACCCACATACCAAAAGGCACCACAGCTTCATTAAGACAGACAACCTGACAAAAAAAACTATTGTTAGGATTCATTCCAGAGGGCAAGTTTTCCTTTTAAAAAATAATAATAATTTGATGTTTAATTGTATGCAGAGTGAGGTGACCAGTCAAACAGATTTTCTAGTTCACTTTGTCCTGGAATATATAGAGGTTGTTTGTGGCAGCTACTGCTATGATATTCTCCGACGGATGCCACGCCGTGTGCAGAATCTTCTTACTGAAGTCCAAACTGTCAACACTAATTTCATCTTTCTTCCTTTTCCCACCCATGCATACTTTGCGAGGCTTGAGTATTGCTCTGGGTTTGCTGTTTTCCCGTGATGCTTCCAGCGTGACATCACGCTTTGTGTTACGGTCGAACATTCGGAAGAAATTGTTGTAGGAACCAGTCATGATTACACTGTGAAATCATTGAATACGTTGGGGGGGGGGGGGGGGGGCGAGAAGAAAGGAAAGCTTGTTTAATGTATAGCTTCTCACAATGTCAAAAAGCATGTCAACACTTTGCACACACACGGGAAGCGGACTGGCCTGTAAAAATGCAACTGGTCAGTCCCTTGCACCTTTTCTAAACAATGGTGGGATGTTACCGATCCTCTAGTCCTTCGGCACCATGCCTGAAACCAGCAAGAACTAGCAACGTGATAGTCAGAGCCTCTGCTCTTTCCTTCTTAAGTTTCTGTTCACATCCTTGCCCAGCAATTTAGCTATTTTGGATAATACTTACCTAATATTTGTTCTTCCACTGTAACTTAGCCTGTCTAACATTTAACATCCCCTTCCTTAACCAGGTTTTCATTATTCCCCTTCTTCTGTATATGCAGACACAGTAGATTCATTAAGAACCATGCATAAGCCTCTGTCTCTATGCACTGATTATTGTTTGGTCTTTAATGACAGATATGTCTAGAAACTGTAATCAGAAGTAGGCCATTCAGCCCACTGAGTCTGCACCATCATCCAATGCAATTATGGTTGATCTGATCATCCTTAATTCCACTTTCCTGGCTTTTCCCCATAACCATGGACTCCATTACTGATTAAAATTTACCTCTTTCAGCTTGAAATACACTTAATACCCTGACCTCAACAGCTTGCTGTGGTAAAGAATTCTACAGATTCACTACTTCTGAAAGAAGACATTCTTTCTCATCTATGTCTTAAGTGAGCAACCTTTAGTTTTGAATTTATGCCCTCTGGACCTATACGCTTCCATCAGGGAAAACAGCCTTTCTGCATCAACCCTGTCAGTCTCTTAACCTTTTCAATAAGGTTGCCTCTCATTCTTCTAAACACCAATGAGTACAGGTCCAACCTATTCACCCTCTCCTCATAAGACTCTCCACCCCATACCTAGTATCAGCCCATTGAAGCTTCTCTGGCTTGCCTCCAGTGCCAATATATCTCTCCTAAGGTAAGGTGACCAAAATTATTCATAGTATTCTAGCTGTGGTCTAACAGATGCTTTGCATGGTTTTACTGAGACTTCCCTATTTTAATATTCATGAAGGGCTTATACTCGAAAAATCAACTCTCCCGCTGCGCAGATGCTGCCTGACCTGCTGTGTTTTTCCAGTGCACACTTTTCGACTTTGAAATAAAAGCCAACATTCCATTTACTTCCCCTATAATCCTCTGGACTTCATTTAATTATATGCTCCACCATCACTACTCTTTCTCCTACACACTTTCTTAACCATGAACTGCATCTATTCCTCATCTCCAAACCAATGGGCCCCTGATCTTTTAAATTCAACCCCAAAGTTTGAGATCACTCTCCTTTTCTAATTTATATCAGGAGCTTCAATTCTGTGCCTAATTCTCATTGAACTGGAATAATCACAAGAACGCCCAAAGATCTTTACAATATCACTACACTTATCCAACTAACCTGAACACCATTAACCCTACCCTTCGCTATCTGTCCCCAAACCATTTCCATGTGGCTATACTTCCTTTCATGTCATGGCGTTTTTTTTTTGTTTGTAATAAGTCTGTGATATCGCACCTTATCAAATCCCTTCAGAAAATTCTCACAGACAGGATCAGTCAATTTTCCTTTATCCATATCCTGTGATATCCTCAGCAAATGATCTTATGAAGTTGGAATTTTAACTTGATATTGTCATATATTCCTGTATTTTTCAGCCTAGACAATGAATGTCATTCATCGGTGCCTGTCCACAGAGCTCGACACACATTATAGCAGGAGCCAGTGGTTATATTACTGCTGCTCAACTTTAGTATTGATTAGTGCACTAATTCCCAAGGTGCCAAATTTCTGATATTGTTTACAAAGTTTAGAGGCAGCTGATGTAAATGCAATTTGTCCTCTAAAGGGATCATTTAGATAACAGCTCCAGTTCAGGTCGAAAGTGTGAGGGATACAGGTTACTACACTGGCCTGTAGCTGACAGTCAGGCAAATTCAATCAAAAGCACCACTTACCTGTCAGAGCCATTCCACACACACTCAAACTTGTCAAAGATGCAGTCGTTTTCATAGAGGGAACACAGCTTACTCCTCAGATATTCATGCACCTGACAAATACCAACAACAAGGAAACTGGTGTTAGAATGACTCCCACATAACTACGGGTGACAGGGATGATTTGCTCAATTATTGGGTACTAAGCGACTAGTTGTTGTGCTTCCTCTCAGTAATGGCTTAACTAAGAGTTGGTATAGCTCAGCAAGCACAGGGATGACGGGTGAACAGGGCTTGGTGTGAATTCAGATTTGGGTGCAGAGTTATGGATAACCTCAAGTTTACAAAGGGTAGAATATGATTAGCCAAGCTTGCACTGGAACATTCAAGTCTAGAAGGAACAGAGGCATGGACAAGTGTTTCAGCAGCAGATGAGAAAGGTAGAGTAAGGCAATGTTATGGAGACAGAAATAGACATTTTGAGTAACGGAGCAAATAAGAGGATAAAAAGTTATCTCGAGGTCAGATAGGACATAAGGCATCTGGGTCAGCCTCAGATGGATGTTCATTGAGAGGCATGGAGTGGCTGGGATGAAGACATTGGTTTCAATCTTGCCAACCCTGAATTGGAGCAAGTATCTGTTTCATTACTGGATGTCAGAAAAACCAACCTAATCATGCAAAATCAGTGGATGAGCCGACAGAGAGGGGTTGGGCAAACCAGGTGCTTTTGCAGTACACTGGAAATTTGACAATGCCTGTAAGTGATATCACAAAGAGACACTCGAAGTAAGAGTGTAGAAGCAAGAAGCGGATAGCAAAGATAATTCTTATGGGCAAAAGGATCAAAGGCCATGAAGAGAAAGCAGGAACAGGATACTGACTTAAATGATCAGCACAACTATATTAAATGGTGGAGGAGGCTCAAAGGGCCGAATGGCCTCCTCTCATTCCGTTTTTTATGAAAGAATAAAGAACAAAGACTCAAAAGAAAAACAGCAGCTTCTTCCTTCTTCAAACTCCATTTGGCAAATACCTGATATGTTTCTATGGGTCTGTTCTCCATGTTTAAATCCCAGACTTTGACAGTGAGGTAATCCCTGGTCATCATGTATCTCCCACTGTGGCTGAACTTCACATCTGATATTGAGGAAATGATCTCGGAGAAGAACGACCGGTTGCTGGGGTCCTCTGGCTCTTCAAAAACTGGAGAGTGATACAGTCAAAAGAAGAAAAATAAAATGGAAAGATTAACAGCTCTTCATTCACTTGTCTGAAGTATCGAAAGGAACAGAGGATTATGTAAAATGCTAAGGCAGCACAAACTTTAAAATTGGAAAGCAATTTCTCGCTTCTGGGTTGGCAACTCAAATCCAAGTTAAACAAGATTCCATATGAAACATACATAATTATCTCCAATTCAAATTCAAAGATGGTGTTAGTCCAGAGCACATAAATACAGAAAATTCAGTTTGAATCTGACAATCTCAGAGGAGTCACAAAGACAGTGACTGGGATAGGGTTGGAGGTAGGGGTGGGGGTGAGGCAGAAGTCATACTGTATCCCACACTGGTCCTCTGAATTTGTAATTTTCATAGATGTTCACCAAACTACCCCTTGTTCTTGTCCCCTCCCAAAGGAAACCGCTTTTAGCCAACCTTGTAACATTTTGAAACACCTCAAGTCTATACTCCAGGGGGCACAAGCTAGATTTGTATAAACGATCTTTAAAATTTACGTAAGAATGCAACAAATAGGAACAGGAGAAGACCATTCAGCCCCTTGGGCCTACTCCAACCGCTCAATAAAATCACGGCTGACTCTCTGCCTGATCTCCATGTCCCTTGATTTCTTAAGAGATCAAACACCTGTTCATTCCAGCCTTAAATCTTTTCATTAATGAGGCATTCACAACCCTCTGGGGTGGCAAATCGAAATATTCTCCTCACCTCATGCCTAAATAATTGGGTCCATTATCCTGAGACTTCCCTCGTGTTACAGGTTTTGCAATTCAGGTGAAACATCTCAGTATCTAACTTAAGAGTCATAGAGATGTACAGCACGGAACAGACCTTTCAGTCCAACACGTCCATAAACCTGTATAAGGTCACCCCTCAGCCTCCGACATTCCAGGAAAAACAGCCCTAGCCTATTCAACCTGTCCCTATAGCTCAAATCCTCCAACCCTGGCAACATCCTTGTAAATCTTTTCTGAACCCTTTCAAGTTTCACAACTGAATGCTTCATTAAGCTTGCCTCTTATTCTTCTTAGAAGCCTAATTTATTCAGCCTCTCATCCCAGGGACTAATCTATTGAAATTTTGCTGTAGTGCGTACAAAGGAAGTAAAGCTTAAATATGAAACAAGTATACACTTCCTTATAAAACTGCACCAGGGATACAATCACTCAAATATATGAATTGGGGGAGGACAATGGTTGGGTTTACGAGCCTGCTCTGCAATTCAATAAGTAGAGCATTTCTTAAATGGTAGGAAGTCGGAATTGTAGATGTACACAAGGACCTAGTGGGCTTGTTGACAAGTCACTGAAAGTGAACATGTAGCAAGCTAATGGAATGTTAGCCTCTGTTGCAAGAATATTTGAGTGCAGGAGTAGTGAAGTCTTGCTTCAATTGTCTGGGAGCTTAGTTAGTTTGCACCTTCAGTACAGTGCGTAGTTTTGGTGCTCTTATCTCAGGAAAGACATTATTGCCATTGAGGGAGTGCAATGGAGGATCACCAGGCTTGCTCCTGGGATAGCTGGACTTTCCTATGAAAAAAACACTGGGGCAAACTGGGCCTAGACTTTCAAAGAACGAGAGGTGATTTCATTGAAACCTAGAAAACGTTTAAAGGGATAGACAGGATAGATGTAGGTAAAATGTTTCCCCTGTTTGTGGAGTCTCAAACTAATGGACATAATTTAAAAATAAGGTAGATGCTACTTGGGTCCAAGATCAGGAGAATTTTATTTCACTCAGAGGCTTTGAAATTCTCTACAGTGGGGGGCTGTAGAAACTCAGTCTTTGAGACTATTTAAGGTACAGAAAGTATATTTATAGATTAGAGTGGTGCTGGAAAAGCACAGCAACTCAGGCAGCATCTGAGGAGCAGGATAATTGTGCTAAAGAAATATTGCTTTCTCATACTTTTGTTCAATTTTAAAAAGGTGTAATATCTGATCATGTTTCTTTCTACTGCAGTGGACTGCTTCCTGCCTATGAATGTATGCAGCTTCTGGCATGTATATGTAAATAACGCTGTAACCCTGACTGAGAATCTTAAACTGGTTGTTAGCACATCACTAGCTAGTAGCAATTAGCCCATTTTGCAATTGCAAAACTCAAAACATAATGTTTGATGTTAAGCTGTGATTCCACACTGTCCCATTGTTAGAAAAGAGTTGGCATCGAAAGGAAATTACAACTCAATCAGACCAAACTGTTGGTCAGCAGGTTATTATCAAGGATTCTGAGGGACAGAATATATCTGAATTTGGAGAGACATTGATTAGGGGTACACAGCATGGTTTTCTTAATTGAAAGCTATGTTTGATAAATGTGATTACATTTCTTGAGGTGACCAAGAGTGTTAATGAGGTCAATGCATTTGCTGTGGTCTACATGGACTTTAGCAAGGCTTTTGATAGGATCCTGCATGGCAGTCTGTATAAGAATATTAACTGTCCCAGGCAAAATGGCATGTTAGATTCAAAATTGAGAGGCAGGGAAGCAGAGGTTGATGGTAGAGGGATGTTACTGTGACTGGAAGTCTGTTTCCAGTGGGGTTCTGCATGACTAAGTGTTAGGATCCTTGCTATTTGTGGTCTACATTAAAAGTTTAGACTTAAATGTCTGGGGTAGGATCAAGAGGTTCATGGATGAATGTAAATTGGTAGGGTGATAAATAGAATGATAGCCATATACTGCAGGATATCAACAGAATAGTCAGCTAGCAAAGCAATGGCATTGAATTAAAATCCAGAAAAGTGTGAGATAACGCACTTAAGGACAGCTAACAAAACAAGAGGCTACATTATAAATGGTAGGACCTGGGAAAGTACTGACGATCAGGTACACCTTGGTGTGCATATCCATAGATTCCCTAGGGTAATAGCGTAAATAGATAAAATGGTTATGAAGGCATATGGAGGTATTTGCCTTTATTAGGGGAGTCATAAAACACGAGGAGGGAGGTTATGCTGGAATGGTGTAAAACATTGGTCAGGCTACAACTGGATGACTTACTGAAGTTCTTGCCATCACATTATCAAAAGGATGTCATTGCAGTTATGAAGGTGCAGACGAGATTTACCAGGGTGGGCCGTCTGAGAGATAAGCAAAGACAGTGTACGGCAGGAATGTTTTCCTAGGAAAAGTGGAAGCCGAGAGAGGACCTGTCAGAGATTATGAGAAGACAGCATGAGATCCCAGCGAGCGCAGGTGTGGACTGGATACAATATTGGCTTGACAGTAGTAGACAAAAGGTGGTGGTAATGGGTTGTTGTTCAGACTGGACGCCTGTGACCAGTAGTGTGTTGTAAGGATCTGTGCTGGGTCCACTGTTGTTCATCACTTACACAAATCATTTGGATGAGAATATAGGAGGCATGGTTCATAAGTTTGTGCATGACACCAAAACAAATGGTATACTGGACACTGAAGAAGATTATTTAAAAGCTTAACTGGATCCTGATCAATTGGACCAGTGGGTTAGAAGGTTTAATGCAGATAAATGCGAGGTGTTGCATTTTGGTAAGACCACAGGGCAGGGCTTACAGTTAACGATAATGCCCTGGGTAGTGTTGTTGAACAAAGAGACCGAGGGGTGCAAATACATTGTTCCTTGAAAGTGGCTTCACAGGTGGTAAGAATGATGAAGAAGCTGTTTGGCACACATGCCTTGATCAGTCAGAACATTGAGAATTGGAGAAAGGCCAATTTTGACTGTATTAGGCAAGAACTTTTGAAACTGGAAAAGCGCAGCAGGTCAGGCAGCATCCAAGGAGCAGGAGAATCGACGTTTCAGGCATGAGCCCTTCTTCTGAAGAAGGGCTCATGCCCGAAACGTCGATTCTCCTGCTCCTTGGATGCTGCCTGACCTGCTGCGCTTTTCCAGCAACACATTTTCAGCCCTGACCTCCAGCATCTGCAGTCCTCACTTTCTCCAAGAACTTTCGAAAGCTGATTGGAGGCAGATGTTCGCAGGTAAAGGGACGGCTGGAAAATGGGAAGCCTTCAGAAATGAGATAACAAGAATCCAGAGAAAGTATATTCCTGTTAGGGTGAAAGGAAAGACTGGTAGATATAGGGAATGCTGGATGACTAAAGAAATTGAGGGTTTGGTTAAGAAAAAGAAGGAAGCATATGTCAGGTATAGACAGGATAGATCGAGTGAATCCTTAGAAAAGTAAAAAGGAAGTAGGAGTACACTTAAGAGGTAATACAGGAGGGCAAAAAGGGGACATGAGATAGCATTGGCAAATAGAATTAAGGAGAATCCAAAGGGTTTTTACAAATATATTAAGGACAAAAGGGTAACTAGGGAGAGAATAGGGCCTCTCAAAGATCAGCAAGGCGGCCTTTGTGTGGAAACACAGAAAATGGGGGTGATACTAAATGGATATTTTGCATCAGTATTTATTGTGGAAAAGGATATAGAAGATATAGACTGTAAGGAAATAGATGGTGACATCTTACAAAATGTCCAGATTACAGAGGAGGAAGTGCTGGATGTCTTGAAATGGTTAAAGGTGGATAAATCCCCAGGACATGATCAGGTGTACCTGAGAACTCTGTGGGAAGCTAGAGAAGTGATTGCTGGGCCTCTTGCTGAGATATTTGTATCATCGATAGTCACAAGTGAGGTGCTGGAAGACTGGAAGTTGGCAAATGTGGTGCCACTGTTTAAGAAGGGCGGTAAAGACAAGCCAGGGAACTATAGACCGGTGAGCCTGACATCAGTGGTGGGCAAGTTGTTGGAGGGAATCCTGAGGGACAGGATGTACATGTATTTGGAAAGGCAAGGACTGATTAGGGATAGTCAACATGGCTTTGTGCATGGGAAATCATGTCTCACAAACTTGATTGAGTTTTTTGAAGATGTAACAAAGAAGATTGATGGGGGCAGAGCAGTAGATGTGATCTATATGGACTTCAGTAAGGCGTTCGACAAGGTTCCCCATGGGAGACTGATTAGCAAGGTTAGATCTCATGGAATACTACTCAGGGAGAACTAGCCATTTGGATACAGGACTGGCTCAAAGACAGAGAGTGGTGGTGGAGGGTTGTTTTTCAGACTGGAGGCCTGTGACCAGTGGAGTGCCACAAGGATCGGTGCTGGGCCCTCTACCTTTTGTCATTTACATAAATTACTTTTTGTGAGCATAAGAGGTACAGTTAGTAAGTTTGCAGATGACACCAAAATTGGAGGTTTAGTGGACAGCGAAGAGGGTTACCTCAGATTACAACAGGATCTGGACCAGATGGGCCAATGGGCTGAGAAGTGGCAGATGGAGTTTAATTCAGATAAATGCGAGGTGCTGCATTTTGGGAAAGCAAATCTTAGCAGGACTTATACACTTAATGGTAAGGTCCTAGGGAGTGTTGCTGAACAAAGAGACCTTGGAGTGCAGGTTCATAGCTCCTTGAAAGTGGAGTCGCAGGTAGGTAGGATAGTGAAGAAGGCATTTGGTATGCTTTTCTTTTTGGTCAGAGTATTGAGTACAGGAGTTGGGAGGTCATGTTGTGGCTGTACAGGACACTGGTTAGGCCACTGTTGGAATATTGCGTGCAATTCTGGTCTCCTTCCTATCGGAAAGATGTTGTGAAACTTGAAAGGGTTCAGGAAAGACTTACAAGGATGTTGCCAGGGTTTGAGGATTTGAGCTATAGGGAGAGGCTGAACAGACTGGGGCTGTTTTCCCTGGAGCGTCGGAGTCTGAGGGGAGACCTTATAGAGGTTTACAAAATTATCAGGGCCATGGATAGGATAAATAGACAAAGTCTTTTCCCTGACGTCGGGGAGTCCAGAACTAGAGGGCATAGGTTTAGGGTGAGAGGGGAATGATATAAAAAAGACCTAAGGGGCAACTTTTTCACGCAGAGGGTAGTACATGTATGGAATGAGCTGCCAAAGGATGTGGTGGAGGCTGGTACAATTGCACATTTAAGAGGCATATGGATGGGTATATGAAAAGGAAGGGTTTGGAGGGATACGGGCCAGGTGCTGGCAGGTGGGACTAGATTGGGTTGGAATATCTGGTTGGCATGGACAGGTTGGACCAAAGGGTCTATTTCCATGCTGTACATCTCTATGACTCTATGACTCATTGAGCCATTGTAGAGCTGTACAAGACATTGGTAAGGCCACATTTGGAGTACTGCATTCAATTCTGGCCACCCTTCCATAGGAAGGATATTATTAAACTGGAAAGGGTGCAAAGAAGACTTACATAGATGTAACCTAGACTGGAAGAGGCTGGATAGGCTGGGAATCTTTTTCCTGGTCGCACAGAAGGCTAAGGGGCGAGGTTTTCAAAATCATGAGGGGCAAGGATAGGGTGAATAGCCAAGGTCTTTTCGCTAGGGTAGTGGAGTCCAAAACTAGAGGGCATAGGTTTAAGGCAAGAGGGGAAGGATTTAAAAGGACCTGATGGGAAACTTTTTCAAATAGAGGGTGGTGCGTATATGAAACAAGCTGCCCAAACAAGTAACAGAGACGGGTACAATTACAGCATTTAAAAGTCATTTGGATACATTCATAGATAGAAAAGGTTTAGAGGGATACAGGTCGATTGCAGGCAGTGGGACTAGTTTAATTTAGGAAACCTGGTCGGCATGAACGAGTTGGGCCGAAGGGCCTGTTTCCATGCTGTATATCTCGAAGATGGAAGGTCAGTCAGGACAGAATTCACAACCTGTTGAAAAGTACAAAGGGATGTACAAGGAATACTAAGTTATTCAGCCCTTTGCGTGCATTCTGCTATATTTGGCTTTGCTCATGGCCAAAATGCTTACAATGTAAAAAGCCACTGGGGCACAATGCCCGAGGCCACCTACAGAGCCGTGCTTTTGCGCAAAATTACCTCTTTAGTTGGGGAGGTGGGCAAAAGAAAGGATGAAGAGGCATAAGCTCTGAGCGACGGCAGAAGTGCTGAGACAGCAGCCATATTAGTGTAATACCGACGCACACAGATCCCTGAGTCAGCCACACATAAAGAGACCTCTCTGCATGGAAAACAAAGATTCTACTTGTTACCTAACCAAGTGACACATTTTTCAATTTTGCTTTTCTCTTTCTTGTTTTGTTGTGGCTGGTTGATTTTCTTTCTGTTGACACAACAATATTGTCTGAATAATTGATTCATTATTCCCACAAACACAATAAAAGATGCACAACTTTCCCAGTTAGAAAAATCAGGTGATAAGTTGAGATCTGTTCACAGGCATTTGGTACAAATGGTACAGGTCTGTATTTTTAACCTTTTACTTTTCTGGAATGTTTTCTTACCAATCCAATTAAATCAATTCCATTTAAGAGGGGATCAGCAATAGCGTCTCTGAATTGTATCTGCCACATAGGACCCTTGAGTGAGAGAATGCTGTAACAGGATTAATTCTACACAATGTGCAGGGCTCGGAAGCTGACATCTGCAAATGGAAGCTGTGACCGACTGGGCTAATTCAGTGCCAAGTTCTTTCCGCACCCACTAAATAATGCTGTGATTGTGATTAACCTACAATTAGCAGAGATTAAAAGAAAACAATATTAAGAATGGGAAACATGAAACCAAAGCAGAAAATCCTAGTGGCTGCATTCCCATTCCAATCCCTTTCTCCCATTTGCAGATTTCCCATTCCTCTTATGCTGCTCCCTCTGGGCCTCTCACTCACTCCAAACTGTTTCAGGGACTAATGCCACTCGCTTCACTTTTCGACTCCCTTTGCACAATTCAATCTCTCGCCCACTGAACTTCTGGCTCTGCTCCCAATGTCAACAAAGCAGCTCTGCTGAAATGGCCGTCTACCTCAACAATGTGAGCTTTCCCATCACTTCCCTCGAAGGTTGTGGGTTCAAGCCCCACCTCAGAGACACAGGTACAAAGTCCAAGCTGACACTTTATTGCAGCACGGACAAAAAAGGAGGGCAACTTTTGTTCAGCCGACATCAGTGATGCCTTAAAATATAATCTGCCTCATGGGCTGTAAAATGCTTCAGGACATCATTAAATATCATTTCCTGATTTCCACCAATCTATTAAGGCCAAAGCAAGCAGGTTTTGCACATTGCATCCCTGATTTCCTGATGAGCTATCCAATGTATGTGTTGCCACAAGGCTGTAGAACTAATCTTCTCTGTGTCTTTTGAGCGGGTAGAGAAAATTCAGTCAAAACTCTGGATTTTAAGGTGAAACTGATCGTACTCGGTTTTTTAGAATAACACCATAATGTTCCAGCTGGCTTAAATAAAGCATTCTCCAATAAACATACTGTTCTGCTAATGCAACAAGAAAAGCCTCAAGCAGGGCAATGGCTTTGTAAATGCTGTGTAGGTCTCTTTGAATGGAGTGCGAGACCCTTGACAAAAGCATTCCAGCAATGCCTGATAATGGGGTGGAGTGACTGAATACCAATCAAGAGGCGGATCCCCACTGTCTTCCTCCTCTCTCTCTCCGAATTTTGTTTTAAAAGAAAAAGAACCTCTTAGATTCATAAAATCTTACAGGAAGAGACGGTGGACATTTGGCCCCGTCAACTCTCTGGCAAACTACTACTTTATCCCAGTACCCTCTTATTAAAGAGAATGTTTCTTTGTCACATATTTATTCACTTGCCTTTTAAAATGTATTCTGAATTCTATTTCTGGGAGGGCATTCCAGGCTGGAAAGAAATGACTCAATGGGCCAAATGAGCTCCTTCAATGCTTTACCATTCCATGATTTTACATCCTCATAAATACTCTGTGCACTGATTGCTTTTTTGCCCCAAGCAAATTTTGATTGCTCACTGGATTTGATAGTTTAGCTTTGAACTGCAGTGGAGTCATTTTTTTTATATCAGTGCCTGAATCTCTAAAAGAAGGGACATTCAATGGACATAATCTTCTCTTCTGAGGTCTAGGCTCAGCAGAGGCTGTGGAACTGAGAGTCACTAACACTCAAGGCTGGGTTGATTGTTCGTGTACCATTACACCATTCTTAAGTGCAAGCTGACTCCTGTGTCAAGCAGGGTGGCACACTGACCTGCTGCAGAGGTTAGCGATCCTAGTGCTATGTTTAAACAGCACCCGGATAAGCATTCATTTCCTGCAAGCAGGAGCATTGCTCAATCTGTCTGAGAAGATGCATGGATCTAGTCAATTCCCAGTCAGCTGAGCTATCTTCTAAGGTGTGAAAAATGTGTTGTTGGAAAAGCGCAGCAGGGGAATCGACGTTTCGGGCATAAGCCCTTCTTCAGGAATGAGGAGGGTGTGCCAAGCAGGCTAAGATAAAAGGTAGGGAGGAGGGACTTGGGGGAGAGGCGTTGGGAATGCGATAGGTGGGAGGAGGTTAAGATGAGGGTGATAGGCTGGAGAGGGGGTGGGGGCAGAGAGATCGGACCTGCAATCTTCTTCCCAATCTCTTTGCCCCCACCCCCTCTCCTGCCTATCACCCTCACTTTAACCTCCTTCCACCTATCGCATTCCCAACGCCCCTCCCCCAAATCCCTCCTCCCTAGCTTTTATCTTAGCCTGCTTGGCACACCCTCCTCATTCCTGAAGAAGGGCTTATGCCCGAAACGTCGATTCCCCTGCTCCTTGGATGCTGCCTGACCTGCTGCGCTTTTCCTGCAACACATTTTTCAGCTCTGATCTCCAGCATCTGCAGTCCTCACTTTCTCCTACCTTCTAAGGTCAGCTTGCAAAACCTCTACAACCTCCCCAGTCAGACTTGTAACCTTGGCCAGCCTCCTCAAGATGTGCCCATTACACTCCAGCTTCCTTGGTTATCCTATATGGCCCATCAAACTTAGACTATCACCACCTGATCTCAATCATGGCAATGGCATAGACAAATACGCTCCAAATGGACTCCATTCCATTCTCCCAGTTTCTCTGTCTCCACTATTATTTCTCTGACAATGCCATCTTCTATCAGAACCACTTCTGATAACTCCTTCTGTCTCATCAATTCAGGATTGCTCCCCCCTCCCCACCCCAACCCACTTCCTCACGCCCCCATATTGCATGGCTGATAGGCCCCACAGACCATGTCTGCTATATTCCATACACATCTGTTCTCACCTCTTCTTTTTCCCTCCTAGAAACACATTATAGAACATAGAACATTAGAACATTACAGCACAGTACAGGCCCTTCGGCCCTCGATGTTGAGCCGCCCTGTGAAACCAATCTGAAGCCCATCTAACCTACACAACTCCATTCGCGCCCATATGTCTATCCAATGACCATTAAATGCCCTTAAAGTTGGTGAGTCTATAACTGCTGCAGGCAGTGCATTCCACACACCTACTACTCTCTGAGTAAAGAAACTCCCTCTGACATCAGTCCTATATCTATCACCCCTCAATTTGAAGCTATGCCCCCTCTTGCGAGCTATCACCATCCAAGGAAAAAGGCTCTCACTGTCCATCTGATCTAACCCTCACATTATATGTCTCAATTAAGTCACCTCTCAATCTTTCTTCTCTGTAATAAAATCAACCTCAAGTCTCTCAACCTTTCCTCACAAGACCTTCCCTCCATATCAGGCAACATCCTGGTAAATCTCCTCTGAACCCTTTCCAAAGCTTCCACATCCTTCCTATAATGCGGTGACCAGAACTGCACGCAATACTCCAAGTGCAGCCGCACCAGAGTTTTGTATAGCTGCAGGATTACCTCATAGTTCCAAAACTCGATCTCTCTACCAATGAAACCTAACACAGCGTATGCCTTTTTAACAACCCTATCAACCTGGGTGGCAACTTTGAGGGATCTACGTACATGTACATTATAGTTCCCTTTGTCTTTATCCTCCACCCCACTAGTCTCTGAAATCAATGGACCAACCTTTGCAATTTCTGTTAACTTCAGAGTAATGCCCCTCGACTCATCGTCCCTTGCCCTCTATTTTCAACATCCAATAAGGTACTGTCCCGCTTCAACACACTGCTCCATTCCTCAATCATCCTCAAAACTCCCTATCCTCTCCATCACATCTTTCCATGTAAACCTAGAAGCCACAACACCCGCCCATTTCCCTCCCCTCTCCTCAATGTCAAAGGCTCCTTCCTGGAGAAACAGCTACTTGTGTGTTCTTATTTCAATGCAGATATAAGGTCTTCACTGCTCATTAAGCGGTCTCATTGACACTTGGCCGATCAATAAATGGGGTGATCGGTTTGTTGAAAATCTCTGTTCGGTCTCCAAACATGAGACTAACTTTCAATTGTCCACCTTGCCCTAAAGCTGACATCTTTGTCCTCAATCTTCTGCACTAATCCAACAAAACTCAATGCACGCCAATAATTTCAGAGTACAACCTCTGCCCCCACTTTGTTTCCTTTTTCCTTGTTGGCTTTACCCTCATTTTTCACTTCTGCTAACAGATGGTCATTGTTCATTGTTCTGCTATTCACACCTCCCTTAGACACAGCTTCTGTTCTCAAAAAAACTTGTCTCATTAAAATTCCCTTTTGTCTTGCATCACCAACCCTTTTGTCAATCAGTCTCTCCTGTTTACCACCCTGTCACACTTTTGTTCTTTCTCACACTTTCTCACCTAGCTTTACCCAAATAAAATCTACCATAGATCTAAATTAACCCAGTTCTGATGAAAGATTAATCTTAGAATAGATTAGATTAGATTCCCTACAGTATGGAAACAGGCCATTTGGCTCAACAAGTCTACACCGACCCATTCCCCAACCCTATATTTACCCCTGTCTAATGCACCTAATCTTGTATATTATTGTATTACATAGGAGCCAATTAGCCAAAAAGCAACTGTGTAAGTGTCCCAGTGGATCATTTTTCACCGTTGCATTAGAGTCTCAGGCATTTTAGGCCTGTGACTGAAGCGTGCAGTCACGGCAAATTCAAATTTAAAATAAAGGGCTCTAACCTATCCAAGCCAGAAGTATATTTATTTTAAACATCTGGGAACTAAAACAACATTCAAGAAGCTTGACATCATCCACGTCAAAGCAGCCTGCTTGATGAGCACCCCATCCACAAACATTCACTCCCTCCGCCAACTAGGTAGCAGCAGTGTGTGCCATCTACAAAAATGCACTGCAGAAATTCACTGAGGCTACTTATGTAGTACCTTCCAAACCCACAATCACTTCCATCTAGAAGGACAAGGGCAGCCAATACATGGAAACATCAGCACCTGCAAGTTCCCCTCTGAGCGAAGCTCTATGAGTTAATTTTAAAAAAGGCAACCAGAGCCTATTAGTCATCAATCTGAAATGTTAACTGCTCTCTCTCCATCGATACTACTTGATCTGCTGCTTTTTGTTTGTTTTAAATTGAGCAAACTTCGTTAGATTCTCAGCCTATGGTGAGTTAATTTAATTCAACTTAATTAGCACAATGATTCTCACAGTCCCGGTTACCACCCAACAGTTATAGAAAAACTGCATGCAGGGCAAAACAATGGTTAGGATTGGTTCGGATGCTGCCTGAACTGCTGTGCTCTTCCAGCACCACTAATCCAGAATCTGGTTTCCAGCATCTGCAGTCATTGTTTTTACCTCATCCATATTGCCATCAACGTCCAAACAGTCAACTGACACATACTGAGTGTCCTGGCCAATCTGAAATAGTAGCTTGGAACAGAAACTGTTTCCAAAACTGACACTATTATATCTAAGTGAATCATGCAGTATAAATTTTTGCTCCCTTTGAATGTGGGCATTCCTCCATTCTTGTGCTGATGAGCGCAAAATGAAAAACTTTGTCAGTATGCCTCTATTTTCATCTATCCTCAAGTTCGGTGCTAGCAAGCAACTTGCAAGCATTTATTGCTCATTCCTAATTCCAATTGAAGTGGTGGTTCTGGGCTTCATTCTTAAGTCACTGCAGTCCAAGTGGTGTAGGAACATCCAATAATTTGAAGGAAGGAGTTCCAGGATTTTGATCCAGAGGTAGTGAAGATGGTGATAATAGGGGTTGGGGGTATGGTGGCACCTGTGGCCCGTGTACTTTTAGAAGGTGGAGGGAGGTTTGATAGCTGCTCTCAAAGAATCTTTTGAGAGTTTCTTCAGTGCATATGGTGCATGCTATAACTGTTGGTGGGGGAAGTGAATGGAAGCAAATCATTGCAGCATAGATGAAGTGAAGAAGTCAGGGGAAACCTCTTCACCCAGAGAATGGTTACAGTGCAGGACTCTTTGTATCAAATATTTTGGGCTGGATATGAAGGAATGAGGTAGGTCTACCTCTAGCGAGAAGCACAAAGAAAACTGGAGGCTGATGGAGGTTGGAATTGAGGAGCGACAAATTGGCAAGTAAGGAAGAGGAAATGGGTGAGTGGGAATGTGAAAGAGAGTGGGGAGGTGGAATGGGTGAGGAGACGGGGAGGGGGAACGGGGGGAGGATAAGTGGGTAGGGGAATACTATGGAGGTGGAAAGAGAAAGCCAGCTGAGTCCATGAGGGGTAGAAATAAAACGATAAAGTTAAATGAAGTGTAAAGTGGAAGGAGTTGTATGTTGAGCATGAACTTATACCTGCAGTGTAAATACTACGTAATAAGTTGCCCTAGAAATTATCTTAAAATATACCATGTTTCATCGTCAGTAGTAGCCATCCCTGTTTAAATACAGAATTAGCTTCTTGATGGTGCTTCTTAATATTAAATGATACAGTTCAGTATGTTCAAGTCTTTCAATGAACATGTTGGTAGAATTTTATTAGTCAATAATGGACGAGCTACATGAGCTGCACAATCTCCTATTCATTTGGCTAGACAAATTCCTGCCATTGGTTTTGGCTCGATCCCATAACAACCGATGGCTGCAGAATGTAATTATCACCTCGACACATCTAATAGTTGGCCTTGCTCTGACAGACTGCATTGTCCCACACAAGGGTCACTTCTTCACATGAGCCCAGTGCAGGTGAGCTGATCACGAAAAAGAACCTTCCATTTCTAGAGAGGTGGATCAATCACATCGATTTAATCTGGAAATTGGGAAAATGGGATCACAGCTTCCAAACTAGACAATTATTCAGGCTTAACCGCTCCATGCTGCAAGGTTAATGTTATCAATCAAATATATAGGATCCATAATGGAGTGAGTTGAGCTGAAATTGACTCCTGACAGAGTATTGCAGTAGAAAATTCTTTTCTCTATTGAAGCATCCACCTAATATGGCGCACATCTCTCTGTAAAACCTACACTGGATCAAGATTTTGGTCACCCACAGTGTGGAAAGAGGCCATTCGGTCCAACATCTCTACACCGACCTTCTGAAGAGCATCCCACCCAGACCCAGTCCTCTACCCTGTCCCTGTAACCCTGCATTCACCATGGCTAATCTACTGAGTCCTGGGCAATTTAGCATGGCTAATCCACCTAACCTGCGCATTTTTGCTCTGTGGATGTAAACTGGTAGAAACTGATGCAGACACAGGAGAACGTGCAAACTCCACACAAACGATTACCCAAACCTGGGATCAAACCCAGGTCTATGGTGCTGAGAGGCAGCAGTGCTAACTACTAAGTCATTTTGCTGTCCCCATTCTCACCTTTAGGCAATTTACTAAAGTAAAGGCACAAAACAAACACAAATTGCTCATCTACTGAGAATTACTTTAGTCAACACTGCTATCACCCGAGGTAGATTCCCAGAAAAAAAAAATCACAACATACTTTATAAAATCAGAATTACGGTTCTTGTACAATACATTCGCAGTTCTGACATTTATATACAATTCATTGAAGAACTTGCACACATTGAGTTATATCATTTGGTCATACAAGGCAATGTTGAGGAGTTATGCAATATATATTCTTAGAAATATAAAGATATTTATAGTGCAGAAATAGATAAGTTGGCCCCAACTGGTCCATGCTAATATTTATGATCCCCAGGAGCCTCCACGACATTTACTTTCTTCCTCGTGTACTTAACCAGCTTTCCTGTAAATATATCAGAGCCATTTGCCTTAACTACTCCCGGTGGTATGGAGCTCCACATTCTATCCAGTCTCTGGGTAAAGTTGCTTCTCCTGCACTTTCTATTACATTTATTAGTGATTTCCCCTATATTTATAGACTCCCCAACAACTGGAAACATCTACTTTATCTCTATTTTCTTAAACACTAGAGTCTCATATATCAGTTAATTGTTCAATTTTCTTCACCCAGTTTCTTCCCACTCTTTCAATAAATCTGTAGCTTGCTGCATGTAGTTGCATACATTTATCCCGGTTCATTACTCAGTGAAGGTCTTCAGACGTTTTATGCAACAGTTTGTAACTTTTCCAAAGAGGTTGTTCTTGGTGTCTCATTAAGTGCCAGCTATACAAACATAGGGATCCTCACAGCCAACCTAAACCCTGTTCCACCATCATTCAGTTGCACAATTTTCATCTGGCACTAGTGGATGGCTGCCTTTCCCATTAGTACTTACCATTGAGAAGGTGGTAGTGAGATGTTTGTGCAGTACGTTTAGAAAGGGAATTCCAGTATTCTGATCCAGTAACAGTGCAGGAATGGTGATCTAATTCCAGATCAGGATGCTGTGCGCCTTGAGGGTAGTGGCGTTACCATACATCTGCTATTTGTCCTTCTTGACCATTGTGACACTGTTCGACTTTGCTCCTATCCCAAATCATTTGATGCTGAAACTCTCACCCATGCTTTTGTGACTTCTGGATTGGAGTTATCCTTGATCTGTGGCTTGTCTCCCACATTCTACTCTGCAAAAACTGAAGGTCATCCCAAACTCTATCTTCTGTTTCTTAACTTGCAGTTAGTCCTGTTCCCTAATCAGTATGTGCACTGACCCTCAATAGCTCCTTGTCAACCAACACCTTCTTAGCCTCACCCTTCCTTATCTCTGAAATCTCCTCCAACTGCATATCTGCAACGACTTGAATTCTGGCCTCCCTTGCATTCCCAATCATAACTGCCCCAATATTAGTGGCATGCCTTCCACTGTCTCAGCTCCAAAGTCTGTAATTACCTCCCAACATCTCTTCAAAGACTTTTAAAACCTTTTTCTTTGATCACTTGACCTCTTATTTTCTTATATAGCTAGGTTTGTTTTATAATGCTTTTGTAAAGTACCTTAGAATAATTCATTATGTTAAAGCTGCTAAACAAGTTATTGACACACTTGCACAGAGTGAGGGAGCTCTGCACTAAATGGGGGGGGGGGCAACTTTCATTTGAGCTATGAATCGAAGCCCTTGTATGTTCTCTCAACCTAAATCTATATTCTGAAGAGGAGAAGGGGAGCTATTCTTGACGTCAAGGCCAATACCTTTCCTCAAACAAAATCAGATAAAACTGATGATCTGGCCACCATGACATTGTTGTTTGAGAAAGCTTGCTCCATACAAATTAGCTGTCGCATCGTAATAACAATGACTAAACTTCAAAAGTGTAAAGTGCTTTGAGAGGTCCAGTGATTGTGAAAGGTGCTATATAATTGCAAATATCTTTTTGTTAAAAAAGTTAATTGCAAGAATGATACATTATAAAAGGCGAGAAAATGGTACTTCTGTTGCATATATTACAACCTGGTTAAATCCCACATTTGGAAAACTGTGTTCAGTTTTCAATACCACTCTATAGGAAGCTTATAGTGGCTGCAGCACGGAATAATAAACTAAAATCAGAAAGTGCTGGAGAAACTCAGCAAGTCTGGCATCGATGGAGACAGAAACAGAGTAACATTTCAAATCCTGTATGACTCTTCTTCAAAGAACTCCAAAGACTGGACTCAAAACATGAACTCTGCTTCTCCCTCCTAGATGCTGAAAGACCTGCTGAGTTTCTTTGGGTTGTTTTTATTTCAGATGTCCACCATTGGCAATATTTTGCATTTATTCACCACAATGAAACCAGATTAACAAAGGTACATTGTGAGGGCAAGATGGAGAAACTTGGTTTGCATTCCCGTGAGTACTGCAGCATATGGAATGGTATGATTGAGGAGTTTACAATGTTGAAAGGTTTTGATAGGTTTTGACAGGTAGTGACTAACTACTTCCACTGTTGGAAGAAACCAAGAATTGGGGTATATAATCTCAAGATAAGAACTCTGGTATTTAGAAGGCAAATCAAGAAACTTCAAGTTTGGTAGAAATATGCAACTCACACTGTCAGAGGTTTGTGGGTACTGATTGATAATTGGTGCTTTCATGATAAGATCAATGAGTTTCTGTTAGGTAAAGGCATCACAGAATAGGCAGCTAAGAATGGCAAGAAAGATTGAGACAAATATCTATTTTAATGGTAGGTCAGGCTAGAGGGACCAAATGAACTATCCCAGTTCCTATGATGCTCTTCCAAGACAACTAAATTTTCAGAGTAGGAGCAAATTACTGCAGATGCTGGAACCTGTACTGAAAACAACAAATGCTGGAGATCACAGTGGGACAGGCAGCATCCATGGAGAGACAACAAGCTAACATTTTGAGTCGAGATGACTCTTCATCAGCTCTAGAGAGTCATTTAGACTCGAGATGTTAGTTTGCTTTCTCTCCATGGATGCTGCCTGGTTCGCTGCGATCTCCAGCATTTGTTGTTTTCAGTAAATTTTAAAAGTACTAACTGGCTATGAAATACTTTGGGATGTCATGAAAACCAAAAAGATGAGTGGTAAGTTTTTGGGTTAATTTTTCTTAACACCACAGTAACAAATGACAATTAAGACCATTTCCTTCTCACCTCATTCCTGAATTATTTCTTCAATTTTACAATGCTCAGTTTCTTATTATGCGGTTATTTTCATTCATTTCCGTAATGACTTAGAACACTCAATTCCCTGCATTGTGTCTAAGATGACAGATGATAACTCTTACACTGCTCTCTGAAAAGCTTTATTTCTTCTCCTTTTGACTTGAAGCAACTAGTTTTCCACAGAGTGTTGCCACCTCAGTTGTATATGGATTTTTTTCTCCACTCAGGTCGCTGACCTGAAACCTTAACTCTGCTTCTCTCTCTCAGATGCTGCCTGACCCATGGAATTTTCCAGCATTTTTTTGCTGTTATTCCCTTTTAAAATTTCATTTTGATTGCATTTGATCTGTTTCTGTTCTTCAGTTTCCACCTTAGTTGCAGTTGAAAAGAATTGCCTTCCTAGATGATTCAATTTATTTGATTTTTACTCTCTTGCAGTTGTATAATAGAATCATAGTATGATACAACACAGGAGGAGGCCATTTGGCTCATTGTGCCAGCAGCAACACTTTGAAAGAGCTGTGCAATTAGTCTCACCCCCCTGCTACTTCCCCAAAGACTGAAAAAATTCTCCCTTTCAAGTACTTACTTAATTCCCTTCAGAAAATTATTGTCAAACCTGATTCTATCACCTTTACAGTCCGACCATATTTCACTGTTTAAAGAAAATTCTCATCTCACCTTTAATTCTGCTGCCAAATGCCCTGAAAAAATATGCAACTTTTAAAATCCACCTAGAAAAATGATTCACCATAACGGGTTCAAAGTTCTCTCATTGTATAATGCATTCCAAGCTTTTCATCTGGCACATAAATCCTTTAAGTATGATACTTAGTCCCTGCAACACGATATTGATATAAAGCAGTGTATTTTCCATACACACATATCTCTGCTGGATGTGAGTGATGAAACACCAGTGTTCTGATCCAATCTCTTAATAACATCCTTCATCTGACAGGTTTCAATGATGCACATTGCTTATCAGATCCTTAACAAATATCGCAATCATAATGTGATGAAGCATTCACATAGAAAGCACTGATGGACAGTGAATGATAGGCCACAGGAACCGAATCCAGCTGAGATGAAGGGGGTGGAACAGTGGGAAGGGGATTAAGGATGAGACAGAATAATGAAGACAGGCAGGACATTTACAGAACACCATGAGCTAGGAAATTCCTCTGTGGCACTTTATTAATTGTATACGATAAAATCCAGAGAACTTATCGCAATGCAAGGCAAAGTCACAGAACTTATATTACGAGCTTTAGAAAATAATACATTAAGAATGCAAAGTGAAAGAGCTAAGGTCTATAGCGCAGGATGCTGTCAACATTCTAAAGGAGAATATAGCGCAGCAATGGTGACTAGGCAATGGCAAGTTCTGAACAACCTGTCGATTGCATGAGGAAAGGAGGTTAAAGGATTAGACTTGGAACTAACAGCAGGTTGCTGGGGAACTAGAGGGAGCATAACTCAGAAAACAAGTAATAGGGGAATTAGTACAAACCTCTGAGAAGCAAGTGGATTAGATTTCTGAGATGCTATGTGTACTTTTATGAATGAGTGGATTCAAAGATCTGGTGACTTATTGTATCACAACATCTAAGTGAAACATTCTTGGTCTTAGCCCTCAAGGCCACATCTGTCCATTCTGGTTAACACCTGTGTAACCAAGACAGAGAACCATGCACATTTCATAGAACCACAGAATTATACAGCAAAAGATGGAGGCCATTTGGCCCAACTCGCTTGTGCTGGCTGTGAAGGTTCTCTTTTATTTAGTCTGAAGGCTGATGCTGCACTAAGGTAGTCTGCTGTCGCACACTAAAACACCATGGCTGAGGTTGAAACTCGCTGTCAGTCAGCTGGTTCACCATGGAAGCGGCTGCAGAATCTCATACTCTCCATGAAGTTCTCACAGACACAGAATCTCACATAAACGTAGGCCATGGTTATTACTTTTCCCTTCTAGTTGCAGTTATTGAGGCAACTGCAGCAATCTGTTTACTGCCCTGACAAGCCGAATTAAAACCAATGCAAACTATTGTCGAACCAAGGATTTTTGGATCTGTTTGGTTTAAGCCAACACCAAGCCAACTGTGAGGATATTATTGTTCACATCCCTACATTCCCAAAAACATATTTTTAATCAGTATTTTCTTCTCTGTGTTTCAACCAACTTCCTATCCATCATGCCTCTCTCTCTTCTGGCTGGGTCTTCATCTTATTAGCAAGTGTCTTGTGTGGTACATTGTGAAGGAAAACCACATGTCCAAGTTTTATGTTGTTAAGATTACTAACAAACTCTTATTTTCACATGGGTTTTATAGCTTAATGGAACAACTTGGCTAGAGGAGTGTCAAGTTCTGGAGCACATATCTTCAGTATTATTGCCAGAATGTTGTTGGGCCCATGGGCTTTGCAGTGTCCAATGCCTTCAGCAGTTTCATGACATCAGATGGAGTGAGTTGAATTGGCTGAAGACTGGCATGTGTGATATTGGGTTCCATTGGAAGAGGCTGAGTTGGATTGGCACTTGTGACTGAAGATTATTGCAAAAGCTTCAACCTTATCTTTTGCACTGATGTGTTGGGCTTTTCTGTCATTGAGGATGGGGGTATTTGTAGAACCTCCTCCTTCAATGAGTTATTTAATTGTCCATACCATTCATGACTGGATGTGGCAGGACTGTAGAGCTTAGACCTGATCTGCTGATTGTGGAATCACTTAGCTCTATCTATCGCTTGCTGCTTATGCTGTGTGGCATGAGACCAGTCTTGCTTTTTAGCTTCACCAGCTGCTGCAGCTCCTACAGCGCCTACACTCTCCATTGAACCAGCGTGATCCCCTGGTTTGATGGTAATGGTAGAGTAGGGGATATATTGGACCATGAAGTTTCAGATTGCGTTGGAGTATGATCCTGCTGCTGCTGATGCCCCATAGCACCTCATGGATGCTCAGTCTTGTGTTGCCAGATTTGTTCAAAGTCTATCCCATTTAGCACAGCGACAGTACCATTCAACAATGTGAAAACAGAACTCATTCTCCAGTAAGAGTGCACGGTCGTCACTTTTGCCAATACTGTTCTGGACAGATGCTTTTGTGGCAGGCAAATTAGTGAGAAGGAGGTCAAGTATGTTTATCCTTCTTGCTGGTTCTCTGACTACCTGCAGCAAATCCAATCTAGTTGCAACATCCTTTAGGACTTAACCAGCTCAATTAGCAGTCCTGCTGTTAAGAGTCTTGGGAAAGGGTACTGAAATCCTCCAACCAAAGCACAGTGTAACCTTCAACGCTTCCTCCAAATGTTACTCAACAGCGAGGAACACTGATTCATCAGTTAAGAGTTGATGTTAGTTGACAATCAGCAGATGGTTTCCTTGCCTAGTTTGACCTAATGCTGTGAGACTTCATGGTGTACAGAGTCAATGTTGAGGTCTTCCAGCGCAACTCTCAGTGGTTAGCACTGCTGCCTCATAGTGTGGGACCCAGTTTCGATTCCACCCATGGGCGACTGGGTGAACTTTGCACATTCTCCCTGTTTCTGAGTGGGTTTTCACCGGGTGCTCTAGTTCCTTCCCACAGTCCAAAGATGTGCATCTAAATTGGATTGGCTATGGGAAACGCAGGGTTACAGAATTTAGGGTGGAGGGTCTGGGTCTGGATAGTATGTTGCTTGACAGATCAATGTGGACTTAATGGGCCAAATAGCCTGTTTCCACACTTTAGGGATTCTGCGCACTGTATGCTAGTATGCTGCTACAACTGTTGGGTCTGTCCTGCCTGTAAGAAGGACCTGAGATTTAGTGTTCTCCTCCCGCTCACCAGCAAAAGAAAGGCCATGCACTGAAGATTGGAGCAAGGCTATCCCAGATTCTGCACTGTCTGTGGAAGGGTGCTACTTGAACGCAACAAATGTCAATGCTCAGGGAACAAGCCTTGTCCTTCAGTTAGACTCTTGCCAGATGTCTGACCTCAACACACAGTTCAACAAGTTCAGATCATGTGAAGGCGAGTCATACTGAACCCAACACTTCAACAGTGTTTCTCTTTCCACAGATGCTGCCAGACCTGCTGAGTTTCTCCAACAGTTTTTTTCATTGGTTTCCTTTAATAACCAATGCTCCCATTTTATTGGGTAGCAGGGGTTCTAGGATAATGGTTGTGTCGTTGCTTTCCTCGAGACTGGCTTGTAGTTCCTCTGGACACGTCTCTGCACTACTGCTTCCATTATTAAAAACCACACAACACCAGGTTATAGTCCAATGTCTGATGAATCACCTGATAAAGGAGCAATGCTCCAAAAGCCGGTGATTCCAAATAAACCTGTTGCACTATAACCTGGTGTTGTGAGATTTTTAACTTTGTCCACCCCAGTCCAACACCGACACCTACAAGTCATGGGTTCCATTATTATACACTTTAAACCCTGCACCTTTATCACTTCTATCATTTAATTTCTCCTGCCTACAACCCTATTTACAGAACTTCCTTACTGTTCTTTCTTCCAGACCTTCTCTTTGGACTTGCTTATAATCTGTTACATTTCTCACTTTTTCCAGTTCTGATGATTAGTAATTGACTTGAAACCATAACTGTGTTTCTTTACCAGATGCCACCTGAGTATTTCCACCATTTATTTTGTGTATTTCCAGCTTCATTGCTACTCCTTTCCTTTTCTTTTTCTTTTTTCACAGATGTGGTTCCTGCTGGCAACATCAACATTTGTTGCTATCTCTAATTACTGTCAAGTGGCAACTGCCCTGAATTGGGTGGCTTGCTATGCCACATTGCTGTGGTCTGGAGTCACAGGTAGGCCAGACTGGGTTCAGATGGCAGATTTCCTTCCTTAAAGGGCATCAGTGAACCAGATTGGCTTTTAGAACATTTGAGGATAGCTTCACGGTCACCATTATAGAGACTAATTTTTGAAAATTATTATTATTCAGCAACTCAGTTCAATTTTTACACACTTCAGTTACGGGATTTGAACTCATCTCCAGAGCATTAGCCTGGGCCTCATGATTACGGTCTATTGGCATTGCTGCTTTGCCACAGTTTCCCCACAGTGCAACTACTGATCCTGTAATACATTCTCTCTCTCTCTCTGTACCTAACTCCTGGTCTCCATTTGGCAGGTCCTCAGGAGTTGTGTCATGGGTATTTACAGCTCTCCTGCCTGGGGGAGGTGGAATCATGGGTATCCACCTCCCAGTGCCCATTTTTCAAATCTACCACGAGGAAGACCATGGCCTGTGACCAAAACTGTCAGTGAGTGGCACAGTGGCAAAATGAGGTGGGTACTTACGTTTGGAGTGTTTATCACATAGCGCTGATGCTCGCATGTCGCACAGCCGAATCGTTCCTTTACTGCTACTATACACAAACATGTTACACTGGTGCGGATGAAATTCTGCTGCTGTAATCACCTCTGTCAGCTCTTCCATGTTGGCTGGCTTTATATCTACAATATCTGGAAGACCGTGATTGAAGGAAACAACCAGTCTGAAATGGAACATCCACCACCTCACTGCCAACATGTCATAGAACATTATACTTTACCTCCTGAGTCCTGGATACATGGAGAGCTGAATGGAGCATAGGTTTCAAGCTGATAATCACCATTTCCCAAAGTTGCTGTGTGGAAATTAATGCCTTCACTATAACAGTGACTGCACTTCAAAAAGTCCATCAGCGGATGTAAGGCTTTTTCTGATGTCACAAGAGACATTATATAAATTCAGAATCATCTTTCTTTCTATGTTCATCAATAGTAAATAAATGTAACTCACTAACATATGACTTATGGGCTTTAATACAAAGGTACAATGAACCTTTCACTTTTATTCTGTAAATGAAGGAGACCTGCATTTTGCAACAGACTGTAATTATGTATATTGTGAAATGTTCATAATTATGCAGTCCTTTGATTATTTTATACTTCATTTTATTTTAATGAGGACCCATAACTACATTACGAATTAAACAAGTAATCGTACGTAATTCATAGCATCACAATTCTGCACCTGTTGCCATAGCGATTTTTCCAAGAAACCAATTATCAAATTACCTGATACATTAAAAAGGATAATAGCATCTTAAGGGGGTTGGAATGCAAATGGTGGATGTTAGTTCAACCGAAGTAAAGCAGTAAAGCATAATATATCCAAAGATCCAGGGGTACTGACGGCAAATATACAGCCTCAGAGCATTGCTCCAGCATAGATCAGCTCATTAGCCACCAAAAAGATAGCTCAACAAAGCAGACTCTACATGTGAGAGAGAGGTGTAAAAGACCAGAACAAAGAGTCAAGCAAATCCAAGAGAGAAAAGAAAACATAGTTGCATTTATTTCAAAAGAGATGGTGCTTTATGGAAAACAAGTTGAAACGTCTGTTCATTATTCATCAGCCATAAAGGACTGATCGATTGACAGTCAAGGATCATCCAGTTGAGTAAAAGTCTATTCACGTGCCCACAGGGTGTCGATTGACCAATGGTGGGAGTCTGGGGATGAGAGGTGGTCAAGAGTCAGATCAGGTTCAGCCAGAATTGGCAACAAAAATTGGAGGGCAAAGGGCTTGTACCTCAGTTAAACTGCTATCCTCACGAAATCTAAAACGCATAAATAGACCACTCAGCCTAACAGGTCTGTGCCAACATTTATGACCCACTCAAACTCCCCCCCCCAGCTTCTTCATCTAAGTATGAATTGAAGACATTTATTGCCAGTATAATTAGGCTGTGAAGGCCACTTGTGGTTCAGAGACGAGGAGAACCAAAATTGAAACACATTAAGCTCTATTAAATGGCAAAGGAGGTGTATATATTTAACCTGCTTAACTCTTTTTCCACCCTGTTAAGACGTTCATGCACACGTACAACTGACAGCTGAAGAAAGTAGTTCAAGTGAAAATGGTTTTCATCCTCAAAGCCTCATTGAACTATGATCTAATTTTCCGAGTCAGTTCTGGAACTAACTTCAAGCAAAAAAAAAAATCCAACCTTTTCCTTAACCATTTGACAGCGTGTAGTAGGCTCTGAAGCACCTGATTAGCTCCTGTAATACCAACATTCTGCTAAAGTTATTGCAGCCAAAAATGAATCTCTAAAGTGGTTGTGTTCCTTGCAAGGATTTATCTTTCCCGTAAAGTGAGCCAAATGGAAAAGGCAGTCAAGGTAACAGAGGTGCAAATGGACCCTTGAGGCAAGTTCGATCAGGCTGCATCTCTGAGTACTATGGGGTCCTGTAAATCCACTTACTATTGATCAGGATTTTAATTGCTCCTCTCACTGGTACAGGACACAAATGGTCTGGTGTCAGACGGAACAAAACCTGTTACCACAGAATCAGCATCAATAATTATTCTCATCAATCATGGGCTGTCACAGACTCATGCGAGTCCCAGGATTAGGACATGATGAGGATTAGTAAATCTTACAGCTCAACATCTACAGTTGACATGGGGGAGGGAGAGAGTGACACATCAAAATGGGTTTCTGACATGCACTGAGAAAGTTGGTTGAAACACAAGTTCTATTAACACCAGGCTCCTTGATAGGCCAAGATGTTCCCCTTCGAGTGCAAGGAAGGTCACCTTCTTCCACTCACTGAATTCTTAACCGTCCTGTTCGGAAAGGTTGGGTGTAGAGGTGAGAGAAGTCTCACCCATTGGATGGAAAGGTAAGCAGAGCCTCAATATTCCACCAAGGCACCCTGCTGGATTCAACAGCATTCCCTGGAAGTAAGGGCCCTGGGGGCTCGGTGTTCCCACCTGCTAACCAGGTAACTCAGAATTGGGGAGCTCTGTTTAATGCTGAAAAATGTGTTGCTGGAAAAGCGCAGCAGGTCAGGCGGCATCCAAGCAGCAGGAGAATTGACGTTTCGGGCATAAGCCCTTCTTCAGGAAGTTCAGGAGCTTCTTCAGGAGCTCTGTTTAATGACACCATTATCAGGTAGGAAGGAAGCGCTCCTGCTCATACAACACCCACCAAAGGTGGAGACAGCTAGCTCCTTCCTGAGATCAGGTCCTTTAACCAGGTTCCCATTGCCTTTTAAATGGCAACACTCACAGCCTGGCCTGGGATTGTGTGCCATGCTCCCCAGTGGAGAGCACCCCCCCACTGCCAAAGGATTAACAACTCATGATGGTGGGGTAAGACCCTAAACTGGGCATGAACTGCCCATATAAAGTCTCAACTGGTAGCAGGATGGGAAGATCATCCACAGGTTTTTCTGACGTGGCCTTAATTGGGGCAGAAGCAGGAAGGCAGCAGAGTCTTCACCCACCAAACTCTCACCCGACTGAACACTCCTTCACACCCTCAAACACACTATGGGCAAGGTCAGTAATAAGTTCCACCCTTTGTATATGAACTGAATCAGACTTTGGTTGGAGGCTTCCTATGGTTTAATAGAGACAAAAATCTGCGGATACTGGGGAGTAGGTTAGAGCGGTGGAACAGGGAATGGAGATGGTGCAGTGACAGCTGTCTAGATGATGGGGGGAGGAAAAGCACTTTGTTCAGACATCTGGGAAGCTCGCGAGTGGAATGTCTCCTTGTCTGAGCAGATGCAGCGGAGGCAGAGGAATTGGGAGAATGGGATGCAGTCCTTGCAGGTTACTGGGTGGGAGGAGGTGTAGTCCAGGTAGTTATGAGAGTCTTTAGGTTTGTAACAAACATCTGTCTGGAGACTGTCGCTGGAGATGGAAATGGTGAGATCAAGAAAGGGGAGGGAGATGTCCGAGATGGATCAAGTGAACTTCAGGATGGGGCGGAAGTTGTGGGTGACGTCGATGAACTGCTTCAGTTCAGCCTGGGTGCAGGACGCTGCGCCAATGCAGTCGTCGCTTTAATGGCGGAAGAGTTGGGGCACAGTGCCTGCGTAGGTATTGAACAGGGACTGTCCCTTGATTTGGAGGATATGGGAGGAATTAAAGCAAAAGTTATTGAGGGTGAGGACCAGTTTGGTGAGGCGGAGGAAGGTATTGGTGGAGGGGGACTGGATGGGTCTTTTGGAGAGGAAGAAACAGAGGGTCTGGAGACCATTCTTGTGGGGTGTGGACGTATATAAGGACTGCACATCTGTAGTGAAGATAAAGCACTGGGGTCCGGGGAGCTAGAAGTTCTGGAGAGAAGGAGGGTGTGGGTGGTATCGTAGATGTAGGTGGTAAGTGCCTGAACTAAGGGGGAGAGGATGACATTGATGTAGGACGAGATGAGTTCGGTGGGGCAGGAGCCCTGCTGATACACACTCCCCTCACCTCTATCCAGGGAGCCAAACAATCCTTCCAAGTGAGACAGAGGTTTACCTGCCTCCTCTTCCAACCTAGTTTACTGCATCAGGTGTTCCCTGTGTAGTCTTCTCTACAATAGGGAGACCAAATGTAAACTTAGGGAACAAGCATCGCAGCCGGGTCCACAGGGGCTGACCGGACCTTCCAGTCACTGCCAATTTCTATTACCCCAACCATTCCCTTTCCGACATGACAATCCTTGGTCCCTCCATTGCCTAAACAAACCACAGCACAAATTGGAGGAACAACACCTTATCCTCTGCCTTGGCAGCATACAGCCCGGAGGACTCAATGTTGAATCCTCCAATTTCAAATAACCTCCCTCCCCATCTGCTGACTCCCATTCCAGCCCCTAGCCCTACTTTCCACTGCTCTCTGCCACCAACTGGATTCATGCCTCCCACTGATCAACCAGGTTGTACCCTCTGCCTGTCTTCACCAATCCCCACTTCACCACCCTGCCCCTGCAAACCCTTTTATCTGCAACTTCCCCCACATGCATCCCCAGTCCTGAAAAAGCATTACACCCTCCACTTCTCCATCTCCTGATGCTGCCCGACCTGCTGTGTTCTTCCAGCCTCCCAACTGTCTCCTATGGTTTAATAGCAGTCAATAATGACCCTATTCAGATACACAAGGGGTAAGGATACTTGGCTGAATGAAACCAGTGAAATTATTTAAGTGACAGTTGGAACATCTGTGCAAAGAGAGGCAGCAAATCAGAATTTCTTTTTTAAATTATAGATTAAATTAAAGGCCACTTATTTGCACTATTTCTGGCCCCTATTCTATCAGACCATCGTGCATCAATATTCCAGTGATCAGAATCACAATCATGTGAAAAATATTATTTATTGATGAAACTTGTTTTCCGTTCAAGGATACTGAAGCTTCGGTTGGTAATCTCCAGGTGCCAAAGGTTTATCCTCAAGTCATCCGCTGACATGTATGTCTCATAGTCGCTGTTTACGGAGATGGAGTTGATGTGGTATGTGTGAGCATTGGCAAACACCCTACGAGGACTGGCCTCCACCATCAGATCCATGGGCCTCAGCACTGGTACCTGGGGAAAGAAACGTGTATCAGTTTGAGAAACAAAGTACACAGCTCAAAAGTACATTAGGCCAGCCAACACTGTAGTCCTGAATTGTGTTAATTTTGTCTTTACATAGTGTACAGTACAGATAGAGACCATTGAATCCATCTAGGTCATGTTCTAGTTTGCACTCTACATGAGCCTCCTTTCACTTAACTCTATCAACATAAACTCTATGCCTTTTCTATCTCTCACATATCTCTCTAACTTTCCAAGAAAGGCATCTATGGCACTCTTCTCAATTCCTTCTTATTAGTGACTGTTTTTCACACTGGAGATAGGGAAGAGCTATCCTGGTACAGACAGTGGAAAAAAAAGGGGCGCGCTGGTTATCACTGGGCCTGGAGTCACACGTGGGTAAGGACAGCAGTTTTTCTTCCCTGATGTGCATTCGTAAACCTTACAACAATGATAGTTTCACGGTGATCGATATTGAGACTAGCTTATTAATGGAAATAAAGTTCCACCTACTGCTGTGATGAGATTTCACTAACGCAGCATTAGCTTGGGTCTCTGGATTATCACTGATACAACAGCATATCCCTGACCAATTTCAGCAATCTCTGTCCATGGCTCTTCAGTACTTGGGCAGGATTAGGCTGCTTATCTGTAAGATCTCTGTACTGCTGAATCCTGCCAACTCTTACACATGGACACACAATGGGCACAGCAGAAAGGGTCACCAGAGAGTATGGAGCCTTGTCTCAGCCAGGACTTTCATGACAGTATCATTTTCAACAATGGCGAAGTTTCTTGATGATTAACGTTCATCTGATTTCAAAGCAATTCCAAAATAAAAACGAGAAATAAAGTTATTGAATGTGACTGACTTTAATCTGAAATATTCCTGGATGTTATTGAAAGTCTTTAACAAACCCAAGCTGGAATTTTGACCAAATTCTCTAAAAGTATTTGCAATCTACTCACATCATCAGGCCCTTCCTAATCATCTGGAGCATAAGCTTCTAACAATGTGCCATTAACCATGTTGAATTTGCAGCAGTAAGACTGGACTTGGAAGAGTGAATGTGCATGTCAGCAAGTACAGCATTCGAGTATGTGTGTACACATAGCTCAAAAGGTGCAAACATATTATGTGGGCGAGTGTGTGTGTGAGAGAGAGACAGAGAGACACAGAGAGAGAGAGACACACACAGAGAGAGAGACAGAGAGAGAGAGAGACACACACACACACACACACACACACACACAGAGAGAGAGAGAGAGAGAGAGAGAGAGAAAATGCAAGAGAGATATGCACACTCTTAATTCCGAGAGAGAGTTCAGCCACAGATGCTGAGTCACCATTCAGATGCCAAGGGTGGAGTGACAGCAGAGTTCTGACAGCACCCTATCTGTGCTGAGGCTGTGAAAGACACACTGGCTAATGTGGCGTGACAAAAATCAGCCATGTATTATTCAACACAGCTGGATATTGCAGGATGCCCGGAGACACAGGTTGCGCTGTTCATTCTGAGGTGAGGCAAACCTGATTGTCAGTCAGTCAGGCAGTCACCTCTGTCGGGGAAGGGCACCACTACCTCGCCTGCGGAACCTACTGGTAAGACTGAGAGAGTTCTTACTGAATTATTGAATGAAGCCCAGTGACCCATCTCTAATTAGTCATGCAACTTCAAAGGTCTCCTAGCACAATGAATCAAGTACTGATCTGTTTAACATGGCTGTCAGACAGTGCACATGATGAATTACGTTGAATAAATAACCTGTTTTACCCAGTTATGCTGCATTACTCCAAACATTTAGCGAGATTCTACAGGCACACATTAGCGTGAACTTGGGAGGGGGGACAGGTTAGCTGTCTTTTTGCTATTCCTTCCTTGACCTTTAATCTCAAATATGCCTCTCAATGTTTAACACCAATCTGACTGATGGAAGATCAGTTTTGAGATCCAATTAAGTGCTAACTATTTGTGGCACTCCTTCCATTACTTTTATAAAGGAATAATGCTCCGTTTTAGAGGAGATATTAAACCATTACAGTGGGTTGCCTTGTCTTGATGACACTGATGGATGTCACTGTAGCACTACTAGAATCAGAGCAAGTGCTCCTGGTGCCTTTGGCAATATCTTATCCTTGACCAAGACCACAGATATTTAAAAAAATGATGCTTCTGCTAATGGGGTATGTTTACTGATGTCGCAAGTCCTGAAATAAATCATGGCTGAACGATTGACCACCATTAGTTAATTTGCTTGCTGTGGGATCTTACTGTGCATGAATTGGCTCCATTTTTTCCCAAATTTGCAACAGGGTCGGTAACCAGACGACAGGGTTGTGAGTTGCCAAAAGAATGAGAAGTGATGTGTTATGCAATGATCTAGAATATATTGTCTATACTGTGATTGAAGTAAATTCAACAATAACTTTCAAAGGAGATGTCTATATAAAGGAAAAATTCACAGTACTTTTGGAAAAGATCAGGCAAGTGGGACTATGACTCAGTGACTGCACTTCATTAGCTATGAAGCAAGAGTTTAGGCATTCCAGTTGATAGGCTGTGAGGCTCTTTATCCCTCAGCTTTCCACACAGTCCCCATGCCACCTGCATCTTAATCAGACAGTCATTCAGTTCCACTGAAAGAGTTCTCTCATACCTGTCCCCATTATAAATCATGGCTGAGAGCTCAGTCCCATGAAACGACTATCTCAGTAGGAAATTTTGTTTTGACACCTGGAGAGAACTGTTGATTTCCTTTGACTGACATCCTTAAGTGGTTAAAATATGCTGTTCTTTCTGTGGTCTCTTTTGTCCACGTCTCAACATTTATTTGCCTAAAAATAAGAGATGTAATATATTTGAAGCTTCTGTTATTTTTACCTAAATGCTATTCTGTTTGACGTAATTGTAGGGTTATAGTTTCAGGACCATTTTTCTGCATTCCTCAAAGTCCTCTTTAATTCACCTCAGCCTAATATAAAACTACAGCCTCTGTAAAATTGTCTAGCAATCTGAATTTATGTACTTTACGTTTCTTTCCCATTCACATATGCTAATTGAGCTTAAACCCGCTCCAAGCACATTTATGAGCCTCCATACGAGGAGAGTGGTCTCAATTCTGTTGAGATGCAGCCTATTACTTCTGAATAGGTGCCTCCCACCCTAGAAGGTGGGAGGTTACCTCAGAGAACAACGGAATCTTGATCAGATGGGCCAAGGAGTGGCAGATGGAGTCTAATGCCCCAAGAATTTGAAGGCCTCTATTCTGTATCATGCCTCAGGGCATAGTGATCTTCCACACCTTCCAAATTCAATTCTTGCGGGCATGCAGCACTGGGAATAACCCAGTGATTACTGCCTGTAAGATTCTACTTTAAAATCTCCTTCCTAGCCCCAGACAATATGACTGCAGAAACTCAATTCTTGTCTTTTCTATGTTGTTGGTACCAAAATAGACCATGGCTCAAAACCTGCCCCTGCAGAAGATTAGATTAGATTAGATTACTTACAGTGTGGAAACAGGCCCTTCGGCCCAACAAGTCCACACCGACCTGCCGAAGCGCAACCCACCCATTCCCCTACATTTACCCCTTTTACCTAACACTACGGGCAATTTAGCATGGCCAATTCACCTGACCTGCACATCTTTGGACTGTGGGAGGAAACCGGAGCACCCGGAGGAAACCCACGCAGACACGGGGAGAATGTGCAAACTCCACACAGTCAGTCGCCTGAGTCGGGAATTGAACCCGGGTCTCTGGCGCTGTGAGGCAGCAGTGCTAACCACTGTGCCACCGTCAAGATTCTGCACTTTTTCTGTGTATTTCTTCAACCTGGCGTTAGGGAGGCAGCATACCATGCAGAACTCATGGAGCGCCATGGTGGCTCAGTGGTTAGCATAGCTGCCTCACAGTGACAGGGACCTGGGTTCAATTCCAGACTCTATGTGGAGTTTGCATGTTCTCCCAGTGTCTGCATGGGTTTCCTCACTGGAGGTGCTCCTGCTTTCTCCCACTATCCAAAGGTGTGCAGGTTAGGTGAATTGGCCATGCTAAATTTCCCACAGTGTTCAGGGATGTGTAGGCTAGGTGTATTGTCAGGGGTAAATGTAGGGTAGGGGAATGGGTCTGGTTAGGTTACTCTGCAGAAGTTCGGTGTGGACTTCTTGAGCCGAAGGGCCTGTTCCCACACTGTAGGGATTCGATGATTCATGATGATGGTTGTAGAAATGCCTCTCTGTTCCCTCTCACATCTATGGAACATGCTATAACAACTGTGTCTCTACACTCTGGTGCTATGGTCTTGAGATCAATGCGTAGGTGGAGCACTGCTGTTTGAGAGTGGCACACACCATGCAGAATCATGTACTTTCTCTTCTCCCTTACAGCTACCCAGCTATTGTCCTGAGCTCTTATTGCTCATGGAGTAACAACCCCTGGATTGTGCAACTCAGGAAGCACTCACACTTGCAGAAATCCTGAGCTCGAGTTAGAGATATTTCCTTCATAGATGGTGTCACAGGACACAGGAAGTATCTATATACCCTCTTTAATAGTCTTGTCTCTACCTTGTTTAAACAATTAAATTCAAATTTGTTCCTCTTAATCTACTTGGTATTTATACTCTTATCGATTTACTTAGTCTTATACTAACCTTGGTTGAATGCAGGTCATTAGCAAACATTAAACTGAGGCTCCACTTATCTTCTCAAATAGAAGTAAAAGATCTGCTGGCACTATTTCAAATTTGCTGTCCATATCAATATTTAACCTTCAACCAATGTTATAAAATCTGATTTCTGGTTCCTATCTCATCATGGTTTATGAAATCTTTCTGTGCGCAAATTTCAACAATTAGCAATGATTAGTTCAACAATATGAAGTGCTTTTAACATGTCTTGATATTTGAAAGGTGGCATACATTTGCAAAGTCTTTCTTCAATAAATGTTTACTCAGCAGAAAATATCAATCAAGTCATCTGCTAATGTATATTTGATTGAGATCATTGTTCATAGACCTTTCTGTAAACTTGCCATAGGCCAATATTTTACCTCCCAGCTTCAAAAAGGATCTAAATCCTGATCCAAGAATTATGAGTATTGAAAGTGCACTTTTGACTCCAAACCTATCTCCTGCATAGTCTTCCTATTTTGAATGCTTTGTGAATGAAAGCATCTCTAGGGTTTTTAGCATCTCTATATGTTTACTACCCAAGAACTAGAAAGGTACGAGTGTATATTGTGTTACTTATAACTAAATGTTGGAATTCCCATCGTTCCGAAGAAAACACAATCATCTCCTCACAATTCCCAATGATTGAGAGATAATATCTAATGATGCACTCAGTGTAAAGGTCACAAATTACTCAGGTATCCTATAATGCTAATATTGAAACTTACACTATGTATTCAGCCATCATCCCTGTGCTCACTGACAGCCAGTTTGACAACACTTCAATTTTAAAGATCTCACCTCTTTCTTTCAAATCCCTCAACAATCCTATCACCACCTCCAGCCCCGCAACTCTCAGAGATAATTACTTTGTTCGAATTCTGGACATTCACCACATTTGGCCTGAAGTTGGACTGGTGCCATCTATTAAGATGGGAAAGAGCAAGAGACATGGATGGAAGAGACTGACAGAAGAAGAGACAAAGATTGAGAAAGACAGAGAAAGGAGAGAGAAAGAAAGAGAGATGGAGAGAAAGAAAGGGAGGGAGAAATAAATAAGGGTCATCCCTGCTGTAATGCAGATAAAGGAGGCTGTTTTGGGTCCAGGGAGACCACATAACCAGCAATTAATGAATTGATCAGGTCACAGGTGGTGGTGGAGAGCTGCTTTTCAGAATGTGACCAGTGGAGTACCACAAGGATTGGTGCTGGGTCCACTACTTTTCATTATTCATATACATGATTTGATGTTAACATAGAAGGTATAGTTAGGAAGTTTGCAGATGACACCAAAATTGAAGGTGGACAGCGAAGAAGGTTACCTCAGAGAACAACGGAATCTTGATCAGATGGGCCAAGGAGTGGCAGATGGAGTTTAATTCAGATAAATGTGAGGTGCTACATTTTGGAAAGGCAAATCAGGGCAGGACTTATACACTTAATAAGGTCCTGGGAGGTGTTGCTGAACAAAGAGACCTTGGAGTGTAGGTTCATAGTTCCTTGAAAGTGGAGTCTCAGGTAAATAGGATAGTAAAGAAGGCATTTAGTATGCTTTCCTTTTGTTGGTCAGAGCATTGAGTACAGGAGCTGGGAGGTCACATTGCAGCAGGACAGGACATTGATTAAGCCACTTTTGGAATACCATGTGCAATTCTGGTCTCCCTCCTATAGAAAGGATGTTGTGAAACTTGAAAGGGTTCAGAAAAGATTTACAAGGATGTTGCTAGGGTTGGAGGGTTTGAGGTATAGGCAGAGAGAGGCTGAATAGGCTGGGACTGTTTTCCCTGGAGCTTTGGAGGCTGAGGTTTTTGAAATCATGAGGGGTTTAGATAGGGTAAATAGGCAAGATCTTATCCCTGGGTTGGGGGAAAGTGGAAATATTTAAAAGGGACCTAAGGGGCAACTTTTTCATGCAAAGGGTGGTGCATGTACGGAATGAGCTGCCAAAGGAAGTGGTGAAGGATGGTACAATTACAATGTTTAAATGATTTCTAGATGGGTATACAAATAGCAAGGGTTTAGAGGAATATGGGCCAAGTGCTGGCAAATGGGGCTAGATTAATTTAAGATATCTGGTCAGCATGGACGAGTTGGACCGAAGGGTCTGTTTCCATGCAATAGATCTCTATGACTTGATTCAGCATTGTTGATCAAGGGATAAATATTGTTCAAAATCAGGGCATGTTCTCCATCTTTTCTCCCAGCATGCTACCATTGAGTCACAATTGACTCTTGACTCCAGGTCAGTGACGTTAAGCTAATCCTTGCCAAGGGCACAGTGTGCTGCGATAGTGAACATCAGAATAGCTGGTTGGGAGAGGAAAGGTCATCAATGGTTTGCACCCTTTACTACTATTCAGAAAGGCCACTTTCTGATAGTGTGAGGACCAAGATAGGGCTTGACTGTTAAGTGTCCCATGGCTTGTCAACAGTGACTGCTTTGTCTCGCTTGTGATTCCCCTTGATGTGAGAGTGGTATTGGGGAGGGAGGGAGGGAGGGAGGGGTTATGAGCTGTATTCCCCACCCCAGGAGAAAACAAAGATCAGACAAGAAGATGGGGATGTAGATATGCCGACACATTCGGAGACAGCCCAGTCTGTTCTCTTTGACAAGCAAATGGCATTTTCTGACAGTTTAATGCCACCAATTTTAATTTCAGCTCTTAATATAGCGTAGTACACCAGCGATGCAAAGCACTTACTGGTGCACTTCAGCAGCGTACAGGCGAAAACAAAGGGCTAATTGAAGTGGAAAATGTTTAAACAGACAGAAGGGATGAAAGGTTGATTGGAGGGCCTACAAAACAGTGGCAGCAGCATACCAGGAGGTTAATCTGATTTCATACACTGTGATTTTCCTTTTGTTTCTGCTTTAGATTTTTCAATTTCCTGCCACTCCCAATTTAATCTTGGGTTCGAGCTGGAGGAATTTTATCACAAGCTTCCCTTTTATGAGGCTGGGGGTTGGGAAGGACTCCCATCCTTTTGAACTAAGTCATAAAAGAAATGAAGACGTAGCTGGTCAGAATAATTCATTGTTGAATTGACAACACAACCATTACCTCATACAGAGGTGGGTGGGGGGAGGGATTCATATTAATAGAGGGAGTGGATGATACTCACAGGGGTCACGGGGCCTTTAATTCTTCAACAGGCCTTAAGTAGGAAGGAACGCACAGTTCAATCTACTGTTCAAAAATGCTCCATTAATTGTTGTCATGGTGACCCTATCATCTCAGCTGATGAAATGCATCAGAAGATTAACAATATTTGTTTGAGTGAACCTTTGCTTGTACGGAATGTCCTGCTCAGTCTCACTCGACAGGTGCCTGTTGCTGAATAATGACAGAATTAAATTTTTACCTATAAACAGCACAGGAGTGGGTTACTGAGCCCATTCAGTCTTATTCTTCACTTGAGCATCCTCCCATTTTTCTTCACCTGAACCTACCATCAGAAACATCCGTTCTCCCACAGATCCTTGTCTAGCTTCCTCTTCAATACATCTGTATTAAACAAAAAAAATGCTGGAGAAATTCGGCAGGTCTGCCAGCACCTATGAAGAGAAAAAGAGTTAACATTTCAAGTCCAATGATTCTTCTTTAGTTCTAAAGAAAAGCCATACCAGACTGAAAAGGTTAACTTTGTTTCTCTCGCCACAGACCTGCTGAGTTTCTCTAGCATTCTCTGTATTCGTATCAGATTTCCAGAATCTGCTTTTACCCACTGTAGTACATAGTAACAATTGCTTAATAGTCTTTGGATGAAGAGATTTCTTATGAATTTTCAAATAGATCTCTTGGTTACTATCTCTTGGTTGTGTTCTTCCCTACAAAAATCACTCTCCTCTCTAGTATAAACCTTTCCTATTTAAAGATATTTATTAGGTCACCCCCCTCCGCCTTTCACACCCCCTCCACCCCCCCAAAAAAAGAGAGAGACCCAACCTGTGAATCTTTTCTTGATATGTACACCCACACATTTCTGGTAGCATCCATCAAAACCTTCTCCTCATCCGTCTAGGGCTTCAAACACATTATAGAACCAGTAATACTGTAATAAGTGTGGTTTCACTAAAGTTCGATACAAGTATAGCATAATGTTCCAATTCAATTCCATCCCTCCAGAAATAAAGCCCAGTGTTTCTTTGTATATGGTCTTGGAAACCTGTGGTAGAACTGTACCCTGGCATTCTGATGTCTGACAGGACTAATTCACACTATTGCACATCAGTCGCTCATTACCCTGTACAGCAACGTGTCTCTCAAACAACTTCCTCACTGACAGATGCTTACATTTTAAACTCATTCCTGGTGAGTTTTGTGTTTTTTAAAATTCATTTATTGATTAAGTATGCTGCTGACTGGCCCACCTCTGTTGCCCTTGAGAAGGTGATTGTGAGCTGTCTTCTTGAACTGCTACAGCCCATATAGTGCAGGTTCAAAGATGTGAGGGAAGCAGTTTTGAACCAGTGACACTGAAGGAATGGCGATACATTTCCAAAAGCGAATGATGAGTCGCTTGCAGGTGATGCTGTTCCCATGTATCTGCTGCCCTTGATCTTCTCAAGTGGTGGCTGAGAGCTTGAAAGGTACTGTCTGTGGAGCTTGGAGAATTCAGACCTAGTGGTGCAGGTACGTAGTTCCTTGAAGGTGGCATGACAGGAAAACAGGGTGGTAAAGGCAGCATCTAGCATGCTTGCCTTCACTGGTCACAGCATTGAGTATAGGAGTTGGGACATCATGTTGCAGTTGTACAAGACACTGGTGAGGCCACTTCTGGAGTACTGCACAAAATTCTTGTTGCCCTGTGATAGGAAGGATATTATTAAACTGGAAAGGGTGCATAAAATATTTACAAGGATGTTACTGAGACTGGAGGGTTTGAGTTAGTAGGAGAAGCTGGATAGGCTGGGACTTTTTTCCTGGAGTGTCGGAGGCTGAATGGTGACCTTATAGAGGTTTATAAAGTCATGAGGGGCATGGACGGGGTAAACAGACATAGTCTTTTCCCCGGGGTGGGGGAGTCCGCAGTAGAGGGCATAGGTTTAAGGGTGAGAGGATAAAGATTTGAAAGGAACCTGAGGGGTAACCTTTTCCACAGAGGATGGTGAATATATGGAACGGACTGCCAGAAGAAGTGGTAGAGACGAATACAATTACAATATTTTAAAAACATTTGGACCGGTACATGAATAGGAAAAATTTAGAGAGATATGAGCCAAATGTAGGTAAATGGAACTAGGTCAGGTTTGGAAGCCGGGTTGTCATGGACAAGTTGGAGCAAATGGTCTATTTCTGTGCTGTATGACTCTATGATTTGGTTACTCAGAATTCAGTGGAGCACCTTTGAGATTTACTTCTCTATCACAAAGTTAAAGTAGAGAGAAATTATTGTTCTGCTAAGGAATTACAAGATGCAGTGGAATTGTACCAGAGAGAAAGAAATGGCCTACCCTCCATTTACATAGAACATAGAACATAAGAGCGCAGTACAGGCCCTTCAGTTGACAGGATGGTGGTGGAATAAGAGAAATAGTTAAAGGAAATCCCTTCTAGCAAATTACATCGTGCTATGGGATAGGAGATATTAATAAAAATATCAATACCCTTCAAATGGCAAGCTTGAACTCTTTCTAGAATAAATAAAATCTACGGCATGGACAAACACCATTCAGGCCAACTAGTTTATTCATGACTTGAGCATTTTATGGCAATATAATGGTGAGTTATTACCACTCATGAATATTGAGAAATAAATCAAACAGCAATGTTCACTTATTAAAGATTGACCACAGTTAAACACAGAAATCACGAAGTTGCAGTCCTGGTTATGCTGCACTGCCAGAAGCAGAATGATAAATGGTATCTGATGAGAGACTTAGAGCTGAAACAGCGTTCTGTTCTCTCAAGATATTCAAGCTAAAAAGTTGGATTTTTTTTTAAAAACAGGTATAAAACTTACTGATGCGTGCATTTGGACAGTATTGCAGGCACAACTAGCTACAGTAAGTGGCCAAGACAAATTGGGTATTGTCTTTATTGCAATGGGATTGGACTACAGGAATAAAGTAGTTTGCTAGAATTATGTGTGGCATTCCCTCAGAATACAGATGACTGTGCTCATGATAAGGCCCAGTGCCTATAATCTTTGAACAGAGGGAGGCTGTTGCATGAAATGGTTCTAGTTTACTAGGAAACTCTCTTGCTCATCACAGAATATCAGAAGCATTTTCAGATTGATAATTAACCTAACTTGGCTAGTTATGATACACCTTCCCGGTCTATCAAGTCCCATGTGGGATTGAAACCAGTGTTTCTGGCATACCCAGTATGCCACAAGACCTCCTGTCACAATCGTACAGGGCTCTAGTGAAATCACATTTAGGAGTACTGTGTACAGTATTGGGCTCCATAACATGCTCTCGAGGCTGTATAACAATGATTCACTCGTTTGGTCCCAGGGATGAGGGGGTTATCCTATGATGACAGACTGAACAAAAAAACTTGATGAAATTTAGTAGAGTGAAGGACGATCTCGCTGAAACTTCCAGATTCTGAAGGGGCTTGACAAGGTAGACAATGAAAGGTAGTTTCTCCTGAATCTAGAATGTGGGCCACAGACTCAAGATAAGGGGCTGATCATTGAGAATTGAAATAAGGGCACTTATCCATACAAAGGATTGTGTAATTCTTTAGAGTTCTCCAGAATGCTCCATCATTGAATATATTCAATGGAGTTGACAGGGAGTCAGCTACTTGGTGATATTGAGGGATATAGGGAGCACAGTTGAAGCCCAAGATTAGCCATCAATGAATGGTGAAGCAGACTCAATAGTTATATGATCAACTCCTGCTATCTCTTATGTTCTTATAGGAACAGCAATAGGCCATTCAGACCATCAGAACTGCTTTCAGCATTCAATTAGATCATGGCTTATCATCTACCCCAATGCTACTTTCCTGCTCCATCTCCATATCACTTGATGTCACTGATGTCCAGAAATCTATTTATTTCCATCTTGAACCTGAAAACTGAGCTTCCAAAGCCCACTTGGACAGAGAATTCCAATGATTCACTACCACCTAAGTGAAGAAATGTTTCCTCATCTCAGTCCTTATCCTGAGATTATGTTTCAGACTTTCCAGCCAGTGGAAACATCTTATTGACATCCATGCTGTCACACCCTGTAAGAATTTTTGTAAATTTTCAATGATCACATCACATCCTGCTGTTTGGACTGTGTTATGGTATCAAGGGTGTCTGTATTTGCTGAGTGATTAGTGTTCTTTCCTTTGACTCCGAAGTCTGTGTATTCAGGTCTCTCTCCAGAGACCTGAACATAATAATCTGGGCTGACACAGCAGTGCCATATACAAAGTGGGAAGCCCCTTTGAAATGCTTCAAATTTGACATTACACTAACTGAAGTATATCAAATTAGGTTAGGATAAGATAAAATGTAGGAAGCAGGGATATGTGCAATGTCCACAATTATTCAGTCATTTTTCTCCAAGGGATTATTTACATTATGTTTCAGTAACAGTCTGACTTATGAAAGGGCCACGACCCTCATCCAGATCAGTGGGCTGGTGTATACCATGGGGTTTAAAGGAGAACTGTGGCAATCAAAAAGAGCATGATATTCTAAGTTTGAAAGCAGCTCACATAAATTATTTGTATACTCCACTGATGATGCTTTTGATATTCTTGCATACACTTTTAATATTCATACACAATTCCTGTGCTGTCTTTCTTCCTGCATTTATTATCACTTCCATAAAAAAAAGCCAGAATTGTACTAAAAATATCTCATTTCTTGAAACTCTCGACAGACACCCCTCAGAGCTTGCAAGACGGTATGAGCTCCATTTTATTTTCTTTCCTTCACTGATTCATCAACATCTGATTAAAGCCAGAGCATTCAAGAGCCTCGGGTTGAGGAACACAGTGATCTCAGAGAGTTGTAGGTCATAGATATAATGACCAACTTAGTAACTTCCCCTTTCCTCTAGTTTCAGCTGGCTTTTGGTTTCCTTATCTTGGCTCTTTTTCCTACCTCTATCTGACATATAGATGCAGTTATCGTTTTCTGGAGTACCTCATTTGCTACTCGCCTGTGGTGACCGGCTGTTTAAATGTGGGAGGCATCTTAGCGAGTAAAGATCAAAGCACTATGTCACTTGGAGGGAGCTGGAATAATACAAGGTTTCAAATTACACAATTAAATTGCACATTGGCTTAAAAGGCCTACTGTTTTTAGAAGCGCTGTTCACCCATTTAAAGATAAACAAGTTAAAGTTTCTGTTAAACGAGTATGTAGTGACTGTAACAAGATCATCCATGTGGACCTCATGAGTTCCCTGACTGGGGCTGCTAGCCTGGTCCAATCAGAAAGCCCTGGCTGACAGATATAAACAGGGGTGTCGGTGTCAGAGATTCTGCTCACTCTAACTGCTCTAAGGAAGCCAGACCAGCGTCAAGTATTATGCACGTGTGACTTGGTGACAGGATACCGGTCTCTGTGGAGTTATTTCAGTGGCGATGAGAGAGAAAAAAAATGCTCCTGAATGAATTCCATCAAACAGTTGTCTTTGAGTTGAGGTAAACATTTCTGCTATCGTGCCATTGTTTGAAGCTTGAATCCTTCGATCCTGCAGTCAAAGACTGGGTCCAGGACGTAGAACAAATGCATTTTTACTAGGGCAGGTGAAAAGCAATGAGTAATTCTCCTGATAGTTTGTGGACTCACAATTTTTTTTGCTTATTAGGAGTCTAACATTTCCTGAGGCATCAGATTCTAAAACCTTTCAAGAGTTGAAGAATTTAGTTAAGGAACATTATGACCCTGAGCCTTCTCTAATTCTGAGATGCTATCGGTGTTACTTGGCAGTTTGAGAACCAGGGGAATCCATGTTGGGATTTTTGACCACGTTAAGATTAGATTACTTACAGTGTGGAAACAGGCCCTTCGGCCCAACAAGTCCATATCGACCCTCCAAAGAGCAACCCACCCAGACCCATTCCCCTACATTTACCCCTTCACCTAACACTATGGGTAATTTAGCATGGCCAATTCACCTGACGTGCACATTTTTGGACTGTGGGAGGAAACCGGAGCACCCAGAGGAAACCCACGCAGACACGGGGAGAATGTGCAAACTCCACACCGACAGTTGCCTGAGGTGGGAATTGAACCCGGGTCTCTGGCGCTGTGAAGCAGCAGTGATAACCACTGTGCCACCGTTAAGGCAACTGGCAGAGGCAAGTAACTTTGGATTAACCCTTAATGAGACGTGAAACACCGTTTGGTATGTGGGATTAATGAAGTAACCATGCAAAAGTGCCTAATAGCTGAAACCCAACTGGCATTCAAACAGGCACTAATGTGGCAAGCGGAGCACTTGAGTCACAGGAAGCAAACACCCTTGTCAGGCCGACTGAACTTGGGGGACACACCACCCGAGTGAAGGCAATTGCATAGCCTCACTCAGGACATATGAACAGAGAGACTCTAGGTCAGCCCACAGCAAAACCCCCAATCAAAGCCAAGCCTCGGCCAAACGGTTAACGCTTCCTTCAGGATCTGGACCGGCAAGCCATTGTAGTTGCTGCCAGTGCGCAGACCCGAGACAGCAAAATAGTCCTACTAAGCCTGAATTGAGTAAAAGAACTCAGAGGCCGATATTCAGGAGGGTGCATACCCTGGAAAGCCCACTTGCATCTGGCTTGGAACAGTTAAATTGCTTAGCGATGTCCAAATCAGAACAAATCAAAATAAACGACTGGTTAAATGGTCACCCACTTCTACGGACGAAAATACTGGTGTGGCTGTATCTGTGATCGCAGAAGCAGTCTTTAACAAAATTCCCTCTGGACTCTAACCTTTACATTTCTGTAAGACCTTGGCTAGACTGAGAACCTGTACCAAGGAACCTTAACAGATAAAGGTTACAACTTTGGTTCCGGTCTCATATGAAAGGCAGCTGGTTTAGTGACCACTAATTGCAGTACAAGGCTCGGGTCCAAGCCTGATAGGGTGAAGTTGTTGAGAAAGATTCACCTTAACTAGCTCAACAATTTTAAATGAGAAAATGGCTGGCTGAGTTAAGTCCAACTTAAGTAGCTGAAGCTTTTCAGGAAGGTCTAAGGACTATCAAAGGAGCCAAGACCACCTTGCACCAGGAAGCAATTCCATGATTCTGCAAGGTCCACCCAATGTCACTTGCCTTGTGGGCAAAAGTAAAGGCAGACATCATGAGGCTGAAAAGCAAAGGAATCATCAAACCAGTCCCTCGCATAGAGGTCTAATATGCAAAGCTGACGGTGGGGTGGGGGGAGCGGTCCTTCAGAAAGCTGGACATAAGCCATGCGTACTTGCAATTCTGGTTAGATGAGGATTCCCACAAGTATGCTGCAATTAATACCAAGAAAGGATTGTACCAATATACCAGACTGCCATTTGGGTTCTCATCAGTCTGTGCCATTTTTCAGCAGACGATGGAGAACATTTTACAAGGTCTGCCCCGAATTGGCATTTATCGGGACGATGTACTAATAACAGGGAAGACCAATAAAGAGTACTTGGAGAACTTGGACACAGTCCCTAGACTTTCCTCCAAGGCGGCTGTGTGCTTTAGAAGAGAAAAATGTGTACTCCAGACACGCAATTGTCCTACTTGGGCTACAAGAGTCGACAAGACCGGGTTACACCTGTTGGAAGATAAAAGTGAGGGCAATCAAAGGTAGCCCGGTTCCCATGCCTGTACTGGAGTTTAGGTCTTTCCTTGGATTGGTGAAATATTACAGAAAGCTCATACATAACCTGGCCTCCATTTTAGTACCCTTACATCTCCTATTGAAAAAGAGGTAGCCTTGGAAATAGTCTTGTAGCCAAGACGCAGACTTTAGGGAAGTGAAAAAACAGCTATGACCTAAGGTGTTGGCACACTAGGATCTCAAGTGAGATGTGGTGCTGACATGTGGTGCCTCCCAAGGTAGTATTGGTTCACAAATGGTCCAATGGAGAGGTACGCCAAATAGTATATACTTCTCCAACTTTGGCTGGTGCAGAACGCAAATACGCCCAGGGAAGGAAAGTTTGGCGGTCATCTTTAATGTGAGAAAGTTCCACCACTACACTTACAGACATTAAGCTTGTAATAGTAACAAAGGACAAACTCAAAGAGGACAAGGCCATGCTGCCCATAGCTTCAGGTCGAACTCAGTGGTGAACTCTCATTCTATGTGTGTACAATTACAAATTGGAACACTGTCTGGGAGGCTAAATAGCAAATGCGGATGCCTTGAGCCTCCTCCCACTGGCAGGTACACCACTGGTAGTACTGCTACTGGAAGAGCGCATGCTGGTTTTAAACTTTCTGGACACCTTCCGGTCACCGCTGACAATATCCCATCCTGACAAAATTAAAACAGCTGGTGGTAATGGGGCAAGAGAAAGGCCATCACAACTGAAATTGATACCTTTCTGGTCGCGGCAAGGCCAAATCACTGTAGAGGACGGCATTTCATTACAGGGAGCAAGAATGATTGTCTCAAACTGAGGTCACAGCCAGATACTGACTGAATTCCTCCACCAGAGTCATCCAGGGGGTGCAAAATGGTGAAACTGGCAAGAATTTTTGTCTGGTATCCAGAATTGGTTGCAGACAGCTACGTTGGTGGGGCAGTGCTCAGAGTGCCAACAACGATAAAGATTACTTTCAGCAGTTCACCCACATTCGTGGGAATGGCAAGGTAAACCTTGGATTAAGTTAAATGTTAACTATGTGAACTCTTTCATGGGCTTAATATTCTTAGTCATTATGGATACCCACGCAAAGTGGTGGGATGTGCATAGAGTTCATTCTTCAAATGGGTCGTCAATAGAAAAGCTGCAAGCATCTTTTGCAATTCTTGGACTCCCAGAAGTGTTGGTCACAGAAAACAGGCCATCATTTACTAGCAGGGAATTTGAGCATTTCCTAAAGTCAAGTGACATTTGGCCTATAAGGACAGCTCCATACTATCCACTGTCCCATGGTCTGGCAGAAAGAATAGTCCAAACTTTGTAAGCAAGCTTAAAGAAACAGCTACAGTTTCACTCAATACCAAACTGTCCTGGTTCCTATTTGATTACAGAATCACCCCTCATGCAACCACAAGGACAGCTCCAGCAGAGTTGCTAATGGGGAGAAGACTCCACACCAGGTTAAATCTGATCTTCTTGGAATTGGGGTGGGTCTGCTTCAAGCTAATAAAGTCAACAGCTTGAGGTCTTGGTTTTTTTTAAAAAGCTGGAACAATAGAAGCAGGTTCAATAGGTGGGGGTCAAATTCCCACAGAAGTAGGGTTTTTAAGTTTATCGTTCAGTAACTGTTGGGGTTGTGAAAGCTGCTTCATCTCTCTGTCTCCCTGTGCTACAGGCAAAAGCTGGGGTTCACTTCCTGCTGCTAAAGTTGCACAAGACAATGTATTTTACTGAATTTGCGTTTACCATGAGTGTGTTTATGCAATGTTACTGCACTGGAACAGTTGCTGTTCAGTAATTAAATAACCTGTTGTTCTGTTAAGTTTTCCAACAGAGTTAAGTTATTCGTCTTCTCTCTGTTGTATTTTAACAATATTGTATGAGTAAAGAGTGTTTTGCTTCAAGCCTGGTAGTTTGACCATTGGACTGCATCCGGAACACAAAGTCTGGCAGTTGCCTTTAAAATAAAATAAAGTAAGGGTCTCGGCTATTTCCTTGACATAACACTAGCAACCGTATCAATGATTAAAAAAACATCAGCATTACTTGCTATCATCATGACAGAATGGATAGAGCCCAAACCTTTCTCTTCCTCAGTATAAGAGCAACTCAGGATGCGCAACAAATGCTGCTTTAATCAATGATACCCGCATCCCATCAGGAATTTTAAAAAAGGCTTTTATCAACTTAATTATTGTTAAATGACTGTCAATCAACCTCTCTAAGATTTTTAAAAGATCTTAAAAATATCAAGTACAAATAAAACTGTCTCTTTTAATCCTATCTTTCTATGTTTCCCTTTCTGCTCTTCACTTGACATCAGTTTGTCCACACTAATTCTCACTGTCTTTTAAGTCTTTGATACATGTTTTTTTTTAATCTGTTAACTCCTTTAAGTAGTTACATTGCAGGTCCCAGCTCAGATTCAGAGCCTTTCTGTTATTAGTTTGCACTTCCAGCAACTTTATAGTCAAAATGTTTAAAACCAAAGTGTGCACTCACAACTTCAACTCCTGAGGAATGTTTTGAGAGCACCCACAAGCAAATTCCAGTCAATAAGGACCTTACACCTAAATAAGGAAGACTACAAAGATTTGAAGGGTGCACTGACTGTTGCAGATTGAGAAATTAAAATCGTAAATTAAAAGACATGATGATAGCTAAGCAATGGCTAGCATTTTAGGAATTAATACATGGTGTACAACAAATATATCTTCCTTCGAGGTGCACAAAACTCAATAGGAAAAGGGATCATTGCTAACAAGACAAGCTAAAGACTATATTTGATCAAAGGAACAGCCTTATAAAATTGCCCAAAAAGCAGTAAGCCTGAAGATTAGGAGCAGTTTAGAATTCAGCAAAGGTGACCAAGAAATCAATAAAGAAAAGCAATATGGAATATGAAAGTAAACTAGTGAAAAATATTTTTAAACACTAAAACCTATGTACAGTAATATGTAAAAATGGAAAAAAATTAGCAAAGACAAAGATGGGCCTAATACAACAGAGAAAGGAGAATTTAAGATGGGACATAAGGAACTGACAGAGAAACCAAAGAAATACTTTGGTCTGAATCTTACTTATTTTTGCCTAAGTCTGAGTTGCATTCAGTTTTCTCGAAGGAATTTTTGCCACAAGACCTAGCTAGCTTTCTCACCTTATCTGACCAAACTCTGCATTAACTATCTACTCCGGTTCTATGGCATCCGTCATGTCTGATTCTGGCGTTATTTTACCAGGTGCTACCCGAAAACAAATCACCGTCAGCAGATATCCCAGAATTCACGAGAATCCCTTGCTCCCGTGTGATCTTTGAAAATTTCGGAAAACAGGGGAGGACCACCTATACAACATATTCAAGAAGAAAGGATACTCAAAAAATACAGTCCGCAGATTCCTCAAGAACAAACCACGAAAAGCAGACCAAACACAGCCAGAAACCCTAACCACCTTACCATACATCAAAGAAGTTTCAGAAATGACAGCCAGACTATTAAGACCCCTCGGAATCCTAGTAGCACACAAACCCACCAACACTCTCAAACAAAAACTAACAAACTTAAAAGACCCAGTACATCCCATGGACAAAACCAACGTTGTCTACAAAATTCCATGCAAGGACTGCCAGAAACACTGTGTAGGACAAACAGGAAGAAAGTTAGCCACCAGGATACACAAACACGAGCTAGACACAAAAAGACACGACCCTCTCTCCCTCGTAGCCCTACACACGGAGGAAAAAACCACCATTTCGACTGGGGCAACACATCTATCCTGGGACAGGCTAAGCAAAGACATGCCAGAGAATTCCTAGAGGCCTGGCACTCCAACCACAACGCCATAAACAAACATATAGATCTAGATACCATCTATCAACCCCTCAGAAAACGAACAGGAAATGACATCACCACAAACCCCAGGAATTCCATCCAGGACAAACATATAAACAAAAAGCAGGAGACAACAGCTTCGCTTCACTTGGAGGTCGCCACTGATGATATTACCTAGCCAGGTAATGAAATGTCTGGATATCAAACCTACAGCGCAGCGAGCAAACCTACACCCTGATCTTTGAAAACTTGTTGTGCACTTAGATAAGCACCATCAGTCTGGAGCTGCCCTGCATGGTTTCCTGATATTTGTTCCAGACAGCTTGGAAAAACAGCCTTGCAGTTTCATGTTGGCCAGGTTGCAGAGATTTTAGCTGAAGCTGGATGTATAAAACAGTTGCTCCTGAAAAAGGGAGGTTGGTTACGATTGTTATAAGAGGTCACCTCAGTGTAAGGAGTTGATTTCAAAAGTTCCAGACCAGGAGTGTTTAGTTAAAGCCCTGAAAGGTTATTTGAAACTGAAAGTCTAAACTCAATTATATGATGATTCAAACGGAGTGGCTGAGATACTCAGGATGAAGAATTGAAACCACAGCTAAGTCATACCTATGTGGGATAGATACTAAATAAAAACCGAAAGAACTGCAGATGCTGTAAATCAGAAACAAGAACAGAAGTTGCTGGAAGAGCTCAGCAGGTCTGGCAGCATCTGTAAAGAGAAATCAGAGTTAACATTTCAGGTCTGGTGACTGTTCTAAGGAAGGGAACGTTTTGGGATTAATTTTACTACGTGTTTCAAAATAGTCAAATTTGTATCATAGGTAATTAGTTTGATTTATTCTATTTTATCTTTATTTCATTTGCATAATAAACTTTTATTTCATTGTTAAACCCGAATCTATAGCATTGAGGGTGTGTTCCAGTGAGACTACCTTGTCAAAACCAAAACAAAATGTTCAAGCCCGATTTGAGTCTGGAATCTAACTTGTTCATGAATAACATTAGCAGGAATCACAACATTAGGCAGAATAACATGGTTTTATGAAAGGGAGTTACGTTGATCAAACCTGCTGGAACCTTTTTTGAGGATATAACTCACAGGATAGATAATAGGGAGCCAGTGAATGTGATGTATTTTTTAGATAGCTAATGATAAGGTCTAACACAAAAGTGCAGTTAACAAAATTAGATCACATGGGATTTAGGGTAAAATAGTGGCTTGGGCTAAAAATTGGTTAATGATAGAAAACAAGAAGTAGGAATAAATAACTAATTCTCAAGTTGGTGAGCTATAATTACTGGGGCATCACAAAGATCAGTCAGTGCTTGGACCAGCTGTTCATGATCTATATCAACAACTTGAATGGGTGGGGGGGTGAAATTGACTATTTACAAGTTTGCTGATTACGTAAAACTAAGTGGCAATGTGAGGATAGACCTCAAAGGAACACAAAGAGACTTCAAAGGGATTTTGACAGATTAAGTATGTGGGCAAGAGCATTACAGGCTGAATATAATGTGGAAAAATATGAAGATTTCCCCTTTGGTATGAAAAACAAATGCAGAATATATTTTAAATTGCGAGATAATGCAAAATTTGATGTGCAAAGGCACAAGGGTGTCCTTCCTGGTGAGTCACAGAATATGGGTGCAGCAAAACAATAAGGAAAGCAAATGATATATTGGTCTTCATTGTGAGACAATGAGAGTCTGCAAGTAACAATGTTTTGCCACAATTCTACACAGCTTTGGTGAGATTGCATCCAGATGTACTATGTGCAGTTTTGGTCCCCTTACCCAGAGATGAATGTACTGGCCATAAAAGAAGTGATTTCAGCAAACCACTGAAATCAGCAAACTGATTTCTATAACAGTGGGATTGTCCTATGAGGGGACTGGGCCTGTATTACCTACAGATTAAAGAAATGAGAGGTAATCTCATCAAAAGTTTCAAAATTCTTACAGTGCTCAACAGAGTAGACACAAGAAGAATATTTCTCTTGGCTCAGAGGATGATGGGAACTGCTTCAGAAAAAGGTATCAGCCATTTAGGACTGGAGGAATTTCTTTATTTCGAGAGAGAGGTGAACCCCAGAGGGCAATGGAGGATCAGTCACCGAACACGTTCAAGACAGAACTCAATAGATTTTGAGATATTAAAGACATGAAGGGATATAGGGATAGTGCAAGAAAATGGCAACAAGGGAGAAGATCAGCAATGATCTTGCTGAGACACAGAGCAGGCTCGAGGGGCCAAATGGTCCCAAATGGTATCTTCTGTTCCTACCAATCATATCCTTAGGATATCCCAAAATGTATGGAAATAAGCTATTTTTGAACTGTTAACATGAAGGCAAATATAGCAAGCAATTGCCACACAACAAGGTTTCACAAACAGCAGGTGAGATGAAAATGACAGATGATCTTTTTTAACCTTGTCTGGGGGACTGCTTTTCTTCAATAGTGGCACATGATCATTTATGTCTAGCAGAGAGGGCAAATGAGGCAACATTTCTGTGAACTGGAATACGTGCTCAATCCTGGGGAGCAAGCTTTAATTCATGACCTTCTGATTCACAGCCACCCACTGAGGTATGGTTCATAAGAAACCAATAAATGAAGCAGACAGTCTAAAGAGCTTTAAGAAATAACAAAACACAATTCCTGTAGGAGAATGGACACAGAGTCATGGTGAGCAGGTAGCCAAGATAGCTGATCCATTAAAAAGGTTTTTTGGGCTAACTAACATTTCTTCAAGATCTTATGTTCACGAACAACTGACCAAAGGATAAATACTGTTAACTTCATTGGAATAAAATCGTGAAATTTTGGATCAGTGTAAGATGTTACTGTTTGATGTTTTAAGTTTACCATTTCCATGTGCCTTGCTTATACAAATTCATCCATTACAAATCACCACCAAAATAGTTTTCCCATGCTACGTTCAGTCTTCAAAATTAATTTTGATAATGAAAGACATGTCCTTGAAGCCCCTGCTGGCATGCCACCATCTAAGAGATTGCTTAATCCTTTGGTAAACACTTATGTCTTCAGTAGTTTACAAACCATACTCCTTTAATGGTGTCCATTAGTCCCCGTTGCAAGTTGAATTAATGACTATGCACATTTATTTTCACAAAGCTCCACCTTTTGCACTCGCCTTTACCTCTCCTTTCCCTAGACATTCAGATGGGGCAGTGGGAATTTTGAGGAGGAGTGACAATGGAATGATAAATGCGAACGTGAATTTAGCAGGTGAAAGTGAGGACTGCAGATGCTGGAGATCAGAATCGAGAGTGTGTTGCTGGGAAAGCAGAGCAGGTCAGACAGCATCCGAGGAGCAGGAGAATTGGCGTTTCAGCGATAAGCCCTTCATCAGGAATGAGCCGGGGCTTAGAGATAATTGGGAGGGGAGTGGGGTTGGGGGCGAAAGTAGCTGAGAAAACAACAGGTGGGTGAAGGTTGGGGAGAAGATGATAGGTCGGGGGGAGTGATGGACAGGTCCGGAGGTGGTGCCGAGTTATCCCGTGTGGTTACAGAGTCCCAAAGTGGAATATGAGACGTTCTTCCTCCAGGCATTTGGTGGCAACAGTTTGGCAGTGGAGGAGGACCTGCATGTCCTTGACAGAGTGGGAGGAGAAGTTGAAGTGTTCAGCCACAGGGCGGTGGGACAATGTCATCTACTGCGTCTGTTGCACCCAGTGTGGTCTCCTCTACATCAGGGAATCTTGCAGATCGTTTCAGTGAACATCTCGGGGACACCCGCACCCACCAGCCCCACTGCCCCGTGGCTGAACACTCCAACTCCACCCCCCCGCCAAACTCCGTCAAGAACATGCAGATCCTGGGCCTCCTGGGCCGCCTGCACCGCCAAACTTTTGCCAACTGACGCTGGGAGGAGGAACACCTCATATTCCGCCTTGAGACCCTGCAACCACACGGGATAAATGTGGATTTCAACAGCTTCCTCATTTCCCCTCCCCCCACAGCATCCTAGTCCCAAGCCTCCAACTTGGCACTGCCCTCCAGATCTGTCCATCACTCCCCCCCTCTGACATTCTCCCTCATCATCCACCTATCGCTTTCTCAGCTATCTTCCCACCCCATGCTCCCGCCCCCCCCACCCCGCCATTTATCTCTCAGCCCTGGCCCACAAGCCTCATTCCTGATGAAGGGCTTACTCCTGAAACATTGATTCTCCTTGGATGTGCCTGGCATGCTGTGCTGTTCCAGCACCAAACTCTTGACTCTCACTTGTGAAGTCAGCCTGTCCACATTTTATGCCGCACAGGTGATAGAACCGGAGCATCCCTCCTCATCTTCCAGATTACTTCTGACACTTTTCATTATTGAATCCTCTTTCAGTGCTCTTTCTCCCAGTGGAAACATAATAATGCTAATTTCCCAATTAGGTTATGAAAGGTTTGTTTTTGATGGGGGGGGGGGCGGTGTGTGTGATGACAGGTCTGTTCTTATAAGGAATTACATGGTTGAGGGGCTTGAAGAGTCTGAATTGTCTTTCATGAATGGGATACTCTTCTCAAAAATAACAGATGTAATAGATATTTAAATCTTCATTTTATTTTATCTTAACGTAGCTGCTGAAATCTGCCCATGGTGCAAACCTCATAAGTAGGCATGGAGGATCTAAGAGTGGTGGAGGGCCATGCACTGGCATTAAGTTGACATGGGATCCACGAGGAGGTATGGGGTGTTAATAAGCAGGAGTTGCAATGAAGTTGGCAAAGGGCTCGACCAAGGGCCATAGGGATCTGGCATACATCAGTTAGCAAAGCAAACAGGTGCAGGGGTTGATGGAGCGTGAGGAGTGAGGGCTCAAGAGTCAATATTTAACAAGGCAACTAGTACAAAGTCCCATAGAACAAAGGAGAGCCTTAATAAACAGCCCACCTTAGCAGTAGGCGCCTCTGATCCCCATCTGGGGAGAACAGCCTGTCTGCAACATGCACTAAGTTCCCAGAACGAAGATTGGGTCTGCCCTTCCCTTCCCCTCCCTCCTGCCAAGGTGGGTGCAGTGAGCTGGAGCCTGTCCCAACCCAGGCTAATCACCTTGGGAGGGAAAACGTGGAGTTCTGGCTCAGGTGGAGGTGGGGGGGGGGGCGCACGGGGACATTACCACCAATACCCACCACTGACTTCTTGTTAAAAAAAAAGCATTCCCCCCAAAAAGAACAAATAGTTAGGTTTAAACAGATGTTCTCTCCTAGGGATGTATCCATTCCCCTGCTTTTATCAGGCAATGCTATTTAACTACATGGTCAATGAACTGTTTTTAATGTGGCCTTCCACCCATGGTGGAATCATTCATCTAGTGAGTCAGCTAACAGTTGGCAGAAGTGGAAGGAAAACGACTGTCACAACTGAATAGCCAGAGAATCTCAGATTCTTGAGCATTACACCCAGGAGGAGTCAGGCTTAATCTCTCAATTTCTGCTGCAGTAAGCAAGCCGTGGCCTCATTTGTTTGTTAAACAGACTGTGTCATCTTGTTATGGAGGCAAGGAAGTGAGTGAGCGGTGTGGAACCAGCTAAGCTGTCACCAGCAGCAAAAGCTCCATCCAAGCGCACCCCATACAGATCCAGCTACAAGCTTTCGGTATTTTTCAGCTATTCCATGGCAATTTTATACATTGTGACCTTCATATTGAACGCTTCAAACATTTATTTTTAAAAGGCCTGCTTAATATTAATATGTGAAATAGTTCAGGAAGAAATGGGGAAGAGAGGCATGAGAGACAGTAATGACCAGTTGAACTGCGAGCAAAAGAAATTTGGAGCAGCCCCTAAAATAAAAAGTTAGATATGGAGAAAACATAAGTGTGCATCATTAGGATTAAAGATCATTTATTGTAAGATAACATCCAGTCTCTTTAATTTCTCTGTACCATACTTTTTCAGCGTACCATTTAAACATATTTGTGGACATTCATGCCTTTTATTATATGACCCAGTCAGAATAAATAGGCTCATGTCTCTTAAAGGATTGAAACGTCAAAGGTGCACCATCCCACAAGGTTTGGGGTGACACTTGGAGAAGGTCTGAAACCTCCCCCCACCCAGTGATGCTCACATCCCAAGAATGAATTTCAAAACATACTGTGACTCATTCTAATCCACACTGTACAGCTGCATGACTCTATTTAAGACCAGCAGCTAATGTAAGCTAGACACAAAAAACAGTGTCGGTTTACAGCCAGAAGATAGGGTGGAAGGAGGGGGTAAGCACTACCTATCATTTCCACCTTACCCCCTCCCCATACTCGATCTCCTGCATATAAACCAACATTTTCCCAGCTCCCACCAGTTCAGAAGAAGGGTCACTGGACCCAAATGTTAACATTGATTTCTCCTCACAGATACTGCCAGACCTGCTGAGCATTTCTAGCAACTCCTGTTTTGTTTATGATTTATAGCATCCTCAGTTCTTTCGGTTTTTATCAAATGTAAGCTATTTATAGTCTGTAGAATCTTGTCTCAGATCAGTTGATAGTATTTGATGTAAGTTGACTCCCACTGAATCCAGATTCTGGGATGAAGACAATCTCCTACCTACAGGGTTTGCTGTAGCTTAGGTATAGCACTGCTGACTCTGGTCACTGAGTAAATATCAACTCAAAGAGTATCAGCACATGAAGTTGACTCTCTGTCAAATCAATTCAAAATATCATCTGCATGCCTGCACAGTGATATCATCATGTACAGTTAGTTGAACAGTGATGTCACTGCGTACAAGTGTCCCTGGGCTTCTGAACATCCAGGTTGAGGCTCAAATGTCACCAATCGTAGGACAGTAATATGAATCTGCGTACAAACATCTATCTGCATGGATTTCCACAGAAACAGAGAGTGCAAAAAAGAGAGAGAGCACGTGAGAGTGAGAGAGTGAATGAGTGAGAGCGAGCACAAGAGCAAGAGATGGAAAAGCCATCGCTCTGTCCTTACTCCCACACAAAGGAATCTGTGTTCCACTCATCCTCCTGTAACACTGATGGTATCCAGATGTGGAAGGGCATTTGCAGGAACAATATGTCTAGTGATAATAAGAGGTTGCTCCAGTTAAGACACTATTTCTATTCCAAACACCTTTGAGGTAAATGATCAGCCATGATCCACACTTGATCCTACATTCCCAGCCTCCTGGGAGCATATGCACACTTTTTCAAAGTACCATCAACACTGAATTAAAGAACTGCATGCTCACAATCTGTTGAGTTGTTGTGTTGGTTCTGTGTGGATGCTGTTCTGTGTCTGTGCTAGGGGTATTGGGCAAAATGTGACATAGTCTATCTCCAACACAAATCCAATTCAAACTAGTAGCTTTCAAGTGCAGTTTGACTGGTACAGTCAGATCCTGAAATAACTGGTGCATGAAATCACATCTAGAAATAGCAGTGCGCCACCTGCCACACCTTCCCAATCTGGAAGACAAGCATACAGGAATAAACAGTCCTACATATCATCAAAAGCTGGCACAACTTGGGTTTGGTCTAGAATTTGATCCACACACACTGATGACCAGCACAATCTTTAGTGCTGGCAGTTGTCCAAGATATTGCTGACTTTTTGTTCTTGGCCTGTGGGCACTGCTGGCAAGATCCACATTTGTTGCCTATCCCCAACTGCTCTTGAACTAAGCAGCTTGGAGCTGGCCATTTCAGAAGGTGATTACGAATGAATCACATGTAGGCCAGACCAGATAAGGATGGCAGATTTCCTTCCCTTAAGGATGGGATTTTGCAACATAGAGACATAGGAAAATAGGTGCAGAAGTGGGCTGTTTGACCCTTTGAGCCTGCTCTGCCATTCAATATGATCATGGTTGAACATCCAGTTCAGTATCTTGGTCCTGCTTTCTCCCATTCCCCTTGATTCTCATAGCCCGAAGAACTATATCTACCTTCTTCTTAAAAATATTCAATGTTTTGGTCTCAATTGCTTTCTGTGGCAGAGATATTCCACAGGCTCACCATTTTCAGAGTGAAGACATTTATCCTCACCTTGAATTGACTCTCCTGTATCATTAGACTGTGACCTGGTTCTGGATTCCCAGTCATTGGAAAGATGCTTCCTGCGTTTAGTTTACCCTGTCCTTTACAGGTTTCTATGAGATCCTCCCTCATTCTTCTAAACTGCAGTGAATTTCTAGTTTCTCTTCATAAGTCAGCCCTACCATCCCAGGAATCAGTCTGGTAAACCTTCATTGCACTCCCTCCATAGCCAGATATCCTTCCTCAGATAAGGAGGCCAAAACTGCACACAATACTCCAGGTGTGGTCTCATCAAGGTCCAGTACAATCTCAGCAAGTCATTACTGCGCCTGAACACAAATCCTCTTGCTATGAAGGCACGGTGGCACAGTGGTTAGCACTGTTGCCTCACAGCGCCAGAGACCCGGGTTCAATTCCCGCCTCAGGCGACTGACTGTGTGGAGTTTGCACATTCTCCCCGTGTCTGCATGGGTTTCCTCCGGGTGCTCCGGTTTCCTCCCACAGTCCAAAAAAAAAATGTGCAGGTTAGGTGGATTGGCCACGCTAAATTGTCCGTAGTGTTAGGTAAGGGGTAAATGTAGGGGAATGAGTCTGGGTGGGTTGCGCTTCGGTGGGTCGGTGTGGACTTGTTGGGCCGAAGGGTCTGTTTCCACACTGTAAGTAATCTAATCTAAAAAAAAGGCCAACATACCATTTGCCTTTTTCACTGCCTGCTGCACCTGCATGCTTATCTTCAGCAACTGGTGTCCAAGGACACCCAGGTCTCATTGCACAGCCCCCACCTTTTCCAATCCATTGATAATAATCTACCTGCCTGTTTTTGCTCCTGAAGTGAATAATCCAACATTTAATCACATTATACATTATTTGCCATACATTTACTCACTCACTTAACTTGTCCAATCAATTATCCAGTCAATGATTGTTGGTATGGTCACTACTCCTGATACTAGCTTTACATTCAATTAATAAATCTGGAATATGACTTCCGCCAGTGAATACAGTAGATTAGATTGAGTGAAGTGCAAGTAAATCATTGCCTTACCTGAGAGGTGTGTCTGGGGCTTCTGACAGTGAAGAAGGAGTAGGTAAATGGGCAGATGTCACACCCATGACTGCATGGGAAGGTGCTGTGGACAAGTGAGGTAGTGATGAGAAATGGAAGAGGAGTGGACCATGCTCTCCGGAAGGGAACGATCCCTGAAGAAGGCTGACAAAGGAAACGAGGGGAATATTTGTCCAGTCATGGCATTCTGTTGCAGATGATGGAAATGGTGACTTACAATCCTTTAGCTTTGGAGGCTGGAGGGATGGTGAGGACCAGGGAGACACTATTGCTGTTGTGGGAGGGAACAGAAGGGATGAAGGCAGAAGTACAAGAAATGAGTTGACATCAGCTAAGGGCCCTGAACATCAGGGTAGTGGAGAAGCCTTGGTTTAGGAAAAAGGTGGACATTTCTGATGCCCTCATACAGAAGGTGGCATGATAAAGATGGAGAAAGAGAATGGGCTGAAGTCCTTACAGGAAAGCAGGGTGAGGATGTAGAGTCCAGGTACGGTGGGAGTTGGTGGGTTTGTAAGGGCTCTAGGACCTAGGAAAAGAAAGAGATGTCGTGGAAGGAAAGGGAGGAGTCAGAGATGCAGTAGCTAAAGGTGAGAACAGATGGAAAGTGGAAGCAAAATTGATAAACTTTCCCAATTCTGGGTGAGAGAGGGAAGCAGCACTGATTAAGTCATTGATGTACCAGAGAAAGAGCTATGGATTGGGATCCGAGTAGGACTGGTACAAGAAATGTTCCATGCATCCCTCAAAGAGACAGGCGTAACTGGGACTCACATGGGAACCTATAGCCACCAACACACCAAACCCATGTTCACCATAACACTACTTTTTCCAACTGCTATCAGTTCTGAAGAGTTGCTGGACTTAAAATGTTAACTCTGCTTTCTTCTCACAGAGGCTGCCAGACCTGTTGAGTTTCTCCAGGAATTTCTGCTTTCATTTCAGAACTCCAGCATCCACAGTTCTTTGTTTTATGTAATACCCAGATTAATTAGCTCGGGTGACTGGATACTTCCACAATGGCACCATCGTGCCTATGAACTGTAGCTGCACATATGCAGTGAATGCTTCCCCAAGAGTATAAGTATCATCAAGTCCAGTGTTTATGGGCCCTTTCCCAAACTTTCTGATATAAAATAATTTTTCTTTCTGTCAATTATTTATCTTCCTGGCTTGAGGCTACAGATTCTTTCCTCGGCCATTGATCCAAAGATACCAGAAGCCCTGCACTTCAGAATTGAGGTGATTGGGATCCACCCATTCAATGCAGACCAGGGACCGAAACTGGGGCCTTATGTGTGTGGCACCTGCTGTATTATATAGCACCTTTGCAATGCAGTGATCGTCTGGTTATTGCCTGACTTGCATTACATAGTACTACAATTTATAGAACCTTTGTGAGAACTGAATCAGTTTTGTGTTTGTGATATAGGTACCTACATATGGAAGTGTGTGTATATGTGTTTCATCAAATCCTCAAAAACTACAGTGCAATGAACAACTAGACAAGATAGAAAATAAGAGCAGGAGTCAGACATTTGACCCTTTGAGCCTATTTTGGTGATGTTGGTTGAGGTATATGTGTTAACCAGGGCAATTCTTCTGTTCTTCTTGAAACAGTGACAACATTTTGGCTCAGATTTTGCAGTGGGAGAGACTGTTGACAATAGACAATTGGTACAGGAGTAGGCCCTTCGGTCCTTCAAGCCAGCACCACCATTCATTATGATCATGGCTGATTATCCACAATCAGTATCCTGTTCCTGCCTTATCCCCATAACCCTTGATTCCACTATCACTAAGAGCTCTATCCATCTATTTCTTGAAAGTATCCAGAGACTTGGCCTCCACTACCTTCTGAGCCAGAGCATTCCATATATTCACGATTCTCTAGGTGACAATGAACTGTGTTTACTGTCACTACCACTTTGTAACTGACTGTAACTTCAGCATGTTGGCCATGTGCAGATGAATGTGGAAATCCTGATGGTGTAATCTGTCACTTGTGATTGGACTTAGGCTGTGCTGTGGACACCTTCCACAATCGCCCACCCTCCATCCCACAAAAAAAAACTCTTCACCCAACCCAAGGTCCCCATCTACTCCCACCTCTAGAGCTGCAGACCCCAAAAATCAGCAAGAATTTGAACTTTCCCATTCCCATGTCATTGTCAGAAACCATGTAAAACATTGCACCTTATTCAATCAGCTTTTTAAAGAAAACATGATCGATAAATTTTAATGAACGGGCCCTGAAAATTTGATCATTACACCCCCTGTGCATATCCTAATCATTAACGTGTTAATTCCAACTTGAAAGAGTAGAGAAAAAAATACAAGGGACAGGAGGGTTTGAGTTATAAGGAAAGGCTGGATAGGCTGGGATTTTTTTCCCTGGAGCGTCGGAAACTGAGGGGTGACTTTACAGAGATTTATAGAATCATGTGGGGCATAGATAAGGTGAATAGCCAAGGTCTTTTCCCCAGCATAGGGGAATGCAAAACTAGAGCACATGGGTTTAAGGTGAGAGGGGAAAGATTTAAAAGGGACCTGAGGTGCAACTTTTTCACACAGAGGGTGGTGTGTGAATGGAATGAGCCGTCACAGGAATTGGTAGAGGCAGGTATGATTACAACATTTAAAAGACGTTTGGCCGGGTACATGAATAGGAAAGGTTTAGAGAGTTATGAAACTAGTTCAATTTAGAATTCCTGGTCAGCATGGACATGTTGGAGCAAAGAGCCTATTTCTGTGCTGCACGACTCTATGATTTTACATCACTTCCTTATGTTTCTTGGCTGGGCATCTGTGAAGTCTTTAATGTGACTGTATGCTTGCACAGTCTAACAAAAGCACTTAGTTCCATTTTGGGGCTCTCCAGTCAAAATGCTGCAACCAATCCTAGTACCCCCACACATGAAAGAGGAGAAATCCACGCACAAGATGACTTAAGGTGCACTGTGCTACCAGTGAACCATTGAGTTACCTTAGGCATATTCATAAAGATTCATCTGAGAGGATGTATCATTTACTTACACACATACAGTTTAACTCTGAACACTATACATTGGACAAGATGAGTAGAAGAGCAGGAAGAAGTTGAGTATCAAAGTTATTCAACTTACAATTGGAGTAAAATACATTTAATCCACTGATCCACTGATAATCTATGACACAGTGTACAACTCAATGAATGATCTTACCCGTAGGGTTGTGATTGTGGAGGGGTCTTTGATTCTACCATCTTCATCCTTCAGGTTGTACCCTTCTGGCCTTTTGTCCCGCTCACTGATTTTCCACAGTTTAACAGTCTTATCTATTTCCAAAGAAAAATTAAATAGTTCAGTTAATCCTACTGGAGATTTACTACATACTCCCTGTGAAATTCTGGCACTCTCACATTCAGGAGGCAAATCCACTTCATTCAGATTACAATGCTGGAATTTATAATAATTCTCACAATAATCTCTGCATGAAGTATCACTTTCTCTTTTCCTTCGGTTACATGATGATGGCTTGCAAATCGAGTTGAGTCATGATACATTTTAAACTGCTTTATGTTTATTTGCATTCAAGAATTAAGAATGGATTGAAACGTGTAGTCCATCAGCAGCTGGAAGGACATCAGTCACGTAAAGGACATTGCCACTAATAATGATGCCATCCAATTACTTCCTTCTGTTGCTTCTCCCCTTTTGCCCACCAAACCAATCACATTCAGGCTCCTCAACCCCAGCCCTAAAACCCACCGTCTTGAATTTTCTCCACAGTCTCATTTGATTCATTTTGTCCAAAGGAAGTTTTCAGTGGCTGCTGCTCCGTCTCTGCTCTGTGGCCTACACCCTGACAGCACAATCCCTGCACTCAGGAAAATCCTCTGGTAAAACCTGCGTCTGGTACTGGCCAGTACAGGACTAGCAACTAGTATGGAATCTGAGCTGCTAAACAAAAGTATCTGCCTGTTGCAGATGGCTAACAGAAATCAGGTGAAACAAATATTATGGTGTGTTGCACAGGCTATATAAAGGGGCAGTTTTACAGGGACTGTACAAGAGAGCATGGCAGTGAGATGAACTGAATAGCTACTTCAAAATGCTAACAGAAGCATGTTGGGCTCAGTGAATTCAGTCTGTGCTGTAACGTTCTATGATTCTAATTTGGCAACAGGACAGGAACAAGAGGTAGGCTGCTTCAATTCCCCATCCCACCATATCAAATGCCCACCACATTAAAAATCTTAGTTCAGGTGACCTTAATCTTTTGCAGCATTGGATGTGAAGAACTGATGAGCCTGTTTTGTTCCCAGAAACGCTGCATAAAACAGCAGCCGCTGGAGATCACATGAATTGTTAATACTATGAAAAATGATCTTTATAATGAGGTTTTCCACCTGTCCATTCTGTACAATGCACAGGACAGCCACATGATACAGATGATGATTGGAATGATTTAAAGTAATATATTTTCCAAATATGTCTTGTTAATGAAACATAGAATGCTCTCAATTGATTGCTATCAGAGAACAAGTTGTGTTAGAATATTTATTAAATATTAACAGGTCTTTGATTCATTACAGCTCCCCCACCCTCTGCACCCCCTCAATCCTTGAATTAACTTTCTCTACCTCATTTCTGTTGTATTAAAAAACAGGGATGCTCTCCAACTCACCTCTCTGCATCAGATGCAATCCATTACAGGAAAAACAGAAGACCAGCTCTCTGCCATTAATTGTGTATGAGGGCAATTTTGGAGTCAGGAATGTCTCTTTTCCTTTCCTCTTGCTCTCTCTTCAATGGGAAAATGTGATGCTTTGGTCTCAGAGGGCTGTACCTACCCAGTGACCACTTTGCTATTCCACATGTTACAGTTCCAAGCTACCTGCGCCTACCTTGTGCCACTGCCTCAATTTAATTCCTGGCAAGCAATTCTAAACCCAGTCACAAATTGTTCTCCCAAATTTACATGCAGAAGTGTCTGCGTAATTGATCTTCACTTTCTAGAGACCTTCAGACACATTTGCAGGGTCGTCAACATTATGTTTCTCCCCAGTGGGAAATGTGTATCCAATCACCACATTTAAAAATACAATTTAGTCATAGTGAGGGTTATTAAACTTGTTTCACAGGCTTTTAATTGCCGTAGTATAAACATCTACAGCAAATTTATCAGCAGATAGAAATGGACAGTTTAAAGTATTGCTCAAATTGACTTTAAACACAACTTTCATTTGGAATTTATAGGACAGGGGTTGGACAGCAGAGTTGAGTGCATAAAATAGGAAACCCCATGCTTGCGGTGATCTGTTTGAGTTGTTACAAATATTAGAAGGGATTGATATGTGCAGAAGAATGACTCTCTTCGATGGCAAGCATCAAGATAAAAGGGATATGATCTTCAAAACAGAGCTGGGTCGACTGACAGGGAAATTGAAACAGGGAAGTTTTTTTCCATGCAGTGTATCGTGAAAATGAGGAGGTTTCTTCCCAGGAAAGCTCTGCATGCTAGAGGTCAGTTGAGATTTTGAAGACTGATATCAAGGGTTGGGTAAGGATATGAAAGGATATGGAGATAAGACAAGTGAATGGAGTTAAGGGACAGATCAGCAATGGAAGGTACAGCTGACCTGAGGGATTAATATAGCCTTTTCCGGTTCCTAATTTTCTTCAACAGTGGCAGGTATGAAATTAGATGACCAAATAACCTTTATTCTCTTCTCCCATTCTTAGGTCCTCAAGTGAACACTGTTTACTTGAAATGGAACAGATTTACAATCTTACATTCAAACCTCAGTAGCATCCACTCATGACATACCATTGGTTGAGAGAAGGAAGTAGGCTGCATTCTGTTGGGGTAGCCACCTGATTTTATTTATCTTCTCTTCAATCTCTAGACTCTTCAGGTAGTCAAACTCCGGTTCATGGCTCTGGAAAGTGCTGTAAACATTATATTCTCCTCTGCGATGAGACTGGTTTTTACTCTGGAGCAAACAAGGGAAAAAAAAAATAATTCCAGAATTATTTTTCCCCACAACACCACAAAACCGATAGGGATATCTATGGCTGTTGCAGGCCTGGCTAAAAATCTCTCTTGATACCACAGTGATTTATAGAATACTCACAGATAATCTTTCAATACTAATCATGGGGAAAGAAGCCACAGGTCAGAATGGTAGGGATGCAGAAACGCAGTGCAAAGGGTTTCTCAAAGAGGATTAGTTTATGTAAAGCAGTAATGTGATAGACTCCATAGGCAACCATTGCCAACATCATCATTAAGGGAAGTTACAAAAAAGTGATTTTGTTTTAAATGGGATTCATACCCTGATTTAAATATGTTCAGAAACGACCACAGTTTATTCTTCCTGAAAGCTGACCCATTATACCAATTGGGTGAGTTGTAGGATGGCAATGCTGAAAAGGCTGCAGAGATCCAGTTTACATCACTACAATCCCAGTTTGCTCAAGTTTCTTTTCCTTGGGGCTTTCCTCTGATATTTTCAGAAGTGTTTTTGAAAAAGAGGTAAGGACTTGGGTTGGAAGAGAATGCCACAGAGACTACTGTTCCTGTGGCTGACCACCATCATCGATTCTGGGGTCATGCTAGGTTCTGAGGAAGAGTCACCGGACTCGAAACGTTAACTGATTTCTCTTCATAGATGCTGCCAGACCTGCTGAACTTTTCCAGCATTTTCTGTATTTGTTTCTGGGATCATGCTGTTTGGTACCCCCACATTCACTCCAGTTTAGATTGATCATCTTCTAATTGTCACCAAAGGGAGACCTCTCCCGAAGCTGTGTTTCCCAAACATTTCCCCAATCTGATTTGTGTAATCACAGGGTGGAAAATAGTGAGTGGGGGATTAAAGCTGCTGGGTTCTCCCTGAAAAGAGGTGAAGACCTACCTTTTTCCAAGTTGTGGTTGGAACAGTAACTGGGGCTCAGAGGCCAGACGGTACAATTCTACTGACAGATGTAACGAAAAGCACAAATACTTTTAATGCTCTGAGGCTTGTTTAAGTAAGTTGGAAATCTAAGTCTGCAACTGCTGCCTTGAAGTTTGCAACCCCAGCTCCTGCCCCACCAGCCCAGAGGGTCACGACTTGACTTCGAAAACAAACTAATGAAGATGAGGGCATTAAAAGCTTTTGAATGCCTCATTCACCAGTTTTATGGCTGTCTTTGATATCATGCACTACACCATTCAGTGCTGAATGCAAAATGCAACAGAGCCTTGTTAAGACTGTATCCTAGGCAACGGCACAGAATATCTTTCCTTTGGGATAATCATGCTCCTGTACCTCATGTTTTAGGGATTGTGCTGTATCATGTGATCTGAACTCAATAACAAACCTTCTCTTCATCCGTTCCAGCCCCACACACCCTTCGAGTTTTACAATGCCAGGACCAGACGAAATCATGAAATATTTCACCAAAAAGGCAATCTTGTTACGTTTACATTTGCACTCAATCCTCATATAAACCCATCTTGTCAAAACTGGAATGAAAATTAAGATTGACCTTGAATGGGAATCTCACAATGGGATTGCCTCGAGGGCTGGTCAATATATGGTCCTGACCCTGGAAAATACAGACTTAATTGTCTGTCTGCAGCATTCCAGAATTATCAGCAAGCTGGGATCATTAAGGGGAGGTAGACAGGTGCACCAACAAAAATATTGGCATTTCCAAAGAAGAGTTTTATCCAACTGCAGTATCCATACATCTAGGTTTAAATCTTTAACCATAGCAGATTTCAACAACTAGACTTAATCTTTAAGAACAGCAGAGGTACAATACCTTCTAAGAAGCAAACAGAAAGCTACTGTTTAGCATTGTCATATAAAGATAATGCAGCAACAGCCACCCGTACAGCAGCAGCTACCTCTCCAGCAGCAGTAGGTAAGTAATTAAAACGCTTAAAGAGGTGATTATCTTCTCTTTATGGACACATGTGAACGGTTGTCAATGAACCCCACTGTGTTCACTTGCCCCAAGTGGAGGGTTAAGGCTTATTACTTTTGAAGTTGAACTGTTCACTCGCAGAAAATGGCAAGGTGGCTTGCTGAGGTGCCATACTGCAGCTTAGCCATGGAGTAGTGAAATGAAACTGTACGTGTTTTATTTTACATCTAATCCTGTGATACTGATAGCAGCTGCAATGCCTCCCCATCACTCCATTTGCCTGTGGCTCAGCAGCACTTCCCCCTTGCTCTTAGAGTAGGCGCTGTCAGACTCCAGTGAGAGCAGACAACAGTGTCCTACAAACCTTTTGTTTATTAATTCACGGGGTGAGGGCATTGCTGGCTAGGCAGCATTCATTGCCTATCCCTAATTGCCCAGAGGGCAGTTCAAAGTCAACCACATTGCTGTGGCTCTGAAGTCACATGGAGGCCACACCTGGTAAGGATGACAGCTTCCTTCCCTGAAGGACATTAGTGATCCTGTTGGGTTTTTCCAACAATCAACAATGGATACATGGTCATCATTCGACTCTTAATTCTGGATTTTTAAAACTGAATTCAAATTCCACCATCTGTCGTGGTGGGATTCAAACATAGATCTCCAGAACATTATCTGGGTCTCTGGATTAACAGTCCAGCAATAATATCACTAGGCCATCACCTCCTCATGGTGGCCACCTGCCACCAGAACCCATCCACTATCACTGATCAGATGGCTACCTGCAGAAGAAACATGTTAACCAGCTGTTTCCCATTCTTTGAGGCTTCTGGGTATGCATTGGAAATGTGTTCGGCTGGGACGGGGGAAAAGTACTGACTTTGGGTTCTTCACGACCTATAGAGAAAATGTTATTCTTGACAGGATCAATCATCTAAAAAAGAATCTGTAGTTTTCTGGTACATTTAGCGGTGAGAATTGTTAGTGAATCATTGAGGAGGAATGAATTCAGGAGTGTCATTAGATGGTCAAAGAAGAACTCCCTAAGGCTCCTTTGAAGGCAGCCTCCAAACCCATGACCCCTACCATCTAGAAGGACAAGGGCAGCAGGCACATGAGAACACCACTATAAGCTACCCTCTGAGCCACTCACCACCTTTACTTGGAAATATATCACCATTCCTTCACTGTTGCTGGGTCAAAATTCTGGAACTCCATCCCTCATGACATTTTAGTTGTCACTATAGTGGAAGGATTGTAACAGTTTAAGATGGTAGCTCACCAGCATCTTGTCCAGGACAATTAGGGATGGCCAATGAATGCTAGTCAACCTAGGAATGCCTACATGTCATGAAAGGAATTTTTAAAAAGTACATTTGAAAACCAAGTCAGAGTTCAAGAACAGGGAGGCAGGGAGTGGTGCTTTACAGGGATTAGTGCTGAACCTACCCTTATGGTGAATAAATGTTTTGGAATTAAAAGCACAATTCAATATGTGCAAATTAACATCCAATTGGGTGGTGTGTCCAGGACGATTCTGACAAGATAGGGGAAGATATTAACGTACTTACAGTGAATGAAATGGCAAATAAACTTTAACATAGTTAAGTGAAATGTGGTGCTTTTGGTGGAAGAGCAAGGGAACGAAGTGTCTAAATGAGGTGGGGGAGCAGAAAGGATAATCTGGGGATGCAGATGCATGAATCATTCAGAGTTATGATAACTGAATAAATTATGAAAAAGCAAGAACAGCACTGAGGAACATTTTAAGAGATAAGACTGAGAAACAGAAAGGTTATGCTGATCTTCTATGTACCTAGAGCCAGGCATGGGAGTATTGAGATTAGCTTTGATCTACATATAACAAAGTGGATTTAGAGCCAATGTAGATAGTGCAATATATTTAGAGGAAGTAAGTTTTGCAATCAGATAACATCTTTTAGATCCCATGAGGGACATCACGAAGTATCTTTTCATACAAATAGTGGTGAAAACATGAACCCTCTTGCTCTGAGAAGGCTGTGGATCAATTGGATATCAAGGTACCTGTAAATGGATCGAGGGCTGGAATACAGTTACAACAAGATCAGCCTTGATCAAAATGGACAGTCAGATAGGTTCTGAGTGGCCTACTCCTGATCTTTACTAAGTACATTATTACCATCTTTCAATCACAGTATAAACATGTACTATTCATCATCAAAGCTTTGTGGTAGCAGAGCTTCAGCAACAGCCCAGCTATGGAAGGTATTGAACTCTGGAGACACATGTTCCCATATCCCAGCATAACTAATGTAACCCCACAGTACTCTTGCCAAGTCTCAGTTTCCTCATTAACAATAATATATTTCCAGGCCGCCATCAAACCTGCTCCACCTGGACTCAGCACTGCAAAACAAACATGAAATGTGTTGGCTCTGAGCTAGCAGGATTCCCACTCACATTCACCATTTGAGGGCATGTCCTGGAATAGTGTGATCTGGACAAGGTTGAACAGCAGTGTTTCGATCAACAGCCTGTTGGCACACTCTGTCTAGTTCAGTAGCTGGCTACTCTCACATCTGTATCAGGAGGTTGTGGGTTAAAATCCCACACTAAAGATGGAGGTGCACAACCAAGGCTGACACTGAGGTGCTCAAAGCACACATGGAGCATCAGAGATGCTGCTTTATAGATGTGACATTAAACTATAATTTTGTTTGCCTTCTTAGGTGAATTCAGTGAAGAGCAGCAGGGGAGTACTCCTCTGGCCAATATTTATTCCTAACCAACAACTTGTAAACAGGCTGCCTGGTCATTAGCACATTTCTGTTTGTAGGATCTTCCCATACCCCATAAATTGGCACAGTATGTCACTAGCTGTAAAGCAGTCTGGCATATCCTGAAGCCATGAACAGTGCTACAGAAACACAAGTTCTTTCTATAGTCTTGCAAGTTGAGGTGCTGGTGTTCAAAGCACTTTAGCTCAGCACGAAGGAAGAAACAAGATTAAACTTGTACGAGCAGGTGCAGTTAACAGTGGGACCAGTAATCAGTTTCCTGTCTTTATTAGTCTACTCAACCCTCTTGACAATACCCACAATTTGAAAGCTTGCAGAAACACACCATTAGTTCCTCTCTATGGGAGAGCTATGTTATGTGATTTAATTTCGATTTTTTCGATACTGACTTCGACACTGCTGTTTACTGGTTAGAGAATGCAACTCCAGGACAATGATTAGTGTGCGTTGTGAGCTGATTGATAGTGACACAAGTGCCTAAGGCTTTTTTTTCCTGATTCGAGCATTGGCAGTTGGGAAATCAGTGAATACAAGTCAAAAACTGAGGGTGGATACTGTCAGATTTCACGAGACAAATAACAAATACACCTGTGGGCCTGGTTTCAACCAACAGCACTCATTCATTTCCTTGGGGCCTTAATGCTAAGATCTTATTGTAGCCAATCCAAACTTGCTCCTCAGCTCCCTGTGGTTCACTGGGTAAATACATGCCCTACTACTGAACAAAAATGTCTCAATCTATGATCCTAGCTGTGTTCAATGCCCAGACATGGACAGGGAAAAGCACATGGTTTCAGTTGCTGATCATTATCCAGTGATCTCCACTGGTATCTCAATGCCGTATTCCTGCCTCTCCCTCCCCATAACCCTTGATGCTTTTATGATCTAAAAATTTATATCTCTTTCTTGAATATATTCAGTGACATGACCTTCACAGCACTCTGTGGTAGAGAATTCTATAGATTCACAGTCCTCTGAACGAAGAAGGTTTAGATTAGATTACAGTGTGGAAACAGGCCCTTCGGCCCAACAAGTCCACACCGACCCACCGAAGCGCAACCCACCCATACCCCTACATTTACGGGCAATTTAGTATGGCCAATTCACCTGACCCTGCACATCTTTGGACTGTGGGAGGAAACCGGAGCACCCAGAGGAAACCCACGCAGACACAGGGAGAACGTGCAAACTCCACACAGTCAGTCCCCTGAGGCGGGAATTGAACCGGGGTCTCTGGCGCAGTGAGGCAGCAGTGCTAACCACTGTGCCACCGTGCTGCCCACAAGGTATTTCATCTCCGTCCTAAAGAGGCCTACCTTGTATCCTGTAATAGGATTAGGGTTAGTGTCCCTTGTTCTAGACTCCCCACCCAGGGAAAACATCCTCCCTGCTTCGAATCTGTCCAACTCTGTTACAATTTCAGGTGTTTCAATCAGGTCAGAATCTGGAAACCGAATGTCTCTAACACTTTCTCACTCTGCCTTCTGACGTCTGCACTTTGAATAAAAATCGTACCCACTTCATGCGCATCTCCAAGTCAGAGACTGATTCCAGGGTCCAGGAAGTGGTAGAGGCTGGTACAATTGCAATATTGCTCCCCCTCTATAGTCTTGCTGCCAGCTTTCCATGAAGTCACTTCCACGACGAGCTCTGGGAATACTGAATGGGGTGGAGGGAGTATGCTTGTGGTTGTGGAACCAGGCTGAAGGCTAATCTGGAGCAAACGTTTTGGGCCTGTTGCTGTTCTGTCACTGTCATTTGGCGCAAATCCTGGAACTCCCGACCTAACAGCATCATGAGGGCCCCTGCATCACATAGACTTCACCAGGTTCACATAACCTCCAACATCTCAAGTGCAACTGGGGATGAGCAATAAAGACCAACTCCTACTCTAAGAACGTTTGGTATGCTTTCCTTTATCGGTCAGAATATGGAGTACAGGAGCTGGGAGATCACCTTGCGGCTGTACAGGACATTGGTTAGGCCACTATTGGAATATTGCGTACAATTCTGGTTTCCTTCCTATAGGAAAGATGTTGTAAAACTTGAAGGGGTTCTGAAAAGATTTACAAGGATGTTTCCAGGGTTGAAGGATTTGAGCTATAGGGGAGAGGCTGAACAGGCTGGGGCTCTTGCCCCTGGAGTGTCGGAGGCTGAGGGATGAGCGTATAGATGTTTACAAAATCATGAGGGCATGGATAGGATAAATAGACAAAGTAATTTCCCCGGGGTCGGGGAGTCCAGAACTAGAGGACATAGGTTTAGGGTGAGAGGGGAAAGATATAAAAGAGACCTAAGGGGCAACGTTTTCATGCAGAGGATGGTATGTGTATGGAATGAGCTGCCAGAGGATGTGGTGGAGGCTGGTACAATTGCAACAGGTGGGACTAGATTGGGTTGGGATATCTGGTCAGCATGGATGGGTTGGACCGAAGGGTCTGTTTCTCTTCTGTATATCTCTAAGACTCTATGAATATTAAGAAAGAAAAGGCAATAGCTTTTACTAATGTGCCGCTGAATCTTTGGCATGAGGGGCTTTGGTCCTTTGATTCAAAGCAATTGAGAAGGAAAACTTCAAGACCTGCCACAGTGCTTCATAACAGATTGGTACAACTTACTTTAATCCACTTTAACTTGAAGTGCAAAGTGTACTGTACATAAAACAGTGCCTAATACCATTGGACACACAATCTTAAGTGAAGTTTTGAGTTGCATCAAGCATTCAAGAAAGATGTCAATTTACAAGGATCATCTTCCATATGATAGAATTACTTTGAATGTATAATAAAGATAACACATTGCTGAGCTCAATGATGTTTAAGCTGCACATTAGACTCTTCTCACCCTTTCAATATATTCCAGCATTCCCTCATGTACTCATCTAACCTCTCCTCAAATCTTTTTATGCCATTTTAACAAAAGCGTTTAGAGAACACTCAACACCTTTGCTTCAATTACTTTGCGTGGTCTGCATTCTAATCACTTTCCGGGAAACAAAGTTTCTCTAGAATTCCTAATTGGGTTTATTAATAAGCAATTATTTGTTTTAAGACCCCTATGTTTGATTACAATGGGTGACTAAAATTGGTGCGCTGTCTGCTTGTAAGTCTCATGGTCTTGTGCTTACCCAGGACCCTTGTATTGATTCCATTCACCTCAAAGATTTCTAGTGGTAGTGACTTTGTCAATCTAACTATCTTCTGGGTAAAGAGGTTCTTTCGAATTCACTTTCAAATTCTTTCGAATGATTGCAGACTGTCTTTCGCTCTGATTTCCAATCTGAGCAAGACTACTGCAGGTCTGGATGGGATCCAATAACAGAGCACATGCTCAAACATAAAGCTGACCTGTATGACTACACTAAATTACACTCAAGTGAAACAGACCAATCTAGGTCACTGCTATGGAGCTGGCAGAACAAGAGGAAAGAACCTGCAGTTAGACACTGTCTTTCACAATCCCTTCCGAAGTGTTTTTTAAAACATGTACATATCATAGATTTGGGCCAGCATTTATTGCCCTCACCAACTGCCCTTGAATTTTACACAAATGAAGCATTCTTTAAATTGCTATATTGCAGGAAAGATACGCTTACATAATAGTTTTAGGGTAATAAAACATCTTAAATCCCTTCACAGAAATATTGTAACCAAACAAGCTTCAAAGACAAGCCACATAGGAAAACTTAGGACAAATGACTGAGGGTTTGGTCAAAGCAGTAGGTTTTATGAAGCATCTTAAGGAAGGAGAAGTTTGTGAAGGGAATTCGAGAGCTTAGGACATGAGGGTGCAGTGAATGGTGGGATAAATTGAAAGGGAGTGATGAAGGAGGGAAGAAAGAGTCTAATATGCAGCTTAAACGTCATTGACCTCAGCAATATGTTTTCTTTACTATACACTCAAAGTAATTCTATCCTAGCAGCTGAAGGAATGACCACAAATGCCAGAGTAATTAAAAGCAGGGATGCTTAATAGGCCACAATCATCAGATAAACACAGGTAGGGTCATAGAGGAAATCAGAGATGGGGAAGAGTAAAAACCCATGGTGGAATTTGAGCCAAAGAAGGTCAATGAGCAGAGAAGGTGCAAGTGAGCATGAGTAGCATAGTTTTACATAAACTTAAATGTTGAGCCGGTAAGTCAAAGCAGGCAAACCAAGGGTACACTGGAATAGTAAAGTGCGAATGAGATTTTCAACAGTAGGGGAACAGAAATAAATGGAGAGGGATGTCGTCAGAAGCTCATCTTGCAAACAAAAATGAGGTGACAAGTGGTCTGCTGTAGCTTCAAAACATTTCCAGGGAATGAGAGTGAGCGAGCCAGTAGCTGGGAAGCAGGAGCTGAAGCCTTGGTTTGGACCTCCCACTATTTAACTGGAGGCAGTTTCTGTCATCTGGTACCGGGCACTAGAAAGCAGACTGAAAACTGAGAGACAGTAGACGAGTCAAGAGTGATGGTGATAGTGGGGTGATGGTGGAGGAGAGGGAGAGAGATAGATAGAGCTGGGTGTCACCAACACATACAGTCCAGTCAGATGACAGGACTGAGGGGCAGCACGCAGCCGAGAAATGGGGGAAGGGTGCAAGGACATATCCTTGTTGGGGCGGGGAGGGTAAAGGTAATAGTGCTGGAGTGGGAAGAGAAGCCATTGCATGTGATTCCTTTGCTAGATGTTGGGAACATCTGAATGGAATGAGGTGCATGTAGGTGGATGACAGTGAAGGAGCATCCAATGGAGGTGGTATGGTCAGTCTTATTAAAAGTGGCAGACAGGATGGGGGGGAAGCAGGGGGAAGGGCTTGCTGTGGTCACAATCACTCAGAGCAATATTTATAACTCTGGAAACAATCTGTCAAATTATCCCCAAAGTCTTCCAAACAGTAACATGCTAATGACCAGACAATCTAGTGTAAGGTCAGCAACAAATATTGAGCTGGATAGCAGGAGAACTCCTCAGCTCTTCTTAAAAATCATGTCGTGGGATGTTTTAAATTCTCTGTGACAGCAGATAGGGCTTTTGAGTTGACACCTCATCTGGAAGATGGTGCCTCCAAGGATGTAGCACTTCCTCAGCACTTCACTGAGATGTCAGTGTCTACATTCTGAAAATGATTGATACATAACTCAAACTGTTAATGCTGTTTTTCTCTCTCCACAGATGTTGCCAGACCTGCCGAGTTTCTCCAGCATTCCCTGTCAAGGGTGTGGTGCTGGAAAAACACAGCAGGTCAGACAGCATCTGAGGAGCAGGATAATCAACATTTTGGATATAAGCCCTCATTAGGAATGCCCGAAATGGCGATTCTCCTGCTCCACGAATGCTGCCTGACCTCCTGTGCTTTTCCAGCACCACAGTCTTGACTCTGACCTCCAGCATCTGCAGTCCTCACTTCCTCCCAGCATTCTGTGTTTGTTTTGGATTTTCAGGATCTGCAGTGTTTTGCCTTTATTCTAGCGCCGAGAGATGGTGGCCTCAGCGCCAGGTATGAAATCCAAACCTATAATTTTCTGATGCTTTCTGTACAATGATTTCCAATGATTGGTGAATGGAGGCAGAGATGACAGAAGAAAATCCTGTAAGTAGCAATCATTTCAATGTGTCAGGAAAAAAAAACCGGTGAGCACAGTGTGATGGCTGGAAAGGATCTGTCAGCATTGAAAAGAATATTAAGATGCAGCCTCATAAAAGCCTGAGGAATAAAGGTAGCTCATCAGACAGGGGAATACATTTTCCAAATCATTCCTTAGGAAGCTTTAAAGCTTGATAACTCTGTGGCTTGTGAATCAGCAGGATTCTGGTTAATAGGAATAAAGCAGACATACCAGCTTTTCAGTGTAACTCACCTCCTGCTCTCGCTGAAATATTACAACTCGACCTCCCTTGTCCCCTGTCGCTAACAATTCTCCAGTGTTGTTGAATTCTACTGTAGAAATTATGTCGGCTGGAAAACAAAAGCAAAGGCACAAAATGTAAATTAAGGAATTTTCTTTGCATTTAAACAAACAAGACTAGTCCCATTTCTCACTCCAGCACAAAGATCACAGTTACATTATCAAGTCTTGCTTATTTCCTCACTGTCCCACACTTACTTTCTCTTCATAGCCCAGGTTTCTGTCCTGGACACTTCCCAGCTGATCATTCAGCAGGAGCCCCAAGTTTAATTGCATGGGAAGACTTTACAAAAGAGAGCTGACTTCAACAGTCATTCTCATCGATAATCATTCTCATCGACACATCTGATCAATACGCATTGTGCTATGCAGCAGTTTGACAGATAATACTGTTTTCATTCCTGATATTGAAGAACGGGTCATTATTTTCACAGACCAACCCCAAAAAAAAAGCAACATTTTCCCCCTATCCTGAAATAATCTACTGTTTCCCAGTTAGCAAGACTGGAAGAGGATCAGACCATTCAGACCTTCAATCTGTTCTGCTATTCAATTTGCTTACAGCTGATCTGTACTCTATTTTCTCCACTTACCATCTTGGATGTGTAATCTGTAACATTTTTATCCAAGTAAGAAAATTCTTTCAACTTCAGTTTTTACATTTCTAATTGATTAGAAGACTCAGTCACTGTTTGGAAACTTGTTCCAGATTTACGCTTCCCTTTGTATGAGGAGGAGAATTCTTCACATTGCCCCTCAACAGCCAAACTCTAATTTGGAGGATATGCCCCCTTATTCTGAACTCTCTCAAAATGGGAAAATTGTTGGGCAACCACTCTGCAGGCTCAAAGTCTGAGCTGGTGTCATTGCCTTTATACTAATGGTGTATACCACAGCCATGCATTAATGTATTCACATTTTTCACCTCAGAAATGCAGCACAGTTATACAGTCACAGAGATGTACAGAACAGAAACAGACCCTTTGGACCAACTTGTCCATGGAGAAAGTGAGGACTGCAGATGCTGGAGATCAGAGCTTAAAAATGTGTTGCTGGAAAAGCGCAGCAGGTCAGGCAGCATCAAAGGAGCAGGAGAATCGACATTTCGGGCATAAGCCCTTCTTCAGAAGCCAACTTGTCCATGCCAACCAGATATCTTTAAATAAATCTAGTTGCATTTTCCAGCACTTGACCCATATCCCTCTAAATCCTTCCCATTCATAAACCCATCCACATATTTCTTAAATGTCATAATTGTACCAGCCTCCACCACTTCCTCTAGCAGCTCATTCCATAATTACAACAGTCTCTGCATGAAAAAGTTGCTCCTTAGGTCTCTTTTAAATCTTTCCCTCTCATCATAAATCTACGCCTTTTAGGTTTGGACTGCCCCATCCCAGAGAAAAGACCTTGGAGAAAGTGAGGACTGCAGATGCTGGAGATCAGAGTCAAAAAGTGTGGCACTGGAAAAGCACAGCCGGTCAGGCAGCATCTGAGGAGCAGGAGAGTTGAGGTTTCGAGCATAAGCCCTTCATCAGAAATTGACCTTGTCTGTTTACCCTATCTATGCCCCTCATGATTTTATAAACCTCCATAAGGTCACCCCTCAGTCTCTGATGCTCCAGGGAAAACAGCCCCAGCCTATTTAGCCTCTCCCTATAGGTCAAACCCTCCAACCTTGGCAACATGCTTTAAAGCTTTTCTGAATCCTTTCAAGTTTCACAACATCTTTCCTGTAGCAGGGAGACCAGAATTGCACACAGTATTCCAAAAGTGGCCTAACCAATGCCTTGTACGGCCACAATATGAATTCCCAACTCATATATTCAATTCTCTGACCAATAAAGGCAAGCATACTAAAAGCTTTCTTCACTATCCTATTTACCTGGGAGTCCACTTTCAAGGAACTATGAACCTGTACTCCAAGGTCTCTTTGTTCAGCAACACTCCCAGGACCTTATCATTAAGTGTCCATGTCCTGCCTTGATTTGTCTTTCTAAAATTCAGCACCTCACATTTTTCTAAATTAAACTCCATCAGCCACTCCTTGACCCAATGGCCCATCTGATCAAAATCCCATTGTACTCCAAGGTAACCTTCTTGATTGTCCAGTACACCTCCAATTTTGGTGTCATCTGCAACTATACCTTTCACATTCCCATCCAAGTTTAGTGGGTCAGCCCTGTGACTTCTTGCTCTTTGCTGCTGATGCACTATCACAGAAACTTACAGGTGATTCTCGCATTCTACAAATCTAGCAAAATACCAGAGAGTCTGTACCACCCTTCAAAACCCACTCGCTTGAGAAGCTTGCTTGAAGTAGATGCAGCAATAGCATGAAGTCTGCACCAGTACCCCCACAGGTTAAATCATCAGTATAAGTTCAAGCACTCAATAAAGCATGAAATATCCAGCCAATTATCTTAAGAATCCAATGACATTCTCAGTGGGGAGATCTGAAAACTGAATAGACCATAGAAGGCTGAATAATGCAGGACATTAAATCACTCCCATGAATGAGTAACAACTTCAGCCTTCAACTGATTTGAACTTCTCTTCTTCCTTCAATCTGTAAATACACCAAATTGTGGAACAGTCCTTCATCTACATTCTCCCCGCACTGAAATCAAGATTTATCAGCTTTTGACTTAGTCTGTCCCCAACACTGCTCTCTATTTTCCATTTCTTCAAAATAAAACCCGACACCTCATTAACTCATCACCACTTCCCGGTTAATCTATTTCTTTCCTTTATCTCGTGGGCTCTTAGCTCTCTGCCTCATTTTCTACAAAGTCCTCACCATTGTGCTTCCCATATACCTCCTGGCAGACTTACCTGTGCAGCTTGACTGAAGGGTTACAATATATCTACTGAAATGCATTCTGTATATGGAAGAGTTATGGAGCAACTAAATTATTGCTGCAATTCAGTCACCAGAAAATCGTCACTTAGGCGGAGCTGAGACAGTTACTGCACAGTCGTGTGTGGGTGTTTGTTTCTTCTGGATATTAATAGAATGTGTGTGTTTTATTATTCATTTCATCTTTTACCATTCACAGCTTGTTAATTCGATGAATGATCAAAGGAAAGGCAATGATTTTTTATAAACCTCCTTGTGGCTCCAATGCTACAATTCAGTGTCCACAGCAGAACTGAGTAGCCTAAGGAAGGTTTCCCCAAACTGATCCATCATAGAGTGGTCAGCCTAGGAAAACACTGGCAAGTGTGACCACCACATGTCCCTCTCAAGACAACTGAGTAAGTATCTGTCCTGAGCAGGGCTGTAATTTGGACAGTGTTGGAAAGTGGGCAGTATGTGCGTGGCTGTCGGTCATACCCCATGCCTGATACTCAGCTTCATTGCACTCAGTTTTTGAACCTCTGCCCCAGTGGTCATCATGTGCAAGGCTATTAATTTAGGAGCTACTAGTTTCTTCCAGTTAAATAATGGGAAGTCCAAACCATTAGTTTCTAGTCAAACTACAAGGTTTGCTTCCCAGCTGCTGACTCGATATCTCTTTCCATAAAGAGACTGTGAAAGATATGGTACAAGACAACATGCTGGATGTGATGCCAAAGACTTACACAACAGAATGTGTTGCTATTCCAGGAGAGCTGTAACACCAGCATCAAACAGACACAGTAGAAGATTGCCCAGGCATGTCTTAATCAGAAAGATAACCTAAACAGGGCACAGCAAACCTGTCTCTATCACTAGCAAAATGATGGCAAGAATCCTCAATAGTCCCATACCATCCTGTCAATAACCTGACCATCTAAGTTCAGTTCAGTTCCACCAGAACCATTCAAATACAGATCTCCAAACAGTCAAGATGCAGACAGAGTGAATGCTGGATGACTGGTGAGAATAAATGCCCTTGGTATCAGGACAGCATGTGATTGTGCAGAATACCACAAACTTAGTGGATTGAGGAGAGAATCCTCCAGAGGCTGAATTCATACCAGACACATTGGAAAATGGTTAGGGATGCTGTAAACCCTTTATGGGGACCTAAGAGTTCAGCATGACAACGTGTTCCCAACTTGCTTACTGCCAATTCTGCACAGTTCCACTCAAAACCCATCTGCTTATGAAACCAGGCTACAGCGGGACCTGGGACCAAGGCAGAAACTGATGGGGTACCAAAGCAATCAGCATTTTGAATAAAAAGATCCAACCAACTGCCAATGATGATCAATAGCATCGCTATCAGTATCCAAGGACTAGATACTCGTATAAAGCAAACACAACAGCAGGGCAGAGGATACTATCTCCTCGCCTTAAAGTTTACCCTCTGCAATGGATCATTTACCTCAAAGACAAAAGCAACATCAAAATTGTGGCTGAAGTGTATTCAGAACATAAGCATTGACACCACACCCAACATTAATCAGCAATGCATTATATTACACAGGCAGCCTCGTCACTTGGTACTTAAAATGAGTGGAACGTCTTTGGAATTGTTTTGAAAGTGAAGTTCAGTTGCATTTCATGGAATGATGTATTAAACTGGGAATGCTTTATTGCTGTTGTGTATTAGTCAAAGAAAGTCTACAAGATCTCTGCAAAATTTCTAAAATTTGCCACATCGAAGGCTGATCATTTCTAATTTTGTCTGAAGTTTTCTGACAATCTTCCGCTTACTTATTAATGTTGATTTATCACTCAAAACTGTGCAATTAGTGGAACTATAACCTGGAGTCAATGAGATAAAATTTTAATTTCTCTGCTACCTATAAAGTTGTGATACCTCAGAAGCTTGGGTTGATTAACAATCTGCCCAAAGATTGTCAGCAGTACCTTGGTTGGACTCCCTGCACAGATTTAAGTACAGAACCAGACTGATGTTCCAGCACAGTACTAGGGGACTGCTGCAATACCAGAGGGTGTCTGCTCAGCTATGTGCAACAAATATTTGAGCACCACTATGAAGGATGGCTGGGGTATTTCTGTCCAGATCAATACTTAACCTTCAACAAAATCAAAAAGGGATTATTTGGTCATTATCATTTGCTGCTTTTGGGAATGCTTGTGCTCAAACTGCATTCCCATATCAAGTTTAGGTTGGCCTGAGTTCCTGGAAGGTATGTAAATCCAAATTGTTTTCTATTTAGTTCAACCTTAAATTAATAACCACACTCAGAAACTAGAGGGCACAATGAATAGGGATACAGTGCACAGCACTGCATCTTCTCCTGAGACCAAAACCGGATCACAATGTTGAGACAGAACGGAGCAAGTTTCATTCTAATACTGACCCAACCTGAGAGTGCTCAGTCTCCGCCTTCACTGAATCGAACTATTTATTTTTAAAGGAAACACTGCCGTACACCTGGAAGTAAACAGGTGTTTGTTTCCATTAGAGGAACAGGCAATCTTGACTACCCCTTTGCTTACAGTCACCAATGCTAATACTTTCTTTGGTGACACACCTGTTAATTTTATTGACAATACTCCTCAGTGGTGTTCTTGAATGTTTCACTATGATAAACACAAGCTGCTGTTTTTAATACTGATACAGGGAGAGTGATCTTGGGAACTAATGTGGTGAATGACAGAATTCATTCGAATGTAAAGTGCCAAACCTGTTGTGTGATTTGGAGTTGTCATCAAAGACGATGTCCTAAAAGGTGGATGCAATACTTCGATGTACAAAATAAAACGTGAGTTTCCTCTGGTTTCCTCCCACAGTCCAAAAATATGCAGGTTAGGTGAATTGGCCATGCTAAATTGCCCGTAGTGTTATGTGAAGGGGTAAATGTAGGGGAATGGGTCTGGGTGGGTTGCGCTTCGGCGGGTCGGTGTGGACTGGTTAGACCGAAGGGCCTGTTTCCACACTGTAAGTAATCTAATCTAATCTAATCTAAAACAGAAACAGACGATAACAGGGAAAGTGAAAAAGTCATCCAAAATGATACCGAGAGAAGGAGCCTGGTGACACAGTGTCCTGGGATAGATACACTCACATTTGGAATTCTGACTAAAGCTTAAATCTCTCTCACATGTATTAGGTTCCAATCTGTCCTAGTTTAAGATCAGCCAGATGATCTGCTTTAATCAATTGTCTGTGTTCAAACATAAAGTAAGGCTGAGAAGTCCAAACTAACTTCACAACATTATGGAACCTCTGAATAAGACTGTTTTTCAATTTGGTACTGTCTGTCAGAAATAGCACAAAATTGACTCATGCGTGAAATGAAGAACAAATTAATTTGCATTTATAGAGTAACTTCCTCAACTTTATAATATCCCTAAGTAATTTATAGCCAATGAAAAGCTTCTTTTCAAGTGTTGTCACTGTTAACTTGGTAAATAAATGCAGCACCTACTCGCTCAGTGTCCTGGCAAAACGGAAGTCAATGGGAATTTGGAGTGAGAGTGGACAGGAATCTCACCACTGGCTGGAGTCATATCTGACACAAAGGAAGATGGTTGTGGTTGTTGGAGGTCAATCATCTCAGCTCCAACATGTCACTGCAGAAGATCCTCAGGGGTGAGTTCTCGGCCCAACCACCTTCAACAGCTTCATCAATGATCTTCTCTCCACCATAAAAGTTAGAAGTGGGGATGTTTGCAAATGATTGCATGATGTTCAGCAACATTCACTCCTCCTCAGATACAGAGCAGTTAATGCCTTTATGCAGCAAGACATGGGTAATATTCAAGCTTGGGCTGATAGGTGACAAATAACATTTGTGCCACACAAATGTCAGGCAATGATCATCTCCAACAAGAGGGAACCCAACCATCTCCTTTTGACATTAAATAGCATGACCTTTGCTGAAAATCCCACTATTAAATCCTAGGGAGTTACCATTGACCAGAAACTGAACTGGACCAGCTATATAAATACAGTGGCTACAAGTGCACCTCAGAGGCAAGGAATCCAAGTAATTTACCGCCTGAGTCCCCGAAGCCTGTTCACCATCTACAAGAAACAAATCAGGCATACGATGGAATATTCCTCACTTTCCTGGATGAGAGAGGCTCAAACAACACTCAGGAAGCTTATCATTTTCCAGGACAAAGCAGCCTGCTTTACTGACATCACATCCATGCCTTCCACCACCAACACTCAATAGCAGCATTGTGTACCAGCTACAAGATAGACTGCAGAAACTCACCAAAGATCCTGACATAGCATGGAAACAGGCCCTTGGGCCCAACTTGTCCATGCCGACCAGATTTCTTTGACTGAACTAGTCCCATTTGCCTGCGGTTGACCCATATCCCTGTAAACCTGATGTTATTGAGATTGGAAGGCTTGGGCTAGAAGGAGAAGCTGGGACTTCTTTGCCTGCAAGGTAAGAGGCTGAGGGACAACCTTATAGAAGTTTATAAAATCACGAGGGGCATAGATAAGATGAATAGCCAAGGTCTTTTCCTCAGTGTAGGGGAGTCCAAAATGGATTTAAGGTGAAAAGGAAAATATTTAAAAGTGACCTGAGGGGCAACATTTTCACACAGAGGGTGGTGTGTATATGGAATAAGCTGCCAGAACAAGTGGTAGAGGTGGGTACAATTACAACATTTAAAAAGACATCTGAATGCAAGAATCACCACCCACAAATTCCTCTCCAAGCCACTAGTTGTCCTGACTTGCAACTAGATCACTGTTCTCATAGAATCACAAATACCCTGCAGTCCAGAAGCAGGCCATTTGGCCTATCGAGTCCATGCAGACCCTCCAAAGGACATCTCATCCAGACTCCCCTCCCTACCCTATTCTTGTAACCATGACTAATCCACCTAGCCTGCACATCCCTGGACATGATGGGCAATTTAGAATGGTCACTCCAACTAACATCTTTGGACTGTGGAAGGAAACCGGAGCACCCGGATGAAACCCACACAAATACAGGGAGAATGTGCAAATTCCACATGGGCAGTTGCCCAAGGCTGAAGTCGAACCTGGGTCCCTGGCGCTGTGAGTCACCGTGCAGCCCCAAAATTCCTTCAATGTTGCTGGGTCAAAGTCCTGGAACTTGCTCCTTAACAGCACTATGGTGTACCTACACCTCGGACTGCAGCTTCCCAAGGTGGTGGCTCACCTCACCTCTTCAGGCAATTAGGGATGGGGAATAAATGCTGACTTAGGCAGTGATTACCACATCATGTGATTGAATGAGTGAGCTTCTAATTTATAAGATTTGGGCATGTAGATTATAACCAGTTGATTTGTTTCACTAATGTTGATTTGGGAATAAATATTGGCCAGAAAATTGGCAGCGTCTACATAGTCTTACATTGGTAATTTTTATCCATAACCCCACAAAAGCAGATATGGCTTGTGTTTAATATCTCATGCAAAAGATGACATCATCAACAGTGCAGCACACCTTCAGAGCCATAAGGGTTGATTGTAAACCTGGATTTGTGCTCAGGTCTCTGGAATGCAACTTGAACTCACAACCTACTCAGAGTGCTGCCATTGAGCCTAGGCTGATACCTAACAATTGGAACAATGATGAGTCAGGGTGTGGAGGTAGTTTTGTGTTACGTGATTTGGGACAATGCTTGGTGCTGACGCTGGAATATGTCTGTGAAATTTGTAAAATGTCTTAAGCAGTGATATCCCTTGCTGTTATGCATGCAACAAATATTTACAAAATTAACTATTCTGATCAATTGGCCTATTTGTTAACTACAGGAACTGAAATGGAGGAAGAGGCAAATGGAGTGAAGGTGTAACATTTCCATCAATGGCCAAGGCACTTCAATAGATGGACCTCATGTATCATTTTAATGATATAAGACACAATGTCCTTCATTAGAAGGATATTCCATTTTTAGCACTTGCACAATAAACACATTGTTATAGTGCTGTGCAGTTATCTCTGACCTTACCCTCACTGAAGAATTCAATTTGATTCAAAGCTTTATTTTTATTTGTGCATAACTGATACGGCTAAAAGATTTTAATTTAAAAAGTCATTGAATGTTTTTCTTCGAGACTCCAATATTTAAATATCTGCAACTGAAGCAGAGAACCTTTTTTTAAGTTCGATCTTAAAGATCTACCTTTAATGCCTGTGCTCTGCAGTTTCAAGGGCCTAGTTTCTATGGCAACACATTATAGTGCTTGCTGTTTTTGTTAAGAGGTGCTCTGAGCACCAGCACACATTTAGAGTTGGCAGTAACAGAGATCCATTTTCCCCGAAAGTTTCTTCCATTCCCCGTTCCTCCTTAACCTTTGCTATCAGGAAATTCCATGGGTGTTGGCCTCATTCAGAACAATCTGTTTTCATAAGACAGCTTAAGACAGTAACGTTTGGGCATGCTATTCGACTATGGAAAGCATCACACCAAACCTGTAATAGATATCACTGAACAGCGATTCAGTGTGGGATTGGTAGCTGACACTCAGTAACACACTTTTCTTCCAACTCTGGTCTTAACGGACAATGCAAAATTAGAATCAGAAGATATCATTCTGCCCATCATGTCAGTTCCAGCTACCAACTGGTCTCACTCTCTGTCTTTCGCCATGGCCATTCAATTGTCTTTTTCTTCTTTAAGTATTTATTCCATTTTTATTCAATAGTCATCACCTTCTACCATTTTTCAGGTGATGAATCCCAGATGATGGAAACTTACCACCAAGTTAAAACATCCCTGTTTGCCCAATGCCTTAAAATCTAGGTCTGTCAGCAAAACAGCTTCTCCTCATTTACTCAGTTCAGCCCCTCAAAACTAAAACTTGTGCTTTATGAAATGGAACACTTTAGGAAAGCAGGATTAACCAGACCTTCAAAATATATTTAAAGATTAAAATCTATTTTGAACTTAAAAAACATTAACTGGCCTGATGGCTTAGGGATTAGCTGTTCCACTTGGGATGGAACTGAGTCATATTGAGCAAGAAGGTGCCTGTTTATTCCCTTGTGCACGCTGAGCTCACTGATCTCTGTTGGTGCTGTAGAGGGGATCTACATTTAGCCCCACTGGTATTGAGTGAGGGAGGAGTTGAAGACTATAGAGAATTCCTCAGGGATTTTGTTATTGCCACTAATCACAGTATCAAGGCACTGCAGAGTGGAACATGAGGTTTGGCATCAGGTTGAATTTTACTGCATCTTCTGTAAAAGTTAATTCATTATGTTTCAGAACATAGAACATTACAGCGCAGTACAGGCCCTTCGGCCCTCGATGTTGCGCTTTTAGAATGTACTTTTACTAATTTTATGAATGATGAATACTTTGGGACATTGGTTTGGGTGTCCAAATTTTAACCTTGGTCCCTATTCCTCATAATTATCTACTGACTTCTGCCAGGATAACAGCATTTATAAACAGCAGAGGAGTGCAGTTGCTAACAGCCTTCAAGGTTGGACAACTCGTACACTCCAGGACCACAAATGAAGTACAGTCACTGAGGTGAGTCACCAGAGTGCAGTCAGATCCCATATCTTCTGTGGCTCGAACAGAGGGGCTGGAGAGGAGGGGGACAATTTCCCCGGTGAAAAGAAAGGGCACAATTTATATGCTATTGGGTTTATAACCAAACTCAGATTAGTGTAGTTCAAGTAAACCATAAAGATGGGACCCAAATTTTTGTTATAATGATGCACCATTTTGAGCCCAGTCAGTGCCCAATGAACCGTCTGTGAAGAAATATTGAAAATGAAAACCAAGCACAAAAGATCAATTTCTCTGTCACTCTTGCATATTGTTGTGCAAATATTTAATAATTTTAAAGATTTCAAGTTATTGCCATGATTTAGAAACAAGATTTTGAGCTTTTGTTGCTTGCTCTTCTTCCTATCCTTCATCTCATCGTCTTGCTCCTGTTTAGTTTTAGTTTAACAAAATAGGGTGAGACATTGATAAATGCCTTTCCCCACCGTGTAAAAGCAACACGTTCTTATGTACATTATAAATGTCGCAATTGCCAATAGTTAGTGCCATGAGAACAATTATAACCACCTTGTATATGGATTGCAACATGTATACAGCGCACCCTCCTAATCTTTCAACAACTCATTAGGTTTAGAATTAATGACAAGCAAAAAGAGAACAGGCTGGGAACAGACAGCCGAGCTATTAAGGAGAAGCAGCTCCACCTGGAACAGAGAGAGCAGCCTTCAAGTCGATGGTGGGAAGCTAAAAGAAAGGATGGTAGGGGGGTGTTGGAGGGGAACTTCTCCTGGCTGCTGTGAGCAATCATTTCTAATTTTAGAGAGAATGAACAGCTGTTTTACGGTGTCTCATAAAATGAGAGTTATCACACTTTGCAGGAGAAACCAATCAAGAGTTCCTGACAGACTTATCACGGAGATTTGAAATGAGGGTGACATCTGTTTTTGGAAGTTGGGTGTCAGCACCAACAAATTGTGACTGCGGCGTGACGCGGAATTATAAGCCTCAATCAAGTCACATTTCTGTGTGACACGTGCTTAATTGTTTCAATTTGAAATCTGGCAAAATGGATTTGTGAAGCAAATCAATCAACGCCTCATTTTGCTGGCCTCGGATTTGCAGATTACAGTGCTGCCCTTAATAAGGCAGGTCCTTTACTGCAGCTAAAGCAGGGCTCGAGTGCTGAGTTCACCAACACATTCTCAAGGGCAATGAGGCAAGGACAATCAATGCTGGCGAGACCGGCAACACCCCCCAGCCCAGGAACATCATAAAACTAAAAGTCGTAGATTGTTACGATGATTAATAGCTGTTACAGAATGCACTGCCCGAAAGAATGGAGGAAGCAGCTTCCAGAATATAGTTCGAAAGAGATTTGGATCAATAGTGGAATGGGAAAGTAATTACACAGCTATGTGGAAAGAGCTGAGGACTGGACTAATTGAATAAATTTTCCAAAAAGCCAGCATAGTCCCACTTGGCCAAGTGGTCTTCCTGTGAGCACTGTCCCAATGATTGTCCTTGGTTTGAGAATTCAGCTGAGTCAATGCTGGATTCTAAAAGTATTATTATTACTGTTTAACAGATCAATTTAGCAGATTACAAAAACTTGGATCAAGGCTTCTAAATTACTATGAATAAAACTCCAAAAAAAGGAAAGAACTTGCATTTATAAAGAGCCTTCCATAACTTTATAGCTAATAAAGTACATTTTTTGAAATGTAGCTATTGTTGTAATGATGGGAAGATGGCAGCCAATTTGTCCACAGCAAGCTTGTAAAAGCAGCAATGTATTAAAATTAGTTAGCCTGCTATAGTAATACAGGTTGGAGGGTAAATATTGTTCAGGCCACTGAGGAGAACTCCCCTGCTCTTCCTCAATATACTTATGGGATTAGAATGTCAGAAGGAGCCTTAGTTTAATGTTTCATCTGAAAGCTGGCCTGTAGCCTCCAACTGTAGGACTTGAAGTTATGACCTTCTGACCCAATAGGCAAAGCACTATTAGACAGTAGACAATAGACAATAGGTACAGGAGTAGGCCATTCTGCCCTTCGAGCCTGCACCACCATTCAATATGATTATGGCTGATCATCCTTAATCAGTATCCTGTTCCTGCCTTATCTCCATAACCCTTGATTCCACTATCCTTGAGAGCTCTATCCAACTCTTTCTTAAATGAATCCAGAAACTGGGCCTTCACTGCCCTCTGGGGCAGAGCATTCCACACAGCCACCACCTCTCTGAGTGAAGACGTTTCTCCTCATCTCTGTCCTAAATGGTCTACCCTGTATTTTTAAGCTGTGTCCTCAGGTTCGGCACTCACCCATCAGTAGAAACATATTCCCTGCCGCCAGAGTGTCCAATCCTTTAATAATCTTATATGTCTCAATCAGATCCCCTCTCAGTTTTCTAAACCTCAAGGGTATACAAGCCCAGTCGCTCCAGTCTTTCAGCGTAAGGTAGTCCCGCCATTCCAGGAATTGACCTCGTGAATCTACGCTGCACTCCCTCAATAGTCAGAATGTCTTTCCTCAAATTTGGAGACCAAAGCTGCACACAGTACTCCAGGTGTGGTCTCACCAGGGCCCTGTACAGCTGTAGAAGAACCTCCTTGCTTCTATACTCAACCCCTCTTGTTATGAAGGCCAGCATGCTATTAGCCTTCTTCACTACCTGCTGTACCTGCATGCTTACCTTCATTGACTGGTGTACAAGAACACCCAGATCTCTTTGTACCACCCCTTTACCTAAATTGATTCCATTTAGGTAGTAATCTGCCTTTCTGTTCTTGCCACCAAAGTGGATAACCATACATTTATCCACATTAAACTGCATCTGCCATGCATCTGACCACTCACCTAGCCTGTCCAGGTCACCCTGTAAGCTCCTAACATCCTCCTCACATTTCACCCTGCCACCCAGCTTAGTATCATTAGCAAATTTGCTAATGTTATTACTAATACCATCTTCTATATTATTAATATATATTGTAAAATGCTGCGGTCCCAGTACTGACCCCTGCGGTACCCGACTGGTCACAGCCTACCATTCCGAAATGGAGCCGTTTATCACTACTCTGTGTTTCCTAACAGCCAACCAACTTTCAATCCAAGTTAGTACTTTGCCCCCAATACCATGCGCCCTAATTTTGCTCACTAACCTCCTATGTGGGACTTTATCAAAAGCTTTCTGAAAGTCCAGGTACACTACATCTACTGGATCTCCCTCGTCCATCTTCAGAGTTACATCCTCAAAAAATTCCAGAAGATTAGTCAAGCATGATTTCCCCTTCATAAATCCATGCTGACTCTGACCTATCCTGTTACTACTATCCAGATGTGTTATAATTTCATCCTTTATAATAGACTCCAGCATCTTTCCCAACACTGAGGTCAGACTAACTGGTCTATAATTTCCTGCTTTCTCTCTCCCACCTTTCTTAAAAAGTGGAACATTAGCCACCCTCCAATCCGCAGGAACTGATCCTGAATCTATCGAACTCTGGAAAATAAATCACCAACGCATCCACGATTTCTCGAGCCACCTCCTTCAGTACCCTGGGATGTAGACCATCAGGCCCTGGGGACTTATCAACCTATAGACCTAACAGTCTCTCCAACACCAATTCCTGGCAAATATAAATTCTCTTAAGTTCAGGTCCTTCAGCCACTGTTACCTCAGGGAGATTGCTTGTGTCTTCCCCAGTGAACACAGATCTGAAGTACCAATTCAACTCTTCTGCCATTTCTTTGTTCCCCGTAATATATTCCCCTGTTTGGTTTCAAGGGCCAAATTTTAGTCTTAACCATTTTTTTGCCTTTCACATACCTAAAAAAGCTTTTACTAGCCTCCTTTATATTTTTGGCCAGTTTACCTTCGTACCTCATTTTTTCTCTGCATATTTCCTTCTTAGTAATCCTCTGTTGTTCTTCAAAAGCTTCCCAGTCCTCCGTTTTCCCCTTATCTTTGCTATGTTATACTTTTTCTCTTTTAACTTTATATGTTTCTTAACTTCCCTCGTCAGCCACGGCCACCCATGCCTCCTCCTAGGATCTTTCTTCCTTTTTGGAATGAACTGATCCTGCATCTTCTGCATTATACACAGAAATATCCGCCATTGTTCCTCCACTGTCATCCCTGCTAAGGTATTGCACCATTGAACTTTGGCCAGCTCCACCCTCATAGCTCCATAGTTCCCTTTATTCAACAGAAATATTGTCACTTCCAATTGTACTCTCTCCCTCTCAAATTGCAGATTGAAGCTTATTGTATTATGGTCACTATTCCCAATGGCTCCTTCACTTTGAGGTCCCTGATCAATTCTGGTTCGTTGCACAATACCAGATCCAGAATTGCCTTCTCCCTGGTAGGCTCCAGCACCAGCTGTCCTAAGAATCCATCTCGGAGGCACTCCACAAAGTCTCTTTCTTGAGGTCCAATACCATCCTGATTCTCCCAGTCTACCTGCATGTTGAAATTCCCCATAACAACTGTAGTAACATCTTTGCGACAGGCCAATTTCAGCTCCTGATTCAACTTACATCCAACATCCAGACTACTGTTTGGGGGCCTATAGATAACTCCCAAGAGGGTCTTTTTACCCGTTGAATTTCTCAGCTCTATCCACACTGACTCTGCATCCCGTGATTCTAGGTCCCCCCGCGCAAGGGGCTGAATATCATCCCTTACCAACATGGCCAGCCCACCCCCTCTGCCCGTCAGTCTGTCCTTACGATAGCACGTGTAGCCTTGAATATTCATTTCCCAGGCCCCGTCCACTTGAAGCCATGTCTCAGTTATCCCCATAATATCATATCTGCCAATTTCCAAAAGAGCCTCAAGCTCATCCATCTTATTTCTAATGTTTCGTGCATTCATGTATAGTATTTTTAATTTGTTACTGCCCTCACCCTTCCCATCAACTCCTATTTCACTCAACCTTACAATATGATCCCTTTTTGCACAGCTAACATGTTAAATACATTGTTGCGCAGTAACTACACACACCTCAAACCCTAAGTAACCTTTGGTGGTAGAAGCATAGTTTACACAAAAAGGATTGGGCCAGGGGCCCTAACCAACAGCAAATCTTTCTCCACAACAGATTATTGGCTTCAAATGTTCCCTAAAGGATTAACTTTCCACGACTTCTGCTTTTGGTCCATGCTTCCTGAGCATGACCTTCTATTTTAAATCTGTCAGTCACAAAGAGACTGAAGGCAGGTGTAATGTCCAACATTGTCCCTATCCCAAGGGAGAGTTCTGTGCCAGGGACTTTAATTGGGAATTGCTGTCCATAGCTCTTAGCCAACTGGCTCTATTTACAAGGTCACTGGAGCAGATATTTATGCTGCTCCTATTGGAGAGGATGAATTCTGTACACATGTCCATAACCAGATGGGTTCACGATATTTGTTAATCTGAATAGAAAATTATTTCTGTGTTCTGACAGTGGAAACAGCAGATGGTGAGGGAGAGCAGTGCATTCAGCAAAAACGTGAGCTTACTTCAACTTGACTGGTTTGATGGGATTGAGCTGCAGATAGTTTCAAATCAGCTTAATTGTAGAATGATACAGCACTGCAGGAGGGAGTATTCTGCACATCATGCCTATGCTGGCTTTAACAAAGAACTAACTAATTTGTCCCACTACCTTGCTCTTTCCCGTAGTCCCGCAAACTTTCTTATTTTCAAACCAATTCCCCTAATTTTCAAATTACTGCTGAATCCAGTTCCACACCCTACCAAGCAGCGCATTCCAGATCAGAACAACTCACTGCATAATATATTTCTTTGCATCTCTCATCTTGCTCCCTTCTCCAACTTTCTTTAAATCTGTGTAATCTGTTTGGCACTTCGCTGTCAATTTTTTCCTACTAGTTCAATCAAAACCCTTAAATTCTTAGATGCCCCCTCAGTTTTTTTGCTCCAAAGAGGACACTCCCAGTCTCTCCGGGTAACTGAAGCCCCTCATCCCTGGTGTCTTTCTACCACATCTCCTCTCCCGGTTTCTCTTTTCTGCAGAGAGTCAAGTTGCCAGTCAGTGAATGAAACTAAAGTTACTGGGGTACTGTCAACAGCAGGAAACATGGCTTGAGGTTTAGCTTGGAGCTGAGGAGGTGACAGGCAGCAAGAGCAGAAGTGAAGAGAAGCTCTGTAACCCAGCCAGGTTTGCTTGGCTGAGCTGGACCTGAAGATACAAATAAGCAGCTGGCTAGTCTTGCTTCCAAACACCATCATCCAATTACTGCACAGACATTATTGTTGGGCTTCAGGCAGTAGACAATTTGTCAGTGATTCTCCTGACCTCAGGAATAGTGGCTCCTCTTTCCATTTGTCAATTTACAAGCCTCAGTACTGAGTCCAGCAATTATATATCTTAATAACTGTTTTATCTTTCTTGCACAACATGTAAAATGATTGCAGTTTCTCTGGTTCCATATTTAGTTCCCATATTTCACACCAACATTCTGGTAAAACGTCACAGACCTGAAATGTTAACTCGATGTTTCTCTGTCCACAGATGTTGCCCAAAATGCTGAGTATTTTCAGCATCTTTTATGGAGTCATTGAAATATGCAGCGCTGAAACAGACCCTTCGGTCCAACTCTTCCATGCCGATCAGATATCCTAAATTAATCTAGTCCCATTTATTAGCATTTAACCCATATCCCTCTAAACTCTTCCTATTCATATACCCATGCAGATGTTTTCTAAATGTTGTGATTGTACCAGCCTCCACCACCAACTTTGTCAGCTCATTCCATCGACACACCACCCTCGGCATGTATTTATTTCAGATGTTGAGCTTTTTGTCATTACACAGTGTCACTTTTACAGCACTTTGTGTGACACTAGCAGCTCTCTGATAACTGGCCCAAGTGCAATGTCAGCATGGTATTTCACTGCACAGGGTCAATGCTCAACCGGCCTTGCAGGACACTGTGATCAATTATACAACCCCAGTCTAAAGGACAGCAGCTAACCCACTCGGAGTGATCTCCTATCCTATGATCTGGATTTAACCACTGCACCATTTCAGAGAATAATTTGAACACAACCGGCTGTAATACGTGGAGACATTCTGCAACATTCAATTGCACAGATTGTAATGCATTTCAGGGACCTGGATTTTGAACGCAAATATTGGGCCCAGCTGGAAAGGAACTGTGCACATCAGTTAAAGACAGAATCAGCACAAAATTCTGAGGGACTACCTCATGTGCAAGTCTGCAACACAGAATGAGGCAGGAAATCGGGCCAAAGGTAGGTCAAAATAAAGTGCACACTTGTTTAGCCAACTCTTGGGCTGCAAATAGGGATCCAGATTCCAACACACACTGAATTAGCAACAGGCTGTACATTTAAATGCAAATGTGATTTGTTTCCTGTCTGCTTTTGACAGATGCCAGGGGTCAAATCCCATCTTTACGTTCAAATGTGCCGGCTCCTGATAAGAAACATTCACCTCCCGTTATAACATGGCAAGCAGGATATCATCACTCAGGCGGGTTAGCTGTCGTAATTACATCAGCACACTCCAGTGCAGTCAGCCCCCAAGAAATTAGACAGCAGATACATTAAAACCTGAAACCAATTTATATACTGCAGCTACAACACTGGCCTTGGGTTTCAACAAAACACATTCAGAAAGCTTCAAAATGATTGATTCCTTTTTTTCCCATCTATAACTTTCCTGAGGGATAAACACATTTCAAGTTTAAACAGAGCAGAATTGTAACTTGCTTCTCACCAAGCAATGCTGCCTCCTGGTCCAGGAACAGCTCAAATTCAACATTCTTATCTTTGTCATTTGAACTTTGTACCTCCACAACCTCTGCCAACCCAGGAAATTAGGGGATCTGGGAACAGTGTGGGCAGGCGGAGACAAGTTAGATGAACAGCCAATACGTTGCTGACTGGTGGTTAAAACTTGAGGGACCAAATGTCCAAGTCTAGCTTACATTTCTCACCTCCTTATGACTCGACAATATCTGCGTCTGTCCAATTTGGGCCTTTTCTCAATCCACCATGCTTTCTTCAGCCTGTGCCTTAAGTTCTGGAATTTCATCCCTTACTCTCGCTGGACCTTCCCTGTATTTGTAACAGCAACTAGGAATTTCAAAGACAAAATTGAAATTGCTGGAGAAACTCAGCAGGTCTAGCAGCATCTATGGTAAGGAAGTAGAGTTAATATTTCACGCCCTGAGACTCTTCATCAGAGCTCCTAGTGCCTTGAAAGAAATGGCATTTATGCTGAAGCCAAAGTGGAGAGCGGAGAGGAGAGGTGAATGGATATGTGCAGACGAAAAACAAAAAATGCTGGAAATCACAGTGGGTCAGCCAGCATCTGTGGAGAGCGAGCGAGCTAATGTTTTAGGTCTTGATGACTCTTCATCATGAAGTGTGTGTGTGTGTGTGGGGGGGGGGGGGGGGGGCAGCATTTTTACAATAGCGTGGGGGAGAAAGGGTGCTGATAGTGCAGATTAAGCGATTGGAATGTAGAATGGCAGAACAATAGTGTGTTTTGCTGCCAAACTGGGAAACAAAAGAGATGGTCCCACTGGAGTAGGGGGGAGGCGAGAGAGTTCATGGTGACAGAGGATGCAACAAGTAAAGCTGAAAGAAAGGGAAGAAATGGGAGTGAGTTCACAATCTGAATGTGTTGAACTCAATATTAAGGTCAGAAGGTTGTAAAGTGCCAAATCTGAAAAATGAGATGTTGTTCCTCCAATTTGCACTGTGATTTACTGGAGCATTGCTGCATGCCGAGGACAGACCAGTAGGCATGCGAAGAGGACGCTGTGTTAAAATGACCAGCTACAGGGAGGTCAGAGTCAGGCTTGTGCACAGACTGGAGATGTTCTGCAAAGCAGTCACCCAGTAAGTGGCAACAGAGCCCAGAGAGAGAGAGACGTGAAAGGGGTAATAAACAAGGGCGTTATGGATAGTAGGCCAGGACAGAAGAAAGGCTGAATAAGTATTAATAAGAGCCAAGAGTGAGAAAGTGGGTGAACTACGCTGATTGCAACCCATATTATGTGATAATGGGCTTAGGACCATGTGGGAATGGGTGACTGTGCTCAAAGCATCCCATGTCATAACAGAATCGGGTGTGTGTGTGTGTGTGTGGGGGGGGGGTTGAAAAACCTACACGGATGGAATTAGGCTCTGAAGTTATTTTCATTTAGAGTTTTATAGTGCCTTCAATGTATTTTAATAGAACTACTCCAAAATGCTTCACTAGAGCATCATAAAGCATATAGTCAGAGGTGCGCAAGAGATACAATAATGAAAACAAATACCTTGGATATTTATAGTGCTGGAGGAAATTAAAGAGGGGAACGACAAGGCCATGGAGGTATCTGAAAGCAAGAATGAAAATTTTGAAATTCAGACGTGGGTCAACCTGTACAATGTAGGTTAGTGAGAACAAGGTGATTAGTGAACAGGATTTGGAGTGCGTAAGGTCATCAGATCTCAAGTTTAAGGAGGGTAGTATGTGGAAAACCAGCCAGCTTTGTTGAAATAGCCTGGCCCAGAGGTATCAAAGGGATGAATTAGAGGTCTAATAGCAGATGAGCTCAGACAGGGGCCAAGCTGAGAGTTGTTAGAGAGGTGAAAATAGATGGACTTAGTGATGGCCTGGATGTGTGAGTAGAACTTCATTGGAAATCAAATATGACACCAAAGTTTGGAGTAATCTGTTTGATAGCTAGTGAATGGGGATTAAGACTGATACAACAGTTTCCCAAATTCTAATTGGAAGATATTTCTGCTCATCCAGTATTGGATGTCAGATAATCAATCTGACAAATTAGTATCAGTAGAGAGTCAAGAGTGATAATGAGTTACAGCTGAGAGTTGCCATTGTACATGTGAAAGCTAGTACTGCCCTTTTGGAAGATATTTCCAAGGGCAGTCAAAAATAGACAAATAGATGGCCAAGGATACGTTCTTATGGGAAAGCAGAGGTCACTGGATTACCCCAATCTCTCAGCCCTTCATTCCTTACTAAACAGGAGCAGATTTTCTTGAGCTATTCCTGCTAATTTAACCAGTGCCCAAAGCTCAGAAAAGTGGATGAATTCCTTTAATCCTATCCAGACATGTGAACAGGCTGATTCAGAAATATTAGACATGGATATTATAGTTTTGCAGAATCCAACATACATTTATTATAACCAATTATTGTATGCAAACAGTGCATTCCTTAGCTAGGTGGATTAACCATGGTAAGTGCGAGGTTGCAGTGGGATATTCTTTGGTGGGCTGGTGCAGACTCAAAAGGGCTGATGACCTCTTTCTGCACACGAGGAGCCGGTGTTGGACTGGGGTGGACAAAGTTAAAAATCACACGACACCAGATTATAGTCCAACAGGTTTACTTAGAAGCACCAGCTTTCGGAGCGCCGCTCCTTCATCGGTAGCTGTGATGAACTACCTGAAGGAGCAGCGCTCTGAAAGCTAGTGCTTCCAAATAAACCTGTCGGACTATAAATTGGTGTCATGTGATTTTTAACTCATTCTGCACTGTAGGGATTCTAGCATTCCACAATTCACATAAGCATCTGGGCTAATATTAAGCTATTAGACGACAACAGAAGAACATGTTTCCAGTTGAGTGTTATGTTTCAAGCGATCAAAGCTAAAATGGAGTCTGACATCTTCATACCCTCAGCTCTCATTCTGTGATGTAATGGCGATATCATGAGTTTGTTTCTTAAAGGCATACTGACTTTGAGACATAACCTAGCACTGTTTATATCTGATTTTAAAGGCAGCACCTTTCACAGTATAGCACTTCCCCAGTATTACAATGCATTGTCAGTCTAGACTATGTATCTGGATTTAACCCAGGACTTTCTGACTCTGAGGTGAGCATGCTCTGAAAGGTGCGCTGACTCCTAAAAACTGAACATTGGTTCAGAGAATGAAGCAAATGATCTCTAAAGATTGACACCTGTATTAAAAACTACCATAAAAAACTTTTTCATTGATTTATTGTCATGTGTCCCAAAGTACAATGAAAAGTTTTGTTTATGAGCAGCACAGGCAGATCAGAGTAAGCAAGGATGTACAAATGAAAAAGACTTAGAGGCATATAGGTTACATTGCACACGGCATGCGCTAGGCAAGATCAACGTTAACAAGATTAGCATTATTTGAGGCAACAGAATCCATTCATCATCACTCTAGTAACGGCCGGGAAGAAGCTGTTCCTGAACCTGCTGGATCTTCTAGGTAAAAACAATGACTGCAGATGCTGGAAACCAGATTCTGGATTAGTGGTGCTGGAAGAGCACAGCAGTTCAGGCAGCATCCAAGGAGCAGCGTATCTTGTATCTTCTGCCTGACACAAGAGGTTGGAGGAGATCATTGGTTCGATGGGTCTTTAATGATGTTGGCAGACTTTCTGTAGCAGCGAGGCATGTGAATGGAGGCCATAGATGGAAGGTTGGCTTCCGTGACGGTCTGCGCTGTTGTTTCTTACAGTCCTGGGGAGAGAAATTGCCGTACCTGGCTGTTATGTACCCAGACAGTATGTATGCTTTCAATGGTGCATCTGTACAAGTGAGTGAGGGTCCTTATGGACATGCCAAATTTCCTGAGCAGCCTGAGGTAGAGGCGTTGTTGTGCCTTGTTGACGATCGCATCTACGTGGGAAGTCCAGGATAGGTTTTCAGTTATTGTCACTCCAAGGAACTTGATGCATTCTACCCTCTCAACCTCAGTTCCATTGATGCACATGGAGGCACGTGGTTCTGCTTTCTGTCTGAAGTCAATGGTCAGTTCTCCTGTTTTGCCGACATTGAGAGAGAGGTTGTTCTCATTGCACCACCAAGCCCTTTATCTCCCTTCGGTATTTTGGCTCATCATTGTCTGATATCTGTCCTACCACAATGGTGCCATCGGCAAAGTTGTAGATGATGTTCATTTGGAATTTGGCAACAGTCGTGGGTGGACATGGACTACAGTAGGTGGCTGAGAACACATCCGTGGTGGGTATTACTGTGGAGATAGTGCAGTTACCTATCTTCATTGATTGTAGTCTGTGGGTCAGAAAGCTGAGGATCTCTTTGCAGAGGGCGGAGCCAAGACCAAGTTCACGGAGTTTTGAGATCAGTCTAGATGGGATAATGGCATTACCGGCGGAACTGTAGTCAATGTGCAGGAGTCTGACACAGATGTCTTTGTATCATGACAGGCCAAATTTGGAAATTGATGTTGTTAATTCTAAACTTATGTCAACAAGGTAATACGATCCTGAAGAATTAGGCTGAGAGGACTATTCTCCTATACAGTATGAATGCAGGGTAACAAAGTCTCAGCAGACCTATCAATAGGGCAGAGTCTTGGTGGGTTTGATTTCCCACAGAATGTGTAGTCTATATGGCATCTGGATCCAATTGTGTTTGAACTCTTATTTTGGAAGACAAAAAGATCGGGATATTGCATGGACAGAGTTCTGGTTTTGGATGGAATCAACAAGTTAAAGATTGTAATCTTCCCCCCCTGCTCCCACAGATGGAAATCTGGCATTCTTATACAGCGTGACCTATACGTGAATCCAGACCCATAGCAATGTAGTTGACTCATAGCTGTCCTCTTTTTTTCAAAAAGGGCACTACACTGAGGAACTGTTCCAGTGATGTCCCGTGGCTGAGATGGCGAGCAACCAAACCATCATCTTCATGGCTAGAAACGTCTAGATTCCCCTGGTTCCCAACCACTCACGTTTTGCTAGGATTTATTGATGCCAAACTTGATATAAATGGCTGTCACACTCAATTCAATTCTGGAGTTAAGCTCTTTTGTCCGTGTTTGGGCCAAGGTTATAATGAGATGAGAAGCTGAGTGGCCCTGAGTAACAGTCCCTTGTTGACAACCTATTTCATCAGTTTGCAGATGACTGGGGAGATAGTGGCAAAGTGGCAATGTCACTGGATTCATAATGCAGAGGTCCAGGACACAAGTTCAAATCCCATCACGGTCCTGTTAATAAAACGGGACTACATTTCCAGTCTCAGTAATGGTGACCATGAAACAGTCATTGATTGAGGTGGAAACACATTTGATTGCCATCCTTACCACAACTGACCTATATGTGACTCCAGACCCACAGTGAGTTTGTTGACTTTTAACTGCCCAGTGAAACGACTGAGGAAGATACTCAGTTCAGTGCAATGAGGGTTGGGCAACAAATAATGGTTTTAGCAGTGAGGCTCACATCCAATGAAAAAAATAAAGAATGTTTGAAAGTAGATCAATAAGGCATAATTGAATAGACTGAATTTGTCCTCTGCTTTTGACAGAACATACTTGGACAAACCTCCACATCAATGTGTAGTTATCAGTGTTCAACTACTTGGCTCGGGTCTCATTATCTACGATCTTTATGACCTCTCACCTGCTGCTTTGCAGATTTCAATAAAGCTCCAAACTTATAGGTTTTCATTAACCATGAATCAAATTATCTTTGTTCCACATACAGTCATAAAGATGTACAGCACGGAAACAGACTCTTCAGTCCAACTCGTCCATGCCAACCACATATCCGAATCTAATCTAGTCCCATTTGCCAGCATTTGGCCCACACCTCTCTAAACCCTTCCTACTCATATCCCCATCCAGATGCCTTTAAAATGCTGCAATGACCAGGCTCCACCACTTCCTTTGGCAGCTCATTACATACAACACCCTTTGCATGAAAAAGTTGCCCCTTAGGTCTCTTTTATATCTTGCCCCCTCACCCTAAACCTATGCCCTCTAGTTCAGGACTCCTCCGCCCCAGGGAAAAGACTTAGTCTATCTAACCTAATCATACCCCTCATGGTTTTACAAACCTCTGTAAGGTCACCCCTTAGCCTCCGACTCTCCAGCCTCAGCCTATTCAGCCTCTCCCAACAGCACAAATCCTGCAACCCTGGCAACATCCTTGTAAATCTTTTCTGAACCCTTTCAAGTTTCACAACATCCTTCTGATAGACCAGAATTGCACACAATATTCCAAAAGTGGCCTAACCAATGTCCTGCACAGCCGCAACATGACCTCCCAACTCCTATACTCAATACTCTGACCAATAAAGGAAAGCATACCAAACGCCTTCTTCACTATCCTATCTACCTGCGACTCTACTTTCAACGAGCCATGGACCCGCACCCCAAGGTGTCCTTGTTCAGCAATACTCCCCAGGGCCTTACCATTAAGTGTATGACTACAGCTCTGATTTACTTATCTAAATTGCAGCAACTTGCATTTATCTAAATTAAACTCCATCTGCCTCAGCCCATTGGCCCGTTGTACTCTGAGGTAATCTTTGCTGTCCACTACACCTCCAATTTTACTGTCATCTGCAAACTTACTAACCATACCTCCTATATTCACATCCAAAATCAATGATATAAAAGACGCAAAGTAGCAGACCCATCATTGATCCTTGTGGCAGTCCACTACTGACGGGCCTCCAGTCTGAAAAACAACCCTCCACCACCACCCTCTGACTTCTACCTTTGAACCAGTTCTGTATCCAAATGGCTAGTTCTCCCTGTATTCCATGAGATCTAATCTTGTTAACCAATCTCACATGAGGAACCTTGTCGAATGCCTTACTGAAGTCCATACAGATCATGTCTACTGCTCTGCTCTCATCAATCCTCTTCAGTACTTCTTCAAAAAAACTCAATCAAGTTTGTGAGACATGATTTCCCACACACAAAGCCAAGCTGACTATCCCTTATCAGTTCTTGCCTTGTTCTTGATCCTGTGGCAGCTGGGGGAATTCCAATCATTAACTTTCTGGTTCCATCCAAAGTGGGAATCTATTCCATAATATCCCCATTCCTGTCATCTTCCAACCTCGACACTGCAGCCAAAAAGGCTGAAAATCCAAAGACTTTTGAATGTAATGGCAGATAGCTGATCGAATCCAATGAATGCAGGAGGGATTTTGCACTTACAAATTGCCGCCTTTAGTTAGAAACATTGCATCACAGGAATAAAAGAAACACAACAATTATTAATGAAAACTAAATCTGCAATACTAAATCTCTTATGCCCAGACAGAATAATCTTTCTAAATAGAATCAAAGAATGATCCATCCGCAAGGAGACTGTTCATCCCACAGTGTTTATGCTGGCCCCGTGAGCATACCATCATCTCATTCCTTAGCTCTTGCCCTTTAGCCCAGTTAATATCTCTCCAACAAGTATTTATCTAGTTCCTGTCAGAAGTTAGTACTGAATCTGCTTCGACCATTTTTGCCTGCAATAAATTCCAGATCAGAACCAGAGTAAAATAAATTCTCATCAGCTGACTTTTACCATTTATCTAAAGTCCGTGTCTGGCGAACCCATCTGCAAATGGAAAGAATTTTCTCATCAATTCAATCAAAATCTTTCATGATTTTGAATATTTCTACTAAATCCAGATCGCTGCTCCCCCACCGCCCACCACCTTTTCTGCTCTAAGGACGAAAATCCCAGTTCTGTTAATAATCTCCATGGAATCAAAAACAAAGGCACAAAGAGGTTGAAAATAGAATTGGAAGGGTGCCTCAGACTGACAGCTAGTGGACAGATGAGCTTTCGATAGATCAAATTGTCCTTTCTCGTTCTTGACTGCTTATCTGATTTCTAAACAGCTGAAACTGCTGACTATTACTAATGGAATAAAGGACAATACAAAGAGAGAGAGAGAGCAAGGAACAGAGCAAGTAGACTGTAATCAGAAGCAATGTCAAAGCTTGCAAAAGTGAATTAATTCTGTTAAGGAGTCTTGACTGACTTTACATTACAGCCAGGAATTTTCTGTCAGCTGCTACGAATATTATAGTGGGAATCTTTCTAAGTAATGATGTTTTAGCATGTTAAATTAGGATTCGTTTGGTTTTGTTTTTGTCTGATCTCAGTTTGTCTGGGAATAGTGACAGCCATGCAGAACATTCACTGAAAGGCATTAAATGTCACCCAGTGAGCTGCAGCATTCAGCCCCGTGAGGTGTGATTCTACAGGATTAGCCTGTGCTATTTCCATATACGGGCAGAGCACAGATCGAATTGCCTGAATGTGTCCATAGGGCATCATCTGGAACTGAACTGGTTCTGGAAAGACTTCAACAGGAATGGCTGGTGTGGACAATGGCAAGGTCAATGATAAAGGGACAGGAATATCACCAGACTGATTTTGGGATTAGGGTTAAGCACTGCTTTGAGTATAACCTGTACATGTAAATGAATGCAGAGTTAACAAGAAGACAAAAGGAGGACATATCTAAATCAGAAGCAACTGAAGGTGGTGGAACTATCTAAAAGGGCTTCATAGGCATTTTGTACTTAGAGATGTGAACATCTACTAAGCTACCAAGCAGTGTAAGGTAGGTTCACAGTCGATACATTTGCGTGTGCTGAAGCTACATATATTAATATAAAAGGTGCCAATCTTTGCAGATAGCAAGAACTATGTCTATTTTAATGCAACAGGCACTATGTCTATTTTAATGCAACAGAGTGGCAAAGGAAAACACTTTTGGCCACAAGTCCACCACAGAGCGGTCAGCACGTAACATTCTCGCAAGGGTTAATCCTGTCGGGTAGTTCCCCCAGCAGATTGTTAAAGTCACTTGGCAGAATGCCTCATCACCAGAAATTTCCACAAGCGCCAAGGTGTAATCTGGCTGGTGGCAAGCAGGGCATTATCCGTCAATCTTTCACATAAGCCCAGACTTTGTCTGTCATTGCACTCTATCCTTGAAGTGGCTGTAGTGGTGAGGAGACCATCACACAACTCCTTCTGCAACTTTTGCAAAGTAGGTCTAGAGAAAGATGCACTGGTTTTTGTCGAGGTTTATTCCAAACAGCTCCGTGACGCAGGACTCTGTGCTCTCCGGGCTTTTCCCCAGGATACACACAAGACAAACATCGAAACTCCTGGAGAACCATCAACTCAATCAAAGGAGCTCTTTAGACTGCCTGAAACATGTTGGTATGCTGGCTGTCCTTGACCAAGTGTTGCAGATTGGCACATTCTAAGGTCCAGGTCTATGTGCTGAGTGACAGACTAAAGCTTGGGTCAGCTGCCGCCAAAGCACAGTGGGGAAGAGCACCATCTAAGGTATTGCTGCTGAAATACAATTAGGGCCTATTTGAGCTACTGGGAATGCAAGTAGTTTCCTTTCATGTTTAGAACAAGCCTTCCTTGGTGTAACTGAATTGCAGCTCTAATAAGGAATGTCAAAATGCCACTGAGTTTTCTGCAAAGGCTGGATCTTTTGCACTTACTTATAATTTATGAACAAAGCATACTTGTTTACTTCTCAGGTTAATGCCTTAACCAGAGTCAATTGGTTTGTTTAAAATGTTAAAAAGGTATGACAGTTCACCACCAAGCATCGTTAACTGGTACATTCTCCATGGTAGTGCCTCTACCAAGTCCACTTGCCAACCACTTTACTCTCATACAGTAACAATATTGTTTCACAATTAATTTGGTTTTCTCGCAAGTTGTCCTGATGAAGGCAAGATGAAAACTTTGACAAAATGCGTCTTTTCTTAGCAATACTTTTAAAGATAGTTATTCATGGGACCGAGGTGTCACGAGCTGAGCCAGAATTTATTGCCCATTTCTAAATGTGGGTTGCTTTACCCTGGATGGTGCCAAGTTTCTTGAAAGTTGTTGGAGCTGCACCCATCCAGGCAAGTGGGGAGTATTCCAACACACTCCTGACTTATGCCTTGTACATGGTGGACAGGTTTTGGGGAGTCAAGAGACAGGTTTCTTGCTGTATGTTTCCTAGCCTCTGACCTGCTCTTGTAACCACAGTATTGACATGGCTAGTCCAGTTCAGTTTCCGGTCAATGGCAGCCCACGGAATGTTGCTGTAGGTGTGAATGTTTGCATGACCTGCCTGAAATTGCAGTCGGGTGAGAACAACACCTGGATAAGTGGTTCCTTTGTCGATATAAATGAGCAGTGCCATTTTGCCTTACATTGGCAACTTCTAGGGAGATACAATGATGATGTAATTAACTAGACCTCAATGGCTAGAATTGGACACATTAATCAAGGTGTGGTGTGAACAAGTAGAGACATTAGTGAAAGTGATAGAAAACAAGTCAGAGCAGGTAGCAATGAAACTGACCAATGCTCTGGACAGACCACATCTTAAATACTAGGTGCAGTTCTAGTCACCTTCATATGCTCGAAGCAGTGCAAAAATGTGACATAAGACTGATACCCAGAATTTGGAGGATACGTGAGAAATTTGGGCTTCAGAGCCTGATAAAGAGCCTCCTGAGAGATGATCTCATTCTGACATGTGATTGTTGAGAGACTGCAGAAAATTATTCTGTTTGTTCTTTTAAACTAAACTACAGGAAAAGCACAAGGGACACAGATTCAAACGTGGCATATAGTGATGTGAGAACTGAAATCAAGAAATTCTTCACACCTGAGACCTCAACCTCCAGAAAGAGCAGAAACTAAAATCCTACAATCATTTAGGAGCAAGAAATGCCATAAAATAGGCTGACTGGCCCTCTCTACCTATGAATATATTTTAAAAATAATGGATCGAGAAATTTTCTTTCATTTCACTGAACTACCAGCCTTTGAATAACCCATTTATAAAGCAGCCACTGTGAATGATCCAAGATGATGCTAGAACTCTTAATTCACGTTGTAGCTGAGCATCTCTGAGCTTGACTCGGTGTAAAATTGTGAAAGGACTCCAGTTTTCTCACACTCATGGTCATTTAAACTCAAGTGAGAGGGGAGAAAAATTGCCAAATCCACTGCCAATTGTGTGGAACAATGAAGAATAATGGATAGAAAGAGTTATTACAAGTGTGTAATCGGATCAAGGGCTTCAGATGCAGCAATAAACCACAAGGGCAAGGAGGCAAAGGTTTGATATAATGCAGTTACACAAAGCTCCCAATGCTTTCAGTCTTTATGGTTTGCTCCTCTGGTAACCAGGAATCAGGCAGCGACAGAGAGAGAGAGAAATAATCCAGGGATACTCAGAGAAATGGCACATCCTGCATCTATAGAATGTGTTGCTAACTTGCAAAGATTCCTGGAGCTGCCATGAATTAACTTTCACCTTTTCAGAGGTAATGAATGGACATTATCATTGCATTGTCGTTCACCTAAAATATGCATAACCTGAGTGAAGCAACGAATGATTGAAGAAACACCCAGCAGATTTCACAATGATTGCAACTTCAGTTTAATTCCCTTTTTACCTCTTGACAGGCTCTAACCAACTTCATGAACGCAATCCCAAGGGGACCCTTATCAAACTCCGGGCTGATTTGGATAACACTCCTCTCTAACAGATGCCTGAGACACCAGTGAAAAGTTTATTATGACTCCAACATTTCCCTCATTAGAGTCATTTTCAGCTTTCAATTTTGGGCAGTCTGTCTCAGAACTCATCTCACTTGTTCTTAATACCTAAATGTACAAAAGTTTAAAATATAAAAATATTGATTGCTGGGGAGGTAATTCAGGAGGACAATATCAGTTGCTTCAAAAAGGGAGTTAAAAAGAAAATGGAGAGAAAATCACTTGAACGATGGTGGGCATCCTCTTACTGAATTTTGGGATCAAGAGTCTTTCCTTCTCCTTGTACATTGCTCCCTTTTATTCCATCTTCGCGGAATCTCAAAGAAGACTAAATTCTCAGTCTCTAATTCAATATTCACTGCCAGTCATTAGCTGCATACTGCCTGTGCAGACATTCAATAATGTTTTTGGTGTAATGTGTACATTCTTAATCTCTTCAATTAGCAGAGTTTACCTTTCATGGCTGTCTTCATTTTCTTCAACTGTTTTCTATTGAGATCGAGCCACTACACTGTATTGTGATTTTTGAGAAGATTTGTAGCTGTACTGTGCCCTAATGTACAATGCAGAGGTGAGGGTGTGGGGAAAGGAAGGAAGAGGGCTCAGACTCAAAACAAAAAAAGACAGAATATTAGAAAGCATCTGCGCAAGTAAATATCATTGCAATGTCAGGTCAATTGGAGGCCAGAGTTTTGTCATTTGGCCGAGCAACACCCGATGCTACCTTAATCAGTTGGCAAGCTTTGAAATGTGACAGGTTTTTAAAAACAGTACAATCAATATGAACGTTAGAAGGCTTGTATGGCTACTCTAGTTTGGGGGAGGCATTGTTTGATTGACATTTTCAACTAGTGCCTGAGAGAGGATTGATCAATATATCAGCTAATGACACTCGGATTATGCGGATTGCATCTTCCGTAGGGAACAATTTGAACTCCAACTATAATATTGGCAGGCTCTGGGAATAGAAGCAGTGCACTGTAACCACTGACCTTGTGCCAAATATCATCTCAGTGCACAGATCACTCTGTATCATAACATTCCTTCCTCCCTGAAATCACTCCACAAAAAATAATTCCAACCTCTGGCAAACTCCCTTCCTGCACTGCAGCACTCAGGCACTGGTATTTACTACTTACCCAATATGAACAAAGGCAAAATGTTCATTATATCAATATACACTCCAGCAAATACAATTTCACTTCCAGTAATCTGTCAATAGGTGCATGGTTTTTGGATTAGTGGTGCTGGAAGAGCACAGCAGTTCAGGCAGCATCCGAGGAGCAGTAAAATCGACGTTTCGGGCAAAAGCCCTTCATCAGGAATAAAGGCAGAGAGCCTGAAGCGTGGAGAGATAAGCTAGAGGAGCGTGGGGGTGGGGAGAAAGTAGCATAGAGTACAATAGGTGAGTGGGGGAGGTGATGAAGGTGATAAGTCAGGAAGGAGGGTGGAGTGGATAGGTGGAAAAGAAGTTAGGCAGGTAGGACAAGTCATAGGGACAGTGCTGAGCTGGAAGTTTGGAACTGGGATGAGGTAGGGGAAGGGGAAATGAGGAAACTGGTGAAGTCCACATTGATGCCCTGGGGTTGAGGTGTTCTGAGGCAGAAGATAAGGCGTTCTTCCTCCAGGCGTCTGGTGGTGAGGGAGCGGCGGTGAAGGAGGCCCAGGACCTCTATGTCCTCGGCAGAGTGGGAGGGGGAGTTGAAATGATTAGGGATAGTCAGCATGAGTTTGTACATGGGAAATTATGTCTCACGAACTTGATTGAATTTTTGATGAAGTAACAAAGAGGATTGATGAGGGCAGAGCGGTACACGTGATCTATATGGACTTCAGTAAGGCGTTTGACAAGGTTCCCCATGGGAGACTGGTTAGCAAAGTTAGATCTCATGGAATACAAGAACAACTAACCATTTGGATGCAGAACTGGCTCGAAAGTAGAAGACAGAGGGTGGTGGTGGAGGAGGGTTGCTTTTCAGAGAGAAGAGTTGTCACCAGTGGAGTGCCACAAAGATTGGTGCTGGGTCCACTACTTTACATCATGTATAAAAATGATTTGGATGTGAACATAGGAGGTATAGTTAGGAAGTTTGCAGATGACACCAAAACTGGAGGCATAGTGGACAGTGAAGAGGGTTACCTCAGATCACAATGGGATCTTGATCAGATTGGCCAATGGGCTGAGAAGTGGCAGATGGAGTTTAATTTAGATAAACGCGAGGTGCTGCATTTTCGAAAAGCAAATCAGAGCAGGACTTATACACTTAATGGGAAGGGGAGTGTTGCTGAACAAAGAGACCTTGGAGTGCAAGTTCATAGTTCCTTGAAAATAGAGTCACAGGTAGATAGGATAGTGAAGGAGGAATTTGGTATGCTTTCTTTTATTGGTCAGAGCATTGAGTCTAGGGGTTGGGAGGTCATGTTGCAGCTGTACAGGACATTGATTAGACCATTTTTGGAATATTGTGTGCAATTCTGGTCTCCTTCATATCAGGAGGATGTTGTTAAACTTGAAAGGGTTCAGAAAAGTCTTAGAAGGATGTTGCCAGGGTTGGAGGATTTGAGCTACAGGGAGAGGTTGAATAGGTTGTGGTTGTTTTCCCTGGAGCGCTGGAGGCTGAGGGGTGACTTTATGGAGGTTTATAAAATCATGAGGAGCATGGCTACGATAAATAGACAAAGTCTTTTCCTTGGGGTAGGGAGTCTTGAACTAAAGGGCAATGGTCTAGGGTAAGAAGGGAAAGATACAAAACGAACCTAAGGGGCAACTTTTTCACGTAGAGAGTGGTGCGTGTATGGAATGAGCTGCCAGAGAAAGTAGTGGAGGCTGGTACAATTACTGCATTTAAAAGACATCTAGGTGGGTATATGAAAGGAAGGGTTTGGAGGGATATAGGCCAAGTGCTGGCAAATGGGCCTCGATTAAGTTAGGATATCTGGTCAGCATGGACGAGTTGAACTGAAGGGTCTGTTTGTATGCTACACATTTCTATAATTGTATGAGTCTCCTTGCAGCTACAATTCTCCAGCCTTGGCACCATTCTAGTCAATTTTCTCTGCACTCTCTCCAGAGAAATTACATTTTTCCTGTAAAGTGGTGACAAAAACTGCACACAATACAGAGGAACCTCGATTATCTGGCATGCGATTAACTGAATTTCAGATTATCCAAACAAGACCGCAAGGTCCCGATGCTGGGCTAACTATGTTATCCAGTATTCAATCAACCAAACACAATATTCCACGCACATGTCCTTCGGATAATCGTGTCTCCTCTGTACTACAACTGCGGTCTCACCAGTGTCTTAAGCAGGTATTGTCTTTCCATGAATGGTAAACTGAGGCCCCACTCCTCTGCTCAGGTGAATATAAAAGATCTTATGATGCTAGATGTCTCCTCGCCAAGATTCATCCTTCAATTGACTCTACAGAACAGATCACTTGGGCATTATCACCTTGCTGATTGCGGACATTTGCTATAGCTTTCCTGCAGTAAAATAGTGACTGCAGCACTTCATTAGATGTAAAGCATTTCAAGACATCTGCTGGTTGCGAGAAGTGTTATTTAAATACAAGCCAACTTTTAATTTCTTTTTATAAGAGCAAAATAATTAAAATTAAAGAAAATATTAAAATAAAAAAACTGGAATAAAAACAATACACACATACAACAGCACAAAAATACTCACGAGAATTAATTTATAGAAGATACCAGTCTTGCCTACAGGCAAGGTATGACACTGGGTATCCCAGGTGAGAATGTAGATGAGTCCAAGAACGGATAGTTTTGCATTTTGGAGGGGAAACAAGGTGCTTAAACCTAATGCATCACATCACTTTCCAATGAAGTAAGTTTTCATTTCCTCTTGGTATGTTATAAGAAACAATCAAATTGATGATTCACAAACGTTTTGTGGAGCAAAGCAAGTCACAATGGATCAAATCACTTATGGCATGTTGTGACACTGGATAGGAAATTAATCTGCTAACTATTTTATTACTGAGTGCGTTTTGTGAACTGACGTGCAATCTTTGTAGAAACAATGACAATGAAGCACCCTGGGATTCTTCTCAAATGGTGTACAATTCAGACAAAAATAGTCCTTTACTTTGAGTGACACCTGATGAGTAAAGGTCTGTTTTAATTGTCCTCTCCTCTCCGGCTGGAGCCAGCACCTTCCCCAAAATGGTCAACATTTCTGAGCATGTCTCTAAGTTCTTCAGCCACCCTAGGTGGTGTGACACAGCAGAGTCTGCTCCATCCACATACAGGCATTTCACAGAATGCTCAGTGGATGATGTCAGTCTGTGACCATCTTGATCTTCAAGAACTCAAAAGGACCTCACGGTCATATTTCACTGTTTGCACATCAGGAAGCACTTTGTTTTCCAATTTTTATTTCTGTACTACAATATAATCTCTGAAGTAACACTCAAGATTCCTTAACTCCATTGCAGTGAAATCCACTTCTTAAAGCACAACTTATGCCGACCACCACCCACTCCAGGTTTCATTGAGCCTCCCGTGCACTGTAGATTCATGAATACTGACCTCTCTCCCCACACCTCAGTCAGTGGTTCCCTGGTGAAAAGTGCATATCCTAGGGCTACAGCTGAGAGGTTGCACTGCTTTCCAAACTTTCTTCCAGGCTCTGAAAGGGGAAAGGGTGAGGTAGGGATAGCTCAGCACTGAGGGGACTCCAGACACTGGAAAGCACTTGCCAAGTGAGGGCAGGCTCAGTGGTGATGACCTAAACAGTTGATCAAAAAAGCTGACACACTATCCTGATTTAGACAAGGAGGTGCTGACCCAAGGTTCACTTAATGACCATAGTGTGGTATTCGCAAATCCTTCAGGTTGGACAGCCAGTAAACTGGAAAGCAGCCGCCTCATGGAGAAATACTGGAATGGCTGACCAGTGGAGAATTGGCTTACAGTAGATTGAGGGAAGGCAGTTAGACTATGAGCAGTATGACTGCCAAGGCTGACCCCGTCAGCCCAATGAGACCTGCATATTTTCCAACATGTACTCTGGTCAGTTACAAACAATTGTTTTTGGGGGTGCGGGGTGTAGTGTGGGCTAAACTGTCAGTAACTTGCTATTTGAAGCAAAATGCAGCAAGGAATCTTGAAACCAGTTTTTTATCATCATATAAACAGGGCCTTCTATTGCTCCATTGGTTATTACAACTTACTTTGCTTCCTTTACATAACTAGGATGTTAAAATGTTAATTAACCTCATCTCTATGGATTAATGCCCTGAGGAAATGAAACACTGTACAGGTCACAAATCATAAAACCAATGCTCAGAGGACTAGGGGTGATTATAGAGTGTCATTATTTCTCTAATTTGTACACTTTAATAGATGTATTAACCATTTAATACACACGGAAAAGCAAATCAAAATATCCAATTATATTGTTTATGCTTAGGTAAACATTTGGGTGTGCACAGATAGAAATAATTTTGTAGAATGCATTTTCTGTGCTCAGAACATTAAAATTCACTTGAAAGAAATCAAAGGCTTCCTGACTCAGCTGCATGTTAACAGAAGTCACTGAATAGAAGGATTGAAAACACAGGGGACCAGATACTTGTTCCAGGAAATGCATGGAAGGTCAAGTGTTCAACCACATGGCACCTGACATTTATCTGGAATTTGTCGCAAGAGAAAGCACTCACTGGGAGAAATGACTGCAAATATAAAGGGAGATGGAGGAGGGGGATAGCTTATCAAAGCCATAATTTCACAGATGGCTTCTGAAGGAACGTAAAAGGAAAAGCCAAAGGGATGGTGGATTTTATTTTCACTCATCACTGGTTGGGCCACTATCTATTGTCCTTCCTTGACTGCCTTGGAGAAAGTGATGGCGACCACAGTTGTAAATTGGGTCCCGATGGACACCCGCAAAACAATTGTGGTGCTAGTAGTTTCTGGAATATTGACAGTGAAGCAATGACAAAATAGTACTGAGTCAGCACGGTGAATGGCTTGGAGGGGATCTTCTAGGTAGTGATGTTCATACGTACCTACTGCCCTGTCCTTCTGTGTGGTTGAGGTTACAGGTTTTGGAAGGTGCTGCCACAGGAGGTTTGGTGGGTTTGTGCATGTTAAACATGGCACATGTTGCTGCTATTGCACTTTAGCAGTAAAGGGAGTGAATGTTCAAGATGGTGGATGGGGTGCCAATCACACAAGCTGTGATGGTGTCAAGCTCCTGTGTCTACATGCACGCAGAGAGTATTCTACCATACTCATGGTTTGTGCCTTCTAAATGATGGACAGGTAGTGGGGCAAAGAGCTAATGAGTTACTTGCTGTAAACTTCCCAGCCTCTGACCTGTTCTCATGGCTGCCATATTTACATATCTAGTCCTGTTCACTTTCTGGTCAACTGTAATTCTCAGGATGAGGGAAGATTCACTGATGGTAGTGCCACTGAACATCAAGGGGTGACAAACTTGTTGGAGATGGTCATTGCCCGGTTCTTGTTTGGCATGAATATTAATTGTCACTTATGTTGTCCAGGTGTTTCTGCAATGGACATTGGCTTCTATTGTATCTGAGGAGTAACAAAGCGTGAACATTGTTCAATCATCAGCAAACATTCCCATTTGACCTCACGACTTCTGACTTCATGATGCAGGCAAAACAGATGGAAGGAGGGACAGCTGATGAAATGCAGCACCTTCTCCCTGAGAAAGCTCGGGCATCACCAAAGGTTTTGAATGTTATGTATACTTGGCTAGACTTTCACACCATGTTCCACCACTTATTGGGCAATGTCAAAATGGCTAATGTTTTATTATCATCACCATCACATGCAAACTGAACAGAAACCATGTACAGTATAAATAGCACATTAATCCCAATATTAATCTGGTCCGAATGATAATTCCTGTCTTGATCTGATTAGTACTCAACACTATTACTAGCAGCAAATCCCATGAATAATAATCCAAGCACAACCCAATCACAAAATTGGACGTCACTTGTTAAGTATTTTAATACAGAAACAGAATTAATCCACTCAATCTCTCCAGCCCATGCTGCCATTCAACTTAACTCTATTCAGTCAAATTGTTCTCTAACAACTCATTGGCGCAGGCATTTCCAGTCTCAGAATTTTGAACTGACCCTGAACATTAATAGCTTTTGTAGGGAGGACGACATTTTGGCCTGGACTTGGCTGCACCATATCAACAAGTGTGAAGCTGGGGGGGAGGGGCAAATGAAGTGCAGCAGAAGGCTTTTGCTAATGCATATGGCCTGCCTGTCAAAGGACACATCGGGCCCTTCCACAGCCCCTGGCATTTAACCAGCAATAGAGAGAGGCTAATGGTCAGCCTGGTACCTCTGTCTGCATGGGCTGGTAGTGGACAGGAGTAGGAAGAATTCCCTTAACAGATGTCTTGTGCTTGACTGTGCGTCTCCTCCGCAGAAGACTTAACCCCAGTCTCATCATTGCCATTCCTGACCTGCCAGATTTTCTTCCCCTTCTGCCTTTCAAACATCGACCCTGGTCTGTCCCACAATGGTACAGTGACAGCCCTGTACATATCCCACGTCCCAGTCAAGTGCAGTCTGCCTCGTCAACCCCAGAGTGTTCCCATTGGCACTATCTTGATGAGGTAGCAGTCAACGCCAGATTAGCTGGTAACTCCTGAGGCAGGAGCTCCCGAGTCTGAAGGAAAGACGTGTCATTTTAAGTCCAAGGGATGGACTTAAATCAATTGGCTTTTAATGCTCCCAAACATTTCAGCTGGGGTGTAGAGACCCTGTAAAATCCAAGCCTATGTCTCTCTGCAAAGAGCTCTATGGGATAGGTGAACCAAAATTGACAACAGAGTATCAGCAAGGTTGAAAAGGTGACACTATCCATCAGGAGACAGTGACCAGGCAGTGGCATCTGACAATAGGTTGCTGGGACCATTGTCTAGATTAGAGCGGTGCTGGAAAAGCACAGCAGTTCAGGCAGCATCCGATGGGCAGTAAAATCGACATTTCGGGCAAAATTCCTTCATCAGGAATACAGGGAGGAGGAAAACTTCTTCAAGGCAGGCATTCTTGCAAGAGGATTCGCAGTAGGGTTAAAATCAACTAGGTAAAAACAAAGACTGCAGATGCTGGAAACCAGAGTCTAGATTAGAGTGGTACTGGAAAAGCACAGCAGTTCAGGCAGCATCCGAGGAGCAGTAAAATCGATGTTTCAGGCAAAAACCCTTCATCAGGAATACAGGGACCATTACAGACATTAAATGAGATGGGTGGCTGTCACAAATTTCAGGAGACTTAATGTATTATGTAAGTTTTGTACAACATGATTTGGTAATATTGATCTTACAAATCAAATAGATCGCATAAAATTGGAATTAAAAAATGTCTTCTTGAGGAAATAATTCCTCCACTTTCCAGCGCTGAACACTGGAAGTTCATGAAGGTACAAAAACAGTTTGACACGCAAACAGCATTGTTTCTGAAACAGGGGTCAACAACATTGGAAGAGGTGTGGCAGTGTAATTCCCAGGTATCAGCTTCCTGTCAATCAGATTTACACTAACTCATTTGTAAAATATTGCTTTACATAAATAAAATTAACATCTGCAATGATAGCAGTGCTTTCCCATGGGCTATCATGCATGGTCTTTTAGAAGATGAGACAGTGGATCCTTTGGAGCATGACTTCCACTGAGAAACATTTGAAAATTTCAAAAGAATGTAAATGGTGGTATTGCGTCTGGTTCAATTTGTTTTTTTGTTATTGCGCCGTCAACCTCAGCTCTCAAATCAGGTCAAATGAAGCTCCAATTTAGAAATTAGAGTAATTAATCTAGACAAATGCTCCCATTGCAATGAAGAGATTGCTGCACTGTTGGAGGTGAATGGGACAGGAAACTGAGGTCTTGTCTGCTCTCTCGAGTCAAGATAAAGATTAGATTAGATTACTTACAGTGTGGAAACAAGCCCTTCGGCCCAACAAGCCCACACCGACCATCCGAAGAGCAACCCACACAGACCCATTTCCCTACATTTACCCCTTCGCCTAACACTACGGGCAATTTAGCATGGCCAATTCACCTAACCTGCACATTTTTGGACTGTGGGAGGAAACCGGAGCACCCGGAGGAAACCCACGCAGACACAGGGAGAATGTGCAAACTCCACACAGACAGCTACCTGAGGCGGGAATTGAACCCGGGTCTCTGGCGCTATGAGGCAGCAGTGCTAACCACTGTGCCACTGTGCTTCCCACTCACATACTTTGAAGAACTAAGAGGATTTGTCATCACAGAATTAAATAATTTTGGTCCATTCAGTTTCTAGCACTCTGACACAGACAGTTACGTAATCTCAATCCCCTGTCCTTTCCTGAAAACCTTGCCCCTCAGTAGACTTTACATTTTTTTAATGAATATTTTTATTAGAAACTGTTTCAAATCTTTTGCAAAACATCTATATACAAAAAATAATACCAAAACACAGGAAGGTGGAGATAGTACAGCAATATTATATCACGATAGTGTTAATAATGAACTACCTACTGAACAAATGTACCTACTTAACTTAAACTATAAACAAATTAAATTAAACTGAATTCAAATGAATTTAAATTAAATTATATCACACTACTTTATTCTATTTCACTCACCACTCCTCCACTGAGGCTCCCATCCCTGGAAGCACCAGTCATTATACCCATATTCTTTTCCCCCAGCATCCCCCTCCCAGGGCCCCACGGGTGTCTAGACTGATTCCTACGGCTATACCATGGCCCATTTAAGATTGCTGATAAGTTTGTGTCAATATAATTTAGAAAGGGCCACCACTTCTGGTAAAACTGCTCCATTTGCGGGGCACCATATTTGTGAGGTGGTCTTGGGGGAGATACTCCATTACCAGCCTACGCCACCCCATAAGATCTGGCGGTTTTTCCAACGCCCAATTCATTAAAATGCTCTTCCTCACAAAGTGGTAAGAATGTTACACAATCTTTTCCTGTTTCCACCCAGAGAGGGCAATTTGGGCAACCCCAGAAGAAGAAATACCGAATCCACTTTAACTTCGATTTCCGGGATGTTCTTCAACTCCCTTACTATAGCACTCAAGTATCTCTGGATCTTACAACATGACCAATAGCAGTGTGTAAGAGTGCCTATACTAATTTTACATTTGGGACACCCTGGAGACATTCCTCTCTGGAATTTTGCTCGTCTCTCTGACGCCATATGAGCCCTGTGTAAAATCTTCAATTGCATGGCCTGTGCTTTGTTACATACTGAAATTTTCCTTACATTTTCCCATATATCTTTCCATACCTCCAATGAGATATCCTCTCCTAGCTCTCAATTTCACATCCTACAGAGAACCTCCATGTCCCCTAAGATACATCCCTTCTGTAAATGATACAAAGTACTAACCAAAAGAGCGCCTGTACGCAGGAGCACTCTTTTCTCCACGTCTGACTTGTAAAATTGAGCCAGGAGAGTGGTCTTTCTCTGTATATAATCCCTTATCTGAAAGTACTGGAAACGGTCCTATAAGACAATCCATATTTCTGACATAGCTGGCTAAATGACATCAAGACCTCCCCCTTGAATAAAACTCCCAGACAAGAGATTCCCTTATTCTCCCATGACTTAAGAGTCCATTGCCCCAGGTTTAAATCCTAGGGCTTCCACCAATGGGGTAAATGGTGAGGTCTTAAGCCAACTGCCCTCGTCTTGCCTCATTATCCTCCAGGCTTTCACCGTATTTAAAATGATTGGACTCTTACACTGCTCAGTCACGGATTTCATCTTATCCATAAGTAACAGACCATCTAGGGGACATCTCGACTGCGAAGCTTCAACATCAAACCAAATCAACTCCGAATCCCCTTGTACCCAGTCACTGACATATGTTAGTAGGGCGCTTATTTCATATCTCTTCAAGTCTGGAAGGTCCACCCCTCCCTCACCATGCAAAAGCTACAATTTGGTAAATTTAATTATGGGCCGCCTGTGATACCAAATAAAAGAACCTAGCTAACCACTGAGCTTCTGTAATACTCGTCCAGGTAACAACGACGAGAGCATTCTCATGGGGTACAACAGGTGGGGAAGAACGCTCATTTTAATCAGGGTTATTTGGCCTAACCATGATAACGGTAATCCCTCCCATCGCTGCAAATCCTGTTTTAGCCTCTCCAGTAGTTGTACATAGTTAACTTTATAGGGCTGATGGAATGCAGGAGTAATAAAAATTCCCAAATAAATAAAACCTTTTGACGACCATCTAAACTGGAACTGGATTCCATCATTCAGATCACCTCCATGAGTCCCCCACCGGTATGGTTTCTGATTTTGTAAAGTTGATCCTGTAGCCCAAAAAACTGCCAAATGACTTCATTGTTCGAATCAATCGAGGAACGGACTCCTCCGGATTGTCAAGAACAAAATGACATCATCAGCATATAGGGTGATCTTATGCTCCCCCGTTCCCATCCCGGGCGCCGCTATTTCAGGATCCCTCCTGATAGCCTCGGCTAAAGGCTCACCCCTGTCGACTACCTCTCCCAATATTTAAGTTATCTGACTTAGTGCTGTTTGTGATGACTGCCACCTTAGGATAATTATACAATACCGGCATGCATCTGGCAAAGGCTCCCCCCGGACCCAAGCACTCTAGGACCCCAAATAGGTACGGCCATTCTATCCGGATAACCACCTTTTCTGCGTCTAGGGAGACCACCAAACCCGGGATCAATCTTTGTTGGCATACCTGCACTATGTTCAGTACCCTCCTGATATTGTTGGAGGAGCTACAGCCCTTGACAAAACCAAGTCTGATCATCTTTTATAATATCGGGCAACACCTTTTCCAACCTCAGGGCCAGCATCTTGGATAGCATTTTAAAATCTTCATTCAACAGTGAAATTGGTCTGTATGAAGCACATTCTTTGGGGTCTTTCCCCTTCTTTAAAATGAGGGAGATATTAGCCCCCCTAAGAGAGGGCGGCAGACAATCCTGTACATATGAATAGCTAAACATCCCCAGAAATGGCTCCACCAACACATTAATGAATTCCTTATAGAATTTCCTTGGGAATCCATCTGGCCCTTGTGCTTTGCCACCCTGGAGATACTTTATTGCTTCCTGCACTGTCATAGGCGTATTCAACAGGGAAACCTGTTCCATGTTTATACTGGGGAGGTCCAGGTTCTCAAAAAAGGACTGCATTCTCGAAGCACCACGTTCGACTCCCTCCGACTGATGTAACTTTGCAAAGTATTCCCTAAAGCTAACACTAATCTTCTTCAACTCACAGGTAACCACACCAGCCTTCTCTCTGACATAATCGATTGGGAAGCATTTTTCTTTCCAGCCAGATACTTACCTGGCTTATCTCCAAATTCAAATAGTCTTTGTTTAGCAAAGGAGATCACTTTTTTTTTTAACCACTTGTGTGTGCAATGAGTTGAGAGCCGCCCGGAGGGCCGTGAACTGCTGCAGCTTGACCAAAGAGGGCCTATTATAATATACTTCCTCAGCTATCTGCAGCCGGGCCTCCAGCATCCTTTGTTGCTCCTTCCTCTGCCTCCTTCTAGTCATTGAATACAAAATAATCAGGCTTCGGAAATATGCCTTAGTGGTCTCCCAAAGTATTGTTGGATTACTGGCCGTACCCGAATTGATATCCCAGAAGGCCCTGAACTCTCTTTTGATGTACTCAAAGAATTTGCTATCCCTTAACAGAAATGGGTCCATGCGCCAGTGCCGTGCATCTATTCAGTCACCCTTGATTCCAGCATCTATAAACACTGGCACATGGTCCGAGACAGCTATATTCCCAATCTTGCATGCCAATGTTCTGTCCAAACAATCTGATGGCATTAAAAACACGTCAATTCGCGAATGGCACTTGTGAGGGTTGGAATAGAAAGTAAAGTCTCTTCCATTAGGGTGGAGGTGCCTCCACATATCCATTAATCCCAACTCTTCTGACACATGTCCACCAACTGCTTGGATTGTACAGGCGTACCTGCCGGGCCCCTTGGCACCCTGTCAATCTCGGGACCTATTAGGCAATTAAAATCCCCTCCTATGATCATGTAGCACATCCCAGGACTCATTAATTTAGTGACCGCATCAATTAGAAATTTAAGAGGGTGCGCCGGGGAACAATAAACATTCAGGACGCCATAACCTTCTCCATGTTAGAGCTTTAAGAATGATGAACTGTCCATGTTTATCCTTAATTTGCTCAGTTACCTGGAATGGGAGATTCCTTCTTACCAGTATAGCCACTCCTCTACTCTTGGAGCTAAAGGAGGAGAAGAATACCCTTGCTGCAGTTTCAGATGTTCCTTATCAGTTAAATGTGTCTCTTGCAGCAGGGCGATGTCCACCCTTTCTTTCCTAAGGCTTGACAGCGCCTTCTTTCTTTGAATGGGTGAATGGCTCCTTTTTACATTCCAGGTGCACCACCTGAACAAATCACTAGCCATGGTCATCCAGGGCAACCCGTGGTTTCCAAAGAGGAGGAAGTTTATTTGAGGTGCGGCATTAACTCTATAAAGTCTAAAAACTACTACAACTAAAAAAATACTAACCACTACATTTAACTTAAGCAAACACCAAATAACCTCCAATTCACTAGAGATCTCCCCCCTTGTCCAGAGGGGGTACTCCTCCCAATCCTTGCTACCATCCCAACTTCCTGAGGTCGTGCTCGAGCCCCAGGCAATTCACGATAAAGAATGTTATTTACATTCTGAGTTAACAATGGATGCCCATCCCCCCCTCCACATATCTTAACCACAGGTATAGCCACCCCCAATCCAAAAACAAAAGGGCAGCAGCAAAAAAAACTCCAGAAAATACCCAACTGACCGATATACAAAATAATTTCGATTTAACATCAAAGCAGTACGTATAAGGCCAATAACCACAAAAAAAGGGGAGAGGAGAAAAAAAAGGGCAATAAAAAATAAAAATAGAAAACACGTACCATTGATTGTAACGATGCCCCCCACTCCCTGATCTGAGTCCTTTAATTCAGAGAATTCACAAAGTCCTTCGCTTTTTCTGCGGAATCAAAATTATATACCATCCCTCCATGAGCGAAACGCAACACAGCTGGGTACCTCAAGGAATATTCAAAGTTTAGATCCCTTAATTTTCTCTTAGCTTCATCAAATGTGCTTCTCTTCTTAATTATAGCTCCTGAGAAGTCCTGTAAAATATTACTCTTGAGCCTTTGTGCATTAAATCTTGTGAACCTCTTCCCAGTCTTCTTGCTTTATCAATCACTAACTGCTTTTCTTTTTAATGCAGGACTCACACTAGGACCACGTGGCAGCACGGGTCTGACCCGTACCTGTGAATTGTGAACCGGTGGGCCTGCTCCAAACTCAAAAGGCCCGACTCCAACTCCAGCCCCAGGAACATCGGGAGCCATTTCTCCAGGAAGCCGACAAGGTCTTCGGTTTCCTCGCCTGCTGGAAGACCCAAAGTTTTTTTCTTCTGTTTTTATTTTCCAGGTTGTCCACTTGCTCCTGAAGGACCAGAACCTGGTCTTCCAGTGTTAGGATCCTTCCTCCCAGTATCTCTGCCACGGTCTCCGATGCTGTGGTCCTCTCCTCCACTGCCTCTACTCTACGGTCCAACAATTGAATTTCCTGCTCATGCTTTTTCAGCATGGCAGATGCTGCTGCTGCTTCAGTCTACCGCTGCTTCAGTCTTTTCTTAGAGTTTTCCAAACTCAGAGAGAAACTGCTGCTGCCCCATTAAATCCAAAGGGGCTGACCCCGAGAGTTTGAGCAATGGCTGCAGGCACCCTTGATGCAGTAGGGGAGTGCCCTGCCTGCTGCACCGCTTTCAGCCCCTTTCCTTTATTTGTTTTCATTCTGGTCTTTAAGGCTGTCACGCCACAATTTTAGCAGCTCCAGATGTTCAGTAAGCTTATATCAGCAATTTCTTTTCCTAGGGGTGGTTAACGAAAGGCATAAAGGTCCACCTTGCCAGGGGGTATGACACAGAGCCCACCACAGCAGACAACTCAGCCTGCTGCCATCTTGGATCTCCCAGACTTTACATTTAAAAGGAAATGACAATACTTGAACAGCAAGTGGTGGTTTTCCTAGTTCCCTGGCTTATACTTATATCAAAACCCTCAATGTAATTCAGCCACGTGATTTGCTGATTTATCTCACTGCTGTTTGCAGGAGCTGATGGCAGGTTATTTGTCTGTCAGTTTTTGACACTATTACAGTGACAGCACTTTGAAGATGTTTGACAGTAGAGCACTTTTAAGGTATGCTGAGGAAATGAAAGCCTAGTTTGTCCTTTCTGGGAAGGTTAGGATGTCTTTTCTAACAAAGTGTCACAAGCTTTGTTACCATCAGAATCAATGGTAGGAACAGAATTGAGAAAAGCTATTAAAAGTAGATGAGCTCTGAAGTAAATTAGCAGCCTGCCCAGTATATTCAAATAAATAATTAAGGGTCTATTGAGTTTATTAAAGTTCAATTTACTCAGGTGGGGGAGTCCAGGACTAGAGGGCATAGGTCCGGGTGAGAGGGGAAAGATACAAAAGGGACCAAAGGGGCAGCTTTTTCACACAGAGGGTGGTGAGTGTATGGAATGAGCTGCCAGAGGAAGTGGTGGAGGCCGGTATAATTACATTTAAAAGGCACCTGGATGGGTATATGAATAGGAAGGGTTTAGAGGGTTAAGGGCCAGGTGCCAGCAAATGGGACAAGATTAGGTTTAGCATATCTGGTGGGCATGGGCAAGTTGGACTGAAGGGTCTGTTTTCGTGCTGTACATCTCTATGACTCCAATACTGTCAGGGCTCTTCTGGTGCAGTAGCTGTGTCCAGAAAGCCCAGGATTAAATCCCACCTGCTCCAGAAGTCTGGACATGTTGATTAGACCTATCATCGCCATTGCACAGTTGATGTTGGAATTCAGATGGGAGTGGGATTCTTTTTTGAAAAAAGTGCTTAATATGGTAGGAAAGAAGGAAGGCAGGAGAGGAATGCTATCGTTGCTGGAGGTGGGGTGCTCCTTACTCATCTGGGGCCACCCCTTGCGAAAACAGCGTACCCCTTCCTTCCCTCCAGATGTTCATTAAAGCCACTCGCTACTCTAAATCGCAAAACAAAACAAGCCCAAAGCCTCTGGACTTTGCTAGGTCTGGGACTCACAGGGCTCTTTGCTTGGGTAGGCCCAGCAGTACCCACTACCGAGCTCTGGCGATGATGAGACAGCTGGAGCTATTGGCTGATTATTGAGAAGGTGGGATGTCTTTGCACTGAGGGTGCAGATGCCCCACCTGGAGTTTGATCAGCCAGCTAACAGTGTATGGTTGTGGGGCGGGTTTCAAATCAACTCTCTCTTCTGGTGGGGCAAGAGTGGTCAAGGCAACCCTCTGCCCCCCACTAATTCTCTGTGCAAAGGGTTAAGTAATTTTCTGTTCTGCTGTTAAGTCCACAAATCTAATAGTTTTATTTTCCATAGTATAGTGGCCATCACACTTTCTTTTAAAAATCCACATTATGTTATCCCTCTGGAGCACAATAAAAAGCTAGGTGTTTCTCAAATTGCTTTGGAGACCACAACAGAATTTGCCTCTGCAATGCTCCAGTGCTTCTTTTCTGTGCACTTTCAGCAGGTGAATGGCAACAGAAGTGCCACAGCCTGGCATGGGGACATGAAGGGCCATGCAGTGGCCAGAGGGGCCTAAGAAGCATTCGTTGAGCTTCCCTTTCATATGTTTCCTCATGTAGATTATAACTCCTGACACTTCTCAGGCACTGTGAGTCACAAGTCCTTTAAAGAGTGGTCTGACTTGATGTAAATTGCAAAAGTCTAGGACAGACCCTACCCCACAATGGCGCTGGGCAGGTCAGCAGTGTTGGCTGCGTCATTTATGTCCCCATTCCTGATGAAGGACTTATGCCTGAAATGTCAATTCTCCTGCTTCTTGGATGCTGCCTGACCTGCTGTGCTTTCCCAGCAACACACTCTCGACAGCGTCATTATGGCCCAAACTAGCCCACAATGGGCACTTCCCAGACTCTGGGATTCCTGAGCCCATACCAGGCTTTCTGATTTTTAAAGTGCTCCCAAGTCATCTTACCTCACAGGTTTAAAAACCAGAAGATTTTACTGCTTATCTAAAACAGTTTGATCATGCATGTATATAATCTTACAGCGCAAAAGGTCATTGGCCAAGTGTGCCAGGACAAGTTATTTCAAGGAGCTATCCAACTAGATCCATTTTCATTTTCTTTGACAATAACCTTGCAAATGTTTCTGTTTTAAGTAGAGATCCAATTTCCTTTTCAGAAGTTGTTATTAAATCTACTTCCGGCCAAGTTTCAGACATGTCAGTCCAGATCAGCAGAACCTGCTGTGCAAACACTCTCTCTTTCACTCTCCTCCGGCTCTTTTATCAATGATCTTAACTCTGTCCTCCAGGTTACAGGCCTCCTGCCTGTGGAAACAGTTTTCTCTGTATTCATTCGATCAAAATGTCTCAAGATCGCCAAGAATCAAAGCTAATTCTCCCCTTGACTTTTTTGCTCTAAGTGGAACAACATCAGCTCCCCATGAAATTTCTTCAGCCAGTGGCCATTCCAATAAATCTCCTCTGTTCCCTTTCCATGGCCATTAGAAAATAAGAGTGCAACTGGAAATGAAAAAAATCGATTTCATTCCAGTCATTAGCTCCGTCTAATTGATTAGAAAGGCTTTATGCATCACATGCATATCAGAGCAGGGCACAAACACATTTTTCTCACTGGTTCCTTTGGCAGCATATTCCAAATAAGGAACATACTCCAAATGCAGCATTTAGGAAATTACTTTTTGTGTTGATGCTGGGACACAATTCTGTGGCCTTGGTTTTTGTGCTATAGTATTATAGCAGTAGTACTGAGTCATCAGCCTACTTTCAAGCTTTCTCTATTTTCCATTGCAATGAAGCCAAGGATAGGCTATGATCTTATTGAATGGTGGAACAGACTCCATGGGCTGTATGGGCTACTCCTGCCTCCATTTCTTAAATTCCTGTAGTGCCAAATCAAGATCTATCCTACTGTGTTGGATAAATTCAAGTGCCCAGTCATGTCGAAAAGTGACGCTTTTAAAAGAATGGTTCTGAAGTCTGTATAACAGCCAGGGTTTCAACCAAATGAAAGCAGGCACATTACTGCTGGCTTCTGACAATCCTTCACAAGGACCGGAGTTGAAATTGAGCCCAGTTTCTGTCAGCAGTACAGCACAAGGCTTTGTAATCTCAATACAGTTCCAAGTAGGCACGGGCCGATAGTGCTGAATCGCCCCTTTGCACTGTCTGACGCAGACTGGTTATAAGATGATTGGTGTAGAAAGTGGAAAGATATCATTGTGAGCTAAATGGCTGCTTTCCTGAAGCTGGCACAGCAAAAGGGAGCGTCTTATCTGAACACACTGCGCATGACCTGCTTGAGTGATTATGCTAATCAGGAGCTGTTCCAGACACATTATTTTACAGCAAGTTGAAATGGCAAGTAACCCAAATGGAGCCAGTCAGAGTTTGCAACAGGCAAATTTGAGGGTTCTGTCAGAATGCAGGAGATGTGGTGACCATCATCACTACTGAGTAGAAATGACTAGAGAACTTGAAGAGACATGGGAAGCTGAATGCAGGGGCCTCATCGGCAGAATCCTTGATTTCAATTACTGAATATCACACTGCCTTAGTACAGTTTTCCCTTATTTTATATTCTATCATGTTTTAATAACTTCATACTTACACCTTCCCAGTAGTTTAAATCACAATAAATGCTACTGGAAATATCTTTAGGAAGCAATCTTAATTCTGAAACTTTTGTCATTACATTCTATCACTTGCCAAAGGCCATTTGTCTACATGCAAAGCAGTATTCCAACTTCATATTCCTGTTAAATTATTCATTTACAATCATCCATGGCAATTGCTGGCGTCTTGCTGAACTTGGCATTACTGAAGCAAACAAAATTAAAAAGACAGGGATAATGAGAAAATGACCTGAGCTCGCTCCTGCAACAGTACATTAGCAAAGCCAAAGGATGATTAGGAAAACAAAGATAACGAGGAAGCAAAGACTTATTTTATTAAGGCCCATTAATTTTATTTGCTTGCTTCAATGAGGAGCAGCAGTAGATGGTTTCTGATAATGTGGTCCAGTCAGAAGAGGAAGAGAATTCTAATAAAGCTTTACAGCAGCTATGGTTTATGGCTCTAGCACCACAGACTGACTGTACAAATGTTACAGATAATGGTTCAATGATGTGTTTACAGCCTGAGATAACAGAAGGTTTCAAGTCATCAGGATTGGCGTTAAGAATCCATATGATCAGAACTACTGGATTACCTTTTCCCCTCAGCCTCTATCCATCCTTGCAACCAGAATAACCTTTGTTGAGCACATTTACACTGAACCAGATAGTTGAGGACAATTCACTCTGGAGTTGATGGAACGTTGTTTTAAGGAGGGTTGTTTTTCGGACTCAAGGTCTGTGTCGAGTGGTATTCCACGGGAATTGGTGCTGGGTCCACTTACGTTTATCATTGATATCAATGATTTAGATGAGAATACAGAAAGCATGGCCATTAGGTTTGCAGATGATTAAGTGGACAGCACGGTGGCTCAGTGATTAGTACTGCTGCCTCAGTGCCACGGACCCAAGTTCAATTCCAGACTCGGGTGACTGACTGTGTGGTGTTTGCATAATCGCCCTGTGCCTGCGGGGGTTTCCTCTGGGTGATCTGATTTCCGCCCACAATCCAAAGATGTGCAGGTTAGGTGAATTGGTCATGCTAAATTGCCCATAGTATTCTGGGATGTATAGGTTAGGTGCATTACTCAGGGGGAATTGGAGAGTAAAGAATGGGTGTGGTTGGGTTATTCCTTAAGGGGTTGGCTTGGCCTCTTGGGCCAAATGGTCTGTTTTCACACTGTATGAACTCCATCCAAGACACCAAGATTGGTGATGTAGTGGACAGTGAAAAAGGTTATCTAAGGTTACAAGGAAATCTTGATCAACTGGATCAATGGGCTGAAGAGTGGCAAATGGAGTTTAATTTGGATAAATGTGAGGTATTTCATTTTGGTAAAACAAATAAAGACAAGACTTACACAAATAAAAGTTGGACCTAGCCAGTGTTGTAGAACAGAGAGACCTATGGATTCAGGTACATAATTCTTTGAAGGTTGCATCTCAGATAATTAGGGTGGTTTAGAAGGTGTTCAGCACACTTGCCTTCATTGCTCAGACCTTTGAGTACAGGAGTTGAGATGTTATGTTGTACAGGACATTGGTGAGGCCTGTTCTGGAGTGCTGTGTACAGTTCTGATCTCCCTGTTATAGGAAGAATATTAAGCTGGAGGAGGTTCAGAAGAGATTTACTCAGCTACTGCTGGGAATGGAGGACTGAAAACAAAAAGTGCTGGAAATCAGTGGGTCAGACAGAATCTGTGGAGAGAGAGCAAGCTAACATTGAGTCTAGGTGACTGTTCATGACTATTTCTAACTCTAAACATATCCAGATCAGTGGAATGGATGATGTCACTCTTTCTGCTGTCTTTAAGGAATTTTGTGTGAAATGAGTGCGAGCAATCAAAACCAAATAAAGCATGACTCATTGTCAATCTCAGCAACGAAGGTGGACCTCACCACAGAGACAAGGGTTGAATGTTTGCAGGTTTATCATAGAATACCTCATAGAATCCCTACAGTTTGGGATGATCCTGGGGATACTTAAAAACTGGCAATGGGATCTGGATATGGAAATCTTGTTCTCATTTCTGGAAGATGCAATTTTTGTCAGTAGGGAAAACAGAGTGGTGAATGAGTATCTCAGGCGCAATACTGCTAGGCTATTTGACAACTGGGATTAGTGTACTCTCATCCACTTTCACTGTTCCAAAGCTCTTAACTCACATTGTGAAAGTTACAAATTTATGAAGAATAGTCATAGAGTCATTGAGATGTACAGCATGGAAACAGACCCTTTGGTCCAACTTGTCCATCTCTGATGAAGGTCACTGGCCTTAAAATGTTAATTCTGTTTTTCTCTATACAGATGCTGTCAGACCAACTGAGTTTCTGCAGCCATTTCTGTTTTTGTAATAGATTTTGAGAGCTATACATTTTAGGGGAATAAATTTTGTTCAGGACTCTGAGAACTCTTCTATGCCATCTGATCATTTACTTCCACTCATTGGCCTGAAAGTGTTCAATTTAACATCTTATTTCAAATACCTCATCTCTGACAATCCAGTATTCTCTTAGTGCAGCACTGAAGGGCCAGCCTAAACTTTGGGCTGGATTTTCATTACCAAGATAGGATAGCTTGAGTTGGGAAAATTTTTTTACTTGGCGGATCTGTCTCAATCTAAAGGCTCCCAAAACATGCTGTTTTCAACCCATAAGTTGGCAGAGTGTTAAAGTTGGTCTTGCTGTCTTTGGAGGCTGGCACAGAGGCGGATGAATGCCAAAGTGGGTTAGTTGAAGTCCAATATCAATTTTTTAAGACTTCAGCCTAATTTTATAATAGGTGTTATGCCTTATAGTCATCTCCCTCAACCCCAGTGCCCTTTCAGTGCCAACTCATACCAGATATTCTAAATTAATCTAGCCCCATTTGCCAACATTTGGCCCATATCCATCTAAACCGTTCTTATTCATATATCCATCCAGATGCCTTTTAACTGCTGTAATTGTATCAGCCTGCACTACATCCTCTGGCAGCTTATTTCATGCATGAGAAACTTTTGGAGAGCAATTAAGATTTGTTAAGTATCATGATCTAAAGTGATTGCTGGAGTGCACAGATTTACAGGCCATTTGGTATAGCTGAGAAAAAAATCATTACCTTCTGACCCTGAAGTGTCAAAAGACTTCACTGCTGACATTTCCCAAGGGTATTACTTAGAATCAAATCTTTGGCTGAGTCTTAAACTATTAACCTGGTGGTTGGAGGGGTAGTGGTTGATTTCACATTTTGAATTTAAGTTTGAAGAATCCATTAAAGGATTAGTTATCTTTGATACAGTCACAGAAAAGGATTTTTAAAAAATAATAAATTATCACTTGAGGGGATTTAAAATCGCTACGTCGGCTACTCGAAAATCAGTATCTTTCTGTATTGGGTTCAGTTAAGACGTCTATTGGATTCTTAGACTTTAATCTTTAGTATCTTCACAAAACTCCTGAATTCCGTCCATTATAGGTATGATTACCGACTGAAGTGGGATTCGAGGTATGAGCTGGCACTGAAAGGGCACTGGGGTTGAGGGAGATGACTATAAGGCATAATACCTATTATAAAATTAGGCTGAAGTCTTAAAAAATTGATATTGGACTTCAACTAACCCAGGAGAAAGTGAGGACTGCAGATGCTGGAGATCAGAGCTGAAAATGTGTTGCTGGAAAAGCGCAGCAGGTCAGGCAGCATCCAAGGAGCAGGAGAATCGAGGTTTCGGGCATGAGCCCTTCTCCAGGAATCCATTCCTGAAGAAGGACTCATGCCCGAAACCTCGATTCTCCTGCTCCTTGGATGCTGCCTGACCTGCTGCGCTTTTCCAGCAACACATTTTCAGCTTCAACTAACCCACCTTGACATTCATCCACCTCTGTGCCAGCCTCCAAAGACAGCAAGATCAACTTTAACACTCTGCCAACTTATGGGTTGAAAACAGCATGTTTTGGGAGACTTTAAATTGAGACAGATCTGCCAAGTCAAAAAGTTTTCCAACTCAAGCTATCCTATCTTGGTAATGAAAATCCAGCCCAAAGTTTAGGCTGGCCCATCAGTGCTGCAATAAGAAATACTGGATGGAATGGGAAGGGTACTGAGGGATAGGATTTATGAGTATCTGGAAAGACACTGCTTGATTAGGGACAGCCAGCACGGATTTGTGAGGGGTAGGTCTTGCCTTACAAGTCTTATTGAATTCTTTGAGGAGGTGACCAAGCATGTGGATGAGGGTAGAGCAGTGGATGTAGTGTACATGGATTTTAGTGAGGCATTTGATAAGGTTCCCCATGGTAGGCTTATGCGGAAAGTCAGGAGGCATGGGATAGTGGGAAGTTTGGCCAGTTGGATAGAAAACTGGCTAAACGGTTGAAGTCAGAGAGTGGTGGTAGATGGTAAATATTCAGCCTGGAGCTCAGTTACAAGTGGAGTTCCGCAGGGATCAGTTCTGGGTCCTCTGCTGTTTGCAATTTTTATTAATTACTTGGAAGAGGGAGTCGAAGGGTGGGTCAGTAAATTTGCAGACGATACGAAGATTGGTGGAGTTGTGGATAGTGAGGAGGGATGTTGTCGGCTGCAAAGGGACTTAGATATGATGCAGAGCTGGGCTGAGGAGTGGCAGATGGAGTTCAACCCTGTCAAGTGTGAGGTTGTCCATTTTGAAAGGACAAATAAGAATGCGGAATACAGGGTTAACAGTAGGGTTCTTTGTAAGGTGGAGGAGCAGAGGGATCTTGGGGTCTATGTTCATAGATCTTTGAAAGTTGCCACTCAGGTGGATAGAGCTTGTAAGAAGGCCTATGGTGTACTAGTGTTCATTAGCAGAGGGGTTGAATTCAAGAGTCGTGAGGTGATGTTGGGGCTGTATAGGACCTTGTTTAGGCCACATTTGGAGTACTGTGTGCAGTTCTGGTCACCTCATTTTAGGAAAGATGTGGAAGCTTTGGAGAGGATGCAGAGGAGATTTACCAGGATGTTGCCTAGAATGGAGAATAGGTCGTACGAGGATAGGTTGAGAGTGCTAGGCCTTTTCTCATTGGAACGGCGAAGGATGAGGGGTGACTTGATAGAGGTTTATAAGATGATCAAGGGAATAGATAGAGTAGACAGTTAGAGACTTTTTCCCCCGGGTACAACAGAGTGTTACAAGGGGACATAAATTTAAGGTGAAGGGTGGAAGGTATGGGGGGGCGGGGGGGGATGTCAGGGGTAGGTTCTTTACCCAGAGAGTGGTGGGGGCATGGAATGCGCTGCCTGTGGGAGTGGCAGAGTCAGAATCATTGGTGACTTTAAGCGGCAATTGGATAGGTACATGAATAGGTGCTTAAGCTAGGACAAATGTTTGGCACAACATCGTGGGTCGAAGGGCCTGTTCTGTGCTGTATTGTTCTATGTTCTATGGATTGTCAGAGATGAGGTATTTGAAATAAGATGTTACATTGAACACTTTCAGGCCAATGAGTGGAAGTAAATGATCAGATGGCATAGAAGAGTTCTCAGAGTCCTGAACAAAATTTATTCCCCTAAAATGTATAGAATGTATAGCTCTCAAAATCTATTACAAAAACAGAAATGGCTGCAGAAACTCAGTTGGTCTGGCAGCATCTGTATAGAGAAAAACAGAATTAACATTTTAAGGCCAGTGACCTTCATCAGAGATGAAATTTTATCAAAGGGTCACTGGACTCAAAATGTTAACTCTTTCTTTCTGCAGATGCTGCCAGACCTGCTGAGTTTCTCCAGCACTTTCTGTTTTTGTTTTACATTTCCAGCACCCACAGTTCTTTGTTCTTATTTTAGTCAAAAAAATCCAATAACAGGGCACTGATCTTATCAGTGCTTTTAGGTTCTTTCAAACTGCCAGCTGTTTCTCTCTATAATAAGTGTGGGCATTTGAAAATTATTTTATTGGTTGTAAAATGTTTGGGACATCCTGTCAAGTGTGAGAGGTGCTCTGTTAAAGTTTCAGGTGAGTGAGGTACAGGATGTCAACGTTTTGTCTTTCACCAAATCGCTGCTGTACCTGGCCTATGACAGAAACAGAGGGCAGTAGTCTCCCCGAAACTGGGGTGGGTCGAGGGATACATTCCAAGACCTACTGCAAAATCCCAAAACTGTGGGCAGTAGCAAACACATTTATTTAAACGGGAAATTTACCTCCTCGGTACCCTCCGGTCCCTGGTTCTGGAATGTTCCATGTAATATGTTTGGGCAGTGATCAACTGTGGTTAACTGAAACCGCGGAAACCGACTCCATGGATACAGTGGTTGCCCTGTATTTAGTAGCAGAGCTGGGCTGCGCTTGTGCCATGCTCTTTGAAACAGCTCATTACTCAATCCCATTCCATACCCTGTCCCCCAAAACCCTGCCTGAGGGTACAACTTCACCCAATGTTTCAAGGAAAGGAAAGGGAGGAATTAGAGAAAGAAGTGAGGATCCTTCTAACACATGGCATCCAATATTCAAAATGGAATCTGTGTGTCTCATTATCCCTGACATTACTGTTGTATCAAATTCAGATTATTTTTCATTAAAAATTAATAGTGTTTTAGCAGCTTGGCTCAGTTCATTAAAATCTAATTACAAGAGATTTTTTTAAATCAAAATGGCTTTACAGCTCGTGGATATTACCGGTCTCATGGATGTAAGACATAGTTAGTATAGCCTGAAGTGATCTATAATGTTTTTAATAGTGAAATGCAAAATTATTACGTTAAACCTATTAGGATCTTTACTTTTAATAATACTTTACCCGAGGTGTTCATCTCCATTTTACTCATTAACATACATCCATTTCATTCTGGAAAAGCCAGGTCACCACTACTTTCTTGTGGATTTTTATTTGTCCTGGCTCTCAGACTTTAGCTCTACAAGCACCAGATACCATTCACAACAGTAAAATAGACATTTCACACGTGTTTCCAAGACTAGAGGGTCAGCAACCTTAATAACACTTTAAAAGTCATTTAACTGTAGTCAAAAACGCAATATCTTAGCAGCTTCAATGCTGTCACTCAAGCACAAATTTCTAACGTCACTGAAACAGGGCATCTGATGATCAACAATGAGTTAAAGGGTTTCACAAAGAATTGTTTATTGATATTTTCTCACGAATATAATGATAATAGACTTTTTTAAAACAAGCATTTAATTACTTTTAAAACGGGTTAATCAATTAAACTTGACCTGTGCAAGAAGGACTGATTGTACCTAAATTGGAAGGGGACTAATATACTTGCAGGGAAATTTGCTAGAACTGCTCGGGAGGATTTAAACGAGTAAGGGCGCGGGGGGGAGATGGTGGGACCCAGGGAGATAGTGAGGAAAGAGATCAATCTGAGACTGGTACAGTTGAAAACAGAAGCAAGTCAAACAGTCAGGGCAGGCAGGAACAAGGTAGGACTAATAAATTCAACTGCATTTATTTCAATGCAAGAGGCCTAACAGGGAAGGCAGATGAACTCAAAGCATGGTTAGGAACATGGGACTGGGATATCATAGCAATTACAGAAACATGGCTCAGGGATGGGCAGGACTGGCAGGTTAATGTTCCAGGATACAAATGCTACAGGAGGGATAGAAAGGGAGGCAAGAGAGGAGGGGGAGTGGCATTTTTGATAAGGGATAGCATTGCAGCTGTGCTGAGGGAGGATATTCCCGGAAATACATCCAGGGAAGCTATTTGGGTGGAACTGAGAAATAAGAAAGGGATGATCACCTTATTGGGATTGTATTATAGATCCCCTAATAGCCAGAAGGAAATTGAGAAACAAACTTGTAAGGAGATCTCAGCTATCTGTAAGAATAATAGGGTGGTGAAGGTAGGGGATTTTAACTTTCCAAACATAGACTGGGACTGCTATAGTGTTAAGGGTTTAGATGGAGAGGAATTTGTTAAGTATGTACAAGACAATTTTCTGATTCAGTATGTGGATGTACCTACTACAGAAGGTGCAAAACTTGACCTACTCTTGGGAAATATGGCAGGGCAGGTGACTGAGGTGTCAGTGGGGGAGCACTTTGGGGCCAGCAACCATAATTCTATTAGATTTAAAATAGTGATGGAAAAGGATAGACCAGATCTAAAAGTTGAAGTTCTATATTGGAGAAAGGCCAATTTTGATGGCAATAGGCAAGAACTTTTGAAAGCTGACTGGGGGCAGATGTTCGCCGGTAAAGGGACGGCTGGAAAATGGGAAGCCTTCAGAAATGAGATAACAAGAATCCAGAGAAAGTATATTCCTGTCAGGGTGAAAGGAAAGGCTGGTAGGTCCAGGGAATGCTGGATGACTAAAGAAATTGAGGGTGTGGTTAAGAAAAAGAAGGAAGCATATGTAAGGTATAGACAGTACAGATCGAGTGAATCCTTAGAAGAATATAAAGGCAGTAGGAGTATACTTAAGAGGGAAATCAGGAGGGCAAAAAGGGGACATGAGATAGCTTTGGCAAATAGAATTAAGGAGAATCCAAAGGGTTTTTACAAATACATTAAGGACAAAAGGGTAACTAGGGAGAGAATAGGGCCCCTGAAGGATCAGTAAGGCAACCTTTGTGTGGAGCCGCAGAAAATAGGGGTGATACTAAATGTGTATTTTGCATCAGTGTACCCTAGAACTCTGTGGGAAGCTAGAGAAGTGATTGCCGGGCCTCTTGCTGAGATATTTGTATCATCGATAGTCACAGGTGAGGTGCCGGAAGACTGGAGGTTGGCTAACATGGTGCCACTGTTTAAGAAAGGTGATAAGGACAAGCCAGAGAACTATAGACCAGTAAGCCTGATGTCAGTGGTGGGCAAGTTGTTGGAGGGAATCCTGAGGGACAGGATATACATGTATTTGGAAAGGCATGGACTGATTAGGGATAGTCAGCATGGCTTTGTGCGTGGGAAATCATGTCCCACAAACTTGATTGAATTTTTTGAGGAAGTAACAAAGAGGGTTGATGAGGGCAGAGCGGTAGATGTGATCGATATGGACTTCAATAAGGCGTTCGACAAGGTTCCCCATGGGAGACTGATTAGCAAGGTTAGATCTTACAGAATACAGGGAGAACTAGCCATTTGGATACAGAACTGGCTCAAAAGGTAGAAGACAGAGGGTGGTGGTGGAGGGTTGTTTTTCAGACTGGAGGCCTGTGACCAGTGGAGTGGCACAAGGATCGGTGCTGGTCCTCTGCTTTTTATCATTTACATAAATGATTTGGATGCGAGCATAAGGGGTGCAGTTAGTATGTTTGCAGATGACACCAAAATTGGAAGCGTAGTGGACAGCGAAGAGGGTTACCTCAGATTACAACAGGATCCGGACCAGATGAGTCAATGGGCTGAGATGTGGCAGATGGAGTTTAATTCAGATAAATGTGAGGTGCTGCATTTTGGGAAAGCAACTCTTAGCAGGACTTATACACTTAATGGTAAGGTCCTAGGGAGTGCTGCTGAACAAAGAGACCTTGGAGTGCAGGTTCATAACTCCTTGAAAGTGGAGTCGCAGGTAGATGGGCTAGTGAAAGCGGCATTTGGTATGCTTTCCTTTATTGTTCAGAATATTGAGTACAGGAGTTGGGAGGTCATATTGTGGCTGTACAGGACATTGGTTAGGCCACTGTTGGAATATTGTATGCAGTTCTGGTCTCCTTCCTATCGGAAAGATGTTGTGAAACTTGAAAGGGTTCAGAAAAGATTTACAAGGATGTTGCCAGGGTTGGAGGATTTGAGCTAGAGGGAGACGCTGAACAGGCTGGGGCTGTTTTCACTGGAGCGTCGGAGGCTGAGGGGTGACCTTGTAGAGGCTTACAAATTATGAGGGGCATGGATAGGGTAAATAGGCAAAGTCTTTTCGCAGGGGTCAGGGAGTCCAGAACTAGAGGGCATAGGTTTTAGGGTGAGAGGGGAAAGATATAAAAGAGATCTAAGGGGCAACTTTTTCACACAGAGGGTGGTACATGTATGGAATGAGCTGCCGAGGAAGTGGTGGAGGCTGGTACAATTGCAACATTTAAGAGGCATTTGGATGGGTATATGATTAGGAAGGGTTTGGAGGGATATGGGCAGAGTACTGGCAGGTGGGTCTAGATTGGGTTGGGATATCTGGTCAGCATAGACGGCGGCACAGTGGTTAGCACTGCTGCCTCACAGCGCCAGAGACCCGGGTTCAATTCCCGCCTCAGGCGACCGACTGTGTGGAGTTTGCACATTCTCCCCGTGTCTGCGTGGGTTTCCTCCGGGTGCTCCGGTTTTCTCCCACACTCCAAAAATGTGCAGGTTAGGTGAATTGGCCACGCTAAATTGCCTGTAGTGTTAGGTGCAGGGGTAAATGTAGGGGAATGGGTCTGGGTGGGTGCGCTTCGGCGGGTCGGTGTGGACTTGTTGGGCCGAAGGGCCTGTTTCCACACTGTAAGTAATCTAATCTAAAAAAGACCGAAGGGTCTGTTTCCATGCTGGACATCTCTATGACTCTATGCATCTGTAATGTGCCACATGCAGCTATAGATCTGCAGCTTGCAGACTCATGTCCAACCCAGCAAACATGTCCGATCACAAGTCACATCACAGCCAACTGGCCCGCACCTTTTACTGTTAACCCCATCACCACTGGATAGAATTACAAGAGGAACTTTGATTATAACTGCTCGTCATCTGGCTGAAACCACTTCCCGCAACATCACACCCTCAAGTTCTCCCACTCCTTACCAAAGCCAGCTGAGAGCAGGGCCAAAATGGAGTGGAAGCCAGCATTTGTCTGTTCTGCATGGAGTGTTTCCTCTCTCAGATTATGTTGAAAAGGTAAGATTATATTTATACAACACTTTTTACATAGCAAAACCGCTGAAGGCGTTTCACAGGAGGTAATTACCAGGACTTAAGGCCAAGACAACTGAAGGCATGGCCAACAAAATTAAGGCAAAGGAAATGGGGATGGAGTAATGACCAGCATTCAGTGTTGGGTATATATAGCTGACTCTTATTCACATTAATGGTTTCTTGTAGCATTTCCATTCTGTTTATATAATTTGTCCTAACAACAAAATAGTTAAGGCTGACATTGCAGTGTAGTGTAGTACTGAAGGACTGCTGCACCGTTCAAGTTGTACTCTTTCAGATGAGTTTAAATGTAATGTTGATCTCACTCTTTGTGCACCTTCTTTGCAGCCATAACACTGTATTCCTTCTCGCTGCCGCAGGAAGGCAGCCAACATAATCAAAGAGGAGAAAGTGAGTACTGCAGATGCTGGAGATCAAAGTTGAAACTTTATTGCTGGAACAGCACAGCAGGTCAGGGAGCATCCAGGGAACAGGAGATTCGATGTTTCGGGCACAGGCCCTTCTTCAGGAATGAGCAGAGAGTGTTCAGCAGGAGAAGATAAAAGGTAGGGAGGAGGTACTTGGAGGAGGGGCGTTGGAAATGTGATAGGTGGAAAGGGGTCAAGGTGAGGGTGATAGGTCGGAGTAGGATGGAGGCGGAGAGGTCAAGAAGAAGACTGCAGGTCAGGAAGGCGGTGCCGGGCTGGAGGGATCCGGCTGAGACAAGGTGGGGGGAGGGGGGATGAAGAAACTGGTGAAGTCCAAGTTCATCCCCTGCGGTTGGAGGGTTCCCAGTCGGAAGATAAGACGCTCCTCCTCCGACCGTCGGGTTGTTGTGGTTTGGCGGTGGATGAGTCCAATGACCTGCATATCCTCGGTGGAGTGGGAGGGGGAGTTGAAATGCTGTGCTACAGGTTGGTTGGGTTGGTTCGTCCGGGTGGCCCAGAGGTGCTCTCTGAATCGCTCCGCAAGTAGGCGGCCTGTCTCCCCAATATAGAGGAGGCCACACCAGCTGCAGTAGATGATGTGGGTGGAGGTGCAGGTGAATCTGTGGCGGATATGGAAGTTTCCTTTGGGGCCTTGGAGAGAAGTGAGGGGGGAGGTGTGGGCGCAAGTGTTGCACCTCCTGCGGTTGCAAGGGAAGGTGCCGGGAGTGGAGGTTGGGTCGGTGGGGGGTGTGGATCTGACAAGGGAGTCGCGGAGGGAGTGGTCTCTACGGAAAGCTGATAGGGGAGGGGAGGGAAATATATCCTTGGTGCTGGGGTCTGTTTGGAGGTGGCGGAAGTGACGGCGGATGATGCGCTGTACATGGAGATTGGTGGGGTGGTAGGTGAGGACCAGTTGCGCTGTACATGGAGATTGGTGGGGTGGTAGGTGAGGACCAGTTGCGCTGTACATGGAGATTGGTGGGGTGGTAGGTGAGGACCTACGTACAACACAGATGGCCTCCTTCTTCAAGGACCGCAATTTCCCCCCCGACGTGGTCGACGGTGCCCTCCACCGCATCTCCTCCACTTCCCGCTCCTCCGCCCTTGAGCCCCGCCCCTCCAACCGCCACCAGGACAGAACCCCACTGGTCCTCACCTACCACCCCACCAATCTCCATGTACAGCGCATCATCCGCCGTCACTTCCGCCACCTCCAAACAGACCCCAGCACCAAGGATATATTTCCCTCCCCTCCCCTATCAGCTTTCCGTAGAGACCACTCCCTCCGCGACTCCCTTGTCAGATCCACACCCCCCACCGACCCAACCTCCACTCCCGGCACCTTCCCTTGCAACCGCAGGAGGTGCAACACTTGCGCCCACACCTCCCCCCTCACTTCTCTCCAAGGCCCCAAAGGAAACTTCCATATCCGCCACAGATTCACCTGTACCTCCACCCACATCATCTACTGCATCCGCTGCAGCCGGTGTGGCCTCCTCTATATTGGGGAGACAGGCCGCCTACTTGCGGAGCGATTCAGAGAGCACCTCTGGGCCACCCGGACGAACCAACCCAACCAACCTGTAGCACAGCATTTCAACTCCCCCTCCCACTCCACCGAGGATATGCAGGTCATTGGACTCATCCACCGCCAAACCACAACAACCCGACGGTCGGAGGAGGAGCGTCTTATCTTCCGACTGGGAACCCTCCAACCGCAGGGGATGAACTTGGACTTCACCAGTTTCTTCATCCCCCCTCCCCCCACCTTGTCTCAGCCGGATCCCTCCAGCCCGGCACCGCCTTCCTGACCTGCAGTCTTCTTCTTGACCTCTCCGCCTCCATCCTACTCCGACCTATCACCCTCACCTTGACCCCTTTCCACCTATCACATTTCCAACGCCCCTCCTCCAAGTCCCTCCTCCCTACCTTTTATCTTCTCCTGCTGAACACTCTCTGCTCATTCCTGAAGAAGGGCCTGTGCCCGAAACGTCGAATCTCCTGTTCCCTGGATGCTGCCTGACCTGCTGTGCTGTTCCAGCAATAAAGTTTCAACATAATCAAAGACTCAGTTATAATCTCTTCCAACCTTTCCTGTCAAGCAGAAGATACAATGCAGAGAAACATACACTAACCGATTCAAGACCAACTTCTTCCCAGTTATTAGACTTCTGAATGGACCTCTAAAACCCTGAAGAAGGGTTTTTGCCTGAAACGTCGATTTTCCTGCTCCTCAGATGCTGCCTGACATGCTGTGCTTTTCCAGCACCATACTCTTGACTCTAATCTCCAGCATCTGCAGTACTCACTTGCGCCTCGAAAATTTTAAATTTAAATGTCGATCTCGCATTTTGTGTACCTTTTCTGCAACAATTTATTGTATTTCTGTTCTATTACCCTTATGCACCTTGTTTGGTATGAATCTGCTGTACTGCATACAAAACAAAACTTTTCATTGTAGCGCAGTACATGTGACAATAATAAATCAAACCAAATCAAATCAAAAAGATAACCTTGTGGATCGATGAGGTTTTGCCTCAAGTGAGAAAAATCCCAGAGCTTCATTGGAACACTGCAGCAGGCCTAGGATGAAATGGCAAGTAACCAAAAGATCAGGGTCATTCCTACAGACGCAGTGGAAATATTTTGCAAAGCGGTCACCCCAGTCTGCATTTAGTTTTGCTAATGTAAGGGAGGCCGCATTGCTATCAGTCAACGCAGTAGACTAGATTGAAAGGAGCACAGGTAAAACTTTGCTTCACCTGGAAGGTGTGCACAGTGAGGAAGAAGAAAAATAGGCAAATGTTACATCTTCTGCGATTAGTGGGAAGGTGCCATGGGTGAGGACATTTTAGGAGTGATGGAGGAGTGGACTAGAGTGTCACAGAGGGACGAGTCCCTGTGGAATGTTAACTCTGGAGGGAAGGGAAAGATGTATTTGCTGGTGATATCCTGCTGGAAGTGACTGCAATGACAGATGAATCATCTGATCATAATCTGTTTTTTTTATATAAGGTGTGTAGGATCTTGCTGTACACAAAATGATTACTATGTTCCCTCCTTCACAACAATGACCACTGTTCAGCAACATGCCACTGACCAGGAAGTGCTTCCGGAAGGCTCAACAGGTAGAATGTCAATTAAAATTCTTGCTTACTGCATCTTGCAGGTACACGGAGTTCTCAAAATCCTGCGCCAACTGATACTCATGTTTTCAGTAATAATTCAATACTTAGTAAATGACAATATTTCAAAGATACTGCAGCCACTTCATATGATTAGGATACTCAGTGTTCCCTTTCCAGTTCAATTAATATTGTAGAACCTAATTGAATTTAGCTGAACACTTGTATTATAATCACGGTAACAGGGAGGGGAAATAGGAGCGGCCCCATTACAATCTATGATGGCAGGTCAGTATAATGGCCTCAGAACTCTTTACGTGACCTACTTTAAAACCCACTGTAATTTCGCTGTCAACATTTATTGCTACTTGACAAATGTAAGTGGCACAAAACTGAAAAAAACAGGAACCTGCACCTTCTGGGAAAGGGGAGTACAAGTGCTGTCCACTTTCCAGTGATTAATGGACTCATTTGTAGTTGAACACAATAAGCAATTAGAGCCTTGTGGTGAATCTGCCAAGAGAGGCAAAACAGAAACCATGTTACCCACTACAATTAGCATTTGAAGTATGGCTAATATACAGTGAACACCTGATGAGGTATATGGAGAGGGAAAGAGAAGGGATTATGTTGTTATAAATAGGTCTCTGCTAAAAATGTGTTGCTGAAAAAGCGCAGCAGGTCAGGCAGCATCCAAGGAACAGGAGAATCGACGTTTCGGGCATAACGTCGATTCGGGCATTATGCCCGAAACGTCGATTCTCCTGTTCCTTGGATGCTGCCTGACCTGCTGCGCTTTTCCAGCAACACATTTTCAGCTCTGATCTCCAGCATCTGCAGCCCTCACTTTCTCCATAAATAGGTCTCTGCTTACTGAAAGCAGCCTGTATTCCTGTGTCGTTGGATTTATTGCAAATTTGGTAACTGCCTTTTATCCACAACCTAATGGGATCTTAGTTGAAACTTTATTGCTGGAACAGCACAGCAGGTCAGGCAGCATCCAGGGAACAGGAGATTCGACGTTTCGGGCACAGGCCCTTCTTCAGGGATCCTGAAGATTCCTGAAGAAGGGCCTGTGCCCGAAACGTCGAATCTCCTGTTCCCTGGATGCTGCCTGACCTGCTGTGCTGTTCCAGCAATAAAGTTTCAACTTTGATCTCCAGCATCTGCAGACCTCACTTTCTCCCTAATGGGATCTTAAACTATTTATTAACTTTAATCATTTGTTCTGTCACTTCTTTCTCTGCTCTATTGGCAATATTGGCATTATTGGCGTGTTCCCCTTTGAAGTAGTTACTTTATTTTTCTCTCCCCAATGGTCTCCTGGTACATCAGCCCCGAATACTGGGGAAAAGGTTCCCCAAGGATGCCAGACTCCCCAGTACCACACCTCAAACAGCCATTTTCCATGGGTGGTAGGCATTTGCAGACTATTTTGGAATTTTGAGAGATCTGAAAATAGATAAGACCGCTGGGCTGGATGGGATTTATCCTCAGATTCTCTGGGAAGCCAGGGAGGAGATTACAAAGCCTTTGGCTTTGATCTTCATGTCATCATTGTCAACAGGAGTAGTGCAAGACGACTGGAGGATAGCAAATGATGATCCCCTGTTTAAGAAGGGGAGTCAGGACAACCCAGGTAATTATAGGACAGTGTGTGTTACTTCGGTTGTGGGTGAGGTGTTGGAAAAGGTTATAAGAGATAGGAGGTGGTGACAAAACAGGTGGATGAAGGTAAAGCGGTTGATGTGGTGTCGTTGGATTTCAGTAAGATGTTTGATAAGGTTCACACAGTAGGCTATTACACAAAATACGGATTTTTGGGATTGAAGGTGATTTAGCGCTTTTGATCAGAAATTGGCCAGCTGAAATAAGGCAGGGGGTGGTAGTTGATGAGAAATGTTCATCCTGGAGCTCAGTTATCAGTGGTGTGCCACAAAGGATCTGTTTTTGGGCCACTGCTATTTGTCATTTTTATAACTGATCTGGACGTGGGCCTAGAAGGATGGGATAGTAAATTTGGGGATAAGATTAAGGTAGTCAGAGTTGTGGATAGTGCCAAAGGATGTTGTGGGTTACAGAGGGGCATAGATAAGATGCAGAGCTGGGCTGAGAAATGTCAAGAGATAAGCTAGAGGAGGGTGGGGATGGGGAGAGAGTGGCATAGAGTACAATAGGTCAGTGGGGAAGGAGATGAAGGTGATAGGTCAGGGAGGAGAGGGTGGAGTGGATAGGTGGAAAAGGAGCTGGGCAGGTCGGACAAGTCCGGACAGGTCAGGGGATCGAGTTTCTGGAGGTTAGAAGCTAGGATGAGGTGGGGGAAAGGGAAATGAGGAAACTGTTGAAATCCACATTGATGCCCTGGGGTTGAAGTGTTCCGAGGCGGAAGATGAGGCGTTCTTCCTCCAGGCGTCTGGTGGTGAGGGAGCGGCAGTGGAGGAGGCCCAGCACCTCCATATCCTCGGCAGAGTGGGAGGGGGAGTTGAAATGTTGAGCCACTGGGCGTTGTGGTTGATTGGTGCGGGTGTCTCGGAGATGTTCCCTAAAGCGCTCTGCTAGGAGGCGTCCAGTCTCCCCAATGTAGAGGAGACCGCATCGGGAGCAACGGATACAATAGATGACATGAGTGGATGTGCAGGTAAAACTTTGATGGATGTGGAAAGCTCCTTTGGGGCCTTGGATGGAGGTGAGGGAGGAGGTGTGGGCGCAGGTTTTACAGTTCCTGCGGTGGCAGGGGAAAGTGCCAGGATGGGAGGGTGGGTCGTAGGGGGGCGTGGACCTGACCAGGTAGTCACGGAGGGAACGGTCTTTGCGGAAGGCGGAGAGGGGTGGGGAGGGAAATATATCCCTGGTGGTGGGGTCTGTTTGGAGGTGGCGGAAATGTCGGCGGATGATTTGGTTTATGCGAAGGTTGGTAGGGTGGAAGGTGAGCACCAGGGGCGTTCTGTCCTTGTTGCGGTTGGAGGGGTTGGGTCTGAGGGCGGAGGTGCGGGATGTGGATGAGATGCATTGGAGGGCATCTTTAACCATGTGGGAAGGGAAATTGCGGTCTCTAAAGAAGGAGGCCATCTGGTGTGTTCTCTGGTGGAACCGCTCCTCCTGGGAGCAGATACGGCAGAGCAGGAGGAATTGGGAATACGGGATGGCATTTTTGCAAGAGGTAGGGTGGGAAGAGGTGTAATCCAGGTAGCTGTGGGAGTCGGTGGGTTTGTAGAAGATGTCAGTGTCAAGTCAGTCGTCACTTATGGAGATGGAGAGGTCCAGGAAGGGGAGGGAGGTGTCAGAGATGGTCCAGGTAAATTTAAGGTCAGGGTGGAAGGTGATGGTGAAGTTGATGAATTGCTCAACCTCCTCGCGGGAGCACGAGGTGGCGCCAATGCAGTCATCAATGTAGCGGAGGAAGAGGTGGGGAGTGGTGCCGGTGTAATTACGGAAGATCAACTGCTCTACGTAGCCAACAAAGAGACAGGCATAGCTGGGGCCCATACGTGTGCCCATGGCTACCCCTTTGGTCTGGAGGAAGTGGGAGGATTCAAAGGAGAAATTGTTAAGGGTGAGGACCAGTTCGGCCAAACGAATGAGAGTGTCGGTGGAGGGGTACTGTTGGGAACGTCTGGAGAGGAAAAAACGGAGGGCTTGGAGGCCCTGGTCATGGCGGATGGAGGTGTAGAGGGATTGGATATCCTCGGATGCTGCCTGAATTGCTGTGCTCTTCCAGCACCACTGATCCAGAATCTGGTTTCCAGCATCTGCAGTCATTGTTTTTACCTGAGAAATGTCAAATTGAGTTTAATGCGGAAAAGTGTGAGGTAGTTCACTTCGGAAGAAGTAACAGAAATGCAGAGTACTGGGCTAATAGTAAAATTCTTGGCAGTGTAGATGAACAGAGACATCTCACTGTCCAGGTGCATAAATCCCTGAAAGTTGCCACCCAGGTTGATAGGATGTTAAGAAGGCATATGAAGTCATTTATTGGTAGGGGGATTGAGTTTCGGAGGCACGAGGTCACGCTTCAGCTGCACAAGACATTGGTAAGGTCACACTTGGAGTATTACGTGCAGTTCTGGTCACTGCATTACAGGAAGGATGTGGAAGCTTCAGAAAGGGTTCCGAGGAGACTTGCTAGGATGTTGCTTGGTATGGAAGGAAGGTCTTATAAGGAAAGGCTGAAGGAATTGAGGCTGTTTTCGTTAGAGAGTAGGTTGAGAGGTGACTTAATTGAGGCGTGGAAGATAATCACAGGGTTAGATAGGGTCAACAGTTGAGAGCCTTTTTCCTCAGATGGTGAAGGCTAACACGAGGGGGATTAGCTTTGAATTGAGGGGTGATAGATTTAGGACTGATATCGGGGTAGTTTCTTTACTCAGAGGGTAGTAGGGCATGGAATGGCCTGCCTGCAACAATAGTAGACTCGCTGACGTTAAGGGCATTTAAATGGGCATTGGACATACATATGGATAATAATGGAATGGTGTAGATTGGATAGGCATGACATTAATTTCACAGGCCAACTCAACATTGAGGGCCGAAAGGCCTATACTGCGCTATAATGTTCTATGTTTTACAGTGGGGAAGAGGTCACCATTAAACCTGACCCTATACATTCCTAGGCTTGGGCAATAGCACAATGATCAGGAGCTCCAATCTCTTTTGTAATGTAGGAAACACATCATGGATTTGTGCACAGCATGCTTCCATAAACAGCAATGAGTTAAGTGACTACGTAGACTTACTTTTAGTGATGTTGGTTCGGGTATAAATGTTAACCATTACATAGAGTAAAGCTACCCTGATGTTCAAATAACATTGCGACTCCAACATCCATAACTTAGAATCACAGAGATGTACAGCACGGAAACAGACCCTTCGGTCCAACATGTCCATGCCGACCAGATATCCTAAACTATTCTAGTCCCATGAGCAGCACTTGGCTCATATCCCTCTAAACACTTCCTACTCATATACCCACCCAGATGCCTTTTAAATGCTGTAATTGTACCAGCCTCCACCACTTCCTCTTGCAGCTGACTCCATACATGCACCACCTTCTGTGTGAAAACGATGGCCCTTAGGTCCCTTTTATATCATTCCCCTCTCACCCTAAACCTATGCCCTCCAGTTCTGGACTACCCCACCCCAGGGAAAAGACCTCATCTGTTTATCCTTTCCATGCCCCTCATGATTTTATAAATCTCTGTAAGGTCACCCCTAAGCCTCCGACGCTCCATACTATTCAGCCTCTCCCTATAGCTCAAGTCCTCCAACCCTGGCAACATCCTTGCAAATCTTTTCTGAATCCTTTCAAGTTTCACAACATTCTTCCAATAGGAAGGAGACCAGAATTGAATGCATTATTCCAACAATGGCCTAATCAATGTCCTGTACAGCTGTAACATGACCTTCCAATACCTATACTCAATGCTCTGACCAATTAAGGAAAACATACCAAAAACCCGTCTTCATTATCCTATCTACCTGCGACTCTACTTTCAAGGAACTATGAACCTGTACTCCAAGGTCTCTATTTCAGCAGTACTCCCCAGGACCTAACAATTAAGTGTATAAGTCCTGCTCTGATTTGCTTTCCCAAAATGCAGCACCTCAAATTTAGCTAAATTAAACTCCATCTGCCACTCCTCAACCCATTCGCCCATCTGATCAAGATCCCGTTGTACTCTGGTAACCTACTTGGCTGTCCACTACACCTTCAATTTTGGTGTCATCTGCAAACTTACTAACTATACCTCCTATGTTCATATCCATATATAAATGACAAAAAGCAGCGGACCCAGCACTAATCCTTGTGGTATTCTATTGGTCACAGGCCTCCAGTCTGAAAAGCAACCCTCCGTTTTCTGCCTTTGAGCCAAGTCTGTATTCAAATGGCTAGTTCTTCCTGTATTCCATGAGATCTAACCTTGCTAACCAGTCTTCCATGGAGAACCTTGTTGAACATCTTACTTAAGTCCAAATAGATTACGTCTATCACTCTCCCCTCATCAACCCTCTGTTACTTCTTCAAAAAACTCAATCAAGTTCATGAGAAATGATTTCCCATGCACAAAGCCATGCTTACTATCCTTAATCAGTTTTTGCCTTTCCAAATACATGCACATCCTATCCCTCAGGATTCCCTCCAACAACTTGCCCACCACCGATGCCAGGCTCACTGGTCTCTAGTTCCCTGGCTTTTCATTAGCACCTTTCTTAAACAGTGGCACCAAGTTAGCCACCCTCCAGTCTTCCGGCACCTTATCTGTGACTATCAATGACACAAATATCTCAGCAAGGGACCCAGCAATCACTTCTCTAGCTTTAATGTTAAAAGTTGTGGTTCTGTTCGCCGAGCTGGGAGTTTGTGTTGCAGACGTTTCGTCCCCTGTCAAGGGGACGTCCTCAGTGCTTGGGAGCCTCCTGTGAAGCGCTTCTGTAATCTTTCCTCCGGCATTTGTAGTGGCTTGAATCTGCCGCTTCCGGTTGTCAGTTCCAGCTGTCCGCCGCAGTGGTCGGTATATTGGATCCAGGTCGATGTGCTTATTAATTGAATCTGTGGATGAGTGCCATGCCTCTAGGAATTCCCTGGCTGTTCTCTGTTTGGCTTGTCCTATAATAGTAGTGTTGTCCCAGTCGAATTCATGTTGCTTGTCATCTGCGTGTGTGGCTACTAAGGATAGCTGGTCGTGTCGTTTGGTTGTCCTTTTCTTCCTCTCTAGTGAATCGGATTCCTGTGAGTGTGGCGTTGATGATCCAGTGTGTGTTCTCTATTTCTGTGTTTTTAATGATTACAAAGGTGTCATCCACATATCTGACCCAGAGTTTGGGTTGAATTTGCAGTAAGACTGTTTGTTCTAATCTTTGCATTACCGCTTCTGCTATGAGTCCAGAGATGGGTGAGCCCATGGGTGTGCCGTTGATTTGTTTATATATTTGGTTGTTGAATGTGAAGTGTGATGTGAGGCACAGGTCCAGTAGTTTGAGTATGCCGTCTTTGTTGATAGGTTCAATGTCCTGTTGTCTGTTCTGTATGTCCAGCAGGTTGACTATTGTTTCTCTGGCTAGGGTTTTGTCGATAGAGGTGAACAGTGCCGTTACATCGAATGAGACCATAGTTTCTTCCTTGTCTATGTGTATATTTCTGATGGTGTCCAAGAATTCCTGTGTTGATTGTATAGAGTGTCTGGATCCGCTGATCAGGTGTTTCAGTTTCTGCTGTAGTTCTTTAGCCAGTTTGTGTGATGGTGTCCCTGGTAGTGATACTATGGGTCTGAGTGGGATGTCTGGTTTGTGCACTTTAGGTAGTCCATAGAATCTGGGGGTGTTGTTGCTTTCAGGTTTCATGTTAAGTGTGCTAATTAAATGTAATAGTTGCTGTTGTTTTTTTCTCTCTCTGCTTACTATGGTAAGCGATTTATCCAAACAAAACTCAAAATCCTGCAGGAATTGAAAATCTGAAACAAAAGCTGACAATTAAAAGAGAATTGCCTGATAATGATTATTTTGTCACTGCTCTCCAGAGACGCTGCTCCAGGTTTGCTGAGCATTTCCAGCATGGTTTCTTCTTATGAGTGATCTTTTGTGCTGAGGAAGGAAAGAATCTTACAAATCGGTGTGGCCCAACTTTGAATGATCCCCACCCCCTGAATGATTGGGCCTGAATCCACTTCCCCACTCCCACATTATTGGGCCGAGGATGTCAGTGACATTGAATGACAAGTAAACTGCTGCCTTTCCGTGACATGATCAGGTTGTTGTTGACAACGCGACCTCAACAAGAGAGGGGAGGCCAGGTCAAGGATATGGTTTAGTACAACACCAACAGATCACAACGGTGTTTTTGATCTCCAACTTTCCCATGTACATACGGCTCCTCATGTCACCCATGATTAATGATGGAAGCACCCCCTCACCTTGTGAGTCAGTTGGTTTGGGTTGAAGCCCCACTCCAGAAACTTAGAAAAATATCCAGGTAGACAATCCGACGTGATATTGAAGGAATGCTGCAATCAGCACGAAAGGGAATGGAGGAGGAAGATGAACATCCTTGGATTGAGAATTCAGGAAATGTCTTGTTTCTACCAACTCCACATTTAGGCGATTAGATTAGATTCCTTACAGTGTGGAAACAGGCCTTTTGGCCCAACATGTCCACACCGACCCTCCGAAGAGTAACCCACCCAGACCCATTTCCCTCTGACTAATGCACCGAACACTATGGGCAATTTAGCAAGGCCACTTCACCTAATCTGCATATCTTTGGACTGTAGGAGGAAACTGGAGCACCCAGAGGAAACCCACGCAGACACGGGGAGAATGTGCAAACTCCATACAGTCGCCTGAGACTGGAATTGAACCCAGGTCCCTGGCGCTGTGAGGCAACAGTGCTAACCACTGACCCACTGTGCCACCCAAACATTACATTGGAACATTTTACTTTGTTGACTAACAGGTAATCCAGTTTCTGGGCTACATGCAGATCTGGTTTTCCAGAGTCCAACTGGAACTGGCAACGGTACCAGATGCTTCAAGGCAGATGAAATGTGGTGCCAACTTCAACAGGCACGTCATTTTCACATGAAAGGAGGGTGATGCTTGTCTCAGCATTGGCACCACGTGCTATTGCATCGCACTTTGCCGATTATAATGGGAGGCACAATTCCGTTGCTTACAGAACCTCTCGCCTGCTATTTTGGAGTCTTGGGTTAAACTGATGGTCAACAGCAGAGACCATCCAGTGAAGTGTTATTAGGACATTTGGTTCTCTCAGTACAGGCAAGTTTTGGTGCCTTCAGAAGAGCAGGTATCAGTACATTTTTGAAAAAAAAAATCACCCTAAATGTCAGAACCCCACAATGCTAAAACTGAAACAAGCTCCCTCTGCAACAGCAACAGTTCACAATGGTATTTTTTAATCTTCAACTTTCCCATGTACATACGGCTCCAAATGTCACTCATGACTCACATGGAAGCAGCCCCTCACCTCGTGAGTCAGCTGGTTTGGGTTTAAGCCCCACTCCAGAAACTTTGGGAAAATATACATGCAGATAATCTGACGTGATACTGAAGGAATGCTGCATTGTCAGAGATGTCAGCTTTCAAACGGGAAATGAAGATTGAGGCTTTGTTTGCTCTTCAGGTTGGCTGTAAAGATCCCATGGTATTACTCAAATAACATGAGGAGCATTTGCCATGACTATCCTGGATAATATTGATTTTATAAAACAATATCACTAATCATTACCCTGCCATTGTCACAACACTATTCAAGGGAGTTTGCTGACTGGAAACTCAGTGCTGAATGTAGCACACAAACACAGAGGCTACCCATACAGTTTAAGGAGTTCTCCAGCTCAGGCTGCACTGAACACGGTGCTCTGTAACAATCATTTCCCTCCTCAATTTCATTACAGATAATGATGAACTCCATCACTAGACCCTGCTGGTATTAGCCCCTTTTCGATCTCATCACCAATTAAGCTACTTCAGTCCAATTCTGCAGAACATCTGCTCCTTATTGCTGTCAGATCTGCGCTTTTCACACCAACTCATTTGTGACCCGAAAGCACATCACTTCTCATAAAGTGTTACAAAAAAAAAATTAAACACTGCTGAGACTGCAGCACAGCAGGACTTGATTATTCTTCCAGCCTCCAGGTAATAAGCTTGTGTACGAAGCAATTGTCAAGAGATTTACCAGTGGCTTTTATTCAGTCCCATTTTCTTCACTGCAGACTATATGGAATTAAGTTGCATAACTTTTGCGTATTTTCTTCCAGCTTTTCTTCCCTTGAGATCTTTAGTATTTTAATATTAATGAACACCTATTTTAAGAAACATATATAAACTGCTATTTCTTCACCCTCACCCTTTACTGAAAGCAGAGACTGATTGCACCATTTCTTGTTTTTTAACTCAGTTTCTCCTGGGCCTCAAAACAAAATCTGTGAAAAGCTTATTTTCCTTCACTCTGTTTTTCCTACATTCTAACTCTTCCACATTTTGGGAACCAAGCTTGGAATCGCGCAATCAGCACTTCTTTATTTATCCAGCCTTCTTGGTAATGTGGCCTTAGCCTTTAATCATCTTCTCATTGAGTTGTCTGCCTGGTCAGATCCAACACACAAACGCCCCCTCCCCGCACCCCACCCTCCACCCCCACTATCTGATTAAGGTAAGGAAGCAGGGCATGAATCCACCCAGTCCAAACAGGGAAAGAACCATATGCTTGTGACACAAATCTAATCCACACACGTTGACTCACTTGATGGAGTATGGTGGTGATACCATTCGACTAGTAATCCAATTACTAGATGTGCTGGGAAGATTGACTCAAATCGCAACACAGCAAGTGGTGAGATCTAAATTCACGTATTAAAATCGGGAAGTGAAAGTCAGTCACAGTCATGGTGGCCATGAAAATATCAATTGTTGTAAAACCTCCTTTGGTTCACTCATGTCCTTCAGGGAAAGAAGTCTACTGTGTTTACCCTGTCTGACCTACCTGTTGCCGCCCTGCAAGGAGTCTGGGTTCCTATGATTTTTACAGGCATGTTGCTGCCTGGAACTATGAATGATAATGGTAGAGGCCACTATTTCCTTTCTGTCTCATGGCTGACCAGAGACCTCTCTTACTCTTACCTTCTGCCATAGGTGTGTGGATTGATTTTGCAGATTTTGCAACATGTTTTAGTCATGTGGGAATTGCTGGCTAGACCAGCACTTATTGTCCATCCTTAATTGCCCAGAGGGCAGTTAACAGTTAACCACATTGCTGTGGGTCTGGAGTCACATGTAGTCCAGACCAGGTAAGGCTGGCAGCTGCCTTTCCTCATGGATATTGGTGAACCAGACGGACAATCAGCAATGATTTAATGGCTATCTTAATTCCAAATTTTAGACTGAATTCAAATTCCCCTGTCTGCCAAGATTTGAAGCCAGGTCCTCAGAACAGTACTTGGGTCGCGAGATTAATAGCCTAACGATAATACCATGAGACCACTCACCACCATTTGGCCATGTTGGGACTATTTTGTTGATCAATAAGGTCTGCACTGGGACCCGAACCTGGATCTTCTGGTTCAGAGGCAGGGGTAGTGTCCACTGCACCACAAGATGACCTGCCTTTAAACAAGGCCTCTCAATTTAGTTTATAAGAAGAAACAATTGAAAATCTTGTGCCTCAGCTTTTGACATAACATGCGCACAGCTCCTTGAAAAGGAACCTAGATGGTTTAACATTAATAAAAGTATTGCTTACACTAGTTCTTTATATTTTGTAGTGTATCTCTCTTGCATTATGGCATCAACTGCAGCAATTTGTGATTTCACCTTCGATGACCCCACTTTGGTTTATGAGTCAGTTCCACTTCGTTTAAAACCATTTCAAACAAACAATCTGGCAATTCAAATAACTTTAGCAATAAATTTACATTCTATATTATTTACACTGCAAAATACAAATTATTGACAAATTTAATCTCTTTCAACTCAGCCAACAACTGCATTTTCAGGAGAGGACGTTAGAAGAAAAATCTTGAAAGTAAAGGTATAACTCAGCAAACCAGACAGTTGATGCAATAACTCTCACAATAATTACAATGCTGGGCGTTACAGTCACCAGCTGGTACAAGGTCAATGCAGGCTGCTCTCTCTCTCATCCAATTCTAGTAGATTGAATATTGATTATGTCAATGTGAATATGCTGGACAAAGTTTATACAAGTCCTGAAATCCTTTTCTGCCACAAACCTTCACAAAATTAGTATAAAAAGCAGTGTAACAGCCAGCTGGCTCCAGCAGAAGAGAAATACACACCATTTGAAATGCGTTTCCCTATAAAGTGAAGAATGTTGTGGAACTTGAAAGGGTTCAAGAAAAGATGTACAAGGAAGTTGCCAGGGTTGGAGGGTTTGAGCCATTGGGAGAAGCTGAACAGGCTGGGGCTGTTTTCCCTGCAGCATAGGAGGCTGAGGGATGACTTTATAGGAGTTTATAAAATCATGAGGGACGTGGATAGGATAAATTGACAAGGTCTTTTTCCTGGGGGGGGGGGGAGAGTCCAGAACTAGAGGGCCTAGGTTTAGGGTGAGAGGGGAAAGATTTAGAAGGGACCTAAGGGGCAACATTTTCACGCAGAGGGTGGTGCAGAAGAGCTGCTAGAGGTAGTGCTCGAGGCTGGTACAAGTACAGCATCTGGAGGGGTTATGAATGGGAATCGTTTAGAGGGATATGGGCCAAATGCTGGCAAATGGGACGAGATTAATTTAGGATATCTGGTTGGCATGGACGGGTTGAACTGAAGTTTCGGTGCTGTACATCTCGATGACTCCTTGCCTGCACTTGGGTCATTCAGAGGAACATTTGACCATCTGATTTCTGTAACTGGAAGAAAGAAATAAAGCAGCTGTAAAGAGAATATTTAGTCTGGCAATAGTTGGGGACTATCCTGTTCCCTGGATGCTGCCTGACCTGCTGTGCTGTTCCAGCAATAAAGTTTCAACAATAGTTGGGGACTACAATGGTGCAACTACGTGGGAGCAATTATTTAAGAAACAGAGCAAACACAAATGGGCAAGATTTGTCTGTGTCTTTTTTTAATCCTTATTTCTGAGGATGAGCTACGGATTTGCTTTGGATTGGGATATGCTTATGGGCAAATATACTACAGAGGTTTGCCATTGCCTTCTGCAGGGTGGCTGACCAGAAAACTCTCCCATTCTTACTATCTGCTATCAGGAACATTGGAAGGATTAACAGGCTGTCAATAAACCCACGTTACAAACACACCTTCCATGGTGAACAAGTCCTGGCACAGGACTCAAACACAAAGCTTCTGACAACATCTCCACCTCTGGGCCATTGTGCCACAAGACCTCCATACAGACAGATAGGTGGCACAAAATCAATGAAAATTAGCTAAACCTTTATACATCATTGGTTAAACCATAGGCTCTTATGTCTATATTCAATCCATCAGGCCTTAGAAAGAGCATCTGGTCCTGAAGAGGGTCTGGAGGAGGCTCACTGGAAAGTGAATTGTGATGAAGGTTTCGGTTTTTTGAAGAGACTGGAGAAAGTGGGATAGCTCTAGAGCAGAGAAGGTTAAAAGGTAATTTGATAGTGGGAATCAAAATTATATGGGGTGATTGTTTGAGTGGGTAGAGAATTTCTTCTGGAGAAACTTCAATGAGCAGAGGACACCAACTTAAAATATTTGCCACAAGAACGAGGAAAAGATGAGAACTGCTTTCAACACAATAAATTGTGATGGCCTGAGACACATGACTTGAAAGAGTAATGGAAACAGATTCATTCCCATTCAAACAGGACTTAAAAGGAAGAATTTGCACAGGATGGAGAAAAGTAGGGGAAAGGAACTAACTTTGGGAAAGGCAATACAACACAATGGGCTGAGAGCTCTTTTGTCAATGTTACAAATGTTCTGCTGATGTTAATTTCTATTTGAAGAGACCATCAGTTTTGCTTTAAAACCAAACACCTGTTTCACTAGACAGGCAGCAGGAGCACAAAAACTGGCCAGTATTCACTGCCAAATCACCAATGAAAGGAAGAGTCATCGCCCATTTCCTTCGATTAACCCTGTTACTGCTCGAAGATTCAGCAGAATGCTTTCCACATAGCCTCATCTAATGGACTTGCATTACAAACTGTGACGGTCATAAGTGGCCCGAGTTGGTGAAAGTATCCCAGAAACAGGGCAGAGAATTTTGTACTCTCTCAACAACTTAATGTAAATCTGCTATAAAATTGCCTCTCCCAATCCCAACTCAACTGGAAAACATTTATCAGCTCTCTCCACATAATCGGATTAAACGTGCACATGGAATTTGAAAAGACTGATTTGCATTTACATAGCAGTTTCTTCCATAACAGGATGCCCTGAAGAGCTTTTACACCCCACTCTATTAAGCTTTTGTAGAAGTGATGCCACTGTTGTAACATGGGAAACAAAGTAATCAACTTACACACAGCAAGAGTCCTCAAACAGCAATGTGACAATGACCAGATAATCTGCTATAGTCATTGTTGTTTGACAGGTAAACATTGGCAAGGGCAACATGAATAGTCGTCAAGTAAATGTAAATATTGGCCAGGGCACTTCCTCTCTCCAAATAATGTGGCATGAAGTTTTACATTCACTAAGAAGGAAATGGGTCCATTTGAAAGGATGCACCGCGAACAACACTGCTGCCTCAGTCTACATTATATCGTCAATTCAGATTTTGTGCTCAAGTCTCTGGAGTGGGAAGTGAACCCATGATCTTCTGACTCATACAGCCATACAGCACAGAAACAGACCCTTCGGTCCGACTCTCCATGCTGAACCAGGTTTCCCAAACTAAACTAGACCCATTTGCCTGCAGTTGGCCTACATCCCTCTAAACCTTTCCTATTCATGTACCTGTCCAAATGTATTTTAAATACTGGAACTGTATCTGCATCACCCACTTCCTCTGGCACTTCATTCCACACATGAACCACCCTCTGTGTGAAAATGCTGCTCCTGAGGTCCCTTCTTCTCTCACTTTAAACATACGCCCCCTAGTTTTGAACTCCTACGCTCCAGTGAACAAAGTCCCACCCTATCCAGACTCTCCTTATAACTCATATCCTTCAGTCCTGGCAACATCCCAGTAAATCTTTTCTGAACCCTCTCCAATGTAATCATATCCTTACTGCAGCAGGACTGACTCAAACACAGCATTTGAACACAGACAGAAGCAGAAGTCAGCCATGAGACTTCCTGCAGTTGAAAAACCTTGTGTTATCATTCAGTGTCAATGAAGGGTGTAGGAGGACATGTCTGGAATAACACCAGGAATACCGAAAAATGAGGTGTCAAGCTGGTGAAGCTAAATCACTGGCCTACTTACACGTGAAATAGCAAAGCAACATGGAATGGATGAAGTTAAACGAGTTCACAACCAACAGATCAGATTAAAGCTCTGGAGTCTTGCTACAACCACTTATAAATGGCGGCAGACGATTAAAACAATTTACTGCAGGAAGAGGCTTATACTGTTAATTACTGGGGAAACCATCACTTCAGTGAGAAGGCTGAAGCATTTGCAATCATCTCCAACCAAAAGTGCTGAATGGACGATCTATCTTGTCCTCTGTTTGAGGCCCCCAATATCACAGATGTCAGCCTGCGACCATTTGATTCACCAACAAATGGCTGAAGCCACTGTATACAGAGAAGACTATGGATCATGATGACAATTCTGTGCTAGTACTGAAGACTTGTGCTCTAGAACAAGCCATGCTTCTAGTCGAGCTAGTCCAATATAGCTTCAACACTAGCATCTACTCAAAGAGGGAGTTATAGAATTGTACAGAATGGAAACAATCCCTTCAGTCCAACTCGTCCATACCAACCTAAATTAATTTAGCCACATTTTATCAGCACTTGGCCCATGTCCCTCTAAACCCTTCCTATTTATGTATCCATCCAGATGCTTTTTAAATGTTGTAATTGTACAAGCCTTCACCACATTCTTTGGCAGCTCATTCCATCCTCTGTGTGAAAAAGTTGCTTCTGAAATCCCTTTTATATCTTTTCCCTCTTACCTTAAACCTATGCCCTCCAGTTTTGGACTCCCCTATCCTGGGAATAAGACCTGGGGCTATTCACCCTATCCATGTCTCTCGTGATTTTATAAACCTTAACCTCCGACATGCCAGGGAAAATAGCTCCAATCTACTTTGCATCTCCCTATAGCTCAAACACTCTAAAAACATGGAAAATTGCCCAGGTATGTCCTGTCCACAAAACACAGAACAAATCCAACCCGGTCAATTACCACTTCATCGGTCCACTCATACATCAACACAAAAGTAATGGAAGATGTTGGTCAACAATGCGATCAATTGGCTCTTACGTAGCAATGACCATCTCGCTTTGACATTTAACAACACTATTATTGCTGAAATCCCATCACCAACATGCTAAGGTGAGCATTCACCAGAAATTTAACTCAGGTGGCAACATAAATACTGTGGCTATAAGAGCAGGTCAGAGGCTGGGAATTCTTGATGGGTTAACTCACCTTCTGTTGCCAGTCCATCATCAAAAAAGCACAAGTCAGGAGTGTGGTGGAATACTCCACACTTGTCTGGATATGTGCAGCTCCAATAATACCCAAGAATCTTGAAACAATCCAGAATAAAGCAGCCCACTTGATTAGAACATAGAACATAGAACAGTACAGTACAGAACAGGCCCTTCAGCCCACGACGTTGTGCCGACCACTGATCCCCATGTATGCACCCTCAAATTTCTATGACCATATGCATGTCCATGAGTCTCTTAAATGTCCCTAATGACGCTGCCTCCACAACTGCTGCTGGCAACGCATTCCATGCTCTCACAACTCTCTGTTTAAAGAACACGCCTCTGACATCCCCTCTATACTTTCCTCCAACCAGCTTAAAACTATGACCCCTCGTGTTAGTCATTTCTGCCCTGGGAAATAGTCTCTGGCTATCGACTCTATCTATGCCTCTCATTATCTTGTATACCTGATTGCTGTCTCATCTCTCAACATTTACTCCCTTCACCAGTCTCAAAGTAACAGCTGTGTGCAACACCACAAAAATCACTGCAGGAATTCAATATTCCTTCAGGAGCATCTTGCAAACCCACAATCTCTACCATCTAGAAGGACAAAGACAGCAGATGCATGCAAGCACTACAAGTTCACCTCCACGTCACACAGCATCCTACTATGAAAATATATATTGCCACTGGGTCAAACTCCTAGGAATTTCCTCCTAAACGGCATTGTGGATGTAGCTAGTTCAAAAAGGTAGCTCGACAGCAATTAGGAACAAGCAACAAATGTGATGTTACACGCTCAGTGACTTCCACCCTCCCCCTACTGCCGTGTCTGGCACCACTTCCACCCCCACCAACGCCACTCATCTGCATTCTGCTGACACACCCCCCACAGATTCCACTGTCACCATTCGCGGCCCCCAGAACCCTGAGGGGAACACCACCCCTGCTCATGACTCCGCCCCCATTCCCCCCACTCCAGTTACCAGCTCCGCCCCCACTCCCAGCTCCACACCCACACCAGATCCCAGCTCCCAGCCCTGCCGAGTTTTCACTATCCCTCCAGACCTCCCCCTCACTGAGGATGAACGATCAGTCCTCAGCAAAGGACTCACCTTCATCCCCCTCCGTCCACGCATCAATGAATTTAATACACGCCATGACGTTGAACACTTCTTCCGCCGCCTCCGCCTCAGAGCTTACTTTCACAATCAGGACTCCCGCCCACCTGCCGAGGACCCCTTTGCCCACCTCCAACACATTGCATCTACCTGGACACCCCGCGCTGGCCTATTACCTACCCTCGACTACTTCATTTCCAACTGCCGCCGGGACATTAACCGCCTCAACCTGTCTACCCCCCACCCCCATTCCAACCTCTCACCCTCACAATGCGCAACCCTCCAATCCCTCTGCTCCAATCCCAACGTCACCATCAAGCCAGCAGATAAAGGGGGCGCAGTGGTAGTCTGGTGCACTGACCTCTACACCGCTGAAGCCAAACGCCAACTCGAGGACACCTCTTCCTACCGCCCCCTCGACCATGACCTCACCCTCCATCATCAAACCATTTCCCAGACCATGCAGTACCTCATCACCTCAGGAGATCTCCCACCCACAGCTTCCAACCTCATAGCTCGGGAACCCCGCACTGCCCGGTTCTACCTCCTTCCCAAGATCCACAAGACTGACCACCCTGGCCGACCCATTGTCTCAGCATGCTCCTGTCCCACTGAACTTAGTTCTACCTACCTCGACACTGTCCTATCCTCCCAGTCCAGGAACTCCCCACATACGTTCGAGACACCACCCACGCCCTCCACCTCCTCCAAGACTTCCGTTTCCCCGGCCCCCAACGCCTCATCTTCTCCATGGATATCCAATCCCTCTACACCTCCATCCGTCATGACCAGGGCCTCCAAGCCCTCCGTTTTTTCCTCTCCCGACGTCCCCAACAGTACCCTTCCACCGACACTCTCATTCGTTTGGCCAAACTGGTCCTCACCCTTAACAATTTCTCCTTCGAATCCTCCCACTTCTTCCAGACCAAAGGGGTAGCCATGGGCACATGTATGGGCCCCAGCTATGCCTGTCTCTTTGTTGGCTACGTAGAGCAGTTGATCTTCCGTAATTACACCGGCACTACTCCCCACCTCTTCCTCTGCTACATTGATGACTGCATTGGCACCACCTCGTGCTCCCGCGAGGAGGTTGAGCAATTCATCAACTTCACCAACACATTCCACCCTGACCTTAAATTTACCTGGACCATCTCCATCTCCATTAATGACGACCGACTTGACACTGACATTTTTTACAAACCCACTGACTCCCACAGCTACCTGGATTACACCTCTTCCCACCCTACCTCTTGCAAAAATGCCATCCCGTATTCCCAATTCCTCCGCCTTTGCCGTAATGCTCCCAGGAGGACCAGTTCCACCATAGAACACACCAGATGGCCTCCTTCTTTAGAGACCGCAATTTCCCTTCCCACGTGGTTAAAGATGCCCACCAACGCATCTCGTCCACATCCCGCACCTCCGCCCTCAGACCCCATCCCTCCAACCATAACAAGGACAGAATGCCCCTGGTGCTCACCTTCCACCCTACCAACCTTCGCATAAACCAAATCATCCGCCGACATTTCTGCCACCTACAAAAAGACCCCACCACCAGGGATATATTTCCCTCCCCACCCCTTTCCGCCTTCCGCAAAGACCGTTCCCTCCGTGACTACCTGGTCAGGTCCACGCCCCCCTACAGCCCACCCTCCCATCCTGGCACCTTCCCCTGCCACCGCAGGAATTACAAAACCTGCGCCCACACCTCCTCCCTCACCTCCATCCAAGGCCCTAAAGGAGCCTTCCACATCCATCAAAGTTTTACCTGCACATCCACCAATATCATTTATTGTATCCGTTGCTCCCGATGCGGTCTCCTCTACATTGTGGAGACTGGACGCTTCCTAGCAGAGCGCTTTAGGGAACATCTGCAGGACACCTGCACCAATCAACCACACCACCCTGTGGCCCAACATTTCAACTCCCCCTCCCACTCTGCCGAGGACATGGAGGTCCTGGACCTCCTTCACTGCCGCTCCCTCACCACCAGACGCCTGGAGGAAGAACGCCTTATCTTCTGCCTCGGAACACTTCAACCCCAGGGCATCAATGTGGACTTCAACAGTTTCCTCATTTCCCGTTCCCCCATCTCACCCTAGTTGCAAACTTCCAGCTCAGCACTGTCCCCATGACTTGTCCTACCTGCCTAACTTCTTTACCACCTATCCATTCCACCCTCCTCCCTGACCTATCACCTTCATCCCCTCCCCCACTCACCTATTGAACTCTATGCTACTTTCTCCCCACCCCCACCCTCTTCTAGCTTATCTCTCCACGCTTCAGGCTCTCTGCCTTTATTCCTGATGAAGGGCTTTTGCCCAAAACGTCGATTTTACTGCTCCTTGGATGCTGCTGTGCTCTTCCAGCACCACTAATCCAGAATCTGGTTTCCAGCATCTGCAGTCATTGTTTTTACCTAACAAATGTAGCCCAGCCAACTGTTCGTATGCTAAAAGAAAGTAAGGAAAAACAGGCAATGAATGTCACTGGGATGAGATAGCAGAGAGCTGGCAAGTCCTGGGGAACCTACAGGAGTCAAAACCCTTGAGGTGAGAGGCATTGGCCAAAAGGAAATTCTAGAAAACAGAAGAAAGCTTGGAGTCAGCTACACTGTACTGACTTCTTAGTGATGGTTCAAGGTCTCATCTGTCGCAGTTTCATTAAAAGAGAAAAATTGCTGTATCAGTGATAACACAGTTTGATGGAGTTACCAGGAAATGATTCTATTAGTAATGCAGCTGGGTGCGCTTGGTACTTTTTCAGATCATCACAAAGATGCTCTTCCAATAACAAAAGATTAATTAAGTCAGGCTGCATTATGACCCACAGCGCCTTTTCTCCATTTAATGGGAATCCATTTGATTTGTTTAAAACTTGATTAATATCAATTTAGATCATGGGATAGATTCTGCAGCTACTTCAGAATTACATGAAATCTGCAAGAACCTTTTACAAATTTCCTGCTCTCCCTGTCAATGACCTAATGCTGCAGATTGTTAAACACTTGCAATGCTTGGAGCTTCATTTAAAGCTTCTGAATCTGTCTTCATCGATGCCAGGAACATGGGACGTTTCAATCTGCCTTTTACATCCAAGGGATATAGTGCAGCAAAACACCTTTGTTGTTTTATTTGACAAATGTGCCTCAGAATGCTTTTTGAAATCAATTACGTGTCATTTTCTCACTTTCAATGGCCATCCTCCTATCCTTTCAAATGTTTGCTGCTGCAGGCACGTGACTGATCCATGCTGGATTAAGACCGCACAACTGATTTTCTATAAGACTGCTATCAAATGATGTACACCTAATGATAAAATTCTTCAAACAGCACAGCAGAGAAACAAGGAAATAAACAAAGACCTATTCATATACCCATCCAGATGCCTTTTAAATGCTGTAATCGTATCAGCCTCTGGCAGCCCATTGCACCACCCTCTGCGTGAAAAAGTTGCCTCTTAGGTCTCATATTTTTCCCCTCTCACCCTAAACCTATGCCTCTAGTTCTGGACTCTCTCACCCCAGGGAAAAGACCTTGTCTATTTATTCTATCCATGCCCCTCATGATTTCATAAACCTCTATACTGTCACCCCTCGGCCTCCAACACTCCATGGAAAACAGCCCCAGTCTAATCAGCCTCTCCCTACAGCTCAAATCCTCCAACCTTGGCAAAATCTTTTCTGAACCCTTTCAAGTTTCACAACATCCTTCTGATAGGAAGGAGACCAGAATTGCTTGGAATATTCCAAAAGTAACGGTTTAGAGGGATATGGGTCAAGTGCTGGATAACTGGTCAGCATGGGCGGGTTGGACTAAAGAGTCTGTTTCCATGTTGTGCATCTCTATGACTCTATAACATGGAAGCTGGAGATCTGAAACAAAAACTGAAATTGCTGCCCAAACTCAGCAATTCTGGCAGTATCTTTGGTGAGAAAGCAGAATTAACACTTCCAATCCAGTGACTCTTCATCAGAACACCTTTCTCTCTAGACATGTTGCCAGTAAAACAACGAAGTTGCCAGAGTGACAGCATTATTTTCTATATTTCGCAATAGATGATATATTCCTATGGGTTGGTGAAATAATCCTGGGTACTGCTTTGTGGAAGATTCTGATGGCATCACAGTAGCACAGTAAGCACTGCTGTCTCTCAGTACCACGGACCTGGGTTCAATTCCAGCCTTGGGTGACTAGAGAGATTGCATATTCTCCCCATGTCTGCATGGGTTTCCGTCAGGTCCCCTGGTTTCCTTCCAGAGTCCAAAGATGTGCGGGTTAGGTGGACTGACCATGCTAAATTGGCTGTAGTGTCCAGGGATGTGCAGGCTAGGTAGATTAGCCATGGGAAAATGTGGGGTTATGGGGATGGGGGTCTGGGTGAGATTCTCTTCAGAGAATTGGTGCAGACTCAATGGGCTGAATGATCTGTGCTTTAGGAATTCTATGATAATCTCTGATGTCCGTTGCCTTTCACAAACATATCTATGGACAATGGGAAGTGAAGTGAAAAAATGTCCAAAAATTCTTGTGGGCCAAATACAGGTTGTTCTGCTATAACACGCGTTTCATTAATATGAATTCACTATAACACAATTGACAAATTGGAGACACTGTTTCTAAAGTGTGAACTTTTAAAGTGTGTCTTGGTTATAACGTGATTCTGGCCCCATTAGTTTTAATGACACTGCTATGACACAATTTTCTTATAACACGGGATTGCACAAGAACAGAACTACCACGTTACAGCAGAACTGACAGTACAAGAATATTTCTTACTTTGGTACTTTACATTGATGCAACAATGTGCATATCATAGTCAGAAATAGAGACAGTATTGTAGACTACAGTGAGTACACTAATCGATGCCATGCTTTATATTATGGTGACCAAACCAATTATTGCAACAATGTATATAAAAGCATAATGATATAAACTCACAATGATATAAATTCATTGTCTGCCTATTTAGAAGAATCTGAAACATTAACACGGTTTCTGTCTCCACAAATGCTGCTAGATCTGTTGTGATTCTGCAGCACTTGGTTTTTATTTCAGACCTCCGGTATTGAAAATATTTTGTTTTAACTTCAATAAAAATATTGAGCAACACTGTCTATGTGTATGTGTCTGTGTGTGAGTGTGTGTGAGAGAGAGACACGTTGGTGGTGAAAGGGGAGGCCTTTTCTGACCTCCACTTTAATGAGCTCCACACTGACTATAGGCATTCAGTCACTGCCTTGGTTTATCCAATAAATCAGAGTTAACCCTATTGTCATGACTTCTCAAGATTACATATTATACTGCATTGCAGACCACTATCAGTATACCTAATATCTTGGTCTCCCTGGTAGCTGCAGTGGTTGTTATACAGATGGTGTACCTACATCACGGTTACAGACAGCTGTCTGCAGTCACATGTGCAATATATCAGATATGAATGCTATGAGGTTATAGCTAAAGGTTAACGATAAAATATTTCCTGACAAATCAGACTGGAATTAAGTAGAATTTGCTGCCCTCAAAACATTAAACAGTCCGTAGTTCACTCCAATTTTACGATTTTTGCATTCCAATGGTCTCTTGTTCCCTCCAGAAAACAGTAAGCATTCTTCAGATACAGTTCCAAGGGTGCTGTCCTTCTTCACATAATAATAAGCAACCTATTCCGTTATGCAGATTCAAGATCAGGTGAATCCATCTTCACTGACATCTGCACATATCCATTTGAGCACAGTAGAGTGTCAGCAAATAGAACCTCCAGCTGACATCCTTTGATATCCCAGTGCTTCCTCAGCTGATGGCCTTGGCCAAAATCAACTAAAACAGTGTGGACCAAGGGACTCAAAGCTGAGATCTTCACTAAAGGGCTTAACACCACACTGGGAAATGGCATTACCCTTAAGCCATTAGTTGAGATTGTTCAAAAATCCTGCACTGTTGCCCTTCGAAGTACAAAACTCTTGTGAAGTTAATGGAATGAGCACACAATCAGATTTTCACCACTGAGATGGGCAACTCAAGTTGACTCTCATTGTTTTAAGGAGTCTGATTTACTAAAATTTAGTTATGGAGAGACAGGGTGGGATAAAGTAGGGGCAGGATCTACACTGAGTTCTATCAAGTCAATCCTGGAACAGATCCAGGCAGTAATAACTCCTTATGGCACCATACGAGCATCACACACTCTATGTTACACCATCATCCACCAAATGACTTGCTGCATTTTCTGCATTACTGGAGCAACTACACTTCAAAATTATTTCCATTGTCTTTGAAGAACTTTGGTTCATCTTGAGATTGCATAAGATTTTGTAACAAATGCAACTTTTCTTTGAGAAATAAAATGGCATCTAGACGTCAGTATCATTTATCCAAAAATTCCCAGTAAATCAAAGATATCAGAAAGGTGCCAGGTTTTAATCACAAATCTGTGTTCAGTCAGCTGACCTGAAGGTAGAACACAGTAATCAGCCTTAATGCCTCAGGGCTAGGAGGCAAAATGAAGAAATGATTGGATGAACAGCATTCTAGCAAAGAACCAATGCATCCAGGGAAAAAAGGTAAACTAACACAATTGATGGGCATCCATTTAGTATTCACACGAGAAGGATATGAACTCCTCTTTCAAGCACTCAGTCTCAGTATCTAATGCAAGAGCAAATTGCTGCAGATGCTAGAATATGAACTGAAAATATAAGTTATTGGAGATCACAGCGAGTCAGGAAATGTCCATGGAGGGACAGAGAGAGAGCAAGCTAACATTTTGAGTCTAAGATGACTCTTCATCAGAGCTGAAGTGAAGTGTGGAGGAAGCAGCATTTATGCTTTAGCTATTGGGGGTGGGGGGTTGGAATGCTGGGGAAGACAGTAGATTGTTCAGATTAAGTGATCAGAATGTGAAAATGGCAGGACAATAGTGTGTCTAATTGCCAGACTTGAAAGAACAGATAGTCCCACTGGGGTGGGGGAGAGGAGACAGGGAATGTAACAAGCAACACCGAAAGAAAGGGAAGAGAAGGTTCACAGTTTGAAGGTATTGAACTCAACATTAAGCCCAGAAGGTTGTAAACTGCCTAACTTGAAGATGAGATGTTGCTCCTCCACTTTTCTCTGTGTTTTGCTGGAGCATTGTAGCATGCTGAAGACAGACAAGTGGGCATGTGAGCAGGGTGCTGTTTAAAATGCCTGCCTACAGGAAGGTCAAGACCATGCTTGTGCACGGACTGGAGGTGCTCTGCAATGCAGTCACCCAGTCTACAGTTAGTTTCTCCAATGTATTTGGAGAAAATACAAGATTGAAGGAGGTACAGGTAAAATGTTGCTTCACCTGGAAAGACAGTTTAGCCCCTTGTAATGATGAGCATGGAGGAGATGAAGGGACAGATGTTCTAGCTTCTGTGGTTACATGGGAGGCTATCGTGGAAAGGGGGGTGGGAATGGCGTTGGTGGTCAAAAATGGATTAGTGTGTCCTGAAGTGAACAATCCCTGTGAGATGCAGACGGGGGGGAGGGAGAGGAAAATGTGTTTGGTGGTGACTTTCTGCTGGAGGAGAATGATCCTTTGAATGCAGACGCTGGTGGGATGAAGAGTGACACCAATGTGGACTCTATCACGCTATTGAGAGTGATGGGAAGGGACAAGGGTGAAAGCATGGGCAATAGGTCTGATGCTTTTGAGGGCTCTGTCAACCACAGCAGGCGGGAAACCATGGTTATGGAAGAAGCAAGCCACGTCAGCAGTGATGTTTTGGAAGATGGCATCATCCAAACAGAAATGATATAGGCAAAGGAACTGGGAGAATGGGATGGACCCCTTATAGGATGTGGGGTGGGAAGACTGTAGTGAAGGTAGCGATGGGAGTCAGTGACTTTGTAGTGGTTGGCAGTGGACAATTTATTCCCCGAAATGGAGAGTAATCGTGGATGTAGGTGGGCAGGGGTTGGAAAAGTGGAGAGAGGATGGAGTCAATGGATGGAGGAAATTAGCTTGGTGGGGCAGGAACAGGCTAATACGATGGGCTCACTGAGCTGTCTGGCTTGTGGATTTTGGAAAGGAGGTAGAAGCAGGTGGGGTGGGAGAACCTCCAGACTCCATGATGCAGGACTGTGTACTCTACAGTTTGTTCCCTGGTATGCACGATGAGACAAACGTCAACTGCACCTGGAGGATCATCAACTCGGTGACAGAAGTTCTTTGGCCTGCCCAGAAAATTGCTGGTCTTCCAGGACAAGGAAGTGACCCCAATTAAGCATTGCAGACTGGCACATTCCAAGATCAAGGACTGCATGCTGAGGGACACATGAAAGCTTGGGGCAGTTGCTGCAAAGGTGCACTGTCTGAGGTCATCCTGCTGATGATAAATGGGGGTCCATTCAGCTATCAGACTCTTTTGGTACCTCAAATGCATGTAAATATTTTCCAGTTCAAGTAAGAGATGCCTTTAAATAAAAACCAAAAGAACTGCAGATAGTGTAAATCAGAAACGAAAACAAAAGTTTCTGGAAAAGCTCAGCAGGTCTGGCAGCATCTGTGAAGAGAAATCAGAGTTAACATTTCAGGTCTGGTGACCCTTCCTTGGAAGGGACACCTTTGCTTTGTTTGGATAGAGTCAAACTCCAATGTTTGTTTGTTTCCTTCATATACTTCTGTACAGAAATGAACTGTGTGTGAGACTATGTATACATTAAAGATATTTTTACGAATAAAGTATATGTTTGCAATAAAAAAAACACACTTCAGAACAGAAGTAGGTCATTCAGCCCATCAGACAAGTGATGGCGATCACTAACACCATTTTTCCACACTATCCCCATATCCTTGATATTTTTAGTATCTAGAATTCTAATCAACTTCAGTCTCAAACCTACTCAATGTCTAAGCCTCAATAGCCCTCTGGGCTACAGAACTGAAGAAATTCCCCCACATCTCAGTCTTAAATGGCCTGGTGTTCATCCTGAGACAGTATGCCCTGGTAAGGGAAATAAACTTATGTATGTCCACATTCTGTACAGTTCAATCATATTTCACACAATTCTTCTATACTCTAGGAAATATCAACCCAGACAACTCAGTTTCTCCCCACAAAACAATTACTTCATCCTAAGAGTTAATCTGGTGCACCTCTGTTGTACTCCCGACTGAAAGTTATTATGTATTTGTGAAGTTGTTTTCACTTCGCATGGCAGTCGTTTTCAGAGGCATGCTCTTAATTGATATTCAGTCAGAGGCAGTTTGTTGCTATTGAGCAACCAGTGTGTGGAAAGTAAGAAGCAGCAAAACTGCTCCATCACTCAGTTCCCCTCAGCATCTCTGTTGTTTGTGGCTCAACCACTTGTGAACAGCCAGTGAATGCCATGGCAATTTGATGTTCATTGCCATCGCCATCACTGAACACTTGACTAGCATAAACCTGGAGGTTACCACTGACCAGAAACTGAACTCCAGCGGACATATTATTACTCTGAGTTCCATGTACAGATCAGAGGCTAGGAATGCCACAATGAGTAAGTCACCTCTCAACTCCCAAAATCTGTCCACCATCAGTTTCTCAAGTTGCAGTTAGGGATGGGAGATAAATGCAGACCTAGTTTGTGATGCCTATGTTCAATTAATTTTTTTTGAAAAACTCTGCATCCATACCACGGAGTAAAAATGTTTCTCCCAAGTTTCTATTTGATTGCATAGTTCAGGTCAAAATTAGTTGAATTCTGTAGTTTTACAGTCTGTTCAGCTTGCCATGCAGATTCTTTCTTTAACTTCAAATTGTTGATACTTTAACTGACCTCTACTACCACCAGGGGTTGGTTAGTTCAATTGGCTGGGCAGCTGGCTTGCGATGCAGAATGAAGCCAATAGCATGGCTTTGATTCTCACGCTAGCTGAATTTACCATGATGCCTCCTTCTCAGCCTTACCTCAGGCATGGTGACCCCCTAGGTTAAACCACCACCAGTCATATCTCTCTAATAAGAGAGCAGCTCTACCACCATATAGTGGGCGTATCAAAGCTCAATTCAGATGAGATCACAGGATCACTCTCACCAGTGGATTCCATGAAGATACATTTAGTAATTCCACTCAACCTTCAATCACATGTATGAGGTTTCAGCTATTTCTCAGGCTATAATTAGTTGCTGTGAAAAGGACTTCCCCTCATCAAACAATGTAATCTCACACCGCACAGCTTTGAGGATAAACTGTGGAATGCTCCAAGCAGAGAAACAGCAAGAAGTGGAGAGGAGATTAACCTGAATCTGGGATGAATGACATCAGTTGGGTGCAAAGGCTCAAAAGACAGATTGTTATTCTTAGAGAAGGGAAGATTAAGAGAAGATTGATCAAAATTGTTCACAGTCATGATAAACACAAAGTACTGTAGAGTCAGAGTCATAGAGATGTACAGCATGGGAACATACCCTTCAGTCCAACCTGTCCATGCCGACCAGATATCCCAACCTGGTCTAGTCCCACCTGCCAGCACCTGGCCCATATCCCTCCAAACGCTTCCTATTCATATATCTATCCAAATGCCTCTTAAATGTTTCAATTGTACCAGCCTCCACCACATCCACTGTAGATGCTGGCTTTTTGAAATAAAAACAGGAACTGCTGGAGAGACAGTAAGCCCCCCAGCAGCTGTGGAGAGAAAAATCAGTGGTAATGTTCTGAGTCTGATAGATGTGTTAAGAGTCACACTGGATTCGAAACGTTAACTCATTCTCTCCGCAGATGCTACTGGACATACCGAGTTCCCCCAGCACTTTTTATTTTTGTTCGAAATAAAGAATGGCTTTACAGTGTATACAAGGAGATACTGGGCAGAATTTACAGCTCTCATGAGTGATGTGCTTAGAGACAGGAAGAGTATCGGCTGGTGACTCCCTGAAGCCTGCTGCCTTCCTGTCTTTATCACAACTACACACTGGATGGAAAGGGCCATGGTCGAGATTCCCATCCCTCCACCATCAAAGACCCTGAAGTGTCTGATTAACAACTCGTAAGGCCCTCACTCTATCACTGTTGTTAGGATTAACCCTCATGTAAGCTGGCACAACGAAAACCCAGCCTTTGATTCCAACTCCCTTGTCTCCCTTTTCTTGTAACTTCTGCACTGTAACCACACCCTCTCCCTGCACTCCCACATCCCTACAGTAATGTACCAGTGGTAAGTCTGGCAGTATAAACAGCCTACTCAGAAGCACTGGTGAATGCAAGAGTTAACAGGCTCCGATTGGCACTAGGTGGCAATTCTACTCCAAGGTCTCTATCCTGGGAAGGGTTCAGCACTATTGGATTAGCATGAGCTTCAGCAGAGCTGCTTGAAAAGAGGCAGAATGGATTTTTCGGCAGTTTTCCAGCCAGGTCACCTCCCTGACACCACAATAAGGCCACACCCAGAGCTTCTTCTGGAAGGGGGGAGTAGGGAAACCATGGAATACTGATTTAAAAGGCAGAATTGGAGATCAGAAGTTCTTTTAATGCAGTAAATTATGAACTGTAGGACAGTGCATTAAAAAGTGGTGGAAGCAGATTCAATAATAATCTTCAAAAGAAAATTAGATTCATGCTTGAAAGATGAAGATAACTGCAAGACAATTAAGGCTAATTGAAGGCTTCTTTTCTAGAGCTGGCAAAACACAAATGGCCTATTTCTGTGTTGCATAATTCTATAATATATTCTAGGACAAATATATTCTAGGCTAAAATAGGTGAACACACATGGAGGTACTGAGTTTTGCAGCAAGGGACAGTTGTCGGTGCTTACAGCGTGGATAGTGACTCAGTTGGCACTGCCATTACAATGTTCTTCAGCACTCAATGCAATCTAATCAACAACAGACAGTCTAAGGATCCCATCTCTCAAATCACTAGATGCTAATTTAATGGAAGTATGACATACAGAGGGTGACAGGTGAGTTAAGAATCAGGGTCAGCAGCAAGGCTTCCTTGTACAGGCTGTGGTAATGCAGTCTAGGCAGGCACTAATGTGATATAGTAACACAGCCTAAGCAGGTAACAACATGCTCTCATAACACAGCCTGGGCAGGCAGTAATGTGCTTTAGGAATGCAATCTAAGCAGGTAGCAATGTTCCTTGAGAAACCCAGCCTGAGGAAGAAGTAACATGCTATACTAAAAGTCTGGGCAGGCAGTAATACACTGTAATAACAAGCCTGGGTAGGCAGTTACATGCTGGAGTAACAGACCCTGGGAAGGTAGTTACGTGCCAGAGTAACCCAGCCTGGCCAAAGTGGTAATAAACCAGTTAGAATGGAACCACTAATCATCATCTACCGATAACATTTGATTTTTATTTGCAGTCGAATCAATAGGACACCGAATTACCAGTTTCTTTTCAAAGTAAATGATCCATCTCAATGTATTACTGCCAAGTCAGGAAGGTAGAAAATACTTACCCCATGCCCTTATTACCATCACCCTACTCTCCTCCTCATCCCTCCACCATCTAGTGATATAAGTAAAGAATGGATGTTTGTTCAGGGAGCCTCAGATGTATTGTAACCCAGCAGTCAAAATCAATTTCAACAGAAGGGAGAAGTCTGATCTCAGCTGTTAGTAGTTTATAGATCAATCATTTTGATTATCTGTTATTGCATCAAGTAGTCTTAAATATTACCATGTGAACACATACTATTATACTTTTGAACACTTTCCTGGGTACTTTGTGAAAACACCCCTCAAAAGGATCAAAATTTAAAATCACTTTTCAAATGTCCTGCATTTTATCCACCCATCACCCTCCCAGGTTTAGCCTTCCAACTCTTCAGTTGCCTGTAGCAAAGCTTATTGACCTCATGTTGAGGTTAAATTGCTGTGAAATTGAGCTACAGGAATTAGAAAGTAAAAACAGCTGGTAGCCCTGTATGTTCACCCCAGGGGACAACAAAACAGTGGTCCCTCTGAGTGCTAGGAGTTTAAATGAAACCAGTCTTGTCACAAGGCTAATTTGTTATATTGGCACCATGGGGACCATTGGAACTCTGTCGATACACTCGAAAGTTGTACATTCAAATTTGTTTCAAACTCCTAACTCATTGCCTCCCAAAATGTATGGTCTATCAGTGAGGGATTAAACCTCTGAGCCAAGAGGCTTAGGTTTAAGTCTCACCTACTCCATAGGTGTGTAAGAACATCTCTGCCCAGATCGATTAGAAAATATCTAGCAAGGGAGTCACATAGTTCAGCGGGGCTTACAGAAAACTGGAGCCAAATCCAGCCATAATTTTAGATTAGATTAGATTAGATTACTTACAGTGTGGAAACAGGCCCTTCGGCCCAACAAGTCCACACCGACCCGCCGAAGCGAAACCCACCCATACCCCTACATTTACCCCTTACCTAACACTACTGGCAATTTAGCATGGCCAATTCACCTGACCCTGCACATCTTTTGGACTGTGGGAGGAAACCGGAGCACCCGGAGGAAACCCACGCAGACACGGGGAGAACGTGCAAACTCCACACAGTCAGTCGCCTGAGGCGGGAATTGAACCCGGGTCTCAGGCGCTGTGAGGCAGCAGTGCTAACCACTGTGCCACCGCGCCGCCCACAAGATTTTTTTTCCGTTTGGATTTTATCCAATGTCACAGCAGGCAGAGGAGCTGAGTAGCCTTTTCTGGTTCCTAATTCATTTGTTCATGGCTTGCAAAACTGGGTAAACCAGTAATCATTTGCATGTCACCTGGGTTTTATCTAGTAATTTGCATGATTAGACACGTTTAGTGTCTTTACTTCAGGACTTCCCATCCTCACAAAATGGTTTCTGGAGCTAGGTTGCTGAATGTTTTCTTCCCTTCACCAACATCAGGTTTACCTCCTTCACCTCAATGCCTGAAGAAGTTGCTCCTTGTTGGAGTACACCTCCGTGAGCACTGGCACCCCACTGAAGAGCCTACTATTCATGAGAAAAACAACACATAGTGGGTCAGCAGTTTATCAACAGCGGCGAACATTACAAGCTGAAGCCCACTCTGTTCACTTTGCCAGCAGAGGGTGATGGACAGCGACCAGGAGCAGGAACAACCTTCCAAGGAAATCTTAACCCAGGCCTAGTAAGGGCAATGATGCTGCATGTTCATGAGCTATCTACTGGACAATACTCATCGAACCATCAGAGGATTCTGATTTGTGGATAATGTGGGAAACAGCACAACCAGGGTTATAAATTTTATTGAAGGATCCAACTTAATACTTCCAAACTCTCTCATTCAAATCAAGTAAAAGCCTTGAATAAAATGCGAAAGCTTCTGAAGAGGACAGGAGAAATGAAATTGCAGCATGTCAAAGTCTGGTCTTACCAGAGACAACCCAACAAATCACCGAAGTACAACAAATGAAAGGCAACACGCAGAAGAAGCCTGCCATCAGGGAGCATACTAAAGGAAATAAGCCAAGCTGGATTACTCTTCCAAAAACAGGGCTATTGTATTTTGTTTTAATTGAGCATTCCCATGGAAGGATGCCCTCAGTACAGAACACCACCAAGTTTGAGGGGAGGTGGAGAGGTCACTCAGGAAATAATTTCTTTAAGTAGAGAACTGCTGGAGCACAAGATGATTTGGTACAGGGAGAAGTTGAGGCCAAGATCATTGTGTCCTTCTGAAGAGTAGGCAGCCATCCACCTGCATTATAAAATTCCATGATTTTGTGATGATGTTCAAAAAATTGATTGTTAAGAGCAAGGAGAAGTGAAGTTTGTAGTAGCTAAAAGGATTTGAAAAATCAACACTGCCTCCCGGTCCTAACTGCGACTTGTAGGACCCTTGCTTTTGCATTGGAAATTGTAAGTCAACCTCTAATTTCTTTCTACTTAACATAGTCTTCTCTTGATAAATCTTCAAGGGAACTAACTAGGATTTCATTTCAAGTCCCATCTACATGACTGGATCTTTCTGTTCCTGCCCACTGCACTATTTGCAATTGGCACAAATCTCAGATGTTTGGACACTGACTGTAAAAAGGTCTTGCAGCATCAGCGTGGAAGGACAGCTTCTTCATTCAAGTCTTAACCTGACTGCAGATAAGATGATCTTGGGTATTTGTGAAGCTAAGCTGCTGCTCATTCCCTGCAGGTCTAGCAATGAGCAGGAATATGTCCAAATATTACATCTGTGCTCAACTACCCTTCTGTCACATAAATGGCCTTTATTTAAAAAACAGGAAAGATCTATATCCAGCCAACCACTGTAAGATAAAGGTTTGAATATAAGTGGCATGTGCAGAGGCTGACCTAACAATGACCTTGTGTTATTATGGCTACACAAATAATCTCGATACAGACATGGTTTGGGGGCCCGGGTTCAAATCCAGCCACAGGAGACGATGAAATTTGAATTCAATTAAAAGAGAAAATATCTGGAATTAAGAATATACTGATAACCATAAAGCCATTGCCAATTGTCAGAAAAAAAAACAATCTGGCTCACTCATGTCCTTCAGGGAAGGAAATGTGCCATCTTCACTGGTCTGACTTACATGAGACTCCAGACCCACAGCAATGTGGTTGATTTTCAACTGCCCATTGAAATGGCTTAACAAGCCAGTGAGTTCAAGGACAGCTCTGGGCAGGCAATAAATACTGGCCAGCTAGCAAAGCACACATCCCAAAAGTGAATATAAAATATATCCTGGAATAACCAACAGAGAATCATTGTAGAAGCTTCTTCGCAATGAGGAAACTCACAACCTTTGGAAGTTCAACTGGGGACAGGTGACAGTTTATGTATTATATACATTATGAAAGCTTTAACAGGTTAAATAGCAGAGCTTGATGCAGTCCACTCTCTCACCCCTGCCGGCCACAGTGACGTTTCTCAACAATAACAGAAACCCTTTCAGAAGCCGAGAGATCTTCATTCTTAATTACAATTAACAGCCTGTTCTCCAAATGAAGGGACATTAAAAATCACTAGCTTTTCTATTTCAAATTACCTTGGTAAACATTCATTTCCAAACTGTAAAAATAACCCTTATTTTGCAATTTATTTTGAACCTAATATGCAAATTTAGTCTGACCTGACCTCTTTCTCATCCCCTTCTTTATGAATACAGGAAGAACGAGCCATTTGGATACAGAACTGGCTCAAAAGGTAGAAGGAGAAAGTGAGGACTGCAGATGCTGGAGATCAGAGCTGAAAATTTGTTGCTGGAAAAGCGCAGCAGGTCAGGCAGCATCCAAGGAGCAGGAGAATCCAAGGAGAAGGGCTCCCTGAAGAAGGGCTCATGCCCGAAACGTCGATTCTCCTGCTCCTTGGATGCTGCCTGACCTGCTGCGCTTTTCCAGCAACACATTTTCAGCTCAAAAGGTAGAAGACAGAGGGTGGTGGTGGAGGGTTGTTTTTCAGACGAGAGGCCTGTGACCAGTGGAGTGCCACAAGGATCGGTGCTGGGTCCTCTACTTTTTGCCATTTACATAAATGATTTGGATGCGAGCATAAGAGGTACAGTTAGTAAGTTTGCAGATGACACCAAAATTGAAGGTATAGTGGACAGCGAAAAGGGTTACCTCAGATTACAACAGGATCTGGACCAGATGGGCCAATGGGCTGAGAAGTGGCAGTTATAGTTTAATTCAGATAAATGCGAGATGCTGTATCTTGGGAAAGCAAATCTTAGCAGGACTTATACACTTAATCGTAAGATTCTAGGGAGAGTTGCTGAACAAAGAGACCTTGGAGTGCAGGTTCATAGCTCCTTGAAAGTGGAGTCGCAGGTAAATAGGATAGTGAAGAAGGTATGCTTTTCTTTATTGGTCAGAGTATTGAGTACAGGAGTTGGGAGGTCATGTTGTGGTTGTACAGGACATTGGTTAGGCCACTGTTGGAATATTGCGTGCAATTCTGGTCTCCTTCTTATTGGAAAGATGTTGTGAAAGTTGAAAGGGTTTAGAAAAGATTTACAAGGATGTTGCCAGGGTTGGAGGATTTGAGCTATAGGGAGAGGCTGAACAGACTGGGGCTGTTTTCCTTGGAGCGGCAGAGGCTGAGGGGTGACCTTATAGAGGTTTACAAAATTATGAAGGGCATGGATAGGGTAAATAGACAAAGTACTTTCCCTGGGGTCAGGGAGTCCAGAACTAGAGGGCATACGTTTAGGGTGAGAAGGGAAAGATATAAAAGAGACCTAAGGGGCAATTTTTTCACACACAGGGTGGTAAGTGTATGGAATGAGCTGCCAGAGGATGTGGTGGAGGCTGGTACAATTGCAACATTTAAGAGGCATTTGGATAGGTATATGAATAGGAAGAGTTTGGAGAGATATGGGCCGGGTGCTGGCAGGTGGGACTCGATTGGGTTGGGATTTCTGGTCGGCATGGACGGGTTGGACTGAAGGGTCTGTTTCAACGCTGTACATCTCTATGACTCTAAGTAGATTTGAACTAAGCAAATTAGAGCTAGCCTTAGCTGACCATAGATTTAATCATAGCTTTTCTTTTTAATTTGTGTGCCCGGGTGTGTGCATGAAGCAACCCATTTAATGTCACTGGCAGTTCCATCCAGATTTAACTGCTTTAATAAGCAGTTTTGTAACTTTCATAGAATATAACGCATTGTTAAAATGTTGGACTTCATAGGATGGTTATTTTTTAAACCATTTCCTTTCATTCAGGTAGAATGGACTAGTTTGGAAAAGGGTTGGAACCTACCTGGAGACAAACCCATGTGACCAACTTATAGTGGAGACAGAGGTTCTAATTGCAACATCCAAAGTCAGGTGCAAAGCTTAACACCTGAACATAAAGCACACAGACACAGGGTCAGGAAAACCAAGGGATTTTGGAGGAAGATGATCAAGCTACTTAGCCAGGGAAAAATAAAATGGATGCTTTGGAGTTCATCATGAAGCAAAGTGCTGGTGAGAGCAGAATCCCTGTTTGGGGAAAATAAGGATTATGGAAAGCTATAAATCATGGAATCACCTTGCCACTGGAAGTTTATTTGATCAGATCAGGTGAAGGAGGCTTGGGACTGGACCTTCAGGATTTTTAGCCAAGTGTGATCATGTCAAGCTTGACAGTGCTTCTCGCTGTGAGGCTGAGTGAGTTTTCGATTAATTGGTGTTTCAGCCATAATGGTAAATATCATGTCTAATTTCTGACATATCTTGTGCCATTTCCAGGGGATCTTGCCACTCACCAGAGGTCCCACAATTGACCGGTATCACTGGCACTGATGTCATACTTAAAAGCCGATTGTGCACCTGGACAAGCACTGTCAGTTTGGAGTTGCCCCACTCAGTTCCGGACATCTGACCCTGACATGGCAGACGGGAGGAAAATTGGCATCTTGCTGTGCAGACAAGGATCTGGATGGTGGTAGACAGATGCAGTGCTGCTGACACAAAAACCTTTTTTTGGATCACTTGTGGGATGCCGGCGTTACTGATTGGCCGCAATTTATTGCCTGTCCCTAACTGCCCTTGAACAGAGTCATTCCAGAAGATAGTTGAGAGTCAAAAATGTTGCTATGGATCTGGACTCACATGTGGGCCAGACCAGGTGAAGATGGCAGATTTCCTTCCCTGAAAGACATTAGTGGGTTTTCCTACAATCGGCAATGGCTTCACGGTCATCATTTGATTCTTAATTTCAGATTTTATTTACTGAATTCAAATCTTCCCTGGCAGGATTTGAACCTGAACATTAGGATTTGAACATTAGCTGAGTTTCTGGATTAATAGTTTAGCTTTAATACCAATAGGCCATTGCCTCCCCACTCTTCCACACCAGGACCAATAGTGGAGATCATACCAGGCTCGGCCAGGCTGGTTCGAGGTTGCTGCCTGGGTCTGTACAGTCTCAACCATCAGGAGGAATGCTCAGCAATGTAGCAAGGTCAATGTCCTTCTCCATACCATCTGCATAGCTGCCATTTGCTCTCTGATAGCTCACTTTCACACAGTATCTACTCCTGTACCCACCTCCCACAAAGGTTCACGCTCTCAAAATGCCTGCAACATTTTTCCTCATCCTCCATCAACCGCCCCAACCCCTAACACCACTTAAACTGCATGCCCTCCATATTGCCTGTTCAATCACTTGGGACATTTTATCAACACCAACAGTAACAGCTTTACCACCCACTTTCAGTTTCCGAGATATCTGCCTCACTCTCATTTCAGAGGGAATATACCCTCAAAAAGGCAGGAAGAGTCAAAATGGGTTGTGGACGGGCCTAATATTTGGCTCCTCATCTCTTACAGAGAGGATTCTGATTGTGACTGCCCTGAGCAGGGTCTGGACTGGTATCAGAGACTGCCCTTGACTTACAGTGCCAAGATAGCCTGAACAAAGGGTACCCCCCCCACCTTGAGTGGGCTGAGGCCTGTTAATAACAGTCAGTGGCAATGTTTCTTGCTTTGTTTCTGCACTAATTGGTACAGCAATCCAGCAATAATGAGAGCCTGGCATCTTACTGAGAGGGCAATTTGCAAGAAGGCAAGGTCTATGTAAAGCAGGGATTCTACAACCACCCAAGCAGGCTCAGGGTGAATGAGTACTATGGCAGCGAGTGAAGAGCCCAGCAATGCAGCCTGGTCCATGCATGAGCTGGGTCCATATCCCTGAGCACTCGCAGTGAGAGTTGTGCTGCAGCCCAAGGTTGAAGAATAGAAGGGTCTTGTAAGCAGATTGGAAATGTGTCCTGAGGATTCTTTGAGGTGCTAATGACTGTGGATGTAGGGAGCATGTGGCTGGTGCCCGTGGACTATTTCTGAGATATTGATATCTTGTCTCAAATGGAGGAATTTTGGAGCAAGTAGTGATTCCATCAAGAACCCACTCTGGTTTTCATGCTTGAGCTATTCCTATGGCAAGTCCGTATGGCTAGTTTAGAAAGATTGCAACCCATGGTGAGTTGGACTGATAAGGTGGTGTTTTACAAGCGATAATGATTGTCAATTGGAAACTGACTGCTGCCAAGCAAGAATCCCACCATGGCACTTGAGTGAAATGTACAAGATTTGGCAAGATGATCTCAATGCTAAGTTGTGGCTCACTGAAAATCTTGCCCAATTCTATCAGTCATCTCACCATATCCCATATGGCTCAAAGTTGAAACTTTATTGCTGGAACAGCACAGCAGGTCAGGCAGCATCCAGGGAACAGGAGATTCGACGTTTCGGGCACAGCCCTTCTTCAGGCCTGTGCCCGAAACGTCGAATCTCCTGTTCCCTGGATGCTGCCTGACCTGCTGTGCTGTTCCAGCAATAAAGTTTCAACTTTGATCTCCAGCATCTGCAGACCTCACTTTCTCCCCATATGGCTCAAAGCCTGGTAAGATCCCACTCTGTGTTTTCAAAGTCACAAAAAGATGGGAGAGGGGAAAATAACTATTCTCAAGCTGGGAGGAGCATGGGACTTTTAGACACAAGACTACATACACATTCTCAACAGAAATAATGTATCATCATGGCACGGAGTTTTTAGTTGTTTTACAGAAGTTAATAGGGATCAATTTTTTGTAGTTTAGATTGTTTACTTAACTACTAAAAGGTAAAAGCTAAATTTGCCACTGTTTCAGAGGACCATAGTGTTGCACTCACATCAGTGAGAAAGCGAAGGAGGGAGCAGAGAGAGAGAGGGAGGGGAGGAGAAAGGGATGGAGAGGCGGAGGGAGAGAGAGAAAGGGAAACAGAGAGGGTACTGGTGGTGGTTTAACCTGAGAGGTGCCACATCTCAGGCAAGGGAAGAGATTGAGAAGGACAACACTTATGGTAACCTCAGCTGATGTGTGAACTGAACTGATGCTGTTGGCATCGCTCTGCATTGCAAATGAGCCCTCCAGCCAACTGAGCTAACCCACTCCCAGTTAACTACTAAGTAAATGTTTACATTATGATGATTTTAGTTTTATTGTTCTGGTAAAAGACTAAGTGTGAAACCTTACCATTTGTTTCTTTGCATTGGTCAGTGGGGAATTCATAACCTCTTTTTAAAGGTCACAAGGATTGTAGTAGTATACATTTTTATATCCAACTTACTCACACTGAGTTAGAAGATTGTGGATTGAAGTCTCAGAGCCAGAGTACATAATCTGCTGCTCGTCTCCAAACAATGCCATGTAACTGTATCTCCGACGACTGTATGGTCACACATGACCCAGCAGTAAAATGGTGGCCTGTCCTGCCATTTTTGTGAATTGGAGGATTAGGCATGAGGAGGTGGAGCTTCCTGCCTCCAGTGAACGTTTGCCACCTTTGTGCATGTGCTGTGATATAAAGAGGGCATCAGCGGGCTCAGAGATTAACCTGGGCTTCTGAAGATGGTCTATTACTTTGCACCATTGACAGAGTAAGATGACAGGCCCCTTTAGTAATTCACCCTTGTCAGTTTTCCACAACATAAAACATCAGCAGTGACAATTTCACAATCAATTTCAGTTAACCCTTTGATACAGATGCTAGAGATATTTATTTCTCCTGCCTTCAAGGGACAGATTAGAGGCAGAAAAACAACACAACAGCATACTGAAGATACATTATAGAGTTCTGTCAGCATTATACTGAACCCATAAACAGCTCAATCAGAGTCATATTTTTTAATGTAAAAAAACCCTTGTCTGTCTCAAATCAAATACCTCAAGGCACAGGACAGGTACAAAGATCTAAACGCATGACTATGAGGAGTTTATGATGAAACATTAGCAATACACGGCAGAACTGTTGCAATAAATAAAACTAAAGTTAATAAATCAGGTGTGGGTTTAATGTAAATGTGTCCAGTGTGCACAAAGCCTCCTGAATTCCTAATAAGTTCCATCTTAAATATTCAGCAAGGGAGAGCCCACCCCTGGTAAATTTAATGACCACCTTGTCCCTGAGTGCTTTTAAGTGGAATTCAGATAAACAGGAGAAAGAGAGAACTAGACAATTACATTCCTAGAGTTCAATAAAGAGGGTTTGGAGGTAGCTGATGTGGAGCAGAAACTCTAGCACAGGTTAGATAGACCAAATGGCCAGGCACTGGTCTGCAAGTTCATTGCTGCATCGTGTTACGACTCTGTGATGTGAACAATAGTGTAAGTTCAGGAGGCTTTTATTGCTCCAGAATGGATTCACTGTATTTTTTTTTTAAAACAGATGTGCTTTAACAAATGTCTTTTTCAAAATTACGACTTGAGTCAGATTGTCAGCAAATGCACAATTTTTCATGTCTTTCCTAGCCTTCGTTTTGATCTGACCCATGATGGAAGGAGGGAAACATTTTTCTTCCCTGCAATGTAAAAATCAATAGCTTCCTGTTTTTGGATTTTTTATATATCCCAGCTGGAAACTGTCAGCCCAGCTTTGTGGAGGAATGCATCAAGATCATTCATCTGGCTGAGTGAGATTATTTTAGACACAACATGCAACCTCAAACTCCCTTCTCTGCTGAGTTGACAATTCCCGGGTATAGGGGAAGACCATTCATGTTCAATCATGTTCTGCCAATCAATTAAGTCACATCCGATCTGTGTCTTAATTCGATCTAATCACCTTTGTTCCCACAACTTTAAATACTCATGCGTAAAAAGAATTTATCCATCCATCTAGGTTTGACAGTTTCACTTGATCCTCACCCTCAAACTGCTTTTGATTGGATAGAATTTCAGATTTCCACAGCCCTCCTTTGAAAGAAATGCTTCATGGTCAATCTTAGTAGGGGTGAAAGATAGGTCTCTTCACCCCTATTCAGGATAAAAACCTTGACTGGAAGAGCTAGTAAAAACTACTCTAAAAAATGTCTTCAACAGCTTTATTAACTGCATAACAATAACAGTACCATTATCTTCGATTTTCGACAAGGTCTTCTGGACCCTTTTCCCAGTCTCGTCAGGAGCTGAGAGAACAATGCTTCCACAGCAGTCTGGGTAAATAATGATTTAATTCATTCAGGTCACACAGTGAGTACCAAGATGGATGACATGTCATTCAGAAATCATTGAACTACCTGGGATTACTGAAGACCCTGACCTGTGACGGCATTGGCCCTGCTCTTTGCTGTTGAGGGAATATATCAAAGCCACTTTTAGTTAGGGTGAACAGCCAATTCAAGGCTGGGTCAGTACAACTTGCAGGTCTTCAGCTGTCAAAAGGCAGATTTGCAGTGAAGTCAAACTTGTAAAAGGAAATAAAGCATAATGGCCATAAAATAAATACTGATTGTTGTTCTCATGCTGTTTTTAAGATTTAACAGCCTTTTGAAGTACCTTTTCAGGTTTCCTCATTTGACAATGATAGGAGTTTTATTTATTCATTAATTTCTCCCCTTCAAGTAAGGATTTGTCTATTTTAACAAGCAGGCCAGAAATGGCCATCTCATTGTTATAACTCCCCCACTCCATTTGTCATAGTCTGCTTGTGCATCTCCTCCAATACACAGTCTGTTACTATGTCCACTATTTTCTAAGTTGTCTATGCACATCCACAAATGGTAATACTTCAAATATCATTTGGAAAATTATCTTCACATTAGATTTATAATAAAAGCAAGGATAGATGCTCATGGCATGAGGAGCGGAGCCATTGATTTTAGTTGGAGCTTGAGAAGATGTTGCTTTTACAAAAAACTCCCTTTTTTGAAAAATAATGGTCATGTTGCTCACCGAAAGACAAAATTAAGAAAGCTAACCTGACAAACGCTGCCCTCTCACAGCTTGTAAATCTATCCCTTGTGCTCCACATAAGTGATGCCCATTTGGGAAGGGCTTTTGCCCGAAACATCGATTTTCCTGCTCCTCCGATGCTGCCTGACCTGCTGTGCTTTTCCAGTACCACTCTGATCTAAACCAGGGGATAGTCCCAGCAGCCTACTATACCAGGTTCAGGCACCAATTAGACAGTGGGTCGGAACTGGGCTATCGGGTAATCGAGGTGACTGGAATTGAGTCTTCTGCTGTTCTCCTTGTGTATGCCCGAGTATGTGCTCCATTAACGTGACTGGGTAGTGGTTGGGAATGCAGTCTAATCCTTTTCCTCTTTGTCATCTTTGACTGTGACATTCCAGGAAAACCCCCACAGAATCATAGAGATGTATAACTCGCCCATGCCGACCAGATAATCTCAATAAATCTAGTCTCATTTGTCAGTATGTGACCCATGTCCTTCTAAACTCTATTTATATTCCCATCCAGATGCCTTTGAAATGTTGTAATTGTACCTGTCTCCATCACTTCCTCTGGCAGCTCATTCCATATGTGCACCACCCTCTGCATGAAAACATTGCCCCTTAGGTCCATTTTAAAACTTGCCCCTCTCACCTTAAATCTATGCTGTCCAGTTCAGGACTCCCCCACCCTTGGGAAAAGAACTTGTCTATTTAAACTATCAATACTCCTCGTGAGTTTATAAACCTCTACAAGGTCACCCCTCAACCTTCGATGTTCCAAGGAAAATAGTCCCAGCCTATTCAGCCTTCCCAAACCATCCAACCCCGGCAACATCTTTGTACGCCTTTTCTGAATACTTCCAAGTTTCACAATATCCTTCCTATAGCAGGGAGACCGGAATTGAACACAGTATTCCAAAAGTGACCTAATGAATGTCCCCTACAGCCACAACACTATCTCCCAATTCCTATACTCAATGCTCTGACCAATACAGACAAGCATACATGTGACTCTACTTGGAAGGAACTATGAATCTGCAATCTGAGGTCTCTTCGTTCAGCAACGATCCCCAGGACCTTACCATTAAGCGGATAAGTACTGCCCTGATTTGCCTTTCCAAAATGCAGCACCTCACAATTATCTAAATTAAACTCCATCTGCCACTCTGCGGCCCACCAGTCTCTCTGATCAAGGTCCTGTTGTACTGAGGCAACCTTCATCGCTGTCTACTACACCTCCAATTTTAGTGTCATCTGCAAACTTACTAACCATACCTCCTATGTTCACATCCAATTCATTTATGTAAATGACAAAAAGCAGTGGACCTAGCACCGATTTTTGTGGCACACCGCTAGTCACAGGCCTTCAGTCTGAAAAGCCAACCTCTATCACCACCCTCTGACTCCTACCTTCAAGCCAGTTCTGAATTCAAATGGCTAGTTCTCCCTGTATTCCATGAGATCTAACCTTGCTAACCAGTATCCCATGTGGAACCTTGTTGAACACTTTACTCAAGTCCATATAGATCGTGTTCACTGCTCTGTCCTCATCAAACCTCTTATTTCTTCAAAAAACTCAATTAAGGTAGAGAGACATGATTTCCTACGCACAAAGCCATGTTGACTATCCCTAATCAATCCTTTCCTTTCCAAATACATGTAAATCCTGTCCCTCAGGATTCTCTCCAACAATGTGCCCACCATCAATGTCAGACTCACAGTCATATAGTTCCCTGGCTTTTCCTTACCACGTTTCTTAAATAGTGGCACCACATTAGCCAACCTCCAGTCTTCCAGCACTTTACCTGTGGCTACTGATGATACAAGTATCTCAGTAAGAGGCCCAGCAATCACTTCCCCTGCATCCCACAGAGTTTTACTCATTGGGGGCGGCACGGTGGCTCAGATGGTTAGCATTGCTGCCTCACAGCACCAAGGAACCAGGTTCAATTCCCACCTCGGGCAACTGTGTGGAGTTTGCACATTCTCCCAGTGTCTGCGTGGGTTTCCTCCGGGTGCTCCGGTTTCCTCCCACAGTCCAAAGATGTGCAGGTTAGGTCAACTGGCTATGCTAAATTGCCCATAGTGTTAGGTGCATTAGTCAGGGGTGAATGTAGAGGTTTGGGTCAGGGTGGGTTGCTCTTTGGAGGGTGGGTGTGGACTTGTTGGGCTGAAGGGGCTGTTTCCACACTGTAGCGAATCTAATCTAGGTCCCGGGACTTATCCATCTTATTATGTTTTAAGACGTGCAGCACTTCCTCCTCTGGAACATGGATATTTTCAAGACATCGCTATTTATTCCCAACATTCTCTATCTTCCACATCCTTCTCCACAATAAACACTGGTGCAAAATACGCATTTAGTATCTCCTCCATCTCGTGCAGTTCCACACATAGGTGGCCTTGCTGATCTTTAAGGGGTCCGATTCTCTCCCTAGTTACTCTTTTATCTTTAATGTAATTGTGGAATATCTTTGGATTCTCCTTAACCCTATTTGCCAAAAGTATCTCATGTCCCCTTTTTTCACTCCTGATTTCCATCTTAAGTATACTCCTACTGCCTTTAAACTCCTCTAGGAATTTACTCGACCTTTGCTGACCATACCTGACATACGTTTCCTTCTTTTTCTTGACCAAAACAAACAAGTTCCCTAAAGCTACAGACTGGCCCTTCACCCTAACTGGAACAGGGCAGCACAGTAGCTCAGTGTTTAGCACTGCTGCCTCACAGCACCATGGTCCCAGGTTCGATTCCAGCCTTGGGCGACTGTCCGTGTGGAGTTTGCACATTCTCCCAGTGTCTGCGTGGGTTTCCCCCGAGTGCTCCAGTTTTCTCCCATAGTCCAAAGATATGCAGGTCAGGTGAATTGGCCATGTTAAATTGCCCATAGTGTTAGGTGCATTAGTCAGAGGGAAATGGGTCTGGGTGGGTTACTCTTCGGAGGATCGGCACGGACTTGTTGGGCCAAAGGGCCTGTTTCCACACTGTAGGGAATATAATCTAATCTAATGTTTCTGGACACTCATTATCTCACTTCTGAAGGCTTCTAATTTGCCAGTTGTCCATTTACTTACAAAGATCTGCCCCCAATCACTTTTAAATGTTTTGCCTAATACCATCAAAATTGGCCTTCCTCCAATTTAGAAATTTAACTTTTAGATTCAGTCTATCATTTTCTATCACTATTTGAAAACTAACAGATTTATGGTCACTGGCCCCAAAGTGCTCCCCCACTGAGACCTCAGTTACTTGCCGTACCTTATTTCCCAAGAAAAGATCAAGTTTTGCTCCTTCTCTAGTAGGTACATCCACGTATTGAATCAGAAACGTTTCTTGTCTACACTTAACAAATTCTTCTCTATCCAAGCCCTTAACTGTCCCAATCTATGTTTGGCAAGTTAAAATTTCCTACCATTACCACTATTATTTTTACAGTTAACGGAGATCTCCTGTTGTTTCTCAATTTCCCATTGACAATGGAGAAGTCTATAGTATAACCCCAATAAGGTGATCATCCCTTTCTTTTTTGTCAGTTCACCCAAATAATTTCCCTGGACGTATTCCCGACAACATCCTCCGTAAGTGCAGCCATAATGTTATCCCTAATCAGAAACGCCATTCCTCTCCTCTCTCGTCCCGAGCAGATCTACCAAATTTCCCTGCCAATCTATTAGTCCCCTTCCATTTCAGGCAAAATCTGTCCTCCTTATACAAGTCACTCCTACCCCAGAAGAGATTCCGATGATCCAAAAATAAGAATCCTTCTCCCCTGCACCAGCTCCTCAGCCACACATTCATCTGCTCCATCCTCCTATTCCTATCCTCAGTAGCTCATGGCTCCAGCTGTAATCCAGATAGTACTACCCCCAAGGACCTACTTTTTAAATTGCTGCCTAACTTCATATATTCTCTCCTCAGAGTCTCATCCTTTTCTCTTCCTATGTGTGGTGAAACGGTTAAAAATTATGTCCCAATACATGTGTGAATCTAACCGGAATGGAGGTGTTGCTTAGTCCCGTGTGAATCTTATTACACACCTCCCCGTGTGAATCTTCTTATCTGTATGTAACCAGAATGGAATGTGTTTTTTAGCCTTGCTCTGCTGTTCACATGAATGTTTATATCTGGAAAAGAGTATATCAGCTGGAAAAGTTGTCCAGTTCGGTGAGTCTGCTCCGGGGTTACGTTTAACCGCCGAGCGTGGGTTGTTGGCAACCGCTCTACGAGAACTGACGGCTCCCAGTTCCGGTAACATGTAGAGTGAGTATAAGCCAGACCCGGGAGTCTGCTCCGGGGTTACGTTTAACCGCCGAGCGTGGGTTGTTGGCAACCGCTCTACGAGAACTGACGGCTCCCAGTTCCGGTAACATGTAGAGTGAGTATAAGCCAGACCCGGGAGTCTGCTCCGGGGTTACGTTTAACCGCCGAGCGTGGGTTGTTGGCAACCGCTCTACGAGAACTGACGGCTCCCAGTTCCGGTAACATGTAGAGTGAGTATAAGCCAGACCCGTTGTAAGTATGAGACCTGGTTGTGGCGACGCTGCGGGGAATAAAATGCTCATATTCTAGCAGACTCGCCTCTTGGTCGTTTGTTCTGTGTCAGACTACTCTCCTACGAACCTGACCTTGAGAATTTTTTAAAACACTATGTCATTAGTTTCAATGTGTATAACTACGTCCTGCTAGTCCCTCTCCTCTTTGAGAATATTCTTCACCCTCTCCCAGATATCCTTGATGCTGACACCAGGGAGTCAACACATCAATCTGATGTCTCGCTGTTGGCCACAAGAATGTCTGTCTGTGCCTCTGACTAAAGAGTCCCCTATCACAATCAATCGATGGAACCTGACATCCCCCTAGTTTACATTAGAGCCAGTCTCAGTATCAGAAACCCGCCTGTCGGTGTTACATTCCCCTGAGAGTCCATCACTCCCTAAATTTTCCAAAATAGCATACTTGTTTGAAATAGGGATAGCCACAGAAGACCTGCATGACCTGCCTCCCTTGCCTACTATTCCTGGAGATAACCCATCTACCTAACTGTATCTTTGATTTATCTCCTTTCCTGCAACTGCCATCCGTCACACCCCCTAGCTCCTGTACATTCCTTGCTGTCTCGTAACGGCACTCCAACTAATCCATACAATTCGATAGGATTTGCAACCAAACACACTTCCTGCAGACATAATCATAATAACATGGAAACTTTCCCTACTCTCCCACATCTGGCAGGAAGAGCACATCGCACTACTTAAGGCCATCCATGCACCTTAACAATCTACAGATCCAAAAAATAGCATAGTCCTCCTGCTCTTAAAAAAAATACTGCTCCAAGCTAGGTTAGTACTTATGTTTCATACTTTCAAAGTTTAATCAGGAGACAGATTTCAATAAAACATATAATCAAAAAAACTCTACTCACTATCGCAGATTTACAAAAAAAAGTTACACTAAAGAAGCCACTTAGCTGCTCTCCTGCTGTGCCCTTTCGCAAACAAGTTTCTCCAAGGTCAGTTGTGAATTTCACTGTTTGTTAATTTTTTCTCCAGTACTCCTATGTCCATTATACTTAAAATAAAATAGCAGAACAGCCAGCTGCGTCGATTCACTGCTGGGTCAGACAACAGTGTAGGTTTCTTTCTCTGTTTGATTTACTTCCTATGCCTTTATCTGTCTTCCTCCTTTTTAAAGTGTCTTTGTTTGGACTTTTTTCCCCAAAGTTCCAAAACAATGTAACAGCTTATAAAACAGTAATAACTGCTCCTAGAATTCAAGGAAATCAGCTCGAACACTGAAAATACCTCAAAAAAGCAGCTCTTACAGCCACAATGTTTTTCCTGTCCTCCATCTTGGACTACCCAGAAATCCTCATCACAGCCAAGATCTGCTAGCTCAGTACAATGCAGAGATTGAGCCTCAGATTTGGTGTGGTCTTTATCACTGCACCACATGGTTCATCATCCATCAGATGGGTTGAATGAAATCATTTTTCAGTTCAGACACCTCTAAACCTTGTAGGAAAGGAGGAGGAAGGGAATATATTGACACTGTTAATTAACACTCAAAAAGATCTATACTGAAAATGAAAGAAGATATGTATATTTACTGTCCATTTATATTCCTTTCTATCATCTCATACAGACAGACAGGCATATAGGTGGACATTTAGGGTAGATAGGTATTGAACAGTGGGGCAAACCTTGAAGTTAACCTTCTCCTGACCTGACTTTCTTTCGAGTTTCATTTATGCAACAATTAGTATAAATGTTATATGCTGCAAAAAACATCTACTGTTTACAGCAACTGAACAAAGACTTTGGTCCGATTCACTGACACCATATTCTGCATTCTGTTGTATCACCCTGTAAGGTATGATTTGTCTGGTTAGCATGCAAAAGAATACTTTTCACATTTTCTTGGTATATATGACAATGATAAATCAAATCAAATCCGATTCTTCCTCAGTATCTATTCCATGATCAAAAGAAAAACTCTCCAGACCAACAGGCACAAGAATATTCAAAGATGTTCAGGCTTTTCGTAGAAAGATTTATTTCCTTAAGTGTATGGGCCACAAACTTCCCAAAGTTTTCCCTGCACAGAAAGGTGGATGTGGATAATGAGTGGCAGTTATAGAGTCATAGAGATGTACAGCATGGAAACAGACCCTTTGGTCCAACCCGTCCATGCCGACCAGATATCCCAACCAATCTAATCCCACCTGCCGGCACCCAGCCCATATCCCTCCAAACCCTTCCTATTCATATACCTATCCAAATGCCTCTTAAATGTTGCAATTATACCAGCCTCCACCACTTCCTCGGGCAGCTCATTCCATACCCGTACCACCCTCTGTGTGAAAAAGTTGCCCCTTAGGTCTCTTTTATATCTTTCCCCTCTCGCCCTAAACCTATGCTCTCTAGTTCTGCACTCCCTGACCCCAGGGAAAATACTTTGCCTATTTACCCTATCCATCCCCCTCAATTTTGTAAACCTCTATAAGGTCACCCCTCAGCCTCCGACACTCCAGGGAAAACAGCCTCAGCTTGTTCAGCCTCTCCCTATAGCTCAAATCCTCCAACCCTGGCAACATCCTTGTAAATCTTTTCCGAACCCTTTCAAGTTTCACAACATCTTTCTGATAGTGGAAGAATAAATTTACATTTACTACGTATAACATCTTTCATGACCTTAGGATATCACATAGTGCTCTCACCAATGAAGTTAAAAATCACAACACCAGGTTATAGTCCAACAGGTTTAATTAGAAGCACACTAACTTTCGGAGCGCCACTCCTTCATCAGGTGGTTGTCCCGATGAACAGCGACACTCTGAAAGCTAGTGTGCTTCTAATTAAACCTGTTGGACTATAACCTGATGTTGTGCGATTTCTAACTTTGTACACCCCAGTCCAACAGCAGCATCTCCAAATCATGACTCACCAATGCAGCACTTTTGAAATGGCTGCTGTAAAAAATATGGCAATCAATTTGCTCACAGCAAGTTCCTGCCAACAGCAATGGGCTAATGACTAGATCTGTTTTTGGAAGACATTGGTTGAGGGACAAATATTGGTCAAGATACCAGAGGAAAGTTCCCAAGCTCTTTCAAAAAATTTGTCATGGATTTTTTTTTAAACTTCCACCGCAGAGGACAAATGAGGTCTTGATTTAACATTGCATATGAAAGACAACACTTTAGTATTGTATTGGAGTGTCAGCCTAGTTGACCTCTGAATCATAGGTGAGGCAGGACTGCTGACTGACCCACAAATAACAGCTCCATCTGTCTACGCTCACCTCAACGGTGACAAAGGAATTACAATGGCCTCATCTAACTGTGAGGAATAATTAATTCGGCTACTTGCTGTTGACTTCTTGCCAATGCCTCTCCAAGAAAACAGCCATGGAGAAGTCTGGAGAGGACAGCGCTTTGATCTTGTCGCCTTCAGGACATGCCTATTGACTGTTATCAAGACTCACATATGAAATATGCACAAACTATCACTGATGTGCATCGCGGTAAGAGTTGAACCATACCAGACTGCAATAGAATCTTTATGTTTTGTTGTTTAACTACTGCCATTTAACAGCAGAACAAGTTGTATCAAGGGTCAATGCACATCTTTTTCCCCAGAAGTCACACTCCAAAAGCCTGAAAACACAATCTAGTCTAACATCTCAGCACTGGTGGCTGGAAAAGATCCATGTCACTATCTGAGGGTGGAGAGGGGAATTTGATTTCTCCTAGTATTTTGGACAATAACTATTCTGAAAACAAAAATGTCCAAAACTTTATTTATTTCACTACTGTTGTGAACCAAGTCGCTTCACATTTCCTACATCATAATGTGCAATCACAAATGTGTCGTTACGTGTAAAATTATTCTGCGGTCATGAAATTCTGATTTTATTACCTTAAGACCTATTTTAAAAATTGCAGGATTGTATCAATTGTGACTATCATGGTACAGGCAGGCTAAGCCACTTTTTAAATAATTGCATTCATTCAAAATAGAATGTCAGACGAGCAGTTAGGAGACCAAAATGTTACTTCAGCATTATTATACAGGAAGTGGTTACACCTATTCTATAGTTTCCTGTTCTGACTGAAGCATACAATGGTGTGAACCAAATTTACTTCAGAGAATTTACTTTAATAAGGAAGTATACAGAACAAGCTAGCACATTAATCTGTTTTGGTGAAATGGAAACTCAAGATTTTGTCCTCAATTACAAGTAGAAAATGCCAAGGTTTACAAGATAAGTTATCACCACTGAGAACAAGAACATAAATAAATTCAGAGCTAATTGATTGATTTTTGGAAGGAATGGTTCAAAGGATGTGGCAATAGGTCAAGGCCAGTTTGATCTTTACACAAAAGGATATGTATACCCATTTTCCTGTTTAAGAAAATAAGTGTTCACATAGAATAGTTCTGCATAAAACTCACAACTTTGCTTCCTAGAATCTAAAGATCTTTAAATCTCATGTCCAGCATCATTCATTTCACTTACTCCCTACTTTCTGTGAGCTGTGGCTTTGGTCTTCTAGCTGGGTTTCCAAATATATTCGATCATATTTACACATCAGATTAAAAGCATAATGATTGGGTAAAATAAATTAACAATCTGAATTTATCTTGTGTCTATAAACGTAAAAACTAAAGATGAAGAGAGATCGATATTCCTGCTGGCAAGGCCTACAGAATTGTTTTAGTTCATTCAGATTTGATCTGATCTGGATATTTTGCTGAATTCAGTGTGTCTGGTGTCCCTTGCAGAAGCCAGTCTCTTACAATTGGGGAGAACGTGAGGTCTGCAGATGCTGGAGATCAGAGCTGGAAATGTGTTGCTGGAAAAGCGCAGCAGGTCAGGCAGCATCCAGGGAACAGGAGAATCGACGTTTTGGGCATAAGCCCTTCTTCAGGAATTCTTACAATTGGGGGCTTGCTTGGATTGCTGAATATCTATCATTGTGATAGCTGGATTCAAGGTTCTCAATAATAAAGGTCCTGTGTTAAATTGACTGCAATTTTTAATTTCATGTAAAGCACATCCAAGTCCTTCTGCAGCAAAACAGAAATTTCAAAATGTTGCAGCTGTGATCGAGAACATCCCTAACAGGTAGCTAACTAAATACAGGAAATGTTAAACATAGAAAGATGAAAACCAATTCACTGGGAGCTGTCCACAGTGCTGAAAATAGAGTTCCAAATCTAATACGCCCAAATAGTTGCACAGTAGAGTGTTACGCAATCATTTCTACACGCACATACATCGCACGATCAGTTCTACACTTTTTTTTATCCCATTATTGTATAGTTAAAGGTATTATCATTCTTTCCTCCAGAAATGTCATCCAGAAGTTCTAATAGCAGCACTTAAGTCTGATTGACAGAACAGTGACACATACACAACGAAGTATGCTCTTTATTATCCTCTGACATAGTTAACAATCTCTCGAAATTACACATTAATCATCGACAGAGCATTAACTAATGACAGTTTTAGAAACTTGATTTATTATTTCAAATCATATGGCATTTTCAACTCAAAAAATCACAAACCTTTAAAAAACAATAATGTTATGAACTTTGTTCTTATTAAATGATTTTTTAATGGTGGTAAATAAATCCTGTCATCTCTCACTGAGACTCAGTAAGGTTGCGTATATATCTCAACAAGCCATAGATAATCACAAAACTAACTGATGTTTGAGTCATTAACTGAGTTAGGGTGAGCCTTGGGATTCAGAGAGAGACTGTATCACCAGCATTCTTCATATATAGTAGACATTCAATTAAAACAAATTAGCATTAGGAAGATAGAGAAGACAGGATGATATGCTTTAGTCACTAGGATATCACATGCATAGAGTTTTGAGTTTAAACCCACAGACAGCAAATTAAACAAAGACATTACTGGAAGATCTCAGCAGGACTGGAAGCATCTGTGGAGAGAAATCAGAGTTAATGCCTTGGGTCCAGTCATCCTTCTTCAGAACAGAGTCACTAGACCCAAAGGTCATCTCTGATTTCTCTCCACAGATGCTGACAGGCCTACTGAAATTTTCCAGCAATTTTGTTCTTTTGTTCCTGATTTCCAGCATCCACAGTTCTTTCGGTTTTTTAGGCAGTAGATTAAACTCACTTGCACTAATAAAGTTTCTTATTGTATATTCTGAAGTTTCTCCCTGGGTTCTGTTTTGTCCTAATGGCTGAACTGTGTCAAACAACATACATGTGATAAAGGTACAACAGGTTCGCATTATGCCTTATAGCATCTCACTAACAGGACCAAGTTTCTTTCACCTGTTACCTGTGCTTACTGTGCCACAGAGGTTTTTGGTTCGATTTGATAGCTCCCATTTTATTTCCAAATTATACACTGCCCTCACCACTCCTCATCTTTGAAATCTCATTTTGTCAAAATCCCTGTACTCCTCCAATTCCTGCTTCTTGCTGTTCCCTGATTTTATTGCTCCATCATTTGCAGCTGTGCCTCTAGTTCCCTTAGTCCTAAATTTTGGAACTCCCTCCCTACACTCCACTGTCTTGCTTTCCTGTCAAGACACTCAACACCCTCCCTACACTCCCTTGATGTTACACTCTGCTTTCCTGGGTTCCTTTCATGAGCAGTCATGGAAGGAGACAGAAAGGGAGTCTCCATTAATAAGGTCTACAGTGTCAATTTAATGTTGATCAGTAGATACCTCAGATTAGCAAAGGCTGGTGTCCAGTTTCAAAGAGTGCACCAACTGGGTTGAAAAGAGTTGCTGGCTCAAGTTGAAAATGGTGATGAACTGACACCAAACTTGGCTAGCAATGCTTGCAGGCTGAAGGATGGAAAGAAGACAAAGAGAATGGGGATGCCGTGACTCTCTTGAAGATTTAGAAATAAGAGAGAATGATAGGTATACTTCCCTCATCGCTGATATAGTTGTGAATTGTATAGGGGGAGAGGGTGTAGATGATCCTTTAACATTTATTGCTACATTCAGCTAACTTGAATATTGGACCATGGGAACAAAACTAGGCCATTAAGTCCTTCAGCCTGTTCCACCATTCAATGAGAACATGGCTGATCTGTGGCTTAACTTCACATACCTGCCTCTGGCCCATATCCCTTAATACCTTTGCTTAACAAAATTTTATGTGATTCCTGTTTCTAAGCTGACCAAATCACTCATACAGTGCAACATGCAGCACAACAAAGAACACAACAGTGATTTCTCGCAAGAGGCATCATGTCTGCTATTTTGTTGAGGATCCTGACACATTGTCTTTCATTCTATTTAAGAATGTGAACTAAATTCATCCTTTGATAGGCAATTTTTCTGAATTTTATATGTCCATATTCCTACATTGTAGTCTCTGGTTTTTTTCACTTCCATCATTAATCCTACGATTGTTTCTCCAAACTTTTAACTCAATCTATCAGGAGAAAGTGAGGGCTGCAAATGCTGGAGGTCAGAGCTGAAAATGTGTTGCTGGAAAAGCGCAGCAGGTCAGGCAGCATCCAAGGAACAGGAGAATAAAAAAGGGCTTATGCCCGAAACGTCGATTCTCCTGTTCCTTGGATGCTACCTGACCTGCTGCGCTTTTCCAGCAACACATTTTCAACTCAATCTATCACCCTTTCTCCTACAACCTCACTAGAATCAATAAAATCAAAGCTTTCGGATATACCTTCAGAGGTAGTGAATGGAGCAAAGCTCACTACTTAAGACGAGGTTAGAGAGATGGTTAAAAATGGGGAACAAAGGGACATGCACGCACAGTGGACATGGGGATGAGTGGAGGATAGACACAAGCAGGGACTGGTTCATCTAACTTGTTTCTGTGATGTACGAACATAAACAGAAGCCCCTCAAGCCTGCCCACTATTCCATAAGATCATAGCTGATTTATAAATAATTCAATGAAGCTCACTGCTGCCTTCATGCTGACTTATTCTGTCCTATGTCTTTTAAAACAGTACCTCATTACCTCCCTTCACCCTCCTTCCATTCCACGAGCTTGCTATCATATACTAGTTTTCAATTTATCTCATTTTTTTCAGTTTTTGAACTTTGTTACTGTTACTGTGGGCTTCAGCTGTTACAAAGAAAAGAAATCCTACTTCTAGCAAATAAATCATACATCTTGTAAAGAAAAACATGGCACTGTGTTTGGTTAGCTGAATGGTATGCAGTACTTCTACTAATCTTGGCTTTACCATGCTGTATTGCAGAGGAGTACAGCAATCAGAAATGAATACAGGTACTATGTATACCAAACAATAGGACACTAAAAAGAATGACAGAGTAGAGGAGACAAAAATGGACTTAATTTATTATTGTCTCGTGTATTTTGTTATAAAATACAGTGAAAAGTGTTGTATAGTGTTACCACTCTGACACCATCTTAAAACACAGAAAAATAAATCAAAACAATATAAAGGCAGAAAAATGAAGAAATAAAGAAAAGGTGTTCAACTAATTGTTAATACAACAATAAACCTACCTGTTAATTAGTAGGGGTATATATTGAGTTAAACTGTACACAAGTATGCAAGTAATTGGTTAGGTTGTACTTGGAAAATAATTTGCTTATCTTTGGGTACCCGACGTTAGGGAGACTATCACAGCCACAAAAATGGTGCAGGGAAAATCCACTAAAATGATACCCGGGGATGACAGGATTGAATATTGATAAGGGACTAGAGAAAATGAGGCTTTTTTTACTAAAACAAAATAAAAAGGAACAATATGATAGAGATGTTCAAAATTATCAGAAATTTCAACGAAACAGATCTAATTAGGAGAATTTTTGTTCCATTTTAAAACGGAAGTGAATGGATATTTGAAAAACAAATTTAAACATAGAACAGGGAAGGACAAAGAATGGGGTTAAATGGAAACCTTTTCCATATGCAGAGTTGATATAACCATAAAGGACCAAATGGTCGCCTTCTAAAGTACAAACATTCTCAGAAACGCAACAGTTTACATTTGACTGCTGTATTAAATATCCGTTCTTTGACAAATCAAAACTGAAGTCGAAAATCAACTCCTCCTGCTCCTCATCCAATTGGTTGGACTCTAAGAGACGTACTCTATTGGTCATTACAAGGTTATTTGTCTAGTGCAGACATCATGGAAGTATCTCCTCACCCAAAACAAATTAAATATTATCTTGATTACAGCCTCCTGTGTTTGAAATATTGTCTAACCTGATCCCTTTCCACTGTAATAATCAGACCTTATTCAATGCAAAATGTAATATCTTATACAAGTTCAACTAACTGAATACAAATCATATCAAGGTTTGACTAAGAGCTTAACAGCAGCATTTAAATTATAATCTGCACATATATTGGCGTTTGGAGAGATTTCTAACCACCCAAAGCCATGAGTGAGCTTTTGGGGGGGGGGGGCTGAGAAGCGGGGTAGAGAAGCAGAGGTGCAGGGCTTACCAGCTGACTTTAAAATAATGCTAATATTTCTTTGGTAAAGTTCTTCGATTCTGACTTTGCTCTTTCTCCCATTCATATTCCAATGAAAAAGGTCACGCAGCTCTTTAAGGCCAATTTCATTCTGAGCACTGAGTGAAGGCACATACTCAGACACAAAAGGACTCTCATTTTACACCGGCTTTTATTTTTAATTGAACCACTTATTTAGTGAAAGATTTCAATATAGCCAGAAAACCACTGAAAAAAGGATACACTTAAAGGAGATTCCCCGGGTGATAATGGCTTGGAAAGCATACCAGGGAGGTCAAATGTTGAACTGTCGATTTGCGTAACTTTCTTGTTGCAAAGTAGGGGATGCTGTCTTTTGCAAGAGACATTAAACCAAAATGCAACCTATCTGCCCCCTCACATGAACATAAAAAAATCACAAAACAATATTAAATGAAGAGCAGGGAGGTTCTTCCTGGTTGTCAGACCAATATTAATCCCTCATTAATAGCAATTAAACCAATTAGTTTGTTATTTATCTCATTGCTGCTTTTTGGAGCTTGTTGTGGAAAAGTCCTTAGCTACATGTTCTATGTTCCAAATCATCACCTGGAAAGAACTTGTCTATGGTCATCTGTAGGCTTTGCCTAATTAAATATTTACTAAATCAAAGCAATAAAATTGTGTAGTGCCAATACTTTGTCCACCCCCTGCCCATTTCTTTGTGCAAGCATGGCTGGCAGTGCCTCATTAGGCATTCACTCTGCGATGCCTTCTCCACCTTCTCAGTAATCCCACTGCCCCAACATGACCTCACTACTTGGCAAGTGGAGAGAGAGAGGCCTAGCATGAGAGATGCTGCCTGTTTTTCCCAACCTATCCCTGTATATGAGGCTGCTACAAGGTCAGCAGAGAGGCCCTTGGGTCTCTGATGAAGCAAAGCCCGTACATATGCTGTAATGATGCACAGAGCCCATTAGCATGAGGTTATATTTATAATGGAATGCTCTAGTGTTTGCAGGTCTCTTCCAGCTATGCTGTGATAATGAGAGGGTGAGCTGTTCCTTTGTGTGCTGACCTTTTGATTAATCTGAAACTAAGCCTTTGTGGAAAAAAAAGCCACCATGTGGAGCACAAATATAACATTGTGCCCATTTTTCTCTCTGCTACATATATTGAGATCTGTTCTGCAAGTGCACGTACACTATTAGGGCTTGTACAATACAGATATAAAACTCAGGAATCTCCGAATGTACACAAATGACTAACTCACAAATGACAGGAATGAAACGTGTGGTTACTGACCTGTGAATTGGACTGTCTGGGTCAACTGAGGTTCAAGAGGCCAAACACACAAGACTAGGCATTTCATTTAGTCAGGTGATGACTGAACAATTTAAGATCTGCCTCTTTATTTTAAGAAGAAATACAATCTACTTAATGAACTTGTAAATATAAAGAGAGAGCCTAATGCTAAATTCCCAATCACCCTTCATTGATCTGCTTAATCTCTTTGAACTGTTTGCTTGGAGGTGGCCTGGGAGAAGCCAATTCATCCAGAATGCTCCTCGCAAAATGTCAGATAGTAGTAGTCATGATGGTTTGTGAGAAAAGGATTAATGTTGTCACCAAAGTTAAACTTCTTCAAACAAGCAGGGGAGCCGGACACAAGACGAAGCCTCCCAGCTCACTTCTCAATAAATAGCTCAAACACAATGCCTGCAGCGTGAAGTACAAAACAAGATCTAGGCACACTGCCAATTATTACTGATCTCTTCCTTAACATAGCTTCGTGGTAAGAGAACTTTGGACTGCCCTGATCTTCAAATAGGAAACAGTATATAGCTCGAAAAGGACTCATTGACAGAGTGATGCGGAAAGAGATGGGGAAGTGGGACTAATTGAATAGTGCTTTCAAAAGAGCTGGCACATGCACAATGGGCCAAATGGCCTCCTCTGTGCTGTACGATTCTACTTCGATTAGATTAAAATCCCTATAGTATGGAAACAGGCCATTTGGCCCAACACATCCACAATGACCCTCCTAAGAGTAACTCACCCAGACCTATTCCCCTAGCCTATATTTACCCCTGACTAATGCACCTAACATGAATTGAGCACAGCCAATTCATTAACCTGCACATCTTTGGATTGTAGAAGGAAACCCACACAGTCACGGGGAGAATGTCTGTGTGGAGTTTGCACAGTCACCCGAGGCTGGAATCGAACCTGGGTCCTTGGCGCTGTGAGGCAGCAGTGCTAACCACTGAGCCACCGTGCCGTCCTATGGAACTGTTCTGCTGAATGTGCCTCTGCCTCAGTGAAATAGGTTGCAAGTTATTATGCATTGTTAAAATATTTGATTCAAGTTGTTATTAAAATTCATTTTAAAGGACATTGAACACGCAATGCAAACATGCGACATAAATATAAAGCAAACTACTCGGCAGCACAGCCAGGCTATGAAGAACCAGTCGAAAAAGAAACAGAAAGGAGCATGTACTGAGCCATCAACACAATGTTTGCCTAAGGCATCATGTCAAGATATGAGCCTGTAAGCGCACTACACGCCCATGCAGCTGCCTCGACACACTTTCCGTTTATTATCTGTTACCATCTGGATGTCTCCAGTAGACCTGTGGCCTGCAGCTGAGTGTTAGCATGGCACCAGCAGCTATTAATAGCAGCAATGCCCCAGTCGCTGACTGCCGCAAATGGAGGTATACAAGCTCCTGCAGCCACAGTCTTACAGTGAGTCAGTATAATACTGCTGATCAAAAGAGCCAATGTGCAGCTCTTTCACTAAAATGAGGCCTAATGAACTATAAACTAATAATAATTTAGCACAATTACAGTGTACAGCTGCACTGGCTCACTACTCAAAACACTAAATAGCAAATATTTAATTCTTCGATGAATTGTTCAATTAAAACCAATGTTTTACGAGGGTGTAATTTATTATATTCATGTATTTTTTTCTCCCAAGAAATAATTATTTGATAGAGCTGCTGTTTCTTTCATGTCAGCAGTAGTACTGTGAGCTTTTTCAGGTGTGCAGTGGACTGGTTAAGGCTGCCTACTTGCCCGAATTATAATGAAGACCCCAGGCTCGGTGAGCTGATCTCTGGCCAGGGGCAGGAATGGGAAAGACTCTAATTGGCTTCTGCATCCCAGGGTGGGAAAAATCTGTCAGGTCAGAAATGGCACAGTTCACAATTAGCAGCTGACAGCAGTCTTGCACACTCAATCTGAAAGAAAAGGAGAGACAAATAGAAAGAGAAACTGACACAGAAAGGCAGGAGAGATAGCAATAGAGACAGACAGGTACATATAGACTTCCAAAGATAGATACTGAAACAGACACAGATGAAGGCAAGGTGAGATACTAATTGAAAAAGACATAGGAAGTCAGGAGAGATTATACACACATATAAAAAGAGAGAGAAAAGGGAGTGAGAGAGCGAGAAGTAAAGCTAGATAGAGACACAGACAGACAAAGATAGACCTGGAAGATACATATACACATATAAAGGCAGGGTTAGCTGGACAGAGAGGCAAGAGAGATTCAGAGAAATAGAGGAAAGCAGAGGTTGAAAAGAAGTGGATAGTGCTCCCAATTTACCATTCCACTTCCAAAAATTTGCTTTTACATGCTCTGTCTTATGGTAACGAAAATCTAAGCTTTTCTTTTGCTGGTTCATGTTTTCCAAATTCTTTCTCTCTTTGAAGTTTTCTTTTCTTATCTCTTTCCACTTTTGAAAACAGGTGCCAAGAGTTCAAGCTCAAACTTACATTTCTTTCACTTTTTTATATTTCAAGCTGCTTCATTGGCAACTGAATTGCAATCTGGATTAAACATTCTTAGTTTTAATTCCACACAGAATCACTCATACAGAAGGGGGCCTTCAGATAATCCAGCCTGCACTGACAGAAAAAAAATTACTCTAAATCGCACTTCCCAGCACTTGGCCCACAGTTTTGAATATTATGACATTTCAATTGCTCACCCACGTACCTTTTAAAAGGTTGTGAGGTTAAGTTCCTCAACTACCTTCCAGGCAGTGAAATCCAGATTCCCATTACCCTCTCGATGAAAGCTGTTTTCCTCAAATCCCCTCTAAACCTCCTACCTTTCATCATAAAATTACATCCCCTTGTTACTGACCCATCAACCAAGGTGAAAAGCTGCTGCCTATCCATCTGTCCATGCTCCTCATAACCTTATACATCTATGTCAGTTAACATTAACAACACGCCTCCTATGGAACTCACTAAGGTTAGCCATTACTAAACAGTAACAAATAAGTACACGCCATTGTTTATTACTTCCCCACTTTCAATCCCCTGCCTGAGCCATCTACCCACCAACTCTCCAAGATTATCCTACCAGTTAATCCTAATCTTCCTGAGGAGTGAGTGCTTGTAATGGACTGAAACCAGCAGCTGGATAGGATGAATGAAGTAAATACAAGAATGAGATATCCCTGCTTCAGCCACTGACCTGCTTCAGGTGGCAATTAAAAGGATGAATTCAAGTCTGCTTCAGCTACTGTTAAGATTTGCATGTCAAAGCCACATTGATTCAGGGACAAGTCTGGTGTGGACACATTGCACAGGTATTTTATCACACATTTCAAAGCACCTGGCTACCGAAACAATCAAGTCAGCAACCTCTATCCCCTTCCCCTTCCTCGCTTGTGTACAAAGATAATAAAAAACACTATTCACAATCTCCCATATCAACAGCAACCTATCTCAGGATTTATTGAAATTCTGTCCTTCACAAACCATTCTATATTGCATTGTCCACAAGCGGGCCTAATGTAATCAATCATGAATTTTGCTGAGGCAAGTTTTTAATCTCACTTCTCAATTTATGCTCTCATCGTATGACAGGTTTAGCCACTGATGATTGAGGAACAAACTAATTTTCTCTGTTCATTATTACTTCATGGCAGGTTCAATCGGCATCCGTCCTCTTTAGGCTTTCTTATTAACCAATTGCCCCCACTCTCCAGCCTGGTAGGTAACAAATGGCCAAACAAAAAGCCTTACGCACATAAAAGAAATTAGGCTCTTCTCAGATGCCCTCACATTTATCCGATACCTCTGACTGGAGTGATGCTTCTGTTTATCCACATGCTAATCAAGACCATGCATTTATACAAAACCATGCAGTTACTGCATTGTAGCCAAGGTGGGGATAAACCACTGCAAGCCCTGCATCGAGACACTTATCCAACTCATTATTCCCAAAATATATTTGCCACAGAGTCAGTTAATCATTAGAAAATGGGAAATACTTTCAAGCACATCGATCCTTTCAAGGCTGTGGCTATGCATTCCTCAATAACAAATGCTCAGTATTAGATCTCCATAGCCAATTATTTTTGTAAGAGTGCAACAGAAAGGACTGCAAGAACCCATTCTTCCCAAGAGTCAAGGACCACGGGGTCCATAGTACACAAGGATGCTTCATTCATGAATATTCAGGTTTACAAGAAGTTGCAATGCTTAAATGAGAATAGGAGGCTGATAGATACAATGATCTTCATTGCCAGGACACCTAGAGTAAGAATGGATTTGTGCAAAAATAATGATTGGGAAACAGAAAGGTTAAATTCTATCTTTACGAATCCAAACTAAGGTTTCAAAGGCTGCTATCACATTCCAAACTGAATGGGTATTAGGCATGATTTATTTGACAATGGAAGTCAAGGCATCAAGCTTTAACAATTGAAAACAACAAATGCTGAAGATCACAGCAGGTCAGGCAGCATCCATGGAGAGAGAGCAAGCTAAATTTCAAATCTCGATGACTGGCTACCGTCAACAAGTGTCAACAGTTGCTTTTGTTTTAGAAATAGACCTCAAGTAATTCTGCATTCGGGGATAGTTAACCAGTGGGGGAAAATGCATCATCTCAGCTTTCAATTAAGGTCAACATCAATGAACAATTCAGCTAAATGGAAATACACTAAAAAAAAATCAATGAGACAATGGACACTCAGATAAATTTTACATTAATCAGTTAATAGAAAAATAACAAGTATTAAAAATTAAATCAGCTTGAAAAGGAGGACATTGTAGGTTCACTGGGCTGAATTTTATTTCCTTATATAGTATTCAAAGGTATCAAGTGCTACTTCTGTGTAACAATGTGACTGTTGTTTTGTTCACCAGTGTTTTGTGCAGCTGATTATTTGAGCAATTGAACATGTTTGAATCATCACTCCTTTATGGAAGATGAATGGCATCATGCAGAGTGAGATAATCAGGCTGTTAAACACCCAGTGGACATTTCTTTGTCCTGCCTCACCATCTGACATAACACCCCACCACTTGCTATAATAAAATAACTACGTTGGGTTCAATGCCTGGTCTTTGCAGATTAGTAAACTGGGATACTGCAAATGGATTTGTCAGAGGGAACAAATCAAAGTCTCATATCTGTTTACTGTTGGTGTGATCTTCAGTTGAGAGCAAAACTATTCAGCTATCATGCTGTCCATACAGTCAAACAGCCTGTTGTGGTGCATTGTTTGGACTCATGTCTGTTAGTATGCCTTAGTTGATGGTAATGTCACCACAGTAGCCACAATCAAGGGTGTAGGCACATAACCTGTGCCAACAGTTTGGCCCACACTAAAAGGCAATCCAGAGTGACACTACAAAGCAGTATGAAAGCATGCGCTGCATTGTCACAAGGTTTTGAATCAAGGTTCAGATGCACTGTAAGGATCCCCCATCACTAACTGAGTATGACAGATATCTGTGGGGTCTTGCTTTGTGCAAAATATTTGCCATGTTTACAACAACAGTCAAGCAATGTAAAGCAGCTGACTGAAGAAATAGTGTACATGTAATATCTTTGACAGACATACGGTGTTTTAAAAATGCAAACTTTTCCAAGAGTTTGAAATACGTCACTGCAAGAGGCTATCGTAGCAAATTACTGCATCAGGGTTCATTAGCTGAACCTGAGGAAAATATCAATAATTGCAGGAAACAAGCAACAAAACAAATGGCATAAGAGTAAATATTGTTAACCTCACACTAGCACATGCAAGATAGTGCATCAGTGCTAATAATTATCGTCAACGCCATCCCCGTAACATCTTTCACTACAACAAACTGGCAGAAATCAAGCCAATTTCTTCCATTCTGCTTACTTGAGCATTCTCAATTTGGTGATTCCACTTCTGCTGTCTTCAACTGCACAGTCCCTGGACTCTCCATCTGCCTTGAATACACGACATAACATCTACCTGACAATCTGTCTCAATAGCTCCTTATGGGGCTCAGTAACACATTCTTGTCTGTTCACACCTCTAGATGGTTGACTAAATTTATAGAACAGAAAGTCACTATGATGGAAGGAAAGGCATTCACACCAAATAGATGAGTTAAGGAGAGTGAGTTGGAGTTGTTGAGCCCAGAAAATGATTATGTAGTGAAGTCAACAGGCATCTGGATAGGTATATGAATAGACAGGGTTTGGAGGGACATGGGTTGGGTGCTGGGAGGTGGAACTAGATTGGGTTGGGATATCTGGTCAGCATGGATGAGTTGGACCGAAGGGTCTGTTTCTGTGCTGTACATCACTATGACTCTATGACTCATACAGAGATGTACATCACAGAAAAATGGTCCTTTGGCTCACTGAGCCAGAAAAAAAACAACCTAACTATTCTAATCCCAGTTTCCAGAACTTGGCACCACAAGTGCACAAAATATTTCTTACATGTGAGGGCTTCTATCTTTACCACCCTCACAAGCAGTGAGTTCCAGATTCACCTCTAGGTGGAAAAGTGTTTCCTTACATCTCCTCCAAATCTTCTGACCCTGCAACTGGGTGCAGTAGTGGAGTGATGCATAGAGGCTATAGAAGGTAAAATTGTATTTATTATGCAAAGTTCCAACTAGGTTATTAAACAAATATCATTTAGGTGCTGCAGGTTTTGTTTCTTGCATTCCACTCTCTTATTGGTGAAAACAGATGTAAGTCAACAGACTCATTATAAGGGAACAAGATACTCACTGAAGAACAAGTCCTTGCCACTCTATGTTAATTCAGTTATTACAATTATGCAGCTTTCCCTCGAGACTTTTCTCCACCTGGTTAACGCTTTGAAACCACAATCCTGACAAAAAATAATTTTGTTAAGAGCTTCTGACTCATATAGGAGACTTCAAGCCAATCCACATTCAACAACCTGCACTGAAATGCTGCTCACATTCTGATATTTGGATTTACATTTGAATCGTACGTTTTAGTACCACGTCAATGCATGAAGCTTCATCTTCCAAGTACCGTAAGTCCAATAAGGTAGCAAAGGATAAATCAGGAAACTACAGGGCAGACAGTCCAACTTCAGTGGTGGGGAAACTATTGGAAACAATTTTAAGGGACAGAATTAATCTGCATGTGGAGAGGCAGGGATTAATCTAGAACAATCAACATGGTTTTGTTATGGGGAGATTATCTCTGACCAACTTGATTGCAATTCCGAAGAGGTGACCAGATGTGTAGATGAGGTCGACTTGGACTTCAGCAAAGCTGTTGATAGATCCTACATGAGAGACTAAAAGTAAAGTTAACAGCCCATCGGATCAAGGGGTATTTGGCAAATTGTATCCTCAATTGACTGAATGGCAGGAAGCAGGGGGTGATAGCTGAAGGGTGTTCCACGGGGGTTCCACACAGGTCAGTGTTGGTGCTCTTGCTGTTTGAGGTTTATATAAATGACTTAGACTTGAATGTGGCAGGGTTGATCAGGAAGTTCACAGATGGTACAAAAATTGGTGGGGTGGTAAATAGTGAGGAAGATAGCCTCAGATTGCAGGAGGATATAGGCAGGCTGGTCAAATGGGCTGATCAATGCTGTACATCTCTATGACTCTAATGCACTTGGGCAGGATGATCAAGGCAAGGGAATACATAATGAAGAGTAGGACCCTGGGAAGCACTGAGAGTCAGGTGGACCTTGATCTGAAAATAAGATATCAGGACAGGTGGGTACATGGCTAAAACGCATATGAGATACTTGCCTTTCTTCGGTGAGACATAGTTTAAGATGGGGAGGTGATGCTGGAAATATACGAAACGTTGATTAGGCCACAACTAGAGAGCACTATGTGTCGTTCTGTAATCCACTTTACAGGAGAGATGTGGAGAGGATGCAGAGATTTACCAGGATGTTGCCTGGGTGGGAGAGTTTCAGTCATGAAGACAGATTAGACAGATTGGGGTTGTTTCCCTTAGAGCGGAGGAGATTGAGAGGAGACATGATTGAGATGTATACAATTACAAGGGGCAGAGAAAGGGTAGAGAGGAAGAAACTTTTCCCTTTGATGGAGGGATCAATGACCAGGGGTGTGGGTTTAAGGTAAGAAGGTTTAGAGGGGTACCTTTTTCATGCAAAGGGTGGTGTGTGTATGTAATGAGCTGCCAGAGGATGTGGTGGAGGCTGGTACAATTGCAATATTTAAAAGACATCTAGATAGGTACATGAATAGTAAGGGATGAGGGGGATATGGGCAAAGTGTTGGCAACTGGGACCAGATTAATTTAGGATGTCTGGCCGGCATGGACTACTTAGACCAAAGGGTCTGTTTCCGTGCTGTACATCTCTATGACTATGTGAGGAAAAACATTTTCACCCTGGTGGTGGTGGGAATCTGGAACTCACAGTTGGACAGGGTAGTACGGACAGAAACCCTCATAATATTTTTTTGGTATTGAGATGCACATTCTCGATGCCCCAAGGCATACAAGTCTATTGGCCAAGTTCTGGAAAGTAGGATTAAAATAGTTAGGTGATATATAATTAGGTGGAAGGATCTTTTTCTGTGCTGTAGACCTTTATGAATTATGACTACTGGCCTTTTTTTGTTTTTCCCCCTTTCTTCCATTGTTGGGTATTGATCACCTTTCGTCCTGGTCACTGGGAATTCATTGACATGGATCAACCCAGTGTTCTGTTCCATTTGTATATTTCTACAGCCACCACTGAAATCTCAAATCAAAAGTTTTGACACAAACCAAACATTTCCTACATAATAAGACAGCCAATTGCGTCATCCTCCAAATTATACTGCGTTTCACTGTATAAGCAGTGTCACGACTACAGTGGTTATCAAACCAAAAGATTTTTATTCCCTTTCATGAGCTCCTTTCAGATCTCGGAGTGTTCACTGGAGTACAGATAAAATACAATGAAGACACTGCACATGTCACGATGTACCAATTCAACAGGTTGGTTGCAGGACCAAACCCAGTTGTTTCCTGACTATATTTTCCATACAATACAATAAAGGACAGGAACAGGCCCTACGACCCACCCACCCTGAGCTGATTCCTAATCTTTATTGCCCATATGCGGTTTCTACCCCTTGTTTGCCTCCCATTCATGTGTCTATCAAGATATGCCTTAAAGGCTGCAACTTGCCTACTTCCACCACCCTGCATGTGAAAAACATTTCACCGCACTTCTCCCCTAAACTTTCCCCCTCATCTTGTGTCCTCTTGTAGTTGATCTTTCCACCTTATTTGTTTAGGGACTCACCTTGCCTCTCAGTTTTCCAAAATGTTCACACCCACCGTATGAAGAACAGTGCATGCAAACTGACATCCAATCCCAGAAGGTATATGCAGTTGTACTCAGTGGGGAATACAGCCTTGTATTTTCAATAGTTTAAGGCCAGACAAATGCATCAAGTAGAAAGGGTCTATTTTACATGTGTACCAGAGACTAAATGCAATGTTTAACTGTTACACTCAATTTGCGTAACTGCAGTGATTCATGAAGTGATTTTTTTTTACAAGCTATTTATCATCCAATGTTTACACTGTTGTATATGGAGGCAAAATTTTCATGTTGGGATACAGTGGCACTTCATTTTGCCTGTCCATTGATAGCATTAAGCACACTCATGTTTTTGCTTCCATATCTCGGAAACTACTTTTCTCAAAAGATCACCACCAAGGAGATCAAGCACACAATCAGTTGAACCAGTGCAGCCATCCAAAAGTTGCTCAACTGGGTCTTCCACAACAGGGATCTCCATAAGCGGACAAAGGCTTATGGAGGCTGCTGTTGTCGTCACTTTCTATTTGGCAGTGGGATTGGCCACACAACAGAAGCATCTCTGGGTATTGGAGAATTCCTCCCACCACCACCAACTGCTATCAATTCTAAACTTCATTCCTTATGTAATTGATTCACTTGCACATTGACCAGAAAAATCTGCACTTTAGAATTCAATCCTGTTGTATGTGGGGACATTTTACACTTTGATCTGATGTCCACTCATTGAGATTGTTCAACCTTATTTACTTTGTAGCCCAAAAATGGACTTTCATTAAATCGGATGGGACCATCCACTCTGAGGCAAAGCCTCACCTGATGCACAGAAATGATTGTAAAGTGAAAAAGTGAATAAACAATGTCTCACATTACACAAATAAATCCACTCAGGATTGACTGCAATTCCCTGCAGTTTTTTGTGTCTTATTTCTGTAAGCACAGTAAATATACTTGAAACAAATTCAATGAATGATTAACTATCACTGTGCTGAGGCACGGCTAACACAAGACATTAAAGTGAAGATATGGCAGATTCGTAGTGTAGCAGTTCCAAGACAGATGAAGCTGCTATTTAATAATTAATTCACAGCAAGGAGTCCACTCGGAGCATTTCCATTCTCAGCAGATGTCACATTATGAGACATTCATTCCCAATATCTCACACACCGTGCTCCAAAGTGAAGCAATAACAGACCAATCTCACAGGAAAAGCTTTGAGTTGCACTGTTCACTCTAATCCTATACCAGTTCTGAGGCCTTTGCCAAGCTTTGCAGTTTTTGTTAACACCTGGTAGCTGACCTCCAATAGGATAGAGAATGACAGAAATTAATCAGTTGCACAGCACAGAACAAGATCGTTTGGCATAAATGGTCTATTCAGTGCTTATGTTCCACATAAGTCTCCTCCCATATCTAACCATATCAACTTTTACTCTTCTCCCAATTTCTTTCCCATTAATTTTTCTAGGTTCTCCATAATTGTGACTACAATATTCACCTCAACCATTCTATATGTTAAAGAGTTTCACATTCGAACCACCTGGTGGGTAAAGAGGTTTCTCCTCACATCCTTTAATGATTTATTAGTGACAATTTCATATTTATAGCCCTAGGTTTGGAATCCCTTTCAAGTGGAAATTCCAAACCCTTTGGCACATCCTTTAATTCAGTGCTGTATTAATCATGCTCTGTAATGAGCACATGACATGATTTTTACACATAACAGTCAGCAGATTGCAGACTTTCTGCTTCTCTCGCCTCTCCTGAAGAAGTTGATTCATGCTGTGCAAAGGTTCCTTGGTCAATTATAGATACTATGTCAATCGCTTCTCCAGCTGAGATAAGCTAACTCCGCAGACCTCAAAACCTCTAGACTGTATAGCTTTGTGCTACAAGCAATGCAATAACATATGCCAACAACTGTGGCTAAGTCGGCAATGTTTCAGCCACATAAACAAAACTTTTATGGGAAGCGGAGTCTGCCATCCAACACAGTATCTAACCTACCACCAAATCATAACCAAATTCCTTATAAAGAACAAAAATCACTAATACAATATGCTACTCATCTGGGTATTTCATCAATGAATGCATAAAAATGTGAAGTTAACATGCAAATATGAAGCTTGTCAACTCTTCAAGGATTGGCCTGGAATCTTCCAAGAATTTGAGATTCAACTCTCAACCTCTCCAGTCAGCAATCCCAGGACAAAAATTATAAAGGCTTTGAAAAAAAAAATTGTTACATTTTCCTGGAATACTTTGGTGGTAAACTTCTTAAAATTTCAGAGAGGGAGAAAAGGCTGTTTGACTGAGGGTCACCAATAATCCAATTGGATAATGAAGACTTCTTACTTTTCAACTGGCCTTTAGAAGATGGTGCGCCACAAAGATGGATTTGTCAGACAACCACAGACATTGGGGTGGGCTCAAACATTTGATGAACCCTCCAGGAATACAATTAACCAGAGTTGGCAACTCTTGTACAATTTCCAGTTATGAGTACTGAGTTCCAAACCCTAAGAAGAGTCTATACATCATTTTGTATTTACTAATCAGAACAGAAATTAACCATGTCTTGATTCCTAGTCATACAAATGTGGCCAGTGCACAATATGCTGGATAACACTGCAACAGGAGATGTCTTACCGCACTGTGGTAATGTCCCTACCTTTGGTCCAGGAAGCCTGGGTTCAAGTCCTATCTGCCTCAGAGCTGTGTGATAATACCTCTGGACAGGCTAATTAGAAAATATCCAATACTGCAATAGAGCCAAGAGGGTGGCTGTCTAAAACTTTTTCAGCAAGGATTTCTTATAACTTTTAAGAAAGGAGGCTTATTGAAATAACTGATGGCTGAAGAATTTTGCAGTCATTTGCTATTATACAGAGATCTGTACCAATGTCTACTTACAATTCATGAAACTACCAATTCATGCCGAGGCCTGCTCTACTGGAATCAGTGCTTCATGTTCAGTATACAGATTTATTACATGATTAAGAAAAAAAAAATCACTTTTCTTACTCTAAGGACTGTACTTCTTTATACAGTGAGAAAAACAATTCAAAAAGCTGGCTGAAATTCTTTAACCACGAGACATTCTGAATGAATTATTCTGCACCAGTTCGGAAGGAAGGCCAAGCTGCAATCGTAATTTGCAGCAACAGTTGCTATGGTAACCATTTTTGAACGTTTTCCCCAATCTGAGGTGTGTGAAAGGATTGCACTGCAGTTCAAAATCTTGCTAATTAAAATTGTGGAACAATATAATTAACAAGCTCAGCATGTAAATGGATTTGGATGTTAATTTCTGATTTATCATATATGCACACCATATTTAAAACATTGCACCACCTTTTTTTTCAATGTAGTGTAGTATCATATCGATAAAATTGTAGCTCACACCTTGTATCTTGAACATAAAATTCTAAGTGTTTCAAATTAAGCAGGAATAGAGTAATTTAGGATTTGGATAAGCCTAAAATGCATGAAGGTGGGGTAATTGAGCTAAAAACACTGGCTTAGAAATAAACTGCTCACTAATGCTTAGTTTGGGTCCCACCAGAATCAGGCAGCTTTTGAACTCATTACAGTCTGGGTTCAAAAATGGACAAAAGAGCTGACCTCCAGAGGTGAGGTGAGAGTGATTGTCCTTGACATTAAGGTTGCAGCTGACTGAGTATGAGCTGAAAATGTGTTGCTGGAAAAGCGCAGCAGGTCAGGCAGCATCCAAGGAGCAGGAGAATCGATGTTTCAGGCATGAGCCCTTCTTCAGGAATCCCTGAAACGTCGATTCTCCTGCTCCTTGGATGCTGCCTGACCTGCTGCGCTTTTCCAGCAACACATTTTCAGCTCTGATCTCCAGCATCTACAGTCCTCACTTTCTCCTAGCTGACTGAGTATGGCAACAGGCATTCTAGAGAAATTCAAGGGAATCAGTGGGAAACTCTCTGCTGAGTGCAGTCATCCCTGGCACAAGGTAAAAGGGTTGTGCTTGTTGGAGGTCAGTCATCTCAGCAGCAGGATATCTCTGCAGGAGTTCCTCAGAGTCTTATCCCAGACGCAACCATCTTCAGCTGCTTCATCAATGGCCTTACCTCCACCATAAGGTCAGAAGTAGGAATGGTTGCTGATGATTGCACAACATTCAGCACTGTTCATGACTCCTCAGATACTGAAGTAGACCATGTCCAAATGTAACAAGACCTGGACAATATACAGGTTTGGGGTGATACGTGGCAACTATCATTTGACCAACACTAATGCCAGGCAGTGACCATCTCCAGAAAGAGAAAATATAACCATCATCCCTTGATATTGAATGATATTATCATCTCTGAATACCCACTACCAACATTCTGAGGGGTTACCATTGACCAGAAACATAACTAGAGTAGCTGTGTAATAGTGGTTACCAGAACAGGTCAGAGACTAGGAGTACTGCAGTAAGTAACTCACCTCCTGATCCCCAAAGTCTGTCCACCATTGACAAAGCATGAGTAAAGACTGTGATGGACTACTTCCCATTTGCTCAAGTAAGTGAGTTCAGTTCCAACAACATAAGCTGTATACCATCCAGCATAAAGCAGTCCACTTGATTGGCACCACATTCACAAATATCCACACCGTCCACCACTGACACTCAGCAGCTGCAGGCTATACCATCTACAAGATGCACTATAGAAATTTCACTAAAGCTCCTTCGACAACATCTTCCAAAACCATGACCACTACCATCTAGGAGGATAAGGGCTGCTGTTATATGGGAACACTACAACCTATAGGTTCCCCTCCAAGACAATCACTGTCCTGAATTGGAAATATATCGCCATTCCTTCAGTGTCACTGGGTCAAACTCCTGGTGCAACCTCCCTAACACCACTGAGAATCCATCTATCGACATGACTTAAGAAGGCAACTCATTCCTACCTGCTCAAAGGCAATGAGGGATGGCCAACAAATGCTAGCTCAGCCAGTAACACCTACAACCCATGAATTAATTAACTAACAAGAATGTTTTCACTGTTTGGATACCCGATTCCCCAGAATACACTTGTTTGAAACATAAAGGACCTCATTCAGACAGTATTTAAAAATTACAGATATATAATAATTACATAAGATAAATAAGGAATAATTTAAAATTGAGATACCGCACTGGGATCTACAAACGATCTACAAAGCAAAAAGAGGGCTGCAAGCAGAGAAGACAGCCCTGTCCCAAATTCTTTTTCGAGATGGTTTGGGCCCTTGTGCACTTGGCCTTTTCATAATCTTAAGTTGCATCTTTTTCTTGTTGTGGGTTACATGTTCCAGCCTGTCTCAGCAGTGACCACTGGATCTGTGGTGCTCACTACCTGAACCTGGCTACCACGCTTAATAGGATGCCAGTCCTAGAAACAGCCACTACCACCTGGAGAACTCTTTCAAAATTGAGATAGCTGCAACTTAAGCCCCATTACATTCTCAGCCTGACTACAGATGATAGGACACATGCAGGGATGCTTTTGAGTGGACATTGTTTTAGAAGCTGTTGGTCAGGTATAAAGTATGGGGTTGGCAACCATGTCCCATTTTAGTAAATGGACATTGCAGGCTTCAGTGGCCTTTCCTGATAACTTCTTAACAAGTCGATCACCCAACCAATTAAAAAAAACCTTCCAATGTCCCTCCTAATATCCCAATTTCAGAAGTTCTATGCAATCCACTGCTACAATGAATAATTTGTTTGGATTCATATTATAAATTCCAAAGTTTAAATTAGATCATTCTGAAGTGCATTTGCCTCTCCTCCACCTTCTTGACTTCCTGATGTCGAAGATCATTGCCTCTGTTTCCCTTCAAGTGCAATACAGCATCAAGCAGATGAGCAGAATTCTGTCTCTGAATCAATGACATTCTGATTCCAATGCCACTCTAGACTTGAGTAAGCTGTCACTACAGTGCAATACTTGAGTGCTGTATATATGAATGAGCTGAAAACTGATGCCTCACTGGTCCTTTCTATTGTGAAAAAATATCCCATGGCATTATTTAGAGGAGAGTGATCTGTAGGGTGGCCATTATTTATCCATGGTCTAACATCAGCTTAATGGATCATTTCGAATACTCCTGTTTAAGGAACATTGCAGTGCATAAATTGGTCATCTTTCATGCATCACAAAACGGACTATAAATAAAAATTAATCAATTGTTTGTCAAGTGCTTCGACACATCTGGATATCATGAAAGGAGCAAAATAACATCAATGTCCATCTTTCTAACAGAACCCTTATTGCCTAAAACATGTAGCACGGCAGTGGGCATTTAACCCATACCTTTACACAGCACCAGCACTTTCTGTTGCCAAAAGTAGAAATTGCTGGAAAAGCTCAGCAGGTCTGGCAGAATCTGTGGGGAGAATTAGAGTTAACTTTTCAGGTTGAGTGGCCCTTTCTCAGAACTCAAACTAAAATATTATCTCTGATTCTCTCCACAGATGCTGCCAGAACTACTGAGCTTTTCCAGCAATTTCTATTTTTGTCCCCGATTTACAGCATCTTGGTTCTTTCGATTTTTATTTCGTATTTCTGTTGGTCTTCTTGAACAATACAGCCTCTTTCGATTTGCACTCCAACCTTCTGTTAACCCAAAACTGCCTTAATTCTCAAAATTAAAAATCACACAACCACCAGGTTATAGTCCAACAGGTTTATTTGGAAGCACTAGCTTTCACAGCACTGGTCCTTCATAGGTGCTCCGAAAGCTAGTGCTTTCAAATAAACCTGTTGGACTAGAACCTGGTGTTGTGTGATTTTTAACTTTGTCCACCCCAGTCCAACACCGGCGTCTCTCAATTAATTCTCAAAGAGAAGGTAGTACAGCTTTCTGACCTTAATACTGAGTTTCACAAATTTCGATCATTTTCTCAGATATGGTTACACCGGAGCCACAGAGAGGGGAATAAGAAAGGGCTGGTGGAAGGAGTAAGGATCTGCTATAGGTGGGATGTTTCTCATCTCCGCAATCCACCTGCCTTTCTCCACCACACTGAAGAACCACTGGAGCCTTTTCCTCAATGTCAGAACTTTCTAGATTTCCTGCCTCCTTTCCACTTTCATAGAATCCCTACAGTGTGGAAACAGGCCATTTAGTCCAACAAGTTCACACCGACACTCCGAAGAATAACCCACCCAGACTCATTCCCCTACCCTACATTACCCCTGACAAATGCACCTAATCTACACATCCCTGAACACTATGGGCAATTTAGCATGGCCAATTCACCTAACCTGCACATCTTCGGAACATGGGTGGAAACCAGAACACCCAGAGGAAACCCATGCAGACATGGGGAGAATGTGCAAACTCCACACAGTTACCCGATGCTGAAATCAAACCTGGGTCCCTGGCGCTGTGAGGCAGCAGTGCTAACCACTGAGCCACTGTGCCATAAATGAAACCATTTACACCTTGTCTGGTACTGTCTTTGGTTTCTCTGCTTGTCTCATTGCCAGTTTTTGGATTGCACTACCACATCTTTTGTCATTCTTTCAGTCCAGTTCTTCACCTTCTCACAAACATTTGCCTCTGTTCTTTCTTTTCCTCCTCCTTTCTCCTTTTTTTCCTAGCTTTGTGCCAACTTCGAAACTGTTTGCATCTAACACCTGAGTTCTGATGAAAAAGTCATCAACAACGACGGCAACTTTCACTTACACAGAACTTTTATAGTCATCGATATGTTACTAAACAAAATTCAGCAGCTAGTTACACAAAGGGATGCTCAGAGGTGTCCAAGTACTTGGTTTGAGGTAGGTTAGCAGTATCTGTAGGCGTGAGTGTGAAAGGTGGAGATGTTTAGGGAGGGAATTCCAGTATTCAAGATCAAGGCATCATAAAGGATGACTGTTGACCATTAAGTAATATGGGGGGCAGTGGTGGTGTCGAGGTAATGTAGTGATCTAGTCTTCCAAAGGTCAGGACAATGGATTTGGATTCAAACCCCTGCAGGACACCTGTGAAATGTAAATTTTATTGTGGATTAGATTCACAGTAATGTTACAGTATGGAAATAGGCCCCACGGCCCAACAAGTCCACATCGACCCTTCAAAGAGTAATCCACCCAGACCCATTCCCCTACCTTAAAATTACCTCTGACTAATGCACCTAACAGTATGGGCAATTTAACACAGCCAATTCATCTGATCTGCACATCTTTGGATTGTAAGAGGAAACCGGAGCACCCAGAGGAAACTCACACAGGCACAGTGAGAATGTGCAAACTCCACACAGTCACCCGAGGTGGGAATTGAACCCGGGTCCCTGGCGCTGTGAGGCAGCAGTGCTAACCACTGAGCCACCGTGCTGCCCATAATCTGGATATATAAAGCTAGTCTCAGTGATGGAGGCCAAGACAACTGTTATCGGTTGTCATAAAAACCCATTAGGTTCACTAACATCCTCTGGGGAAGGAAACTTCTTGTCCTTCCTTGGTCTGGCCTACATGTGATTCCAGATTCTCAGCAATGTGGTCAATTCCTAACTGCCCTCTGAAATGGCCTAGACAAGCCAAGGAGGAGAAAGTGAGGCCTGCAGATGCTGGAGATCAGAGTTGAGTGTGTGGTGCTGGAAAAGCACAGGAGGTTAGGTAGCATCTGAGAAGCAGGAGAATCAACGTTTCGGGCATAAGCCCTTCATCAGGGATGAGGCTTATGAGCCAACGGGGTAGAGAGATAAATGGGGGGGGGGGCGGGGGGTAAGGTAGCTGTGAATGCAATAGGTAGATGAAGATGGGAGAGAAGGTGATATATCAGAGAGGAGGGTGGAGGGGATAGATGGGAAAGATGACGGACAGGTTAAGAGGGAGGTGCCGAGTTGGAGGCTTGGGACTGGGATAAGGCAGGAGGAGAGGAAATGAGAAAACTGGTGAAATCCACATTAATCCTGTGTGGTTGCAGGGTCCCAAGGCGGAAGATGAGGTGTTTTTCCTCCATGCGTCGGATAGAGGTAGACAAGTCAAGGACAATGTGCAACAAATGCCAGCCTTGCCAGTGACCCTATGATCCATGAAAGAATGCAAAGAAAAGCATTTCAGGAATGTAGAGATCTTGAAGGGTTATAATGTGAGGTTATAGAAATTGGGAGGGCAAAACTGAAATTTTAAAATCTGGGCATTACTAGGCCAAGTATGCTAGTGAACATAGGGATGATAGATGAAGGGTACATAGGCAGCATCATTTTCAATAAGCCCGTGGTGAACAATGGAGACTAATCAAGAAAACATCAGGGTACAATTACCCAATAGAGTCGGGAAATAGAAACTGGATTTGATTCTGGATCAGACAAAAAGCATCTCGAGGGGAATGGATTAAAGATTTTCAGGCAGGTGACCTTAAGTGACACAGCCAGGTTTCCTATGCAAGGAATAAGCATTTGATGCTGGAGGGCCAATCTGAATTCTTTCAACTTCAGGAGGATCGCCTGGCTGCAGTACAAAGTACAAGACAACAGGAAGGCTGCCACCCTCACTCGGATGGTCTTTGGCTTATAACTAGGCGAAAGGGAGGACTGCAGATGCTGGTGATTAGAGTTGAGAGCGTGGTGCTGGAAAAGCACAGCAGGTCAGGTAGCATCTGAGAAGCAGGAGAGTTGACGTTTCGGGCAAAAACCCTGAATCAAGAATGACTTATATTGCCCACCAAACAGACAAGAAAGATCTGTACCACATGAATGCAATAAACAGAAGTAGAAGTAGACAATGGAGCCTCAGTGAGTATGTCTCACTATTCAACATGATTATGTTGGATTTTGGGTTATAACGCCTCTTGCAAGCTCACTCCTTATGTCTCCCACATCAAAGGCGCCAAAGGTCTGACTATCACAGCTCTATTCAACAATCAAGTATCCAAATATGGCAGCATGGTAGCTCAGTGGTTAGCATTGCTGCCTCACAGCACCAGGGACCTAGGTTCAATTCCAACCTCAGGTGACTGTGTGAAGTTTGCATATTCTCCCCATGTCTGTGGGGGTTTCATCCAGCGCTCCAGTTTTCTCCCACAGTCCAAAGATGTGCAGATTAGGTGGATTGTACATGCTAAATTGACCGCAGTGTCCAGGGATTGTGTAGGTTAGGTGGATTAGCCATGAGAAATGCAGGGTTGCAAGGATAGGGTAAGGGAGGGGGTGAGACATGGTCGGTTTCTTTTCAGAGAATTGGTGTGGACTTGTTGGGCTGAATGGCCTTAATCCACACTGTAAGGATTCTATGATTCTACTCACAACGTTCTGCATAAAGAACTCCAAAGATTCACAACCCTGACTGAAGTGATTCTTCATCGTGGTCCTCAATGATCATTCCTTAGTGCTTTAGATGTTTTAGCCAGTTGAAACCGTCTCTTCCCATCCACCTTATCAACTCTGTTCAAAACCACATTTTAATGAGATCACCTCATCTTCCCAAACCCCACGGCATACAGAACCAGTTTGTTCAGCCTCCCATCCCAGTGATCAATCTAGTGGATGCTGGCTGTTCTGTTTGCAAAGTCAGTACATCCTTTCCTTAAATGTGGAGACCAATGCTGCACAGAAAATTCCAGATGTAGTCTTACCAAAGTCAAAATGCAGCAGGATTCTTTATTCTATTCCCCAATCGACCTGCAATAAAGGCCAACATTCCTGCCAGGAGCATTAGCTCCAAGGTGTGCTGCTGTGTGCCTATCTCCAGGCTGTCAATACACTCCTTATCATATCAGGAAACATGGGGCCACTGGAAAATACCAGTTTGCCATCTAGCTATTTTACCTGTTTGGACAGGATTTTGACACAGCTCCAGGGCAGGTGGTACCGAACCTAGATCTTCTGTGCCAGAGATAGGGACAATACCACTACACCATAAGAGCCATTCGGTTTGCCTTCTACCGAATTTTTAATGATGGTCTGGAGCTTAATTTTTTGTCTCAAGGGATCAGGTGGCCATCCCAGGTCATGAACTTGGCTCCCCAAAGTAGATGATGCTGGAAACAGCATCCTGTGACTAACAGATAGCCAGTACTTTCAATCCTGCCAGCTAGTCTCTGTTCCCAGCCTCTGAGTGGTGGGGTCTGGGGGTAAACTCCTGGAATGTTAACCATTTACTCTGTTTTTCTGAACACAGCTGCTTGATCATCTGAGTGTTTGTAATGTTACAGATCTGTCCTACGCAGGCACAATTATTAAGATTTTTATACCATCAAACCTATGCATCTAAGTTCTAATGCAAATGTATTGTAGGCACCATCACTGCTGTGAAAATAGGTCAGTCTCTTTCTGTGATGTCCTTTGTATCAGAGGAGATTTTGCTCTTATACATTATTGATCTGCAAGGCATTGCAACAGACTCACTGGGGCATGTAGGCATTATACTATTAGGAATTGACTGTTCTATAATTGCGACAGCAAACTTGTATTGTAGCCAGCAATTTCTATGATACATTATCCTGAATTGTTGGAGATATTTTATATAATATGGGTGCTTTGTGAATAAATCAAACAGTATTTCAACGTTTCAAAAATAAACACAAAGTAAAAAGGGGTATAGATAGCAAGACAAGGGTGTCCTGAACATGCTCAACTCATGGAAACAAAGGGCTAAAGCATAGGAGGCAGCTATTTGGCCCATGAAGTCAATACGCTTTTGAAAGTCATTAAGTAACACACATTCATCAACACTTCTCAATCGCAAACACGTGGCATAAGAAAAAAGGTTTTATTCAAACCTTGATGTTCAATGGCATTACCATTGCTGACCCCGCTACAATAACATCCTAATAGTTAACATTGACCAGGCAATGAACTGGACTAGTCACACAAATGCTGTGACTACAAATGCAGGTTGGGGTCTGCAGAGAGTGACTCACCTCCTGTCTCCCAAGTCCTGTCCATCATCTAGAAAGCAAAAGTCAGTAACATGAATTTATATTACGCATTTGCCTGGATAATTCTAACACACAATAAACTTGACAGTATCCAAGACAAACCATTCTGTTTGATTTGCACCTCGTCCAACACTTCTAACACTTACTCCGTCTATTACCGACACACAGTGGCAGTAGTGTGCACCATTTGCAAAATGCACTGCAGCAACTCACCAAGGCTCTTCACACAAAACCTTCCAAAGCTGCAATCCCTGCTGCGTAGAAGGACAAGGACAAAAGATGCAAGAGGACAAAAACCTGCAAGTTTTGCTCCAACCCACACGGCTTGAAACAATATCACCATTCCTTCACTGTCATTGAGTCAGGAACCTCCATCTCCCTCCCCAGCAATACTGAAAGTGTATTTACACCAAATAAAGCAGAGAGGTTCAAAAAGGCAATTCAAGACCATCTTCTCAAGGCTGTTAAGGACGGGCAATAAATGGAGATTATGAAGTCTCATGACATCAGGACAAACACGGGCAAGACAGCCTCCCGTTGATCGCCACGTACTGTCATAGAGTCATAGAGATGTACAGCATGGAGACAGACCCTTCGGTCCAACTTGTCCATGCCGACCAGGTATCCCAAGCCAATCTAGTCCCACCTGCCAGCACCTGGCCCATATCCCTTCAAACCCTTCCTATTCATATACTCATCCAGATGCCTTTTAAATGTTGCAATTGTACTAACCTCCACCACTTCCTCTAGCAGCCCATTCCACACACGCACCACCCTGATGACTCAGTACCTCTCCATATTGAACAACACTTGGAAGAAGCATTGACAGAATGTAGTCTGGGTCAGGGATTTCAATGTCCACCACCAATAATGACTCAGTAGCAGCACTAATGAATGAGCTAGTCAAGTCTTAAATGACATTGCCTCCTAGACTGGATTTGCAGCAGATAGTGAGGAACCAAAAATTGGGAAAAATATACCTGACCTCATCCTCACCAATCTGCTTGTCACAGATCCACAGGTCCATTACAATTTCAGTAAGAGTGACCGCCACACAATCCTTGTGGAAATGAAATTCCTCCTTCAATGATATTATCTTACATCATGTTGTATGACACTATCACCAGGCGAAATGGGACAGATTTTAAACAGATCTAGCAACTGATGACTGGGAATCCAGGTGATGTTGAGGGTTGTCAACATCAGGAGAATCGTACTCCAACACAATCCCAGCATACATCCCACTTTACCACGACCATCAAGCCAGGAGATCAACCCTGGTCAATGAAGAGTGCAAGAGGCATGCAACAATAGTTAAGACGGGTGCTCCAGAGCTTGCTGACTCCTAGCTACAACACTGGCATCTAAGTAACAATGTGGAAAATTGCCCAGGTATGTCATCTACTCAAAAAGCAGAACATATCTAACTCAGTCAATTACTATTCCTTCAGCCTAGTCTCAATCATCAGTAAAATGTTGGAAGGCATCATCGACAGTGCTATCAAGCAGTACCTGCTCCACAATAACCTGATCAGTGACGCCCAGTTTGGGTTTTGCCAGGACCACTCAGCTCCTGACCTCATTACAGCCTTGGCTCAAACATGGTCAAAAGCAATGAATTCCAGAGCTGAGGTGAGTGTAACAGTCCTTGACATTAAAGCTGCATTCGCCTGAGTGTGGCATCAAAGAGCCCTAGCAAAACTGGAATCAATGGGAATCTGGAGAAAGCTCTCTGCTAGTTCAGAGTTATACTTGGCACATCTGAGTTTTAGGACATTCTGCAGGAATTCCTCATGGTGGTGTCCTAGGCATAAACGTCTTCAGCTCAATGACCTCCTCTGCATTTTGAGGTCAGAAGTGGGATGCTCGCCGATGGCTGCACAACATTCAGTATCTTCTGTGACTTGCGAGATACTGAATCAATTCATGCCCAAGTGCAGCAAGACCTGGACCTATCAGGCTTGAGCTGAAAAGTGGATAAGTAACATTCGTGCCACACAAATTTCAGGCAGTAGTCTTCTCCAATAAGAAATAATTGTTTGACATTCAATGGCATTACCATCACTGAATCACCCATTATCAACATCCTGGGCGTTACCATTGACCAGAAACTGAACTGGACTAGCCATATAAATTCAAGTGGCCACAATAACAAGACAGAAGGTAGGAATATTACAATGCATAACTCACTTCCTGGCTTCCCAAACTCTGTGCACCACTTACAAGGCACATGTCAGGAGTGTAGCTGAATACTCCACACTTGACTGGATGAGTGCAGCTCCAACAACATTTGAGCAGCTAAACACCATCAGGACAAAGCAGCCCATGATTGGCACTTCATCCACAAATATCCACTCCCTCCACCGCCGACAGTGAGTAGCAGCAGTGTGCATCATTTACCAAGGCTCTGGAGTCAGCACCTTTCAAATCCATGACTGCTTCTATCTAGAAGTGCAAGGACAACAGATACATGGGAATACCACAACCTGCAAGTTGCCCCAAGCCACTCACCATTCTGACTTGGAAATATATCACCATTCCTTCAGTGGCATTAGCTCAAAAATTTGGAATTCCCTTCCTAATGGCCATAGCATGTAGTCTGCAACGGTTCAAGAGAGCAGCTCATCACCACCATCTCAAGGGTAATTAGGGACATGTAATAAATGCTTGTCCAGCCACTGATACCTACATTCCACAAATGAATAATTTTTAAACATTTTGACAGATTCAAAACTCTGAAAGAAGGAATTTCTCATCTCACATCTAAATGGCCATGCCCTATTTGACTAGTCAGAGGTCGAGTCAGTGTTCAGCCTATGAAATCATTTTCCCAGCATCTCCCTATCAAGCCCCTCAAGAATTGTTTGTTTGATCAGCGCTCTCTCTTCTAAATTCTGTGGAAGCTAGGCCCAGCTGACTCTCTATTTTAAGACAATTCCCCCATCTCAAGAATCTCTCTCGTGAACTTTTGTCACACTTCCTTTAAGGCAGATATATTCTTTCTTACATAAAGGAGGTGAAAACTCTTTAAACTACTCTAGGTGACATCTCGCTAAGGCCCTTTGCAAATATTGTAAGGTTTCAACTCTTATACTCAAATCACCTAATAATAAAAATGAACACATCATTTGCTTTTCCACCTCCTTGCTGGATTCAAATGCTTACGTTCTGAGGTTGTGTACGTGTAAATCCCGGTCTCTGTAAATTCCAAGAATTTCAGTCTCTATCAATTTAAAAATATTCTGTTTTCTATTTTTCCTTATAAAGTAAATAATTTTGCACTGCTCCAAATTATATTACATTTGCCATGTTTCTGATTACTCATGAAACCCTGTCTGTATCCCTTTGTAACCACCTTGCATAACTTTTGGAGTTAACAAGCAGGATAGATAAAGAGAAGCATTGGATGTAATTTACAGAGGAACCTCTATTATCCAGCATTCGATTATCTGAGTTTCAGATTTTCCGGCAAGATCGCAAGGTCTCGATGCTCGGCTAAACAACGTTATCTGGCATTCGATTATGTGGAATTTGATTAACCGAACAAAATACACCGTACCCATGTCTTTCGGATAATCCAGGTTCCTTTGTATCTGGATTGCCAGAAGGCATTTGTAAAGGTACCACACATTAGGGTACTCAATAAGATCCTATGCTGTGTGAGGTAGACTATTATTTCAAACTGAAGAATGACTAACTAACAGAAGACAGAGGGTTGGAGCGGGGAGATATTTTCAGGGTGGCAACTTGTAACCAGTGACATCTCACAGAGATCAGTGCTGGAGTCCAATTATTTACAACACATAATAATGCATTGATGAGGGAAGTGGATGTACTACAGCATTATTTGCCTAGACATCATAGTACTGAAATTGGCATTAGTTGGCAACAAGTGTAAGTTTAAAAAAAAACCTGACACACTTCTATACCCAAAAAAACCATCACCCTGAACACGCTTCTCTGGACTAGAGAGGCCATAGCTAAACAGATGGATGGTTGTCTCCAATGCAGTCATTGCACCTCAGTAACTGACTTTGGTAACATAAATGTAAATTTTAATTAAATAAACTATTCTGGGTGTGTGGCTACTAAGGATAGCTGGTCATGTCTAGCCACGAAACGACATGACCAGCTATCCTTAGTAGCCACACACTCAGATGACAAGCAACGTGAGTTCGACTGGGACAACACTACTATTATAGGACAAGCCAAACAGAGAACAACCAGGGAATTCCTAGAGGCATGGCACTCATTCACAGATTCAATCAATAAGCACATCGACCTGGACCCAATATACCGGCCACTGCAGCGGACAGCTGGAACTGACAACCGGAAGCGGCAGATACAAATCACTATAAATGCCAGAGGAAACATCACAGGAGGCTCCCAAGCACTGAGGATGTCACCTAGACAGGGGACAAAACGTCTGCAACACAAATTCCCAGCTCGGCGAACAGAACCACAACAATACAGTATTAGCATAATCTTTGACTTGTATCTCCCTCGCATGATTATTCAGCCTCTTCCTAAATCCACTTATTCTATTCATGAGGAAGGGAACTGACCTGCTCATCTTTTCCACTTCTGGTTTTACAAAGAAAATTGAGTAGAAAGTTTTATTGATAGGGTGAGATGAAGTAGCAAGGAGGCTCTGCATGGCATAAACCGCCTGTACCTTCAGGGCCCTATGGGGAAAATAGCCTCTTCATGTGTAAATTCTTTAAAGAAAATATTCTGACCTTCACTGCATCCAAAAGAGATGACATTATATTCCAATGAACAATTTACATAGTGCGTTAATATTAATAGCTGGAGTTCATGTTATGATGAATTACACATTTCTCATATTGAGAATCTGGTTATAATTTGATATTATATATCTGATTCAAGTGAAAGAATGATCTTTGGAAAATGCTGCCAAAGAAGGAAAAAAACAGCGTAGAGTTTCCAAAACACCAATAAACGTTGACGAATCTACCACAGCAAGTTCTTCAAGTTCACATGCATTTCAATTCTGCAAGGATACGGTTGTTGCCAAAGACATGAAAAAGCCAAAGCACAACTCCAGGACAGAGAGGCATTTGTAAGAGAGATTCAGCAGGAACAATGCCACCCATTAAACTTGGCTCAAGCCTCAACACTGAAGTGGCAACAAAAATAAATTACTAGAAATTAATTCTAAAATACCAGTTAGTGGGAAGCACTGCTTAGTTCTGCTAGACTTGCTTAAGAAAAAAATAACACGTACAATAAATTCAAAGCAGCACATGATTTTGTTGTGTAGAGCAGTCTCTAGGCCATTAAGAGACAGATCTGGCAGAGTTATCAGAATTTTCTTTGACCTGTTTATTCCGCTGCTGACAGTTGTTCGGTCTACCTCAGATTATTCTGAAAGGATAAAGTGTCTCAAAACATTTGAACAACAAATGAAGCTAACCATCTCACACTGCTACTTTTGCAGGAATCACACAACTGGTATTCTCACTAACAGAATGCTGCTGGGAAGCCAAAACAAAAATTCTACCCACCATGCGAACGAGCAATGTGGTATGTAAACTGTACATCCCAATGTTTGCAGCAATCTTTCAAACAACATGCCCCTTTGACTATCCACAGCAGGGAGTATGTTGACTATGTTCAAGTAACCCATGCTTGCAAAACTCAGAACAGAGTGTGTTCAATATTAGATTTGACTATTGGACACAATTTACTAAATGATCCAGACAGTGTTAATAATTACACAGTAAACAAATTTAACGATCAAACAAATTTGATGTCCTTTTCAGGCAAAGTTTTGACAAGACCTCAGCAGATTTTCAGTCAGTGTTCCACACTTTTTTTAGCTCAAGGAACAGTCTTGCTACTGAATGCATCTGGTTCAAACGGGAGTCCCAGACACCAGGGGAAATCAGCAAACGTTTTAATGGTACATTAAGATTGACCAATTTTTGTGGTTAGGGTACACTGAAGAATGAGTTTACCTAAGGTAAAATAATGGTCAGTATTACCAATGACAAACTCTGATTCCCTGCAGTTTCTTAAAGTATTTGTGTATAGAACAGGAGATTCTGCATATGAGGCAAGAGTGTGAGCAGCACAAACTTACAACGTAATTTGAGCCAACGCTGAGGCTCAATTAGAGTCTATTAGTTGACTAGGTCCAAAGGTGTCCACCCTACCTACCAAAACTCCCCCAGTGTCAGGGAAAAGACGGAAAGTGCCATTTGGAAATGTTGGTGCAGTGATGTAATATGGATGACAAGACTGTTCAGCAAGGGCAGCCATCACTTTCAATGTGGCAGAATTGGTCAATTTCAACAATTTTGTAATTCAAGATCACCTGATGCAAGTCAAATAAATTAACCCTCAAATCATGGAGAAGTCAACAAAGCGAACAATAAAAAAATTACATTGTTTTTTGGTCAATTGCAGGTCATTAATACTGCAGTACAGGTCAGAAGTTCATAACTTTGTAAGATATAGGAACAGAATTAGACCATTCGGCCCATTGGATCTGCTCCGCCATTCGATCATGGCTGCGATGCTCCTCAACTCCATTTTCCTGCCTTCCCTCCATATCCTTTCAACATATTACCAATGAAAAATCTGCCTAACCCCTCCTTAAATTTTCTCTCTGCCCCAGCATCTGCCACACTTTGGGGTAGTGAATTCCACAGATTCACAACCTTTTGGGACAAGTAGCTTCTTCTCCACTCTGTTTTAAATTTGCTTCCCCTTATTCTTCGGACATCTCGCCCTAGAACGCCCCACAAAAGGAAGCACTTGCTCCATGTCTATTTTGTCCACATCTTTTATAATCTTGAATACCTCAATTTAATCTCCCCTCATTTGTCTAAATTCCAGAGACTATAGGCATAAACTATTCCATCTTTCTTCATACGACAAACCCCTCATCTCTGGAAACTATCTAGTGAACCTCCTCTGAACTACCTCCAATGCCACTACATCTTTCCTCAAATAAGGGGATGAACAGGGGTTCAGCTATCTGGACTAGGATTTTTGTCAAGAACTGCGATCCTAAATTTCATCTAGACACGGGAGCAAACATTACTGATTGGCTGGCACCTCAGTGGTCTGATACTGCACCTTCATCCATTAGAAATTGGGTGCACAGTCCTCAAGACAACACTCTACCACCTAACAGTTGCTCTGTAGCTGGCTGGACAATTGGTTTACAATGCAGAGTGATATTAGCAGTGTGGGTTCAATTCCCACACCAGCTGAGTTTACCATGAAGGACTTTTCTTCTCAACCTCTTCCCTCACCTGAGGTGTAGTGACCCTGAGGTTAAGTAACCCTCTGATCTGGTGGGACTGTGGCAACTTCATCTTTACCTTGTTCAGTAGTGACAGGGTTATTAATAAGCCTTGCAGAACAGAACAGAAGCAACTCCCTGTTCTTTTGGCAGGCTTAGAACATAGAACAGTACAGCACAGAACAGGCCCTTCAGCCGACTATTGATCCTCATGTAAGGTAAACCTAATGTACGAACCCTCAAATTTCTGTGACCATATGCATGTCCAGCAGTCTCTTAAATATCCCCAATGACCTTGCTTCCACAATTGCTGCTGGCAACGCATTCCATGCTCTCACAACTCTCTGCGTAAAGAACCCGCCTCTGACATCCCCTCTATACTTTTCGCCAAACAGCTTAAAACTATGACCCTTCGTGTTAACAATTTCTGCCCTGGGAAAAAGTCTCTGGCTATCAACTCTATCTATGCCTCTCATTATCTTGTACACTCAATTAGGTCCCCTCTCTTCCTTTTTACCAACGAAAAGAGTCCGAGCTCAGTCAACCTCTCTTCGTAAGATAAGCCCTCCATTCCAGGCAGCATCCTGGTAAACCTCCTCTGAACTCTCTCCAAAGCATCCACATCTTTCCTATAATAGGGCGACCAGAACTGGACACAGTATTCCAAGTGCGGTCTAACCAAAGTTTTATAGAGCTGCAACAAGATCTCACGGCTCTTAAACTCAATCGCCCTGTTAATGAAAGCCAAAACACCATATGCTTTCTTAACAATCCAGTCTACTTAGGTGGCAATTTTCAGGGATCTATGTACCTGCACACCAAGATCTCGCTGTTCCTCCACACTGCCAAGAATCCTGTCTTTAATCCTGTACTCAACTTTCAAGTTCGACCTTCCAAAATGCATCACTTCGCATTTATTCAGGTTGAACTCCATCTGCCACCTTTCAGCCCATCTCTGCATCCTGTCAATGTCACGCTGCAGCCTACAACAGTCCTCTATACTATCAACAACACCTCCAACCTTTGTATCGTCTGCAAACTTGCTAACCCATCCTTCAATCTCCTCATCCAAGTCATTAATAAAAATTACAAAGAGTAGAGGCCCAAGAACAGAGCCCTGTGGAACATCACTCACCACTGATTTCCAGGCAGAATACTTTCCTTCCACTACCACTCGCTGTCTTCTGTCGACTAGCCAATTCTGTATCCAGACAGCTAAATTTCCCTGTATCCCATTCCTCCTGACCTTCTGAATGAGCCTCCCATGGGGAACCTTATCAAATGCCTTGCTGAAGTCCATATACACCACATCCACCGCTCGACCCTCATCAATGTGTCTAGTAACATCCTCGAAGAACTCAATAAGATTTGTGAGGCATGACCTGCCCCTCTCAAAGCCGTGCTGACTGCACTTAATCAAGCCAGATGGTCATAAATCCTATCCCTCAGAATCCTTTCTAACACCTTGCAGATGGCAGACGTGAGACTGACTGGTCTGTAATTGCCGGGAATTTCCCTATTTCCTTTCTTGAAGAGAGGAATTACATTTGCCTCCCTCCAGTCCTCAGGTACAACTCTGGTGGAGAGCGAGGATGCAAAAATCTTCGCAAGCAGCTAAGCAATCACATTTCTCGCTTCTCAAAGCAGCCGAGGACAAATCTGGTCTGGCCCTGGTGACTTGTCAATCTTAATGTTTGTCAAAATTTTCAGCAAATCAGCTTCCTCAATCTCTATCCATTCCAGCATGCTTACCTGCTCCTCAATGGTTTCATTCACTACAAGGTCCTTTTCTTTAGTAAAGACAGAAGCAAAAAACTCATTTAGGGCTTCCCCTACCTCCTCAGACTCTATACACAAGTTCCCTATGCTATCCCTGATCGACCCTACTCTTTCTTTGATCATTCTCTTATTCCTCACATACGTGTAAAATGCCTTTGGATTCTCCCTAATCTTTCCTGCCAAGCCTTTTTCGTGCCCCCTCATGGCTCTCCTCAGACCATTTTTGAGCCCCTTCCTTGCCTGCCTGTAACCCTCTAGAGCTGAGTAAGACCCTTGCTTCCTCCACTTTACGTAAGCTGCCTTCTTTATTTTGACGAGAAGCTCCTCTCCTTTATCTTACCCCTTCTTGCCTGTCTCAGAGGAACACATTTGTGTATCACTCGCAACAACTGTTCCTTAAACAGTCTCCACATATCAACAGTGCCCTTTCCATGGAACAATTGCTCCCAGTCCATGCTTCCCAACTCACATCTGATAGCATCATAGTTTCCTTTTCCCCAATTAAATATCCTCCCATTGTGCCTGCTTCTCTCCTTCTCCATAGAATGTGAGGCAGTTGTAGTCACTATCACCAAAATGCTCTCCCACCACAAGATCTGACACTTGCCCCGGCTCATTGTCAAGCACCAAATCCAAAATGGCCTCTCCCCTCATCAGCCGGACTAGTGAAATTGGTACAGAAGTTCAAAACGTCATTAACCAGCTCTTGAAGAGGATTGACGATATTTATCAGCTCTTCATCAATGATATAATTGGGTCATTCACCCATGATTTGTTGTCAAATGATCTTTTCAATGTAATATTTCATGCAAGAGTGCAACAAGATGAGACCAATTAAAGTCCAGTCAAGAGATGGTATCTTCTCAACAAATATTCATTAGTTTTTCCCCTGATATAGCCACCCATCTCGTTCCTTTCAATATTTTATGTGAACTTGCCACTTCTCAGACCAAGCCTGAATGTTGTCCAGGTCTTGCTGCATGTGAACAAGTACTGGTTCAGTATCTGAGGAGGAGTAGTGAAAGATGCAAACATCCTCACTTTTGACCTTAATTGATGAAGCAGTTGAAGGCGGTTGTGTTTGATGAAAAGAAATGATCACACAGAAACATGTACTTTCTCCCCACTGATGCCACATGTTCTGTTGAACTTTTCTAGTTTTCCTCTGATTTTAAAAGTCCTGCCTTGATTTGCCTTTCCAAAATGCAGCACCTCACATCTTATCTAAATTAAACTCCATCTGCCACTCCTCGGCCTATTGGTTCATCTATAAAGCCATAAGACATAGGAGTGGAAATAAGGCCATTTGGCTCATTGAGTCCACTCTACCATTTAATCATGGCTAATGGGCATTTCAACGCCACTTGTCCACACTCTTGTAAGCCCTTAATTCCTTGTGAGTTAAGTGTTTATCAATCTCTGCCTTGAAGACATTTAACGTCCCCGCCTCCACTGCGCTCCATGGCAAAGATTTCCACAGGTTTATCACTCTCTGGCTGAAGAAAAGTCTCCTCATTTCCATTTTAAATTGACCCCCTCTAATTCTAAGGCTGTGCCCACGGGTCCTAGTATCCCCGCCTTACGGAAACAAACTCCCAGCATCCACCCTTTCTAAGCCATGGATTATCTTGTAAGTTTCTATTAGACCTCCCCTCAACCTTCTAAACTCTAATGAATACAATCCCAGGATCCTCAGCCTTTCCATAAGACCATAAGACATAGGAGTGGAAGTAAGGCCATTCGGCCCATCGAGTCCACTCCGCCATTCAATCATGGCTGATGCGCATTTCAGCTCCACTTACCAGCGTTCTCCCCGTAGCCCTTAATTCCTCTAGACAACAAGAATCTATCAATCTCGGCCTTGAAGACATTTAGCGTCCCGGCTTCCACTGCACTCCGGCAATGAATTCCACAGGCCCACCACTCTCTGGCTGAAGAAATGTCTCCGCATTTCTGTTCTGAAATGACCCCCTCTAATTCTAAGGCTGTGTCCACGGGTCCTAGTCTCCTCGTCTAACGGAAACAATTTCCTAGCATCCACCTTTTCCAAGCCATGTATTATTTTGTACGTCTCTATTAAGTCTCCCCTTAATCTTCTAAACTCCAACGAATACAATCCCAGTATCCTCAGTATGTTAGGCCTACCATTCCAGGGATCAACCGTGTGAATCTCTGCTGGACACCATCCAGTGCCAGTGTGTCCTTCCTGAGCTGTGGGACCCAAAATTGGACACAGTATTCTAAAAGAGGCCTAACTAGAGCTTTATAAAGTCTCAGTAGCACATCACTGTTTTGACATTCCAACCCTCGAGATAAATGACAACATTACATTTGCTTTCTTAACCACAGACTCAACCTGCAAGTCAGTCTTTAGAGAATCCTGGATTAGCACTCCCAGATCCCTTTGTACTTTGCCTTTATGAATTTTCTCACCGTTTAGAAAATAGTCCATGCCTGTATTCTTTTTTCCAAAGTGCAAGACCTCACATTTGCTCACGGTGAATTTCATCAGCCATTTCTTGGACCACTCCTAAACTGTCTAAATCTTTCTGCAGCTTCCTCACCTCCTCAGAACTACCTGCCTGTCCACCTAACTTTGCATCATCGGCGAACTTAGCCAGAATGCCCCCAAATCCTTTCATCCAGATCATTAATATATAAAGTGAACAGCTGCAGCCCCAACACTGAACCCTGCGGGACACCACTTGTCACTGGCTGCCATTCCGAAAAAGAACCTTTTATCCCAACTCTCTGCCTTCCATCAGACAGCCAATCCTCAGTCCATGCCAGTAGCTCACCTCAAACACCGTGGGCCCCTCACCTTACTCAGCAGCCTCCGTGAGGCACCTTATGAAACGCCATTTGGAAGTCTAGGTAGATAACATCCACCAGGTTTCCCTGGTCTAACCTACTTGTTACCTCTTCAAAGAATTCTAACAGGTTTGTCAGGCACGACCTCCCCTTACTAAATCCATGCTGATTTGTTTGAATCGGACCCTGCACTTCCAAGAATTTAGAAATCTCATCCTTAATGATGGATTCTAGAATTTTACATACAACCAAGGTTAGGCTACTTGGCCTATAATTTTCCATCTTTTAACTCGATCCTTTCTTGAACAAGGGGGTTACAACAGCGATTTTCCAATCATCTAGGACTTTCCCTGACTCCAGTGATTTTTGAAAGATTACAACAAACGCCTCTGTTATTTCTTCAGCCACCTCCCTCAGAACTCTAGGATGTACCCCATCCGGGCCAGGAGATTTATCAATTTTTAGAGCTTTTAGCTTTTCTAGCACTTTCTCTTTTGTAATGGCTACCATTCTCAATTCTAGCCCTTAACTCTCCTTAATTGTTGGGATATTACTCATGTCTTCCACTATGAAGACTGACACAAAGTATTTGTTAAGTTCTTCAGCTACTTCCTTATCTCCCATCACTAACCTTCCTGCATAAATTTGGAGTTGCCCAATTTCTACTTTTGCCTCTCGTTTGTTTCTTATGTATTGAAAGAAACTTTTACTATCATTTCTAATATTACTGGCTAGCTTACCTTCATATTTGATCCTCTCCTTCCTTATTTCTCTCTTTGTTATCCCCTGTTTGTTTTTGTAGTCTTCCCAATCTTCTGATTTCCCAGTGCTCTTGGCCACTTTATAGCTTCCTTCTTTTTCTATGATACATTTCCTGACTTCCTTTGTCAGCCATGGCTGTCTAATCAACACCACCTCTCCTCCTCCTAACCCCCCCCCCCCCACGATCTCCAACTCTCGACCACGATAATCTTTCTTTTCTTTGGGATGAACCTCTCTACTGTGTCCTCAATTGCACCCAGAAACTCCTGCCATTGTTGCTCTACTGTCTTCCCCACTAGGCTTTGCTTCCAGTCAATTTGTCAGTTCATCTCTCATGCCCTTGTAATTATCTTTATTTAACTATAACACCATTACATCCGATTTTGCCTTTTCTGTTTCAAATTGCAGACTGCACTCTACCATATTATGATCGCTGCCTCCTAAGTGTTCCCTTACTTTAAGATCTTTTATAAAGTCTGGCTTATTACATAGCAGTAAGTCCAGAATATCCTGCTACCTTGTGGGCTCCATCACAAACCGTTCCAAAGGTCATCCTGTAAGTATTTCATGAATTCCCTTTCTTTGGATCTACCAGCAATATTATTCACCGAGTCTATTTGCAATTTGAAGTTCTCCATGATCACCGTGACCTTGCCTTTCTGACATGTCCTATCTATTTCCTGGTACATTTTGCACTAGGAGGTCGGTACATAACTCCCATTATGGTTTTTTTGCCTTTGTGGTTCCTCAACGCCACCCACACAGACTCCACATCATCTGACCCGATGTCATTCAGTGCCATAGATTTAATTCCATTCTTAACTAACAAGGCAACCCCGGCCCCCTCTGCCCATCCCCCTGTCTTTTTGATAAGTTGTAAATCCTTGGATGTTTAACTCCGGTCCTGAACCCCCACAACCGCATCTCTGTGATGTCTACCACATCCTAATCACTCATGATGATTTGTGCTGTTAATTCATCTACTTTTTAAAAAATACTACAAGCATTTAGATAAAGCATTTTAATGCTAATTTTCTTATCCTCGTGATTTCCATCATCTCTAGTAATATGTCCTAAGTTACCCTTCCTTTTTGCTTAATTTCTAGTCTGCCTTGAATTTAAACCCTGCACACATGCTAGCCTATTGCTTATCTTTCTACTTGACTCCACACTCCCTGTTGCTTTCCCTTTCCCTTCCCCTCCCAACTCACAAGTTTAACGACCTAGTAACCACCCTATTTATCCTTTTTGCCAGAACTCTGTTTCCAGATCAGTTCAGGTGGAGACCATCCCATCATTACAGATGGCCCCGGTTCCAAAGTTGATGCCAATGTCCCATGAAATGGAATCCCTCTTTCCCACATCAATCTCTTAGCCATGTGTTTAATTCCCTAATTTTCTTATCCCTATGCCAATGAGCATGTGGCTTGGGCAGTAGTCTAGAGATTATGACCCTTGAGGACTTGTTCTTCAATTTCCTTCCTTGTGCTTGATATTCCCCAAACAGGTCCCCCTTCCTAGCCTTGCCTATGTTGTTTGTGCCAAAGTGTACCACAACAACTGGATCTTCTCCCTCCCACTCCAATATCCTTTCAAGTCGGTCGGAGATGTCCTTCACCCTGGCACCGGGCAGGCAACACATCATGCGGGACTCCTGATCTGGCTCACAAAGAATCTGATCAAGATTCAATTGTAATCTGAGGTAACCTTCTTCGCTGTCTACTACACCTCCAATGTTAGTGTCACCTGCAAACTTACTAACCATACCTCCTATGTTTACATCGAAATCATTTATGTAAATGACAAAAAGCAATGGACCTCGCACCAACCCTTGTGGCACACTGCTGGTCACAGGCCTCCAGTCTGAAAGGCAACCCTCCACCACCACCCTCTGTCTTCTACTTTCAGGCCAGTTCTGTATCCAAATGGTTAATTTGCCTTGTATTCCATGTGATCTAACCTTGCTAACCAGTCTCCCATGTGGAATCTTGTTAAACGTCTTACTGAAGTCCATATAGATCACTTCCAAAGCTTTGCCCACATCAATTCTCTTTGTTGCTTCTGCAAAAAACTCAATCACGTTAGTGAGACATGATTTCCCACACAGAAAGCCATATTGACGATCCCTAATCTGTCCTTGCCTTTCCAAATACATGTACATCCTGTCCCTCAGGATCCCCTCCAATAATTTGCCCATGGCTGATGTCAGACTCACCGGTCTATAGTTCCATGGCTTTTCCTTACCACGTTCTTAAATAGTGGCACCACATTAGCCAACCTCCAGTCTTCCAGCATTTTACCTGTGGCTATTGATGATACAAGTATCTCAGCAAGAGGCCAGCAATTATGCCTCTATGACTATCCTAGCTTCCCACAATGTTTTAGGGTACACCTGATCAGGTCCTAGGGATTTATCCACCTTATTGTGTTTTAAGGCATCTCGAACCCCCTCCTCTATATTATGGACATTTTTCAAGACATTGCTATTTATTTCCCCAAGTTCTCTAGTTTCCATATTCTTTTCCACAGTAAACACTGATGCAAAATACTCATTGAGTATCACCCCACATCTCCTGCTGCTCCACACATAGGCTGCCTTGCTGATCTTTGAGGGACCCGATTCTCTCCCTAGTTACTTTTTTGTCCTTAATGTATTTGTAGAATCCCTTTAGATTCTACTAATCCTATTTGTTAAAGGTATCTCATGTCCCCCTTTTGCCCTCCTGATTCCTCTCTCAAGTATACTCCACCTGTCTTTATACTCTTCTAGGGAAATTCACTCAATTTCTGCTGCCTATACCGGACATATGCTTCCTTCTTAATCTTGACCAAAACCTGAATTTCTCTAGTCATCTTGCAGTCCCTACATCTACCATGCTTACCCATCAGGCAAACAGGAATATACTGTCTCTGGACTCTCAGTATCTCATTTTTGAAGGCTTCCCATTTTCTAGCCATCTCTTTACCTGCGAACATCTGCCATTTCCCCATCAACTTTTGAAAGTTCTTGCTTAATACCATCAAAGTTGGCCTTCCTCCAATTTAGTCTTCAATTTTTAAATCCAGTCTATCCTTTATCATCACAATTTTAAAATTAATAGAATTATGGTCATTGGCCCTAAAGACTTCCTTGCTGACACCTCAGTCAATTGCCCTGCCCTAATTCCTCAGAGTAGGTCAAGCTTTGTACCTTCTCTAGTAGGTACATCCACATACTGAATCAGAAACATTTCTTGTACACACTTAAATTCCACTCCAACCAAAGCCTTAACACTATAGCAGTCTATGCTTGACAAGTTAAAATCCTGTACCATTACCACCCTATTATTCTTACAGATAACCAGATCTCCTTACAAATTTGTTTCTCAATTTCCTGCTGACTATTAAGGGGTCTATAGTACAATTCCAATAAGTTTACCAGCCCTTTCATATTTCTCACTTCCACCCAAATAACATCCCTGGACATACTCCCAGGAATACCCTCCCTAAGTACAGCCGTAATGTTAGCCCTAATCAAAAACGCCGTTCCCCCTCCTCTCTTGCCCACTCCCTCCCCCATATCTATCCTTCCTATAGCATTTAAACCCTGGAAACATTAAGCTGCCAGTCCTGTACTTCTGAGCCACATTTCTGTAATCACTGGGATATCCCAGTCCTATGTTCGCAACCATGCCCAAAGTTCATTTTCTTGAATTGTTTTAAGATTTCCCATCACCGAATGAAATCTAAAATTGGTGGCGTTGTTGCTTCAAACAAACTGAACTGCAGAGAGTGACCCACTGATTTGCTGAGCAGAGAGAAGTCTTGATTTTTTTCCCTTTTCAAAAAATCTCTTCGTCCCTGTTTCTGTCATCCTCTGTCAGGCTAACGTAACACTGGACTCAGATAATCCACAAATATTAAATGTATTTCAACATCACAGCAGCACTTTTTTTCATGGATTGAAAGGGTTTGGTTTGAAATGTTGAAGGCTGCAATGGAGCCATCATTATTGTACATCCCGTCAATGCACTAAGTGTCTCAGCAGGATCTCCATCAAACCTCGAAGCACTAGCTTAAAAGAGATCCATCCCTCAGGAACGCTTATGCCAGTACTATTCCAAAACCAGCTAACAAAAAAAAAAATGGAATGATGGTCTAAATTTTAACACAGACACTAATCTCCCTTTTTTTTGGTGTTAATAGTTCCTAATAGACCAAGTCATTGCTATTTTATAAAGACAGAATATTATAACCATGAAATACAGATTATGTTATTCTCTTGAAAAAATTTATTACAGGATGAGAACTGACTATTATTGGTCTTCAGGTTATGCACTACAACCATTTGCTGTGGAAGAAAGGTCACTAACCAGCGGGCACAAATTTAAATTATTCAGAAAAAGAAGCAGAGGTTAAAAGTGTTTTCTTCACCTAGCAACTTGTTATAATTTGGAATTCACTGCCTGAAGTGGAAAAAGATCCAATAACAACGTTCAAAAGAGAACTGGATAAATATTTGAAAGAGAAAAAAATTGCAAGGCTGTGGGGAAAGGACAAAGGAATGGGACAAAATAGACAGAACTTGTAAATTGCCAGGATAGGTAAGCTTGGCGAAATGATCATTTTTTTCCTCCAGTGTATCATTCAATAACGCAATTCCAGGATTCTTTCAGAACATTTTCACTCCTTTTAAATAGAGGTGCTGCGGGAAAGGGAAGTCAAAGGTCCTAGATGTTGACCCCTCATTTAAATAAGGCATTATGATATTAACTATTGAGTGACTTGACACATTCCAACCATCAAGAAGCCAGTTTAAGAGGGTGACTTTCTGAAAAGTTAACCCTGGAGCTTTGGACTTATTCATTTTTAGAGGTTAGCCAATGTGAGGCATGGGAAAGGCAGGGCGTGCAGGCTGCTATTCAGTGATTTTGTTTAAATGTATAAAAGAATCGGAGATAAAAGCTTCTTAACATGTTATATAAAAACCATTATTCCTAACTCTCCTGATATCATTTAAGAGGTGGACAACAAGAGAAGACCCTGGATCATTATTCAATCTGAAATGTCAAAGCCAAAGAAAGCCTTAGTATATGAATTTACACATTAAATTGGCAGCTTTATGTTAAATAAAATCCACTCATTCTGCACTGGAAATAAATATGGAATCGAACCAGAATCAACTTTGCACTGACATACTGTTACAAAATTCAGATTGAACATACTCCTGGAGGTTGGAAGCCATAAACGTGGACCTCCAATCTCTTGTTCTCACACCTGCATTCTCCCTCACACTGCCCTGATTTCCCACTCTAATTGGAAAGTAACTAAAGTCCACATTTTGCATCTGCATTATCTTTGATTGTCAATTTATACCCTATCACTAAGATTTTCAGCACTAATGATGCATGGATTCAAAGAAAACAAAGAAACATATACTTTTAACACATCTAAGACTACCCAACCAGAATGCTTATAACAGCAGTTGGAGGTTCGCTGGCCTCCTGGAGACTCTCAGTCAATCCTGGAAGACTGTCAACCATCTGCAATATTAATTGTTGCAACTTTAAATAATTAAGATTGAATAAAACAGGTGGTTAAATGTGCAAAGATTATCAGAAATCATTTGGAAAAATGATAATATTAAGTAATGCGATGGAAGATTGTGGCTTCAGTCCACAGCGTCTTTATGAACTGCCCCTATTGTTTATTGCCTACTACTCACATACTTTCCACTAAATAGGCAGCTGAAGACATTTAGATTACGGTTGGCTGGTTGAGCTTCAAAACCTTCAAGTGCATGTACTGTATGCAGAATTATGTAAGGTTTACTGCACAGAAACAGGCCATTCAGCCCAACTATCTATGCTAACATTCATGCCTGACACAAGCCTCCTCCGAGCGTGCTTAATCTAACCACATCAGCATAACCCTCTATCCTGGCCCAGCAATACAATGCGCTCAGATCTTTTATGGAGTGCCATTTTTCCATCCTGAGCAAAGATTTACCTCCATCACCATCAATCGTGATCAGACAAGCAGCAGGCCAAGTGGACAGTCAGTATTTTCAGAGGATTGAAAAGGTCATCTGCCGAATCCTCCAAATGCATTCACCCCTCCTTCTGTACAAACTATCCTAATGATCCTGAAGCAGTCCAAATAATAAAAGAGAAGGAGCAGGATGGGCCTTGCTATGGATTCACAATCCCTTCTAAGCATTCTCTGAGCAGGCCCAGGCTGTGGTCTGATGATGCTGCAAATTCTCCAAGATGGGCCTCAGTAAAGCCAGTAGTCCTTCCCAGACCTGCCCTGGTTCTGTCTCAATGTCACCAGGGATCTGCAGCAACTTGTCCATGTTGGGTGGCACAGTGGCTCAGTGGTTAGCACTGCTGCCTCACATCCCCAGGGACCAAGGTTCGTTTCCAGCCTTGGGCAACTGTCTGTGTGGAGTGTGCACATTCTCCCTGTGTCTGCGTGGGTTTCCTCCCGCAGTCCAAAGATGTATGGTGCTAGAAAAGCACAGCTAGTCAGGCAGCATCCAAGGAACAGAACAGTCAATGTTTCGAGCATAACCCTTTTATCAGGAATAGGGTATTCTCCTGCTCCTTGGATGCTGCCTGACCGGCTGTGCTTTTCCAGCACCACACTTCTTGACTCTGATCTCCAGCATCTGCAGTCCTCACTGTCTCTGCAGTCCAAAGATGTGCGGGTTAAGTGGATTGGCCATGCTAAATTGCCCAGTGTCCAGAGATGTGCGAGATGGATTAGGCATGGGTTACAGGTATAAGGCAGGGGAGTGGGTCTGGATGGGATGCTCTTTGGAGGGTCAATGGGCTGAATGGCCTACTTCCATGCTGTGGGGGTTCTATTATTCTATGATAGGGGAAAGTCCTTGGTTCCATTTCTCACATATCTATATGCCCTATAAAGCAAATAATGCTTTAAAGACAGATCCTTAATGCACTTGCTTAAAAATGTAAGGCCACTGTTAATTGCATCACTTGAGCCTGACAAAATCTGATGCGATTGCAGATATAACTGACACCCGATCCTTCTGCTGCTCTGCCCACATATCGAGAAACTGTACCAGAAGGACTGCAATAAGGGATTTAGCATCTGCAAATAACCAATCATGGCAGCCAGGGGAAATAAAATTTCACAATAATGTTGCAATCCATTGAAGACAATTCTAAGTGCAGCTCCGTGAGATGGTGTTTCTCAATACATGAGCACCAATATTCTCACTGGCAACAAGTCTGCAATGCTCTCTAGAGGCACCCACCACCACCTCATTCAGCGCAGTCTGAGAGTTGGGCCTCAGAGGAAACTGGGAACATCACATTTTCTTTCAAATTAGCGAGGTTTTCGTTTTAGGAGAGAAAAAAAATCAGCCCCCTACCAGCTTCACTGTTAAACTGCAGCAACAAATTCACTGAACAGTGGGGCAGGAGTGTCGATATAGAAAAAGAGAACTGAGCCAAGAAACAAGAAAATCTCAGGCTACAGGCTTACGAGGTCAACGTGTAAAAGGTCAAAAGTTAGAATATTGCCGTTAAAGATAGAAGGCAAATCAAGTTTCACGAGGTTGGGGGGGGGGGGGGGGGGTGGGGGGATGTCCTATAACCCATTTTTTGGAATCTGCCATTGAAGACTTTCTTTGAAATCATTACACCATGACCGGGGAGGGGGTGCCTGAGGTTATTCATGGACCTTTAATCAAACAGCAATCATGTGCTGAAGTCAAATTTCTCGGCAAAGGTGCATCCCTGAGCCTTCTGAAAATTGAAAATAAAGAAAGAGCCTGCATAATGCGTGTAACCAAGAGCGGAAGAAATAATTCGAGCAATGAGAAACACTTTACACTACAAGGGGAAAACGTACTGAATGTCACCTCACCTGGACTGTGGCCAGTCGAGTTCATCGCGTTACATAAACCGGTGTCTGTGCTCATGGTGTTACTGCAGTTCGCCTTACAGATCATGAAGGAATTTGCCTTTTTCTACCCCCCCCCCCGCCTTTTGATCGAGGATATGTATCAGCAATGTGTGTGCTCAGACGCGTAACTGCGGATTAACAATTTCAGGCAAGATATCCCTCCCCACCCACCCCCTTTTCTTCAAAAGAAGCTCTTGCTTCTAGCAGACCCAACATCCCAGAGGAGTTTGTCATATTTTTAAAAACCAAAATTCACCCACAGGTTCCCTGTCCCTGCAACACTGCAATCTTAAATCAGGCACAACTGGCCCTCCAGCCTTCCACTCATGGTCAAAAATGTGGGGAAATCATTTGACTCAATCATCAAAACCCACAGTATTTTTCAAGAAAGACGATCGAGACAGACAGTCACATCACCCGCACCCCACATTCAAATAAACGACCCGGGTTAAACAACAGCAAAAATAATACCTTCAGTTGCATAGTTGTGGTCGCGCAGAAAACTGTTGTTGATTTTGCGGGTGTCAATCTCCTCCTCCATTTACAGCCGGATTACTTGGAGATGTGGAAGTGAAGCAGACAGGTATCCACGATCCCATTGCCCTAGTGGTACGGGTGGGACAGCCAGCTCGCACGGCGCGACATACTCCGGGTGTAGACGACTGGGGAACCGCGCTGCAAGCCTGCGCCTCCCTCACCAAGTCAAGAGGAGACGCTCAAATCAGCCGAACAGCTCCTTCCGCAGTCCCCAGCAGCTACACTAGCAGGACATGCTCCTGGCGTGACCTGTCCACTGCGTCTCCTTTTGTCTAATGGCTCTTAAACCAGGAGGCACTGAGAGAGAAAAAATAATAAACTCGAGTGCAAATTAAATTGTTTGGACATATAAAAAAAATCAGGCAATTATTCCAGTGCCCTTTTTTTTCAAAGTTTGCCCTGTTGACATCAGTCAGCCCAGAGCCCAGTCTAAAGGTGTGAGGGCGTGTGAAGTGAAGCAGGCGTCAGAGAGAAGATTTCAGGATTAAAATTCTGTAGTTACTTCAGGCAGACAAAATGCGTCAGCACCTCCTGTGTGCTGATTCTCCCTCTCTCTACAGTGCTGCATGAGGCGGCCTCTGTTGCTGCTGGAGCCGTATGCTGCATTAGTACAGGCTCCTCCCATACAGCTTGGCAATGTCCAACCGCATCAGAACCACTCTCTCTCTCTCTCTCAAACACTCACTCGCTAGTTCCAAGCTGCAGTAGCCAGAAGCAACAGACTGGAGGCTTGCTAATGCACCGCCATCGCTGCAGAATCTGCTGCCTACAACCGTTCCCCGTGGAAAGGCTGGGTGCTAAACTGGGTACACCCCAGCCAGCACCCATCAAAGAGAAAGCTTACTGCTGCTTAATCAGCAGGACTGCCAAAGAGTTAAAAAAAAAACCTCACGGAACGGCAGAGGGCAGATGCCAGGCATTCTCCAACATTGCAGCAAGACGTTAAGTTAAGGAAGGGTAGGTACCTCAGAAAATCCACTAACGCCACAGTTTGCAGGTCACGAAGAGATTGCAATTAAAGGAGCACAGTTGGTTTAAAAAGGTTTAAAATGGGAACAATTTAATCAGACTATCTCCTTCCAAACACCAAGGAATTATCGAATTGAGGAGTATAAGATGATTGAAGGTTGAGAATGGTGAGATACCATTTCCGCTAGTCAGGAGGTCCAGAACAAGGATTCAGTAACATTAAAATCAGAGACAGATCATTTACTGGTGGACGGGAAGCATAGCTTTACACTGAGATTTGAGGAAATTTGAAATTCTCTATCGCAAAAAAGGTCAATTGAAATTTTTAAGTTAGATTTATAGCTTCATGTTTCACAAAGACATTTAAAGAAATACAGAAGCAACGCAGCTAAGATACAGAGCACTCAAGATCAAACAGACTAGCAGTGCAGGTTCATGGGGCTAAATAGCTTTGTTCTTCCTTCCAAAAAGACTGCGTTGGAACTTGGAAAGCTGTGTGCTGGATGAACATATCAATTTAATGGTAAGCTATATACATGGAGCTAGAACAGTACATATTTAGGAAAAGTTAAAAGAGATATGCAGAGTGACATGGAGAAGTAAAGCAGGGGTCGTTAATAGCTGCATACATGGGAATTAGCTCACAACTTTAAAAACAGAGGATGTTTGCCACTGGGAATGGGAATCTCCAGTGGAGGGCTCTCTATGGGGGAAGTCCTCCTTTTTTCCCTTGGGGATCCGGTGTAGAAGGTATTATATGCAGCAGTCACTTAAAAACCACAGGTTGTGGTGATTCACAGAATCCCAGCCCAAATGCTTATATTGCAGTGTTGTGAAGTCCGTGGACCACGTATAGATTGGTTGTGGGCATTTGCACTCCCTTTTTGGTTATTTGAAGAACTTCCCGTTACATTTTTGATTGCAGTTCATCCCTACGCTCCTGATCTTTGGACATCAGGTGCAGGCAGATTGGAGGATCTCCTCATGGGTCTGCTCCTGGGCCTAGCCATGCTGGCTATAAACAGATTCAGGCAGCAGTCTGTGAAGGGGGGTCATCTCTGCCAACTGCCTGCCCCTCTTTCAGCAGTTATGTTTGAGCCTGGTGTCCCTGGAGAGGGTGCACATGGTGTCCAGTAATGCTCTCAATGTCTTTATGCGGAGGTGAGAACCACAGCAGGCGGGGATTGGGATGCTTTACTTCCCCCTCCAATTCTATTTTGATTTAATCCCTACCCTCCCTCTTCACTTTCTTCGTGTAAGCACTGCCCTTATTGGGCTTTGCTTTTTACTGGTTCACTGACGACCCCATGGGTGTTTTCCTGGTGATGGAAAGAATAGAATACAGTTTTTTGCACAATGGTGTATTTTTACTGAGTCATTGCACATACACACATCAAAAAAAAGATGCAGATTAATGAACACCTCCTGTGGGAAAAGCAGCGTAGTTCACTGAAACAGGGAGGTAAACAAGTGGCTGGAAGCATGGAGTAAGAGCAATGTTAGTGTCTAGATTAGAGTGGTGCTGGAAAAGCACAGAGGTCAGGCAGCATCCGAGGAGCAGCAAAAGCCCTTCATCAGGAATGATAAGCAACGTTACCTTCAGAAATAATTGGGAATCCTTCCAAAATAAAGAAGATTGGAACAACAGAGACTGACCCTATTTGATTTATGTGTAATCATAGGGCATTGACAGAGCAAAGGATAAGCATTTACAGTATAGCTCTATTGATCTATGGTAGTAACATGCATGTTCCACAGGAGCCTTCTTTCACCTTCCCTTCCCTTCCTAACATTCGTAATCCTGCTGTCCTCATTTACTTAACCTGAGCGATTCAATTTACCCACTCTTTGTGGTAACAAAGTCTACATTTTCTGAGTAAGCAACTTCCTTCTGGATTCTTCATTTGACTTGTTGGTAATTGTCTTATCTTCATGGCTCCTAGTTTCGGTAAACCTTTGTAATCCACATCCACCCTCTCAACGCCTTCATGACACAAAAAAAAATCTCGCCTACTTGAGCTATCTCGTCCAGAGGAAACTACATTGGAGTAGATGGATTTGGAAAGAGGTAATAGGATCCCATATAAGACAGACCACAGGGTAGAAAACAGTCAATAGATAGGCAAAGATACACATACCAAGGAAACATATTAATCAAAGACTAGGAGAAAATGAAACACTGCAGGATGCAAATATATAATACTCTATATACTATTTTATACAACTCTATATATTATTTGTGGGAAGGAGGTGATTTATTGCCCTTGAACTGAGTGACTTGCTTGACCATTTTAGAGAGCAGTTAAGAGTCAAACACATTGCTTTGGGTCTGGAGTCACATGTAAGCCAGACCAGGTAAGGACCACAAATCTATTTTGCCTAAAGGACATTAATGAACCGGATGGATTTTTAAAAAAATCAATGATAGTTGTCAGGGACACCATATCTGACACTCACTTTATATTCCAGATCTATGAACTGTATTTGAATTTCGCCAGCTACTGTGGATGGATTTGAACCCATGTCTCTATAGTATTAATCTGAATCTCTGGATTACTAGCCCACTATATGCTAGAAGCTCTAGAAATAAGATGGTGGGAATTAGCATCTTTACATTATTGGGAATGTTTAACTATGTATGATATTAAAGAGTTAACTTACTTGCTGACCTGCAGGAAATTGGATGTTTCAAAGCTAGGATGGGATGCCTCTGACTTACAGATAGATTGTAAGAAATTACATTGACATCTCCTATTATCCAGAGCCATTTACATGGCCATTTCCTTACCATTCAAAAGCCTATTTACATTTTCATCTCCTATTCAGAAATCAATAAGAACATTATAGTTGGAATTCTGACTACTCCCTGTAGTTAAAACAATACAATTCACACCAGATCTGGCCATTAAAGGATGATTTGCATTATAATGTTTCTGGAAGTGATAGGTTAGATTCCCTACAGTGTGGAAACAGGCCCTTTGGCCCAACAAGTCCACACTGACCCTCTGAAGGGCAACCCACACAGAGATTCTCCCTAACGCTGCAAGCAATTTTTAGCATGGCCAATTCACCTAACCTGCACATTTTTGGACTGTGGGAGGAAACCAGAGCACCCGGAGGAAACCCACGCAGACACAGGGAGAATGCGCAAACTCCACACAGACAGTTGCACAAGGTGGGAATTGAATCCGGGTCCCTGGCACTGTGAGGCAGCAGTGCTAACCTATCACTGGTCACTGCAGATGGTCACTGCATTGTGTCTTGACTGGCATGTGACTGTGAGGGAGTGACTGGGGGCTGTCTTGTGAGCATTACTGACTGTGATGTAAAGGTTTTGTATAAAGGAAGGACAGTTTTTTTTTGTTCAGAGACAGCTTCCTTGGACAAGTCTTGCAAGCATTGCAAGGAGTGTTCAGGGTTTCTCCAAAGGTTGTACTGTACTGTGCTTAATAAATTTTGCTTGTTCACAGAAGTTGGCGTGTTGTAGTTGCATCAAGTGCATAAGCATCTCAGGAAAAATTACCTTAACACTGTCGACCACTGAGAATGATAAAAATGATAACTGCTCCTGCAAAGACCATAAGACATAGGAGTGGAAGCAAGGCCATTCAGCCCATTGAGTCCACTCCGCCATTTAATCATGGCTGATGGGCATTTCAAAGTTGAAACTTTATTGCTGGAACAGCACAGCAGGTCAGGCAGCATCCAGGGAACAGGAGATTCGACGTTTCGGGCACAGGCCCTTCTTCAACTTTGATCTCCAGCATCTGCAGACCTCACTTTCTCCTGATGGGCATTTCAACTCCACTTACCCGCATTCTCCCCATAGCCCTTAATTCCTTGTGACATCAAGAATTTATCAATCTCTGCCTTGAAGACATTTAGCGTACCGGCCTCCACTGCACTCCGCGGCAATGAATTCCACAGGCCCACCACTCTCTGGCTGAAGAAATGTCTCCGCATTTCTGTTCTGAATTGACCCCCTCGGGTCCAAGTCTCCCCGCCTAACGGAAACAGTTTCTTAGTGTCCACCCTTTCCAAGCCATGTATTATCTTGTAAGTTTCTATCAGATCTCCCCTTAACCTCCAATGAGTACAATCCCAGGATCCTCAGCCGTTCCTCGTATGTTAGACCTACCATTCCAGGGATCATCCGTGTGAATCTCCGCTGGTCACGCTCCAGTGCTAGTATGTCCCTCCTGAGGTGTGGGGACCAAAACGGGACACAGTACTCCAAATGGGGCCTAACCAGAGCTTTATAAAGTCTCAGTAGCACATCGCTGCTTTTATATTCCAACCCTCTTGAGATAAATAACAACATTGCATTCGCTTTCTTAATCACGGATTCAACCTGCATGTTTACCTTTAGAGAATCCTCAACTAGCACTCCTAGATCCCTTTGTACTTTTGCTTTATGAATTTTCTCACCATTTAGAAAGTAGTCCATGCTTGTATTCTTTTTTCCAAAGTGCAATACCTCGCATTTGCTCACATTGATCTTCATCAGCCATTTCCTGGACCACTCTCCCAAACTGTCTAGTTTCTGCAGCTTTCCCACTTCCTCAGTACTACCTACCTGTCCACCTAATTTCGTATCATCGGCAAACTTCGCTAGAATGCCCCCAGTCCCTTCATCCAGATCATTAATATATAACGTGAACAGCTGCAGCCCCAACACTGAACCCTGTGGGACACCGCTTGTCACAGGCTGCCGTTCCGAAAAAGAACCTCTTATCCCAACTCTCTGCCTTATGTCAGACAGCCAATCCTCAATCCATGCCAGTAGCTCACCTCGAACACCATGGGCCCTCACCTTACTCAGCAGCCTCCCGTGTGGCACCTTACCAAAGGCCTGTTGGAAGTCTAGATAGACCACATCCACTGGGTTTCCCTGGTCTAACCTACTTGTCACCTCTTCAAAGAATTCCAACAGGTTTGTCAGGCACGATGTCCCCTTACGAAATCCATGTTGACTTGTTCTAATCTGACCCTGCTCTTCCAAGAATTTAGAAACCTCATCCTTAACGATAGATTCTAGAATTTTACCAACAACCGAGGTTAGGCTAATTGGCCTATAATTTTCCATCTTTTGTCTCGATCCTTTCTTGAACAATGGGGGTTACAACAGCGATCTTCCAATCATCCGGGACTTTCCCTGACTCCTGTGACTTTTAAAAGATCTTAATCAACGCCTCTGCTATTTCCTCAGCCACCTCCCTCAGAACTCTAGGATGTAGCCCATCGGGGCCAGGAGATTTGTCAATTTTAAGACCTTTTAGCTTTTCTAGCACTATCTCTTTTGTAATGGCAACCATACTCAACTCAGCCCCCTGACTCCCTTTAATTGGTGGGATATTACTCATGTCTTCCACTGTGAAGACTGACGCAAAGTACTTATTAAGTTCTCCAGCTATTTCCTTACCTCCCATCACTAGCCTTCCAGCATCAGTTTGAAGTGGCCCAATGTCTACTTTTGCCTGTCGTTTGTTTCTTATGTATTGAAAGAAACTTTTACTATCATTTCTAATATTACTGGCTAGCCTACCTTCATATTTGATCCTCTCCTTCCTTATTTCTCTCTTTGTTATCCTCTGTTTGTTTTTGTAGCCTTCCCAATCTTCTGATTTCCCAGTGCTCTTGGCCACTTTATAGGATCTCTCTTTGTCTTTGATACATTTCCTGACTTCCTTTGTCAGCCATGGCTGTCTAATCCCTCCCCGGATAATCTTTCTTTTCTTGGGGATGAACCTCTGTACTGTATCCTCAATTATACCCACAAACTCTTGTCATTTTTGCTCTACTGTCTTCCCTGCTAGGCTCTGCTTCCAGTCGATTGTCGTCAGTTCCTCTCTCATGCCCTCATAATTACCTTTGTTTAACTGTAACACCATTACATCCAATTTTGCCTTCTCTCTTTCAAACTGCAGACTGAACTCTACCATATTATGATCGCTGCTTCCTAAGTGTTCCCTTACTTTAAGATCTTTTATAAAGTCTGGTTCATTACATAGTATTAGGTCCAAAATAGCCTGCTCCCTTGTGGGCTCCATGACAAGCTGTTCCAAAAAGCCATCCTGTAAGCATTCCAAGAATTCCCTTTCTTTGGATCCACTGGCAACATTATTTACCCAGTCCACCTGCATGTTGAAGTCCCCCATGATCACCGTGACCTTGCCTTTCTGACATGCCTTTTCTATTTCCCGGTACATGTTGCACCTCTGGTCCTGACCACTGTTAGGAGGTCTGTACATAACTCCCATTATGGTTTTTTTGCCTTTGTGGTTCCTCAATTCCACCCACACAGACTCCACATCATCCGACCCTATGTCATTCAGTGCCATAGATTTAATTTTGTTCTTAACTAACAAGGCCACCCCGCCCCCTCTGCCCACCTCCCTGTCTTTTCGATAAGTTGTAAATCCTTGGATGTTTAACTGCCAGTCCTGAACGCCCTGCAACCATGTCTCTGTGATGCCTACCACATCATAATCATTCACGAATAGAATTTCAACGGCTGACAATCATTAACCCAATGAAAATCTGACTGGTTTGCAGAGAGGTTATGCTCACCTAAAGTGCTAAGGTCACCAAAACAGTAAATGCTGGAGCAAGGAAGTGGAGCAACTTGTTGCAAACTATGCAGACTGCCCCAACCAGCAAGTGTAACAGTTTTTGGCTGTAATATTAAACTCACAGCTGCATTGCTATTTCAATCATATGGGAGTGAGCTCATGGCCAGGTTTCCATGCTGGCTGTGAAAGTGCAGTGGGTCTGTCTTTTTAATTTCCATACCATATATAGGGTGAATTTCTCCCTCTCATTTCCTCCAGGCTTAGTCCTGAAAATAGTCTCTTACTTGATATTGCTGTTTGTTTAAAGCAGAAAGAATACCATTCCTTTAATCAGCTGTCCCATGAAAATAGAAAGAAAAGCTGCTACAAATAATGGCTGAGAAAATATTCCAGTCTGTGTAACCCAAGTTTCAGTGCTCCTCCGGCTTATTCTGGTTTCACTTTTGTTTCTCAGTAATGTTGGTGCTGGGGAAAGGAAAGATTTTCCATTTCAGGTGCTCAGTCTTGCATGAAAGGCAACTCAGGTCAGACGCAGAATTGTGTGCTGATAATTTGACAAGGTTCAGCTCCACTCACGAGTCCAGGACTAATCAAACAATCCATGCAAGCCAATGGCAGGATCTGGATAAAAGTCTGGGTTGGACTGGATTTCAGACTATGCCAAAAGCATAGTCTGATGTGTTACTTTCCCAAAAATGATGACATTACTGATCAAAGTCTACAGTGTGGTGCTGGAAAAGCACAGCATGTCAGGCAGAATCCAAGGAGCAGGAGAATCGACATTTCAGGCATAAGCCCTTTATCATTGGTCAGGACGATATTGACCAGACCACCAGTGATCCGGACAACAACTTGACATGCACGTCACACAAGTGTCAGGTAATGACTATTTCCAATGAGAGAGAATCTAACAAACTCCCCTTGACATTCATTGACATTAGCAACAATGAAACCTCATAATCAATACCCTGGAAGGCAACCATTTGACCAGAAACCGAACTGTGAGCAATATAAGTACCACAATTACAAGAATAGGTCAGAAACTGGGAAATCCTGCAACTAATAATATACCAACTGACTCCCCAGAGCTTGCCCAGCATTTACAAAGTACAAATTAGGAGTGAGATGGAACGCTCTCCACTTGCCTGGACCAGGGCAGTTCCAACAATATTTAAGCAGTTCAAGATGACCAGGGACAAATTAACTGTTTGATCAGCATCCCATCCAACAACTGAAATATTCATTTCCTCCAGCTGCAGAGTGGCATCTACAAGATGTGCTGCATCAACTTACTGAGGATCATAGAATCATACAGTACAGAAGAGGCCCTTTAGACCATCAAGCCTGCAGCACTAAGTGTACGCTATTACCTACACTAGTCTTACTTGCCTGTACTAGGTCCATAGCCTTGAATGTTATTGTAGTGATTGTAACAAGGTCAACCAGGTGGATCTCATAGAATAAGAGTTCCCTGATTGGGGCTGTTTACCTAGTCCAATCAGGGATGCCTGGCTGACAGATATGAACAGGAGTGTCACAAAACAAAATGAGCAGAAGTGTCATAGGTTTTGCTCACTCTGAGAGCTGGATCTGTGTAAGCTGGACCAGTGTCAAGTACTATGCACATGTAATTAAAGGGGGATTTAGTGATGGGTTGTCATATTTCAGTTATGACACTTCAAATGTTCATCCAAGTTCTGTTTAAAGGTTGTGAGGTTGCCCAACTCAATATTCTCCGAAGGATCTTTCAACAGAAGTTTCTAAACCTTTAGCCTGTAGGCCTGGAAGAATAAGGATGACAGATGGATGACAACATCTCTGTCTGAAAGTTCCTCCCCAATTCTTATACTACCCTGGCATGGAATTATATTGCTATTTCTTCAATGTTACTATGTCAAAATCCTAGAACACCATCCCTAACAGAACTGTGGACTGTAGCAGTTCAAGAAGGCAGCTCACCACCACCGACTCAAGGGCAATTAGGGATAAACTATAATGTCAACCTTGCCTGTGATGTTCATATCCCTATGGAAAAATGAAAGAAAGTTAACTGGCTCAGCATATCAATATGATGGTTGCATGAACAGAACAGAGGCCACACGATGATGAGTGGCTCACTTTTTGATCTTGTAAAAGCTTCTGGCAAGCAATGTGATAATATTTCATGATTTGTCTGTGAGAAACTGTGAATGAATAAATTATACACACCACAAAATTGGAGCAATATAATATAAAACAAAGAACTGCAGATGCTGGAGATTTGAAACAAGAACAGAAATTGTTAGAGAAACTCAGCAGGTCTGGCATCATCTTTGGAGGGAAAGCAGAGTTAATGTTTCGAGGCCAGTGACCTCATCAGAAGCAATTCGTCTAATATCTGATACAGCAGTCAACACCATTATCAAGGGGCTGAAGTAATACAATCCAACATCCCTCAGGTAACTTTCAAAGTAATATGGACACTCCAATTCTCAATACTTCACCTAGAGAGACTTTCTAAAGAAAGCGAGTTTTGAGACAACTTGTAGCTCAGGTTGAGGTTCTGGACGTAAGTTTGCTGGCTGAGCTGGAAAGTTCATTTTCAGACATTTCGTCACTATTACGTCATGGGTCAGATCATGATTCATTGCTTTAAAGACTGAGCTGTTAATCAATGAGATAAATAATCTCTTTTGCTATTTCAAAGCTTGACCAATTGAAAGGTTATATATCAAAGCTAAAGCTAATTCTTTGCTTGTCAAAAGTTCACACTACCCTCATGAAAGGCAACATATCTGAAATATTAACCATGTTTCTCTCTGCTCAGGTTCCTCCTAAGCAGGAAAAGACCTAAAAGATTGGTTTAAAGTAAAATCCTCAGCTTTACAAATATCTGGAGACCTGTGAATGTTCTGAATAACATGTTCCTAAACTTCCATGATATTTTAGTGCAAAATACAAGTAATAAAACAGCTATTCCATGACTGGAAGCCATATTTGTTTCTGTTCCTGTAGTCTGTAAGCTCCACAAGACATCATCAATAACTACATGACTCAATCACTTCATGTCCCAGCCCAGGCAAAGCGAGTTGTTCAAGGAGGGATCTTTAAACTGCTGCTTATAGAATGAATGGATATCAACTCCATGTTACACCTTTGATGCATAAATCAACCACTGCACTAAATATAACAGATTCCTAATAATAAATTACAAATCTTGTTGTATTTAGTAACTCTCAGCCATGTGGAGTCATAAGCATGATTAAGCTCCTCTGTAAGTAGGTCAGGCACAGGATTAGGAAAGTGCAGACATTTCCCTGGTAAGTAGGTCAACTTGTGGTGGAAACGCTAGGATGTTCTTCGACAGCACACAAGAGCCATTTGTCATGATGCATCTCCCTGTGAAGCACAGCAGGGAAGCACTGACAAAATAGTCAAAGCAAAGCAATCTGCTTAGCAAAAGAGCCTGATGCTTACTGGGAGGAGGTTTCTTATTGTTAACAACATATACAGTCAAGCATCGTCAATAATCCTGCCTTGGCTGAGGGGTGAATAGTACTGACTCTGTGTATGTGCACATTCTGGCTGGAAGATGCAGTAAATAGAGAATTAAATACGACTCAGCAAAATGGAAACATTCCTTCATCATAGTTCCGACATTTAGTAACTGCAAGTCTCAACCTTTCCAGTCAGCAGCAATTCTTAACTTTAGGTATTAACATGCATTGTGGGGACAAACAACACAAGCTGCTATGAATCGCTGATGACCTTGTTGCTGTCTATGTGAACCTGCTATGTAAAGGTTTGAAGCTAATAAAATGGACTGCAAATTCAAAAGTACTTAATCAGCTTTAAATTGCTTTAAACATCAGAGATTGTAGAAGGCTCTTCCTAATTTCAGTTTTTGATTAGATGTTATTAACTTTAATGTTTTAATTTACTTTTGTTTTGAGTGCTTTGCTGCTTTTAACTTCAAGAATTGGAGGAACACAGATTTCAGAGTTATATGGCTAGAAGAGGTTTCAGAGAGAAGTGGGGGAGTGGCATGGATTCTAAAAGCATAGAAACTCAGCAGTTATGGAAATCAAATAGCTAATCCTGAGACATCAAAAGGAATGTCGAATGTGGCAACCAGGATAATTAACATTAGTACAGTAAGTGTGCTGTTTGAGTTCATTGATTTAATACATGCTGACATTACACATCATGGGAAGCTTTGCTTTGTATTCTGGGTGTGACCGGTGTTCAATGTTAAACTGGATGATCAGAAATTGGCCAAGTGACTTGTTCCCCAACACTAATATTCTTCATCCAGAGGCCACATCAGTATAAACACTAATTTAAATGTCATTCAAATATTCTCACTCAATCACTGCCAATGTTTGTTTGCAGGACATTTTCACTGTAACTGAACTCCAATCCCAATGTGCCACCTCCTCCCCATAAACTCCTTCCAATTCCAAATCCAGAAGTTCTCCAAAAAAGTTATAAGATTTCCTTTAATTGTCCTTTTACCAAAAAAAACCCCTCTCTTTTCTCATTCCACAATCGTCCCTGCTGCGAATGGAATTTAGTTGAGTCAGTTTCATTGCCTTTGTCCCTTTGCCAACTCCAAGCACTTCCTATCTGCAGAAGACAAAAACTCAGCTCTTCAGGTGACAAGAGCAGTATCCATGTCATTGGTGGTGCTTCACATTGCTGAACAGCCTGTAACACTGTCTCTGCTAATCCAATGAAGGAACAAAGTCAGCTGATGTATATTTGAGTGTGGGTACACAGTCTCAGGAGAAGAAGTGAAAAAGTTGAAGGGAAATGCCTGTCCTCTCCAGAGAGGTAGAGGAGAAGGTGAAAGCATTGACCATCAGCAGACACTATCAACTTGTACAGGGATATGTCACTGTTATTCTTTAGCCTCAAGCTCTGGCAAATGTTTTCTGCATTAATAATTTCCTTCTTCAATTAGATTATATTTAAGAGCCTCTCTCCAGTGATCATTTGAGCAGGGTCATGTTGTGAATTAATAAGTGCTCAATCACTTTTATAACCAAACACCAATTTTTCATTCCAAAGAGAGAGAGAGGGAGAGAGCATGAGAGAGAGAGAGAGAGAGAGAGAGAGAGAGAGAGAAAGGGAGGAGGGGGAATGGAGTGGAGGTGTCAGTGTGTGTGTGTGTGTGTGCATGTGAGAGAGAGAGAGGGTGGGCGTGAGAGAGGGGCCAGGAGGGAGAGACAAAAAGAGAAAAAGAAAGACAGAAAAGAAGGAAAGACAAAAAAAGGAGAGACAGGATAGAATGAGAAAAAAAATTCTCTCCACTACTATTGTGCTAATTTAGTAGGCACTGTTTTGAATTTAATACAAAGCAGCAGACAAATTGTGAGGAATATCCCATTCCTCCTGACCAGGGAATAAAAATTTCTTACAAACAAATACTGCTAAGTGTCTGACTACAACATTTCCTTTATTTAGTTTTCAGTTTTCTCATGCTGTTCTCTTATTGGGAAGTAGGTCCAAAAGCACTGGCTGATCTTTACCATCACTGACGAAGAGCAGTGAAGGCAAGCTGCACTACCACAGGGGACATCCTGAAATCTAGTCAGATCGTGTGGTTAATGCACGCTGTTCGAGTTTATTCCGAGTCTAGAAGCATGGAACCTGCCACTCTTTAAAAAGATATGAACAATAATAAAACCAAAGAAGGAATTGATGAATATTGGATGAGTCATAGAGTCACAGAGATGTACAGCACAGAAACAGACCCTTCGGTACAACTCGTCCATGCCGACCAGATATCCCAACCCAATCTAGTCCTACCTGCCAGCACCCGGCCCATATCCCTCCAAACCCTTCCTATTCATATACCCATCCAGATGCCTTTTAAATGCTATAACTGTACCAGCCTCCACTACTTCCTCTGGCAGCTCATTCCATACATACATCACCCTCTGTGTGAAACAGTTGCCCCATGGGCCTCTTTTATATCTTTCCCCTCTCACCCTAAACCTATGACCTTTAGTTCTGGACTCCCCCACACTAGGGAAAAGACTTTGTGTATTTATCCTATCCATGCCCCTCATAATTTTATAAACCTCTACAAGGTCACCCCTCAGCCTTCGACACTCCAGGGAAAATAGCCCTAGCCTATTCAACCTCTCCTTATAGCTCAAATCCTCCAACCCTGGCAACATCATTGTAAATCTTTTCTGAACCCTTTCAAGTTTCACAACATCTTTCCGATAGGAAGACGACCAGAATTGCATGCAATATTCTAAAAGATCTAACCAATGTCGTGTACAGCTGCAACATCACCTCCTAACTCCTGTACACAATATTCTGACCAATAAAGGAAAGCATACCAAACACCTTCTTCACTGTCCTATCTACCTGTGACTCCACTTTCAAGGAGCTATGAACCTACACTCCAAGGTCTCTTTGTTCAGCAACACTCCATAGGACCTTACCATTAAGTGTATAAGTCCTGCTAAGATTTGCTTTCCCAAAATGCAGCACCTCGCATTTATCTAAATTAAACTCCAACTGCGACGACTCAGCCCACTGGCCCATCTGGTCAAGATCCCATTATAATCACAGGTAACCTTCTTCGCTGTCCACGACACCTCCAATTTTGGTGTCATCTGCAAACTTAATAACTACACCTCTTATGCTCACATCCAAATCATTTATATAAATGATGAAAAGTAGTGGACCCAGCACCAATCCTTGTGGCACTCCACTGGTCACAGGTCTCCAGTCTGTAAAACAACCCTCCACCACCACCCTCTGTCTTCTACCTTTGAGCCAGTTCTGTATCCAAATGGCTAGTTCTCCCTGTATTCCGTGAGATCTAACCTTGCTAACCAGTCTCCTATGTGGATCCTTGTCGAACGTCTTACTGAAGTCCATAAACATCACATCTACTGCTCTGGCCTCATCAATCCTCTTTGTTACTTCTTCAAAAACCTCAATCAAGTTCGTGAGACATGATTTCCCATGCACAAAGCCATGTTGACTATCCCTAATCAGTCCTTACCTTTCCAAGTGCATGTACATCCTGTCCCTCAGGATTCCCTCCAACAACTTGCCCACCACTGACATCAGGCTCACTGGTCTATAGTTCCCTGGCTTGACCTTACCACCTGATGTGTGGGAAGAAACCAAAGCACCCGGAGGAAACCCATGCAGACACAGGGAGAATGTGCAAACTCCACACAGACAGTCACCCAAGGCTGGAATTGAACCTGGGACCCTGGTGCTGTGAGGCAGCAGTGCTAACCACTGAGCCACCGTGCCTCCAATGAAATAATATCTTTCCTTAAATAAGAGTACCAATATTGCTCGCTGTTCTCCACCTTGTACAATCGCAAATAAACTTTCCTACTGCTGTACTCCAAACCCTTTGAAATAAGGACCAACTTTCCATTTGCCTTCCTGATTACCTGCTGCACCTGTGTGCCAGCTTTCTGTGTTTTGTGCACAAGTACCTGTGTTGCAGCTTTTCTCCATTTAAATAATTGCTTTATTCTTCCCTCTGAAAATGAACAACTTCACATTTTCCCACAATACACTTTATTTGCTAACTTTTACTCACTTACTTTCTGTAGATTGTCTATATCCCCCTCCTAACTTGCCTTTCCACCTATTTTTGTGTTGTCTGCTAATCTGGCTGCAGTACATTTCTTCCTTCCTCCAAGCCATTTATGTTGTAATCAGTTGTCCCAGCACTGTTCACTGTGAAACCCCAATGCTTCCAGGTTGCCAGCCTGGAAAAGAACCTCTTAACCCCACTCATTTCTTGTCCATTAGCCAATTTTCTATCCACACCAAAATACACCTCCAATTTCTGGATGACTAAATCCAATATATCTCCAGTTTCCTCGGGGTTTACTCTGATTGAGATTTCTTCAAATAACTCTAATATATTTGTCAGACTCAATTTCCCTTTCAAGCAAACTCTGCTTGCTTGGATTCTGATTTTCTAAATGTTCTGCAATGACTTTCTTAATAATTGATTCCAACATTTTTCCAGCAATAAACATTAGGTTAATGGGCCTACGGTTACCTTTTAGTCTCCCTCCCTTTCAGAATATGGGTGTCACATTGGCAGTTTTTCAATCCTCTGTTACTTCTCCAGGATCCCTGAATTTTGGGAGGATTAGGAGTAACGCATCCACTACCTCTGTAGCTTTTTTTAAGGATCTTTGAGCGCCATCACATACAAGGGGACTTGTCTGCCATTAGCCCCATTAGCTTGTGTAATACTACTTCTCTAATGATGGTACCTAATTCTTCCCCTGTGTTCTTGACTATTAAAGGAATATCCAAAGTATTGTCCACCATAAGAACTGATGCAAAATCTTTTTAACTCCTTTACCATATCCTTGTTCGCCACCAATCCCCCAGATTCATTTTCTCAGGGACCTACGTTCATTTTGATCGCAGTCTTTCTTTTCATATATTTAACGAAGCTTTTAATTGTCAATTTTTACATTCCTTGTTAATTTGCCCTCATACTTTGTTTTCTCTCTATCATCTTTTTAGTCCCCCTTTCGTGGATTCTGAATTTATCCCAGTCTTTGAGGTTGTCATTGACTTTTGTCTCCTTATATGTTTTTTCTTCCAACTTTAACTCTCCTTAACTTCCTTGTTTAGCCATGGTTGGTTTATCCCTCTCTTGCAATCTGTCTTCCTTACGAGGATATCATTTTGCTGAGAGTCATGAGTTACCTCCTTAAATGTCTTCCACTGCTTGCTGACTGTCTTTCCTGTTAATCTATTTGCCCAGTTCATTTTAGCTAACTCTCTACCATCATTTTATTTAAGTTTCTCAAACTCACCGAATATTAAATTCGTCATGTTATGATCATAATTTCCGAGTAGAAAATTTACTTGGAGGTCGTTAATTAAACCTGCCTCATTAATTATGACTTGATCCAGGGTAGCTTGCTCTCTGGTTGGTTCTATGACATATTGCTCTAGGAAGCCATCCCTCATTTACTCTTATGAATTTGTTGTTGTAGCTATCCTTTCCAATTGGATTGACCCAATAAATGTAAAGATTAAAGTCTCCTGTTCATGTTATTGGTGAGGCTGCTTTTGGAGTACTGTGTACAATTCTGGTCACCATGTTACAGGAAGGATATAATTAAATTAGAAAGGGTTCAGCAAAGATTTACCAGAATGTTGGTGGGACTAGAGGGATTGACTTATAAGGAAAGGCTGGATGGGCTGGGTCTTTTGTCACTGGAGCTTGAGGTTGATGTTTATAAAATCAGGAGGGGATTCGGTAAGTTGAATGACAAAGGGCTTTTCCTTAGGATGGGGAGTTCAAAACTGGGGATCATATTCTTAAGGTAAGAAGAGGAAGATTTAAAAGGGATCTGAGGGGAAACCTTTTCATGTAAGGAATGGACTGCCAGAGGACATGGTAGATGCAGGTAGTACATGAACAGGAAAGGTTTAGAGAGATATGGGCCAAATACAGGCAAATGGAACAGGTTATGTTTGGGAAAGTTTGTCGGCATGGACAATTTAGACCGCAGGGTTTGTTTCTGTGCTGTATGACTCTCACTATAACAGCCATGATTATTGCTTTTATTTTTAAATATGCTCCTATTATTTGTTAATTTTATACCCTTTCTACATTGTGGCTACTGTTTTGGGGTCAATGCACCACTCTTACCAATGGCTTCTTTCCCTTACTGTTATTCACCTCCACCCAAATGGATTCTACAACATCTGAGCCTCGATCATGTCTCACAGCTGTCTTCACATTATTAACAGTACTACCCCACTACCTTTTCCTTTCCTCCTGTCTTTCCAAAAAGGTCAAATATCTCTGAATTTTAAGTTCCCTATTCTGATCTCCTTGTAACCATGTCTCTGTAATGGCTATGAGATCATATCTATTTGCCCGACCCTGCATCATCAGTTCATCTGCCTTATCCTGAATGCTTTGTGCATTAAGATACAAAACTTTTAGGCTCACTTTTTTTTGCCATTGTTAATCATCCTAATGTTCCTATTTGCCTAATGCCCTTGATTACCCTTCTTAACGTCATTCTTGTTTTTCTCTCTCACTTTTGAAAAGTGTGGTGCTGGACAAGTGCAGCAGCCCAGGCAGCACCCGAGGAGCAGGAGAATCGACGTTTTGGGCATAAGCCCTTCTTCAGGAATGAGGCTGGTGTGCCAAGCGGGCTGAGATAAAAGGTATGGGGGGAGGAATTTGGGGGAGGGGCGCTGGGAATACGATAGGTGGAAGGAGGTGAGGGTGAGGGTGAGGGTGATAGGCCGGAGAGGGGGTGAGGGCGGAGAGGTCGGGAAGAAGAGTGCAGGTCAAGAGAGCGGTGCTGAATTTGGGGGTTGGGACTGAGATAAGGTGGGGGGAGGGGAAATGAGGAAGCTGGAGAAATCTACATTCATCCCGTGTGGTTGAAGGGTTCCTATAGCGGAAGATGAGGCGGTCTTCCTTCAGGTGTCGTGTGGCCAGGGTCTGGCGATGGAGGAGGCCAAGGACCTGCATGTCCTTGGCGGAGTGGGACGGGGAGTTTAAGTGTTCAGCCACGGGGCAGTTGGGTTGGTTGGTGTGGGTGTCCCAGAGGTGTTCCCTGAAACGTTCCGCAAGTAGGTGGCCTGTCTCCCCAATGTAGAGGAGACCACATCGGGTGCAGCGAATACAGTAAATGATGTGTGTGAAGGTACAGGTGAATTTGCGATGGATTTGGAAGGATCCATTCGGGCCTTGGAGGGAGGTGAGGGGGGAGATGTGGGCACAAGTTTTGCACTTCTTGCGGTTGCAGGGGAAGGTGCTGGGAGCGGAGGTTGGGTTGGTGGGGATGTGGACCTGACGAGGGAATCGTGGAGGGAGTGGTCTCTCCGGAATCCTGATAGGGGTGGGGTTTCTCTGGAACGCTGATAGGGGTGGGGTTTCTCCGGAACGCTTACCATCCTGCTTAGGTTCCGACCTATGGCGGAGGAATTAAACCAATACTTTGTCTCTGTTTTCACAGTGGAAGATAATTTCTTCCCAAAAACTGCAGTTATAGCAGAGGAACTTGATGAAATTACTATAACTAGGGAGAGGTATTAAGTAAACTGTTTGGGTTTAGGGCAGGCGATTCCCCTGATGGCCTGTATTAAAAGAGGTGGCAGCAGAGATATTGGATGCATTGGTTGTGATACTCCAGTGTTGCCTGCATTCTGGAGAGATACTTGTGGATTAGAAACATGCTAATGTGACACTATTATTTAAAAAATGGAAAACTATATACCAGTTAGTTTGACCTCTGCAGCGGGGAAGTTGATGGAGTTAATCATAAAAGGAGGAGATAGTTCCACACTTGAAAAAAGAAAGCTCACTTCAGCACAATTTAATGATGGGCAAGTCAGGCTTGACAAACTTGCTGGAGTTCTTTAAGGGGAGTGTAGGAGATTAAGAGGCGATCAGATTGAAATTTATAAAATAAGGACAGGCATAGATAGAGTTAATAGTAGTTATCTTTTCCTTAGGATGGGGATTTCAAGACTAGGGGCCACATTTTTAAGGTGAGAGGAGAGAGATTAAAAAAAGACATGAGGGACAATTTTTTTTTCACACAGGGTGGTTCGCATGTGGAATGAACTTCCTGAGAAAGTGATGGATGTGGGTACAATTACAATATTTAAAGGATATTTGGATAGATACATGAAAAGGAAAGGTTTGGAGGGATATGAACCAGGAGCAGGCAGATGGGACTAGTTTAGTTTGGGATTATGTTCAGCATGGACTGGTTGGACCGAAGGGTCTGTTTCCGCACTGTATGACTCTATGACTCCAAGTCTTCAGGCAACACAGAACCATAGGCCATGAAATTGTATTGAGCCCAAAATTGAGCACGGAGATTTTGATGGGTGATTCTGAGCAGCGGAATCTTGTTTAAATTCGCCAAATACTACCTTATCCCACTTCATGTTGCTGCATATAAATGCTGCAGGGTTTGTGCACTGGAATCATGAGGCGTGCTGACAAAAGATAGCCCTTGTTGCCCACTAGCTAACTTCTGGCTTGTCTGCAATGCAACTGGTAGTGCAAATTATTTCAGAAGGAAAGCATTAGCGGCTGCTGCCAGAATACTTAGCATTAACCTGCAGGATACATTGATTTTGATTGTAAGCTGGGCTTTGAAGGAATGGAATAGCTTTCATATGCAAACTCTGTCAGGTTTGCCCATGGCCTTCTGTAGTAGGGCTGCTGCTGGGGTACTCAATCAAAGGCCACAGTGCCTAATTGAAAGATTTGGCAATGGGAAGAAGGTTGCCCACTGAGAGCAAACACCCTGACATTACTATCAATATACTATCCTCAATGGACTTCCCCATGCCACAAAGCACCATCAAACCTTCAATTGCTTTTGGTCAGGGAGTCCCAGTGAAAGTTCAAGTGAATTACCATCGCTCAGACATGTATGACACAACTCCAAGATTGGTGAACCATGAATCTGACACCTCTGGCCCAGAAGAATGGACACTACCACTGTGCCACAAGATCTTCTTACCAAGAACTTTTACTACTACAAAATCAAATGGTTGACCAGAAAAAAAACAAATTAGAATCAACAGCCTTTGAAGGATACATTAACAAAAATCAAATCCCAAAGACAACTAATTTGGGTGCTGTTTACAGCCCAGCCCAGCCTATCAGTCACGGAAGGCCTGAAGTGTAGTTGTGGATATCACAAGCTCCCTTTCCAAGGGCAACAACTTGTGACTTAACCACAAGAGAGATAGAGGGTTGGATGCAATGACCAGCTACCTGGACCTGTTAATGACCATACTGACCAGACCAGATGCTCATACATGAGGAGGTCTTCCATTCTGCCTGCCCTTCTAGCACTAATCAACAATTAGTGGTTTGGATACAACAAAACCTGAATATTGCTGAAAAAAAAAATACACATTTTGTCATGCATTTCATCATGTACTCATCAGGAAAAAAATTCAAGAGGAAAACCAAAGGTTATACTGCATGAGAGGAAACCACTGATTGCTTGACAAATGGAATGTGCTTGTCAAAGGCACTACCTTGTAGAATCTAGCCATTGGTGTTGATTGATAGTTAACAGCCAGGTTTTGTTTAAATTTTAAACCACGCTGGTTGACTGTTATTAATCAAGGCACAGCCCTGAGAGATGAAGCAGCAAATTGCTGTCACCAGTTTTAATGAGATGAAACAGGTAGAGTGGGTGTACATGTTGAATCTGTCTGTAAAGAACAGGCCTCTATGTATTAATGTGTTGCTTCTAATATATGTGCCACACTGCAAGACTAACAATCCTAAGTTGGTTGTCAGTCTAAATTCTCGCACATTTAGGATTATCCAACAGATGCTGTCCAATTACAGGTAAACACTGTATTGCAAGTGTGGCAGGTTGGATGCAGTCAGTACTTTAATGGTTGCAAACAGCCAAAAGGATAAATTGTTTGATACAATCTGCCGGTCTTTGGGAGAGACAGCCTATATACCAACATCTCATCAGTGAGAAGCCTCTCTTCAATGGAATGAGATGTAATCACACATCCTTGCATATTTTTGATATGTTGACAATTTGTTGCTATATTTGAATCCACAGCTGTACGTAAAAATCTCCTTACAGTCTTAATGGGTTTCATGCTGGGCTCAAATTCAAATCTGAAGAAGGGCTTATGCCTGAAACGTCGATTCTCCTGTTCCCTGGATGCTGCCTGACCTACTGCGCTTTTCCAGCAACACATTTTCAGCTCAAATTCAAATCTGAAATGAATGGTAAAATGAACTCCCTTTCTTCAGTGTCTAAGCTGAGAAATTGGCCAGACAGTTTTCTACTACTGTCTACAGCAAACATACCTTCATTGGGAATTTCGACTCTTTATATGCTGTAAGATTGACCTTATCAGTAACCTTCTAAGTACAGCCCAAGCCATTAGTTCTCCTGTAAATCTGATACTGGAACAGGGAGCATCAAAGCCATCCTGCAGGATAATGGCAAATCTAATCAGATCATTTTTGCTTTATATCACACAAACTCATGGCGGCCCTCAGGTGGTCACTCTTGTTCTTGAAAGATTCCCAGTCTACCTTAGATTAGCCTGGAAGGATAAAGATGTCAAAACATTTGAGAACAGGTGAAACTAGCTGTTTCACATTGCTGATCTGCAGTGGCAACACGAGTGGTGTTCACCACTAACAGGATGCTGCCATCAAACCAAAATTACATTCTGTTTTTCACATAAATGAATAATGTGGTGTATGAATTTCAGTGCCAATGTGATGCCACTATGTAGGCCATATGTCCCAAATACAGGTGGGTCAGATCAAATAGTATAGCTATTCATAACAAGCTACACAATCAGCCCATGCTTGTAAAACTTGTAATGCATTGTGTAACTGCAATTGGATAACATTTGGTGGATAATCATGAAAGAGCAATGTATTACACTGACAACCATTAATGGGGCTGTTGATTGGGATTGCACTGTATACATGTGCAAGCTAAATATATTAATACACAGGTCATTGTTCTTTACAGATAAAAACAAGTATACACATTGCAACTGTTCTGACTCCAAAAAAAAAAGGTGATGTTCATTCACTGGTACATTTCTCAGGACGATGACCTGATCAATAACTGTCAACCTGCCTGATATAAAATTTAAACAAAGTCTAGCTGTTAACTGTCAATTGACATGAATGGGTGCATTCACACCTCTACAAATCAGAAGCAACTTGCCAACTAACCAGTACTGTCCTCTCATGCAGTATAAATGTTGGTTTTCCTTTTGACATTGCATTCTCGTGAATCGTCCTGTGAGGGCAAGATGAAGAACTTTGACAAAATTCCTCTTTTTCCTGTAATATTTCTACCATAGCAGAAACCGATTAACCTGAAAATCAAGTGATACTTTTAAATAGCACTGATGGGTGGGGTCCTTCCTATTCTTGAATTCTTGTACAGATTTGTTAGGTTAAGAGAGAGTATTGCTGAAGTGTTGAGGGCCAAGAAGGCAACACTGGCATCTAAACAATGTGCTTTCGCCCTCTCTAAATTGTCATCTGACATGACTCATACTGATGAGTGCAGTAAAAATGAATGGCACCTTAATTCCTGAGGCCTTTGGCTACTTTCTCATTGGAGAAAGATGACTGATGGTGAATTGTTTACTATGGCTCAGGCAAGGGGCAAGGGGCAAGGTTGATAAACTGGGGTCTTCATGGTGACCTCAACCAGTATGGAAAATTGACCCACGCTGTTGGCATGACTGTCAAAACTCAGCTGTCCAGCCAACTGGGTTCACTGATACTTATGCCTCATCAGATGTCTGCACAAATGCTATGAAAGCCATCCCATATGCAAAATAAACCTCAAGCACCAAACAAAATAAAAATGGGTGCTAAGGAGGCAAATTTCACAGAATCTCACAACATAATAGACCACTTAGCTCACTGAACCCAAGCCGACTCTTCGAACCATTGGATTCTTTGCACCTCTGCTGCATTTTACTTTATTTTGCAAAATCTTTTTTTTTCAAATTCCTTTTTGAAAGTAACCATCAAATCTGCTCCCATCCCCTTTCAGATTCAGCAAAAAACAATGTTTCCATCTCCCCCACTGGTTCTCCTGCCAAATCTTCATGGATATCTATTCAGACATGGACTGAAAACATTTTAAAGCAGCTGGTTGATTTTACTCACATATTAATTTAAATAGCAATGTCATCAGACATTTAGGATGCCACCAGTCACTTGTTAAGAAGTTCTACAATACAGGCAGATATTTTGATCTGTGTTTGAAAAGACATCCAAATGTGGATTTTCAATTAGTATGTATTTAATTCCACACAACTGTTATTTTGTCACTTCTAGCTGTAAAATTGAATTAAGTCAGCCTATCTTTCAATCCTATGTTTCCACAAACTGTGCTTGAAATCATTTTTCACATTGCTTTAAATTAAATAAAAATGCTTTTATTCGCAATTTCTGTAATAAAATATTATGGTAAGATCTATTCATTTAGATCTATTTAGAAGTGAGTTTGCCATATGTAATTATCAACAAGTGCATAGTCATTCTGAAAAACACCATGTCCTTTATGTGGGAATATCTATAGCTCCACAGATCTACATATTAGAAAGGAAAATGACACCTTTTGAAAAAAAAATGGTGGTTGACATACAAACACCTGCTCCATGGAACACAGAATTTTCATATTAAACTAACAATGATTAAATAAAAATGGTTAAGCTGCATACTGAATAGCATAAAAGAACTACTGAGCAAATTTGAAAGATACACAATTAGTGAAAAATGGAATAAAGTAATTTAGGGAATTACATACAACTTTTTTTTTAAAAGAAAGCAATTTAACTCATTTATACTATTTTTCATATGTAAACTGTGCTTCACATTATGAAGTTACTCAAACGGAAATTATATATGATTTGGAGATGCCAGTGTTGGACTGGGGTGTACAAAGTTAAAAATCGGACAACACCAGGTTATAGTCCAACAGATTTAATTGGAAGCACACTACCTTTCGGAGGACGCTCCTTCATCAGGTGATTGTCACAATCATCTGATGAAGAAATTATATACATATGGTGCAAAACCAAAGTATGGAGACAATCTTTTATCGCTTCAGCTTCACATTGACTAGGATGGATCTTTATGTTATAAGCTATAAAATGGGTGATGGCAGTCTGCTTTGCATCCCCACTGATTCTATTTCCTTTAACTGCAAAGGAAAGGAAATCAGGAGAGACATAAAACCAGCTGCTGACATAGTATCATTCATTTTATACAGTCTTACACTGGGAAGGAGGACCCTGCTGCACCGCAAATGAATCAACCTTTTAAAATAACCAAACTTTCTCATTATTTTTGAACAATTTCTCCTTGATTAAAAAGGTGCACTCATAGTTTCCAGTTTTTATATATGTACATAGTAAACTCAAGAAGTTCAGATGTTGAACATCTCGCTATGGTTCAGAGTCATTTGACAATGATTTGTAAAATTCAATAGCAGGGTGGCAGAAACCTGTGACCCTGAATAGACATCATCCTCAAATCAAGGGTCAGTCACATGTTAACATCTTTTCAAAACCAATGTCTTTGCTCATCGTTCCACATTTTCACTCAGTTCACATATTAATTCTTGGTGAAACTCATGGATGTTGCTTTATGCAAAATGTTGATGCAACAGTGGCTTTGTTACGATATTTGCAGCAACCAGTTCAGGAGGGAGTTAATAACTGGAGATTTTGACAACATGCGAGCTTTATTTTAAATAGATACCAATGCCAGTATTGTCACAGTGTGTCAGATCAACTTTATATCACAATCTAGAATATGCATAAATAAACACCCACATGCTCAAAACCTCCTCAAAACTATAAGTTCATTTTTGACATCTGTGCAAATAATTTCACATGTTCACACAAGACTGTTATCCTTCACATAAATACAAAGCCAAATATCTTTAAATCTTTCTCTTTGTGCAGGTACTCAAGATTCCATCAGCATTTCAATTTTCCTGTGAATGCTCCATTCTGACCCTGTGACAAAGAAAATTAAAACCACCAGAAAAAGATCCAATGAGTTTACAAAATGTCAGACCCCCCACTCTCCTTTCTGAGACACTATGGAATCTGATTAACTCTCTAATCAACTACAACAGAGGTGAAATTTTTTAACACAGTTTTATCTGTAGAATGGACAATTTCTTGGAAGCAATTTCTACCACAGTGTCATATCAGGATAGGCACAGATAAGAAAAATCATTTTGTTCAACCATCCAGAACAGAAAAGAGCTGCAAACTCCTATCATATATCCAGTGTCTCTGAATCGACCTCCTTCACTATCCAAATCAAGAAACCTATTCATAAATACAGAAGTATGAATTGGGAATGCAAGCAATCCGTTCAGCCCTTCAAGCCTGCTTGACCATTCTGTAAGATCATGGCTGATCTGTGTGCTCCAAATGATGACCTTATGATTCCCTTGCCTAACAACATTCTATCAACTTCTGTCTTAAAAATATTTAATGATCCCACCTCCATCGTCTCCAAAGGAAGATAGCTCCAAAGTCACACTATCCTCTGAGAGGAGAAAAGTCTCCTCTCTCTGACCTAAAAGGGCAATACCTAGTCTTAAAACAGCGTCCCCCCTGACTGCCGATCACTCTCTCTGTCAGAAAGAACCTAGAGTCATAGAGTCATAGAGATGTATAGCATGGTAACAGACCCTTCGGTTCAACCCGTCCAAGCTGACCAGATATCCCAACCCAATCTAGTTCCACCTGCTGGCACCCAGCCCATATGCCTCCAAACCCTTCCTATTCATATACCAATCTAAATGCCTCTCCCTACAGCTCAAATTCTCCAACCCTGGCAACATCCTTGTAAACCTTTTCAAGTTTTACAACACCTTTCCGATAGGAAGGAGACCAGAACTGCATGCAATATTCCAACAGTGGCCTAACCAATGTCCTGTACAGCCGCAACATGATTCCCAACTCGTGTACTCAATACTCTGACCAATAAAGGAAAGCATACCAAACGCCTTCTTCACTATCCTATCTGCCTGCGACTCCACTTTCAAGGAGCTATGAACCTGCAATCCAAGGTCTCTTTGTTCAGCAATACACTGACTGATTATTAATGTCTTCTGGCTTTAGATAATGCCTTGACAATGTAGAACACATTCCATGATCAAATTTTCCAAATCCCAAATCCAGCAAGGAAATAGGCTCCTACATTAAAGGCTGTCAAAGTTTTGTTTCATCACAAACTTTCTTTTATTCCAAACAAGCCTCACAGAGAATAAAAAACTCACTTCATTTTGATTGTAATGATGTTCTTAATGTTGACATTTCAGGAATATCTCACTCTATTCTAAATCTCTCGACGTCAGTAAACTAGCAGTCTTTCCCTGTCAACAGCTTACAGTGTATAGTCGCTTTAATGTAATAACTCCTGAGTACAATGAGGGCCACCTCAGCTCATCGTTCATTCCCTTCAAAAAAATCATTTGTTTACATATGAACAAATTTGTGTCAGTTCAGCTCAGTTAGCAGCATTCACACCTTGGAGGGCCAAGGCTTCCAAGTCCCACTCCAGAATTTGAATCATAGAATAGATCATAGAACCCCTACAGTGTGGAAACAGTCATTTGGTCCAACAAGTCCACACTGACCCTCTGAAGAGTAAGCCACCCAGACCCATTCTTCAACCTTATTACTCTATATTTACCCCTGACTAATGCACCTAACCTACACATCCCTGAACACTATGGGCAATTTAGCATGGCCAATTCATCTAACTGCACATCTTTGGATTGTGGGAGGAAACCGGACCACCCGGAGGAAACTCACGCAAACACAGAGAAAATGTGCAAATTCCACACCGATAGCCACCTGAGGCTGGAATCAAACCCAGGTCCCTGGCGCTGTGGGACAGCAGTGCTAACCACTGAGCCACTGTGCTGCAATTTGGTAAAGCAATCTAACCTGCAACTTCACTACAGTACGGAGGGAGTACTGCACTGTCAGAGATACCATTTTTCAAATGAGATAGTACATTGAGCTCTTCAAGTTCAGTGGAATGTTAAACACACTGTGGGCATCATGTGCTTTCAGTGTTCTCTAAAACGTACACTTCAATTAGTGTTACCATAAGACAGAGATTAAACAGTTATTCATCCCAAAACTGTTTGAGAGGCAAATACAATTAATTACAACAAGCAGCTTATTGTACATGTGTGTTTCGGGATATTTCTAAGATATGTAATATCTAAATACATTTAATTAATACCTAAATGTGCCTGTCCTGCACCAGTGCCACATTCTATTCCATGCAGTATGGAGAAGGGAATTCATGTCCATTGCAAACCTTCCATTTACACTCATATCCAGTTATTTACTCTTACAAGCCAAGCTATTTAACCTGAATCATCTTGCGGGGACTCTAATGGGGTCACGGTAGGATGGCAGAACAGGGGGGTAGTAGGTAGAAAATTGGTCTGACTGGTTTGCTCTGCAAAAAGCTAGCATGAACTTGATTGGCCAAATGGCTTTCTTCATGTTACAGTGACTCCTTTAGTCACTTTTGAGTATTAATTTAAAGGATTATATATGAGTACAGCTACAGGTATTTGAATGTTGTATTGGGCATAATATTCTCTTAGCTACTGGAGTAAAGTCGTTACCAGGTAAAGAAAGAAAAAGGTCTCATAGCAAAAGCAGTAATGGAGAGACTTGAATAAGCTGCCCTCCCATCTATCCAACCCAAACGTTGGGTCCGCTATGTGGATAACACCTTTACCATCACAAAACGGAACAAATTAGAGAAAACATACAACACCATCAACAATATCCTGACAGGCATAAAATTTACAAAAGAGGAGAAGAATGACAACGAACTCTCATTCCTAGATGTGACAGGTGAACGTACAGTTAATGGAAAGCATCAAACCAGCATCCACAGAAAATTAACAAACACAGGTGAAATACTTAACTTCAGAAGCAATCATCCCAACACCCACAAACAGAGTTGCATCAAGACATCATTTCAACGAGCTACATCACACTGCAGCACCCAAGAATTACAACAAGCAGAAGAAAAATATCTATACAACGTTTTCAAGAAAAACAGTTACCCAATAAGCACAATCCACCGATTCCTTAGAGACAAACCTAAACAAGCAGACACAACGCAACCAAAAACTATAGCCACAGAAATGTATCAGAAATTACTTCCAGACTACTCAGACCCCATGGCATCGTGGTAGCCCACAAACCTACCAACACACTTAAACAGCAACTAACGAACCTAAAGGATCCATTAGATACTACCAGCAACATAATGTCATTTACAAGATACCATGGAAGAACTGTAAAAAACACTACATTGGACAAACAAGCAGGAAACTTGCCACCAAGATACATGAACACCAACTAGCCACCAAAAGATAAAACCCACTATCACTAGTTTCCATGCATACAGATAAAGAAGGATACCACTTTTTCTGGGACAACACACACAACCTAGGATAGGTGAAACAAAGACACTCATGAGAATTCTTAGAGGCATGACATTCTAACCAGAACTCCATCAATAAACACATCAAGTTAAATCCTATCTACCTTCCCTTGAAGAAAGAACCAGAAATGACACCACCCACCTTAAGAGACCAAGACCTATAAACAGAGAGGCGGGACATATCACCAGTGCTTCACCGGAGACTTTCTCTGATGATGTTACTTAGCATAGTGACGAAATGTCTGAAAACAAACCTTCCAGCTCTGTGAGCTAACTTACATACCTATCATCAACCTGAGCTACAAATCTTCTCAAAAATCACTAAACAGAAAGATAATTAATTTTGGAATTAAGGTTTTGTAAATATTTTCCTATGATAAAGACCCAGGTCGAGAGGAAAACAAAGGATTTGTATTCATATAATGCCTTCCAGAACCCCTGAATGCTCCAAAGTACTTTATAGCTAATAAAGTACATTTTTTAAGCCTGGTCAATATTATAATCTATGAAAAAAATCAATTTTAGCCAAGAAAATTTCCACAGAATCCATAATTGTGAAGCATAAAGTTCATTCATTCCATTGTGTCTAAATGAGCAGCTCATAAAGTGCTATTCCCCTATCTTCGCCACCGCTCTCTCAGGCAGCACACTCTAATTTTAACTACTCACTGTGTTAAAAAAAAAGGTTTTCTCATGGTGCTTTTGCTTCTTTTTACCTTTAAACCTGTGCCCTCATTTTGTCTATTCTTCCATGAGTGGTGCAGTTTCTTCCTGTTTACTCTGTCAAGTACTCTAATGATTTTGAATATCTCTTTCAGATCTCCTCTCAAATTTCTTTTCTTCAAAGAAAGCATTCCTAATTTCTACAATCTACCTTCATAACTGAAGTTTCTCATCCCCAAAACATTCCAATGATATCTTTTTGACTCCCCAAAACATTCCAATGATATCTTTTTGACTCCAACATCTTTACATCCTTCCAAAAGTGTGACATCCAGAATTGGATTCCAGCTGAGTCTGAAATTGTGTCTAACACATGTTCAACATAAACTTTGTACTCCTGTACTCTAACCATTCTTCAAACAGCACTGAAATTATGACAAATAAATTTAGATTTTTAATGGGGGAATAAAGGTTAGCCAAGAGATTTGGACAGCTTACTTTCACTTCTTCAAATAGTCCTACAAACAGAATGGAAAAAATACGCGGAGACCAAGGGGTTTCACTACAACCAAAAGACAGCCCCTCTGACAGTGCAGCACTCTATCACTCAGGCACTAAGGTAAGCCTAGATTCTTTATTCAAAGAATTCTGTGGAATCTGCACCTCTGGCTCAACAGCAAAGCTCTATTGTTCCAGAAGTCTAACAAATCCAAATAGATTTGGTGATAAGGAAGCTGCATGGATTTGAAAAAGGAATGAGCTTGTTACTTTAATTGTCTTTTTTCTACTATTGTATTCAGAAGCCATTATCTACTATTGCACTCAGAAGCCATTAGGTAGGAGAACATTGTCAATTCTGTTGAGAATTACTAATGTTGTACATTGAGGAGTAAGGTGACATTTGCTTGAAATCTCACAGCATTGAACTGTTTGATTTATAGAGAATACAGTTCCAAGCAGAATGGGATTTTTTAAAATGTTTGAAACAAAAACAAACCAAAAAATGTCCCTGTGGGGAATAACTTTGTGACCTTCAAAACTAAATGTGTAAAGGTGGTCTCCTCTCCTGAAGACTATGCAATCCCATCAAAATTATTCTCTGCTACCCCACTCAAGTTCTCCATTACCAAAGGATAACAGTATCAATTGGTCAGGAACATCAAGCTCACATATTTTCAGACAAAACCTGCCTCTCCAATGTTCATTAAACTGTTATGAGACACATAAGCTAATCAGAGGATTAGACAGGGTGGACAGTGAGAGCTTCTTTCCTTGGATGGCGATGGCGAGCACAAGGAGACATAGCTTTAAATTGAGGGGCGATAGACATAGGACAGATGCCAGAGGTAGTTTCTTTACTCAGAGACTAGTAGGGCGGGGAATACACTGCCTGCAATAGTAGTAGACTTGCCAACTTTAAGGGCATTTAAATGGTCATTGGATAGACGTATGGACGAAAATTGAATACTGTAGTTAGATGGGCTTCAGATTGGTTTCACAAGTTGGCACAACATCGAGGGCCAAAGGTTCTGTACTGCGCTGTAAAATGTTCTATATTTTATGCCAAAAGCACATGTTTGTTGTTGCAGAAAGAACATTTTTAAAAACTCTACCTGACCTGTACCGAATTCCATTTACCCATCATCACCACCATCCCGGCTCCATGAACAACATCTATGCCCAGTCAGGCTAAATTTGGATTTTAAAATTTTCATTCTCTTTTAAAACCCCACCCTGGCCTCACCCCTCCCTATCTCCATAATCTCAAACTTCAAATGTCCCACCATTGTGGAGGTGCCTCCAACTATCTAGGCCCTCAGTTTTGAAGTTTCCTCCCAGTACCTCACCTCCTCCTTCCTCCTTTAAACATTCCTTCAGAGCTAACTCTTTGCTGAAGGTTTTGGGCATCTCATCCTACTCAAAGTCTAACATTGCTCTATAATACTCCAGTGAATGACCTGGGATGTTATGTTACATTAAAATTACAATGTAAATGCAGATTCCTGTTGTTCATGTGCAACAAAATACTGGCATGGACTACCTGACTCAGTTTCTATGTGCTCCAACGACCTTTTGATGACCACTAATGGGAGGAACTCTCGACAGATGATGTATGATGACTTGCGGGGTTTGCCGTGATAACTTCACAACTGAATAGCCTGCCACTTATGGTTACACTCACACAATAAGAACAGCTCAATGAAGGAAACACTGGACAGTGATCAGTGCTTGAGATCTCCCTCCTCAGGAGATAAAGAGAAACACTGGGAGGGAAAAACAGCTGTTTCCAGAGAACTGACACCTAATTTGCATTTTCTTCAAACACCAACATTCTGTGACTTGGTTCCTTGCTCTCCTTGCTTGCCAACCAACACTAACAGCCAGGAAAATTAAATAAATACTCATTTGTTGTGATAAACATCCTGTTATGATGCCCTAATTATAACACGCATTATGAAAATCTCAGAGGATGTTATTATTATGTACTTTGTGTAATACTCTTACCAGAGACATAAATACTAGTGGCAAAATCAAATAATATTTCAGAGCAGCTAGCACTTCGAGCTGTGAAGCAATCACTGTGAGATAACAGCAGTATATTAATCACTGCCTCACACACCCACATAAAACCAGTGTTGACCACACTCTCGTATCACTACTGAAATTAGAATTGAGTAACGTGAAATACATCAAATCAACTCACAATTTGTTTCGTGAAACAAGGCTTAAGATTATTATTCTTCACAATATTTGAAGCTGAAGCAGTTTAAACCCTTTTTGAAACAGTTCAGTTAGCAATGTCTGATAATTTCTCTAAAACCCTTTTAAGGATTACAGTGGAGATACATTTTCTTTCAAGTTGTCAGAAAGGGCAGTTTTTAATTTTTCCCAAATGTTTCCAACAGTGAAAAATTCATAAGAAATGCAGGTTATTTCTGAAATGAAAAGAACATTCTAAAACCAACTCAGCCAGAGTCTGAAGGTGCTGGAAACACTTGATCCTCTTATGATGGTCTGATGGACACTACACGATATCCAAAGTCACAAATAATTTCCTTTTCAGGTGCTGGTTTATATTTCTGTTTTAACTACCTATAGTTTTATTTTTGAACCGTTTCCTGCATCTAAATGCAACTCACAGTACTGCCTACTCAACTGGCCATGGTTTACAAGAAGATGGGAGTGGACGTAGTTGTATTTGGGAAGAGGATTATCTGTGTTTTCAATGTCTGCCGTGTACACAAGCAGCATTTTAATCCAATAATTCCCAATTACATTAATGGGATCCACATGCAAGGATGTGCATCAGTACTTAATCCCACCATGTAAGCAATGAGTTCATTAGCCAGTGCCAGAGCACCAGACAATCAACCTAAAGTAAAGACGGTCATTGAGAAGTAGGTTGTGGAGCTCAATACAAGATTAAATTTGTAATGCATTGTCAAATAAGCAGGCATATTAAGACTCCAAATCATTTTTTTCCTGCTTCATTTAATAAAACAATTCTTTATTTTGATATTTCATTTAAGTTAATGCCCAGGACATTGGGGAAAATCTGACAATTGTAGAAATATTCACTGTTGTTGCCCGATGATTTTCAATAACTATTGTGAAATTATGTTCATTGTTTTCGTTAAATAGAGTCAGCAGCCTGAATACACAAGGAGTGAGGGGACTAGCAAGGACTAACTCCAGAAATGGAACATCGGAGTTAAAGATGTTATGATGCATTGGAGGAAGCAATACAAAACTCCATGAGACACAGACAAAGAAGTGTATAGAAAGAGAGAGAGAGACTGTCAGAATGATATGAAGAGGGAGATGGAGAGACAGAAAGACAGAGAGGGTGGAGAACAGGAGAGAGGGACAGAGTGAAAAAAAGAGAATGGGTGTGATACACATGGATTTCAGTTGGGCAGTAAAATACTTGGGTAGGATATGCACAATTCTTCGGATGCGTCAGGTCTTGCTGAAGGAACAATTTGAAGATGAGGCTAGATTAATTTATGATAATTTTCTGTTAAATGAAAGAAATGAAGTGTGAGGTGTGAGCTAGCAACAATCTTGCCTTAAATTTCAAATGTCAGATTCAGGCAATGCTGGTCAGTTCTGCAATTGTAGGTTTAGGGACATGTCAGGACTTGCCTATATCTTCATATATCATGACATAATGTAGGATGTAATTATGTATTATTAATGATGGCAGGAATCGGGTTTGCTTCCATTTAGTGACTCACCAACAGGCTATCTCACTATCAATTCGTTTTCTTATCTACAGTGGATTTTCAGCAAAAATGCTAAACTGCATCACACATTTGGGGATGTCCTGAGCCTGTTAAAGTAATTACATAAATGCAGTTCTTTCAGTTTATATAAAGACATTCATGCCAAATAATGTGTGGATGCTAGAAGGTCTGAAACATGGTATTAAAATACCCATTTTCCACAATAATTCTGGGAATATCATAGAACTGCTACAGTATAAAGCAAGCCATTTGGTCCATTGAGGACTCTCCGAACAGTATCCCACCCAGACCCATTCCCTCCCTATCCCTGTAACCCTACAATACCTACGGTTAATCCATCTAGTCTGCACAGCCCTGGACACTATGGGCAATTTAGCGTGGCCAATCCACCTAACCTACACACCTCTGGACTGTGGGAGGAAACCAGAACATCTTGAGGGAATCCACGCAAAAGTGGGGAGAATGTGCAGACTCCACACAGACAGTTGCCCGAGGGTGGAATCAAACTCGGGTCAGCAGCGATGTGAGGCAGCAATGCTAACCATTGAGCCACTATGCTGCCCCAGAAAATACTGAGGGATGTTTGGCATATTAACATATATAAACTCCCCTCTCCATCAGTGGCTCCAGAATGCAACTGCAAAAACAATTTTATGTCTGTGTAAATTCACTTTAGTTTGAAATATTACTTTTCAAAGCTAATTAATTCCCAATTTCAACTATGGAAACAATAGTGAAAAACCCAGAAATACAACACTGAAAAATAAGGCGCTGGTAATGCCATCTAGCTACTCTGTCTGAGTTTAATCAGAATAGAACCTAGTCATGACATCAGGACCTACATCAAGCATCACAGTTCAGACAGTCAAATAGAACCTAAAAGTAAAATACGTCAGTGTATAAGAATAACTAATTAAATAACTAACATTTGTAGTGAAGGATCTTGAAAAATGTGGTGTTGAAAAAACACAGCAGGCCAGGCAGCATCCGAGGAGCAGGAGAATTGATGTTTCGGGCATAAGCCCTTCTTCCTGAAGAAGGGCTTCTGCCCGAAACGTCGATTCTCCTCCTCGGATGCTGCCTGGCCTGCTGTGTTTTTCCAGCACCACATTTTTCAACTCTGGTACTCCAGCATCTGCAGTCCTCACTTTCTCCTAGTGAAGGATCTTGTAAAGTGAGACTATAAAAAGCCCAAACCGTTCAGTCTACATCTTCATGATAAAGTAGGAAAGTGTTGTTTTTAAAAAAAAGACTGAGATTGTGTGGTTGGGGTATAATCAGAATTGGCTCTATACTTGAAGGTGAAAGTGGACCCAAAGTACTTCAAAGATAGTCATAAGAACTTTAAAGTCTCACAAAGCAGCTGCAGGCTAACAAACAGCTCTAGTAAAGATTCAGCAGATTCATGATGAGCCTCCTTTTGTGCTTCTATTGTTCTACACTTATTTGGAAACAGTCTTGTTTTTGTATTATGTCAAACATATTATTCCAATTAATATTATTTCAACTCCGTAAGAAACCACTAATTTCAAAAACTTGTGCGCAGATTTTTGAAACGCCGCATTTATGACAAGAAAGGTAATGATGCAACCATGCTAATTTGCCCATGTGCAGGATTAGCTATAGGTATTGGAGGGTTACAGGGATAAGGTAGGGGAGTGAGTCTGGGTGGGATGCTCTTCGGAGGGTCAGTGTATCTTCGATGGGCCAATGGCCAGCTTTGGGCGGCATGGTGGCTCAAATAGTTAGCACTGCTGCCTCACAGCGCCAGAGACATGGGTTCAATTTCAGCCTCGGGCAACCAACTGTGTAGAGTTTGCACATTCTCCCAGTGTCTGCGTGGGTTTGGTTCGGGTGCTGCAGGTTCCTCCCATAACCTAAAGGTGTGCAGATTAGGTGAATTGGCCATGCTAAATTGCCCACAGTGTTAAGGAAGTATAGGTTAAATGTATTAGTCAGGGGAAATGTAGAGTAATAGGGTAAGGGAATGGGTCTGGGTGGGTTACTCTTTGGAAGGTCGGTGTGGACTTGTTGGGCCAAATGGCCTGTTTCCACACTGTTGGGATTCTATATTTATAATATCAACTGTAGTTCAGCAGGTAGCACTCTTGATTCTGAGCCCTAAAGCTGTGCATTCAAATTCTACTTGAATGCCAAATCTAGGCTCCCTCAGTACTGCACTGAGGTAATGCGACACTACTGGGGATGCTACCCTTTGAGACAGAGCATTAAATAGAACAACTTAAAGTGTAAGTTGTCCTATGGTGCTATTTAATAAAGAATTGGGGGTCAATACTACCTCTCAACCAACACTTAAACCAAATCATCTGATCATTAACACTTTTAAATACAGTAATTTATATAATTAATTGCTCACTGCATGATTTAACCTGTTAAAGGTTAATCTTCCTCAGTGATGTTGTTGCACACAAGTCTGCAGGGCATAGCACATCAAAAACAAGGCATTTATAAAGAACAGGGAAGATATCGCAAAGTGACATTCTTAGTGTCTGGAAAAACTTGCAGATTTCTGTCACATAAATAAATAGTTGTGAATCCTAGGACTTTGGAATTGTTAAAATGTCTGGATTTTGGAATCACACGTCTTATGTCAGGCACATCAGGAGTACAGGACTCTCCTTGGCATGCCTGGCCAATCTTAATATTAGACTAAAGAAGGACCATAATGGTGAACAAAGGAAGAAAATAATAATAAGACTGATTAAGGATTGAAAGTGAAGATTAGTTGCCACGCAACAGCAGGTTTTTCTTCCAATATCCTAGTTATGTCGCCTGGAAAATTATGGCATCAGAGAATCACTGCCTGAATTACTTTCCTGGAATGTTAACTACCAGTGAATGTTTGATTTGTCCAGTGTGCAAGGAACAATGAACAGCGGAATTTCAGGAATCAGTGAGACTCCAATATATAAACATAAGAAGAGAAAGATTTACAGCATAAAAGGTGATCATTTAGCCCACTATGTCCACGCCAGGTGAAGCAAGTTCTGCAGACTAATCACACGTTCCATTTAGGTTACAGCAACTCAAGTGTACATCCAAGTGATTTTGTTTTAATAGCAATAAAGGTATGTAAGTCTATCACCATTTGAGACAGATCTCTACTATATGAGGAAAGTGGGAGCTGAAACTTAGATGACCTACACTTGAAGTAATTTTTTGCCTAGTCATATAACTAGGGTGTTAGAGATGGCTTTAATTTAAATAATGGAGAGAAAAGATTAAGCAAGAGGAGGTCTGTAAAGGGAAACAACAAAGTAATACAGCAGGGCCACAATTTAGCTAATTAGAGTGCGACAGGAAGGGACTAAGTATAAGGCCAAAAATTGTGAAAATGGCTAAAAAACCCAATAATGACCTGGACTTGAATGCATGCAGCATTTGTACAAAAAAGGAATAGGTTATAAGCAGACAGAGATAAATATGCATGATCTTATGGACATTAGAGAGACACAGTTGAAAGGTGATAAATGTTGGGATCTGAACTTTGAACAGTATTTGACATTCAGGAATGACAGGAAGTTAGAAAAAGATACTGAAGTAGCTCTATTATTTAAGGAAGCACTGAGAGATGACCTAGATGCCAAATAAGTTGGTTGGAGATAAGGAAAGAGGTCAGTTTCCTTAGTTTATAGGCCCACTAAAGGTAGTTACAGTACAAGACAGCCCATACAGGAAGAAATATATGGAGCATTTAAGAAAAGTACCACAATAATTATGGTTTTCAATCTACATTGGGAGAATCAGATTGGTAATGGTAGACAGTAAAATGAGGTCATGAGTATTTTCAGGAAAGTTTCTTAAAGCAGCATTACAATGTACTTGATTGGGTTTCCTACTCCGGGAACATTTTTGTTATGAAGCAGTTTTATTTCCTCCTTGAGAGCCGTCTTCTGCTTTCGTACGGATTTCCCTTCAAGTGGCTGTTTCCAATCTACTTTTGTCATATCGTATCTCAGCATAAAAAATGGCCTTTCCTGAATTTTATTTGGATTTGTGATCTATGTTTATCCTTTTTCATCATCTAAACGTAATTGAAATTATGATTACTACCATTAATATGTCCTTCAACTGGTACCCTTCCACCTGCCCAATATCATTTGCTATAACAAGGTACTGGAATTGATCCATCTGATGATAGGTCAGGGACCTGAAACATTAACTCCGTTCCTCCTTCCACAGATGCTTCCTGAGTGTTTCCAACATATTCTGTTTTTATTTCAGACTTCAAGCATCCACAAAATTTTGCCTTTGAATTATTGGCCCTTGGCCCATTGGGCTTGCTACACAATGGTTAAAAACATTTCATAAACTAAAACAGAAATTCTTAGAATGGTCTTGCACTGCACGATTCCTTTTTATTCCAAATGTACAGAAAACTACTGTACACAAAACTGCACATATACACATTGGTTTAATTGCCAGGGTTTTAGAATTACCTAACATGCTGAATCATTGCAATAAGAAACATGTCAACACTGGAAAATGGAACTTGGTCAGTGGCTAATGTGAACATTCTCAAGTCAGACAGAGTAGTCAAATACAGCATGTACTCTACTTAACAAAAATGCATTAACCCACAATCTCAGAAGAGCAACCTGTGTGCCTCTTCTATGCTACAAATGTGTGACATTTTCAGCTTGTTAGTTTTATGCCATGAAAAATGGATTGAAACTGTCCAATCTCATTATACATGAGACAGAGAGAAACCTTCTCCCCATCAGTCTGGCTTTCATTCAAATCCAAGTCCCAGAGGTATGATATACTGTGTTAAAATAGTGCACCACCCACTGCTTAATCAATTACTTTGAATATTTAAATAATCAATAGCCATTCTACATGCAATTGGAAATCTAAAGGCTGCAACCGTCAGCAGGTTAGGCAGGATTTTCCATCATTCAATCCACTTAGACTAGGGATGAACAAAGGCAATTAACAGCCTTAGCAGAACTGGGCAAACTGAAAACAAAATCTTAGGCAATCTGAACCCTAAGTAATAGTTTGATGACAATACATAAAATTACACTGCTCTCCAATTTAAAAAAAAATTATACCTTGGAAAGTAGAACATCTAATACTGAAACTAAAATAGAGCAAATGTTTATAAAACGGAACAATAGCCACTGTATAGTTTCATGAAAGAAAAAAGCAAATAATGAAAGTTCTTCTACATATTGTAAAGTTAACGTTTTCAGAAATAATTAAGGAGTTGGGGTTGCGGTTTTGAAAAAGAATGGTGACTTTGCCAGGACCTTACTTCAATTTTGAAGATTTTATATAAAAACAGCTGACCGATAGTTCACTGTGTGAGGGATTTAAATAAATGTGGGCACATGTTGGGCAAGTTAGTACATCATCAATAAGTATGGGATCAGCATCCACCCAACTATATTTGCTACTATTACCATTGATTTCAGAGTATTAATCCACTACAGATGAATGAAATGCAGGATTGATACATTTGTTGATGCCAAAGCCTTTCTTTCAGTCTGTGTTAGAACACCCAATTTCTCTAGTTTTGATTCAATTAAGCTCCTTGAATGTCACATCCTGCTGCGGAACCTCACATTCTGTTTCACCCACATGTGCCTGGTTTTATTATCGTTGCCTACTTGTGTACTTGTCCCACCCATACATCCTCTCAAACATTGTTCTGTATCATCCGCACTTCAAAGATACATTTCCATAAGACTTTCCTCCAAAGGATATCACCATCCAATCTTCATAAACATTAACAACTCATAGCATCTGTGCTCAGAGTCTCCTCCTCTCTCCTTTCCAACCTAATTGGTTTCTTGAGGCTAATGGTTCAGCTTTAGATTTGTGAACACAGCCCAGTCCATCATGTAAGTCAACCTTCCATCCATTGACTCCACCTACACCTTACTGACTCGTAAAAGCAGCCAAAATCATCAAAGACCTCTCCCATCTCGACAATCTTTTGCAACCTCTTGTCAGGCAGAAGATGTAAAAGCTAAACACAACAGATTCAAGGACATGTTCTTCCCCACTTCTGAATGGACCTCTCAAATTTCAAATCTAATGCTCATCTTGTTTTTAATGCATCTTCTTTGCAGCTGTAATTTTATATTATTGGCACTGTTCTATCACCCTATTGTCTTTGTATGGTATGATCTGTCTTACTGCATGCAAAATAAAACTTTTCACTGTACCTAGGTGCATGTGACAATAATAAATCAAATCAAATAAAAATCCAAATTCCCATTTTCCATCCCAATTCTTAGATATCTTTGTCTGACACAGATTCTCTATTCCTCTGACTCTCTAATACCACTTCTGGCTTCCCAATCCAGTCAATCAATAGAGAGACTTTGTCACGGCCTTAAGACATAAAGCGAGACTATACTTGGTTTTTAAAACAGGTAGTGGCTCAGGGATGGGCAGGACTGGCAGCTTAATGTTCCAGGATACAAATGCTACAGGAAGGATAGAAAGGGAGGCAAGAGAGGAGGTAGAGTGGCATTTTTGATAAGGGATAGCATTACAGCTGTGCTGAGGGAGGATATTCCCGGAAATACATCCAGGGAACTTATTTGGGTGGAACTGAGAAATAAGAAAGGGATGATCACCTTATTGGGATTGTATTATAGACCCCCCCAATAGTCAGAGGGAAATTGAGAAACAAACTTGTAAAGAGATCTCAGCTATCTGTAAGAATAATAGGGTAGTTATGGTAGGGGATTTTATCTTTGCAAACATCGACTGGGACTGTCATAGTGTTAAAGGTTTAGATGGAGAGGAATTTCTTAAGTGTGTACAAGACAATTTTCTGATTCAGTATGTGGATGCACCTACTCAAGAAGGTGCAAAACTTGATCTACTCTTGGGAAATAAGGCAGGGCAGGTGACTGAGATGTCAGTGGGGGAGCACTTTGGGACCAGCGACCATAATTCTATTTATTTTAAAATAGTGATGGAAAAGGACAGACTAGATCTAAAAGTTGAAGGTCTAAATTGGAGAAAGGCCAATTTTGACGGTATTAGGCAAGAACTTTTAAAAGCTGATTGGAGGCAGATGTTTGCAGGTAAAGGGACGGCTGGAAAATGGGAAGCCTTCAGAAATTAGATAACAAGAATCCAGAGAAAGTATATTCCTGTCAGGGTGAAAGGGAAGGCTGGTAGGTAGAGGGAATGCTGGATGACTAAAGAAATTGAGGGTTTGGTTAAGAAAAAGAAGGAAGCATATGTCAGGCATAGACAGGATAGATCGAGTGAATCCTTAGAAGAGTATAAAGAAAGTAGGAGTATACTTAAGAGGGAAATCAGGAAGGCAAAACAGGGACATGAGATAACTTTGGCAAATAGAATTAAGGAGAATCCAAAGGGTTTTACAAATATATTAAGGACAAAAGGGTAACTAGGGAGAGAATAGGGCCCCTCAAAGATCAGCAAGGCGGCCTTTGTGTGGAGCCACAGAAAATGGGGGAGATACTAAATGAATATTTTGCATCAGTATTTACTGTGGAAAAGGATATGGAATATATAGACTGTAGGGAAATAGATGGTGACATCTTGCAAAATGTCCAGATTACAGAGGAGGAAGTGCTGGATGTCTTGAAACGGCTATAGGTGGATAAATCCCCAGGACCTGATCAGGTGTACCCGAGAACTCTGTGGGAAGCTAGAGAAGTGATTGCTGGGACTCTTGCTGAGATATTTGTATCATCGATGGTCACAGGTGAGGTGCCGGAAGACTGGAGGTGGTGCCACTGTTTAAGAAGGGTGGTGAAGACAAGCCAGGGAACTATAGACCGGTGAGGCTGACCTCGGTGGTGGGCAAGTTGTTGGAGGGAATCCTGAGGGACAGAATGTACATGTATTTGGAAAGGTAAGGACTGATTCGGGATAGTCAACATGGCTTTGCGTGTGGGAAATCATGTTTCACAAACTTGATTGAGTTTTTTGAAGAAGTAACAAAGAAGATTGATGAGGGCAGAGCAGTAGATGTGATCTATATGGACTTCAGTAAGGCGTTCGACAAGGTTCCCCATGGGAGACTGATTAGCAAGGTTAGATCTCATGGAATACAGGGAGAACTCACCATTTGGATACAGAACTGGCTCAAAGTTAGAAGACAGAGGGTGGTGTTGGAGGTTTGTTTTTCAGACTGGAGGCCTGTGACCAGTGGAGTGCCACAAGGATCGTGCTGGGCCCTCTACCTTTTGTCATTTACATAAATGATATGGATGCAAGCATAAGAGGTACAGTTAGTAAGTTTGCAGATGACACCAAAATTGGAGGTGTCGTGGACAGCGAAGAGGGTTACCTCAGATTACAACAGGATCTGGACCAGATGGGCCAATGGGCTAAGAAGTGGCAGATGGAGTTTAATTCAGATAATTGCGAGGTGCTGCATTTTGGGAAAGCAAATCTTAGCAGGACTTATACATTAGGAGAAAGTGAGGACTGCAGATGCTGGAGACCAGAGTTGAAAATTGTGGTGCTGGAAAAACACAGCAGGCCAGGCAGCATCCAAGGAGCAGGAGAATCGACGTTTTAGGCATAAGCCCTTCTTCAGGAAGAGCTTATACACTCAATGGTAAGATCCTAGGGAGTGTTGCTGAACAAAGAGATCTTGGAGTGCAGGTTCATAGCTCCTTGAAAGTGGAGTCGCAGGTAGATAGCATAGTGAAGAAGGTGTATGGTATGTTTTCCTTTCTTGGTCAGAGTATTTAGTACAGGAGTTGGGAGGTCATGTTGTGGCTGTACAGGACAATAGTTAGGCCACTGTTGGAATATTGCGTGCAATTCTGGTCTCCTTCCTATCGGAAAGAGAAACTTGAAAGGGTTCAGAAAAGATTTACAAGGATGTTGCCAGGGTCGGAGGATTTGAGCTATAGGGAAAGGAGGAACAGACTGGGGCTGTTTTCCCTGGAGCTATGGAGGCTGAGGGGAGACCTTCTAGAGGTTTACAAAATTATGAGGGGCATGGATAGGATAAATAGACAAAGTCTTTTCCCTGGGTGGGGGAGTCCAGAACTAGAGGGCATAGGTTTAGGGTGAGAGGGGAAAGATGTATAAGAGACCTACGGGGCAACTTCTTCACGCAGAGGGTGGTATGTGTATGGAATGAGCTGCCAGAGGATGTGGTGGAGGCTGGTACAATTGCAACAGTTGAGAGGCATTTGGATGGGTATATGAATAGGAAGGGTTTGGAGGGATATGGGCCGGGTGCTGGGCGGTGGGATGAGATTGGGTTGGGTTATCTGGTCGGCATGGACGGGTTCGATTAAAGGGTCTGTTTCCATGCTGTACATCTCTATGACTCTAAGTATAGCATTTAAATAAACTTGCAGCCAATACTGCTCACATTTTCTGGACCACAATTTCTGGAAGAACTCCAGTCAGCAATTGCCAGAACAAAATTCAGACATCAGTATCCTGGAATGTCACAGCTCTGCATCGTGTGGACCTTACAACCCATAAACACAAAGTGATCAACAGACATGATATCTCTGTAGCCAGTTCTGAATAAAGGGTGGCTACTGACACTCATTATGCTTGAACTGGCACTAATGGCTCACCATTGATCTCATACAAGCAAACAATGGTCCTGGCCAGAGGGACAAAAATCAATTGTTGCATGGAAACTAACTCATTAAGTTGAAAGCGATTCATCCAAGAACCTTTGCGTATCATCAATATTCTTGTGCTTTCAAAGTAGTTTAATTATACATTTTCTGAATGCTTGCATCAGTTTTAAGAATCTAATTACTGTTAATATCAGTTTGCTAGAAGCTATGGCTTCCTAATATCACAGCAAAACTCCAAGCTGGGCTAAACTGGCCTCAAGTCTCAATCTACAAGGAACAGGAGAATCGACGTTTCGGGCATAAGCCCTTCTTCAGGAACCTGAAGAATTCCTGAAGAAGGGCTTATGCCCAAAACGTCGATTTGGGCATATGAATTCCTGAAGAAGGGCTTATGCCCAAAACGCTGCCTGACCTGCTGCGCTTTTCCAGCAACACATTTTCAGCTCTGATCTCCAGCAGCTGCAGCCCTCACTTTCTCCTCAAGTCTCAATCTATTCAAAATCTGGCTCCCTGAAGAAACCTTTTATTTGCCTGATTAACTGGACCAACATCACATGCCTACAGAAAGTATGACACGAAATTCTGTCACCAAATCTTTCCAATGGAATAGAACCTGCAGTGAACCTTCTGGACTCAGTCCTAAATCACGAGGTTTAGTACCACAGTGTAGTTTTTTTTTAAAAAATGAGTTATCATTAAATTCGTTTTCCTTCTTCGTGGTTTTCTTTCTTTCCATAGGCTTGTATACATGAAGGAGTTGGGATAACTATTCCCCAAGGTTGAATGCATAAATAACCCCGTACCTCTGATTTAATCCCTGAAGAGATTTTGGTGCAGGACATTTAAAAATAGGCCATCATAAACTGAGGGTTGGGTCATGGGGCACTCAGCACAGTAGGGAGTATATTGCACAGCCTATTTCAAATGGAAAAGAAATAAGAAAAACATTTAGAAAAAAAGAACACCTCTGCATATGGATAGAAGAGGAGAAAAATAAATTAATTCCATTCCCTCTCTCTCCCCTGTCCATAACAGGGGCTAGGACATTGATAGATTGTATTTATTCAAAACTGACGTACAATCATACACTTACTCTCTAAAACACATTTTAAAAATTTTACTGCTGTGTTCCTGGTTTCCTGTCTTCAAAGGTTTACTTAAAAATAATTTTTTTCAATCTTTATTTTGGCATTTATTCCAAATCCCAGTTTTCTCACATCAATGTTGACCATCTAGCTCTCCATCTTTGTACAGGGTTTAGAGATGGTCTCTAAAATGTGGAAAATTGTAAAAGTTCAATAGTACAATATAATACAGCACAGGAACAGGCCTTTCAGCCACCAAGCCTGCACCAATTCCTAATCCTTATTTAGACCCGCTACTCATTGCCCACGAGTGGTTTCTATCCCTCTGTTCGCCTCCTGTTCAAGTGTCTATCAAGATATGCCTTAAAAGTTGCTAATGTGCCTGCTTCTACCACCTCCACTGGTAGTGCATTCTGGGCACCCACCACCCTCTGGGTGAAAAATTTTCCCGGCACTTCTCCCCTAAATGTTCTCCCACTCACCTTGAACTTATACCCTCTTGTAGTTAATCTTTCCACCTTGTGAAAAAGCGTCTGACTACCCACTACACTCTTGCTCCTAATATATGTATTGTTATGATGTTGAAAGCATGTATGATCACGTTAAGATAGAAAGTGTTTTTCTGAATTTGAAGTACAGCCACAGCTGCCAGCTAAAGGTCGGGCTGTTCCAAATGTAACAAATGGCTGTTAAATGGATACCTGAGTTTTGGTTGTTATTTTGACAGCAATTCAAATTTAACCAATTAGTTTAAATTATGTCCAGGATACTAGATGCCAATGGAATTTGAATTTTATTGTTTTGACACCTGGAAAGCAATCAAATTATAAGAATTGAATGTATCATGGGGGTTATATAAACCCAGTATTTTGAAAATTAGAGGGAGAGTAACCGCCATCAAACAACAGAGCAACTGCTGTCCAGCCAAAGAGCTAACTGCCCATCTAACATCTTGCTCTCAAAGCAATTGTAAAACACTCTGTCAAAGGTACCTTTTTCATGTAAAATCTACTCGCAGTATAAGAAAGATAGATGACAACCCAGGGAGATCAGAAGCTGGAAGATTAAAGAAAATGGACAAGACAGAGACTGTGTTGTCTTGAGATTAAGTTAATGTAATGTTTAATAAGTGGGTTATTGGAACACTTACTTTTTAGAGTTGGAGTCAGATCGTAAGTAGTTAAGAAAAGGGGGGGGCTTGGATTTATGAATAGTTGTTGTTTAGTGTTCACTATTAGAGTTAAGAAAATAAAATGTTATTTTACTTCAAATAGTGGAGTTTAGGAATTCTCTGTTACTCATATTTTAACAGATTACAAGGCAAGGTGAGCTTTTCTGAGTGTTTGGTTTAATTAACAGAGAGGTTCGACCTCCACGTCATAACAGTATAAAATGTCTTGGAATATTCCTTAACCCTGCTAGCCAAGGACATTTCCTAGCCTATATTAGTCTTCCTAGCTCGCCATTTCAGCTTTTTCCTACTTTCTCTAAATTCTTCCAGGAATGTGTCGGTTTTTAGTTCCCTAGACCTTAGATATGCTTCCTTTTTTTGGCTAAGTTGATAATTTTTCCTGTCCTGATGAAGAGATTATGCTTGAAACGTTGACTCTCCTGCTCCTCAGATGCTGCCTCACCGGCTATGCTTTTCCAACACCACACTCCTTGACTTTCTCCTAATTTCCCATCATCCAAGGTTTCCAAATCCTGCCATTCCTGTCTTTTATTTTCACAGGAAAACGCCTGACACGCACTCTAATCAATTGGTCCTAAAAGACTCCCTTGTCAGATGTGGATTTATCCTCAAATAGCCACTCCCAATTCACATTGTCTAATTCTAGCTTAGTTCATTCATAGCTGGTCTTACCCCAATTTAACACCTTCATCCGAGGTCCACTATTGTCCTCACTTAAGAGTATCTGAAAACTTACAAAATTATGGTCACTATTCCCAAAATGCTCCCCCACTGAAACTTTAATCACCTGGCCGGACTCACTTAACAAAGCCAGGTCCAGTATGGCTCCTTCCCTCATTGGACTATCCACACACTGTTTCAAAAAAGAACCTTCTTGGACCACCCAACAAATTGCTCCCCAACAAACCCCTGGCACTAGGGCAGTTCCTGTTGATATGGATGAAGTTAAAATCACCCACCACAACAACCCTGTTATTTCCAATCTTTCCAGAATCTGACTGCATATCTCTTCCTCCATCTCCTGCTGGCAGCTGGGAGGTCTGTAGTATAATCCTAGCATTGTGTCTGCACCCTTCCTATTACTGAGCTCTACCCATAATGTCTTGCTGAAAGATCCCTCCAGGGTGTCCTCCCTCAACATGGCTGTAATATGCTCCCTCACCAAAATGAGGAAAGCAAGGCAAACCTTGGTCCTTAAACTAGTTCAAATTCCTTGCGGTGTTAGCTGTGAATCAGTTGGAAGCGCATCTGCCGTGGAATCACAAGGTTCTGGGTTGAAGTCCCATTGTAGGACAAGTACAAAACTCAAGCTGAACCTCTAATGCAATGATGAGGGAACATTCGACCCTCAGAGATGACACTTTTTGATGTAATGTTAATCTCAGCCTTAGATGGGTGGAAAAACAATAGCTGCATCCCAAAGGGAAGCACAGAAAGAGAGTCATCCCTGGTGTCCTGACCTCATTTATCCCTCAAACAGTACAAAAATACATTAAAGAGCCATTAGCACATTGCTGTAAGCTTTCAGAATGGAAATTACAACAGTACTAGACTTCATTTTTTAAGGTGTAAAACACTTTGAGATATCCAGTAGTTGTAAAAAATACTTTCTAAATGCAATTCCCTCTTCTTTCAAATCATAGTGTAGATATTGTCTAGTGTGGTATTTGAGGATAAATCCACATCTGACATGGGAGCCTTTTAGGACAATAGATTACAGTGCATGTCTGGTGTTTTCCTGTGAAAATGAAGGATAGGAATGGCAGGATTTGGAAACCTTGGATGATAAGTGTTGGAATAAGCTTTGAAAACATACTTCACAATCCTTCCAGAGTTGAAGGCAAAGGCAGATAGAGGCTGCTGCTGCTCCATGCTCTTCTCTTGCACTCGCCTTGCCTTGAAGATTATGGAATCTACCTTGTGATTCTGGTCAGAGCTCTTCAGCCACTGGGATGAGACAATATTGACATCTTAGAGATTTGTTGGTGTGCTCTCCCCCTTCCAGATGAAGGAGATGATGTCGCTTTCTCTCTGCCATATTTCAGGGTTTGTTTTGGTTGGGGGGTGGGGGGGGGGCATTCTTCACCTGTGCCTGTCACCTTGTTGGTTCTCAGCTGTCAGCTAACCTTTTCAACCTCTTCTGGGGTTGTACGGTGGTGAAAAACCATGCCATGGAATTTAATCAAGCATACCCATGTCAAGGACCATGTTTCAGTTGAGGAGATTCTGTTTCCAATGAGTGCTCAGTTTCCAATGCATTCTTAGCACTCAGTGGGATAACTCACTGGGTACTTGGGTTGTGGATGGTCGATCGTATAGAGGAATCCACACATCATGGCTGTTGTACACTTGTAAGATAGTAGCTCCTGGAACGTTGGCTATTCTCGTGTCTCCTGGTAGCAAAACCGAGAGTCATCTTGCTCGTGTTATGATGAATTTAAGGGCAAGTTAAGTGTTTGGACATCGTGAAGTTCTTGTCCATTGAGCTTTGCCAGGGTTGTGTGACTCTAATTGTCTAGCATGTTTTTCACATGACCCTCAAGTCCATCAACATTGAATTTCTGTATGCTGCCTTTTTGGGCCAGGCCGATGGGGATATTAGACTAGATTAGAGGCAGTCAGTCTAACAGTTGTCAACTCTTGACATATCATGGGTTATGTGGAATCCTTCGCTCAGATGGTAACGCAGCCAAGATGATGCCAAGTCCAGAATGACACCTTTAACTTGTCTCTCGGATGAAATAGAGTTTTTTTTTATGACCAGGCCATGTTCGAGGCATTTTGTCATGAGTAAGATTCTTTTGGTATTTACTTTTCCTATATCATTCATGCCATTCACATCTTTCCTGAGGTTTGTGTCCCTTCCAATTAAGAGATTGAAATCACTAACAAGAATCAGCTTGTCTTCCTTTGGGACACGGAATGATGGCTGATCAACGCAGGAGTGAAATTCCTCTTTGACCGATCCATTGCTTCTAGGCTCATGGTGTGTGCATTGATGGCTGGGATTTACTGCTTTTGGACTGAGCGAGACACAGAGTCATGAGGTATTTGTTTATCCAACAAAGGGTCAAAGAGACAGACAAGTAGTTAGTTTTTTTTAAATGGCAAACTGGAGAAGAAGAATTGCAAAGGTGCCGAACATTGTGCATCTCCAACAAGCACAGATTGTAGGCAACTGCAAACTGCCCAATGTGTGTGTAGAATCCCAGGCATCCCACCCACCCACCTCCTCAAGCACCGTCTGCCCCACCTGTAGCAGGAGGTGCAGATTTGAACTGTTCAGTCACTTCAGGACTCAAAACCCCAGAGTGGATGACAATCATCCTCCATCTTGAGGGACAGCCTAAGGAAAGTGAAAGCATGTTAGGTAGTCGATTAGGACAGTTAAATATACATCTGGAAATTAAAGGAAGTGCTGGTATTTTCAAAATATGATTATTTTTTATTTGTAAATACCACATGAAAGCATTACTGCAGTCACTGTGTTAAAGATGCTTGGCCATCATTTTACAATTAAATGCAGCTTATTTTTATTATTGGATATAAACCAGAGATGAAACCATTTAAATTGATGCGTTGGGATAAAGTAAAATGGTATTTTAGTCTCTGTCTACAGCGTGTGCTTAATCCAGAAGTAATGTCAGAGGTTGTGAGACATGACATAGAACACAAACCATATGCACAATCTATGTCATGTCTCATGATCACCAAAAATAACTGGCCTCAATACTTACCAGTAAATAGGATTTACAGTAAATGAGGTAAGCTACCATATGCTTCACTGGTGTGACTTGATTTCAACAAACCTGGAGCACAATTACATGATAACAACCTTTCAAACACAGGCACAAATAAGCAGATTGTGAAATCACTCCTGTGCAAGTCTCCTTCCCAAGGGTCCTGCCCGAAACAGCGACTTTCTTGCTCCTCAGATGCTGCCTGACCTTGCTGTGCCTTTTCCAGCACCACGCTTTACCAACGCTGATTTCTCCAGCTTCTGCAGTTCCCTTGTCTCCTCTTTCCCAGTATGTTGAAATGTGTATTGAAGAAAAGAATAACTTGGGATAGCAAAGAGATAGCTAAAGATGTGTGAGCATGTATGAGTGAAGCAGGATGTACGGACGAACCCTGCATCAGTTCACTGTTGGAAAGATTTCCATTTCTGGACTATAGCTAGATATTGAGAGATGTATTGATAATCTGATTAAAGGAAGATAATTACACTGGAAGCAAGATTGGAATGAGGAGGATTCAATGGATGATATTTGAGTATTTAAATGATAATTTCTATCTAAATAATTCAAATCTGCAAGGAAATTTTATGGTCTCAATTTAATTGGCCTATTCGGAGATGACAATCTGAATGAAGGCAGCTCACTGTCGAAACTCACAGATAGGGTGCCTTCTCTAAAGGTCCCTGGTTCGTTCCCGGATTTCGGCAGAAGCTTTAGAGAGGATTCTGGGTAATCCAAGATGGAGGACGAGAAACATTTCTGGCTGTAAGAGCTGCTCCTTTTTTTGAGGCATTTTAGGTGCTGGAGGTGATTTCCTCGAATTCCAGGAGCAGCAATATATGCTGCTGCATTGTTTTTGAACTTTGGAAAAAAAAGTCAAAACAACAGCAGTTTTAAAAGGGAGAAAACAGACAAAGGAAGCATATGGTGAGGACAGTGCAAGAGAGCGAGAGAGAGCTGCACAGTTACTGACTTTGCTGTTTTTGAATTCATGTGTCGCTGGACATCGGATCTTGGGGGAACCGGTTTGGGTGAAGTTCACAGCACAGAACTGCTTGGGAGGATTTAAACTAGTAAGATGAGGGGGGAGGGGAACCCAGGGAGATAGTGGGGAAAGAGATCAATCTGAGACTGGTATATTTGAGAACAGAAGTGAGTCAAACAGTCAGGGCAGGCACAAGGGTAGGACTGATAAATTAAACTGCATTTATTTCAATGCAAGAGGCCTAACAGGGAAGGCAGATGAACTCAGGGCATGATTAGGAAAATGGGACTAGGATATCATAGCAATTACAGAAACATAGCTCAGGGATGGGCAGGACTGGTAATTTAATGTTCCAGGATACAAATGCTACAGGAGGGATAGAAAGGGAGACAAGAGAGGAGGGGGAGTGGCATTTTTGATAAGGGATAGCATTACAGCTGTGCTGAGGGAGGATATTCCTGGAAATACATCCAGGGAAGTTATTTGGGTGGAACTGAGAAATAAGAAAGGGATGATCACCTTATTGGGATTGTATTATAGACCCCCTAACAGTCGAGGGAAATTGAGAAACAAATTTGTAAGGAGATTTCAGCTATCTGTAAGAAAAATAGGCTGGTGAAGGTAGAGGATTTTAACTTTGCAAACATCGACTGGGACTGCCATAGTGTTAAAGGTTTAGATGGAGAGGAATTTCTTAAGTGTGTACAAGACAATTTTCTGATTCAGTATGTGGATGTACCTACTAGAGAAGGTGCAAAGCCTGACCTATATGAATAGGAAGGGTTTGGAGGGATATGGGCCAGGTCTGGCAGTTGGGATTAGATTGGTTGGGATATCTGGTCGGCATGGACAGGTTGGACCGAAGGGTCTGTTTCCTTGCTGTACATCTCTATGACTCTCTGACTCTTCCTGATCACCGTTGAGAGAACACACCCTAGACTGAAAATCTCCCAGCTTGGAAGACAAGCTCCCAAATACCTGGTAGTCCTTTGTCTCATGCAGGGACTATTGGTCATAGAGATGTACATCATGGAAACAGACCCTTCAGTCCAACCTGTCCATGCCGACCAGATATCTCAACCCAATCTAGTCCCACCTGCCAGCACCCGGCCCATATCCCTCCAAACCCTTCCTATTCATATACCCATCCAAATGCCTCTTAAATGTTGCAATTGTACCAGCCTCCACCACTTCCTCTGGCAGCTCATTCCGTACAGGTACCACCCTCTGTGTGAAAAGATTGCCCCTTAGGTCTCTTTTATATCTTTCCCCTCTCACCCTAAACCTATGCCCTCTAGTTCTGGACTCCCCAACCCCAGGGAAAATACTTTGTCTATTTACCCTATCCATGCCCTTGATAATTTTGTAAACCTCTATAAGGTCACCCCTCGGCCTCCACCGCTCCAGGGAAAACAGCCCCAGCCTGTTCAGCCTCTCCCTATAGCTCAAATCCCAAACACGAGCTTCTGATAAAAAGATAGTGACCTGAAATGTGGACATTATTTCTCTATCCACAGATACTTCCTGATCTTTTGAGTATTTCCAGAATTTTCTGTTTTAACTTTGAATTTACAGCAGGTATAAATTCACAGGCTCCAAATTACTCTGCACATCTGCAAAGACACAGGGCTTCACGCTGGATATCTGGGAAATTTTTCAGCTATTGCCAGTCCGACCAATATTGTAAACATAAATAACTGTGTTATGTCTTTTTAACCACAGAAGTTCCAATAGTTGGTTTCTGCCTTATTAAAGAACTGATCTTATTTTCACAAGGAAAGAAAATATAATGCTCAGAAGAAGTGACTAGTAACTAGTAGCTCGTGTTTGTGGGCGGCACGGTGGCACAGTGGTTAGCACTGCTGCCTCACAGCGCCAGAGACCCGGGTTCAATTCCCGACTCAGGCGACTGACTGTGTGGAGTTTGCACATTCTCCCCGTGTCTGCGTGGGTTTCCTCCGGGTGCTCCGGTTTCCTCCCACAGTCACAAAGATGTGCGGGTCAGGTGAATTGGTCACGCTAAATTGCCCGTAGTGTTAGGTTAAAGGGATAAATGTAGGGGTATGGGTGGGTTGCGCTTCGGCGGGTCAGTGTGGACTTGTTGGGCCGAAGGGCCTGTTTCCACACTGTAAGTAATCTAATCTAATCTAATCTAAAAATGAAAGGATGAAACCTTTAATTAGCCAAGCACATTTAGAATTATAATTGCAAGAGATTAGATAACAAAGTAATCACAGTTCCACTTTCTGCATTTTACTAGATCATTCTTCTCACATGATTTGCTCTTTCCTCCGTCACACCATCCAATAACAGCGGCACTGTGTGTTTTGAAGCCCGCTTGTCTTTCTGATATTTATTGGATTAAATTCCCACACTGTACAGAACATCAACTTACTATGCAGAAGGCAGAACTCAAATTACACATTCCAGAAAGGCCACTGGGTCTGTCCTGCGGGTGGGCTATGTTGTAGTGAGATGGGAAAGTGCATTGATAGTATAGAGTAACGGTTCATCAAAAAAACCACCAATACTTAACAGCTATTGGTAATCTTCCTGAAGGTCGTGTAACTTGTATCGATAAAGTTCTGGAAGGAATTTTTGCAACACTATTTGGTCACTGCAGTACAGCCAAAATAGAGAAAAATGCAGAGCTGGCCAAGAGTTTACTCAGACCTACATAAAGAAGGATTTACATAGCAACAACAGAAGCAGGCGATTCCGCCCAACATATCCATGCCAGCATTTAAACTCCATAGGAGTGTCCTACCCACTCTCATTATTGAACCATTTGAATCTTTTATTCCCTCTTCACTCATGTACTTATCTAACATTCCTTTGAAACATATTTTATGCAGCATAAGACCATAAGAAATAGGAACAGGAATGGGCCATTCAGCCCCTGAAGCCTGCTCCACAATTCAATAGGATTATGGCTGATCTGACATTACTCTTATGCTCTTTCCCTCCCTTTCCCAGTAACCCTTGATTCTACTAATGATCAAGAATCTACTCAGCCTAAATATACAGTTTGCTTCCACTACACTCTGTGGCAAGGAGTTCCAAAGACTCTCAATCCTCAGAGAAGAAATTCCTTCTCATCTCAGTCTTAAATTCATGCCCCATAACTCTGAGACCATGTCCTCTGATCCTAGACTCTCCCATGAGAGAAACATCCTCCCAGGATTTACCCTGTTAAAAGCCCCTTAAGCATCCTACGTGTTTCAATTAGATCATCTAACTGAATCTAATTTGTGACTTAATCGGGATGTATAAGATAATCAGAGGGTTAGATAGGGTGGACAGTGAGAGCCTTTTTCCTCAGATGGTGAAGACTAACAAGAGGGGCCATAGCTTCAAATTGAGGGGTGACAGATTTAGGACAGATATCAGGGGTAGGTTCTTTACTCAGAGTAGTAGGGGCCTGGAATGTCCTGCCTGCAACAGCAGTAGTTTCACCGATGTTAAGGGCATTTAAATGGGCATTGGACATACATATGGATAATAATGGAATGATGTAGGTTAGATGGGCATCAGATTAATTTCACAAGTTGGTGCAACGTCGAGGGCCGAAACGCCTGTACTGTACTATTGTACTTTAATGTTCTATGTTCTAGCTGTCACTTCTCTAAACTACAGTGAATAAAGTCTCAACCTGTTTACCCTTCGGTCATAAGACAATCCCTCTATACCAGGGATTACCCAAATGAACTTTCTCTGAACTGCCTCCAATGAACTGATCGTGTTCCTTGAATAAGGGGACCAAAATTGCTCACACCACTTCAGATGTGATCTAACCAGCACCTTGTACAGTTGCAGTAAGACTCCTATACTCCAAACCCCTTGAAATAAGGGGCCAACATTCCAAAAGCCTTCCTGATTACCTGCTGCACCTGTGTGGTAGCTTTCTGTGTTTTGTGCACAAGATCTCAAAGTCTCTTTGTGCTGCAGCTTTCTGCAGTTTCTGTCTGTTTAAATAATAGCCTGTTCTTTCATTCTCCCTTTCTAAGTTAAAAACTTTACATTTTTCCACATTTTAATACACTTGACAACTTCTACCCACTTACGTAACCTACCAATATCTCTTTTTCATTTCCATGATGCCATGCCGACACTGCTCGATTAGATTATGATTTTCCAAATGTGCTGCTGTTAATTCCTTATTGGAATGGATTCCAATACTTTTCCAAAAATAGATGTGAGCCTAATTGGCCTATAGCTGCCTATTTTTTCCCTCCTCCTTAATATTCTCCTTAACATCTTTAGTGAGCCATGATTGGTTTATCCTTCTCTTGGAATCTGTCCTCCTTACTGAGGTGTATTTTTGCTGAGAATCATGAATTTTCTCCTCAAATGTCCGCCACTGTTTGCTTACTGCCATTCTGCTGACCCATCTGCCCAAGTCATTTTAGCTAACTCCATTTTCATTTCATTGTAAATCCCTTTAAGTTTTTAGATTAGGTTCCCTACAGTATGGAAACAGACCCTTCGGCCCAACAAGTCCACACCGACCCTCCGAAGAAGAACCCACCCAGACCCATTCCCCTACCCTATACTTACCCCTGACTAATGCACTTAACACTATGGGCAATTTAACATGGCCAATTCACCTGACCTGGGAGGTAACTGGAGCATCCGAAGGAAACCCACGCAGACACGGGGAGAATGTGCACAGATAGCCGCCCGAGGCGGAATTGAACCAAGGTCCCTGGTGCTGTGAGGCAGCTGTGCTAACCACTGAGCCACTGTGCCACCCCATATCTCTCTGAAAGATTGAATATCCCTGAATATTAAGCCCCCAATTTTGATCTCTTTGTAACTGTGTTTCCATAATAGTTATGAGATCAAAAAATACATGCTTTTTTGACCCAAGTTTCTCATTCTCAAACTGAATATTAAATTTTATCATGTTATGATCACTACTTCCAAAGTGGCATTTTACTGAGGCCATTTATTAAACTAGCCTCAATACCCATTAGCAGATTGAAGATAGCCTGCTCCCTGGTTGGTTCCATGACATATTACACTGGGAAACTCCCTAATGCACTCGAAGACTTATTTTCATAGCTACCCATTGCAAATTGATTAACCCAATCAACATGAAGATTAAAATCTCTCATAATTATTTGTAATTCTTTTGGTACGCTCCTATTATTTATTGACTTATAGCCTTTTCCACAGAGTGGTTACTGTTGGGAGTCTGTACACTACTTCTAGCAATAAGGTAAAAACAAGGACTGCAGATGCTGGAAACCAGATTCTAGATTACAGTGATGCTGGAAAAGCACAGCAGGTCAGGCAGCATCCGAGAAGCAGGAAAATCGACGTTTCGGGAAAAAGCCCTTCATCAGGAATAGAGGCAGAGTGCCTGCAGGGTGGAGAGAATTCTGCCTCTATTCCTGGTGAAGGGATTTTGCCCAAAATGTCGATTTTCCTGCTCGTCGGATGCTGCCTGACCTGCTGTGCTTTTCCATCACCACTCTAATCTACTTCTAGCAATGTCTTCTTTCACTTGCAATTTTTTTTTACCTCTGCCCAAATAGACTTTACATCATCTGAGTCTCGATTATGTCTCACAATTGTGCTCACTTCATTCCCTATTAAATGCCATTCCCACATCTTCCAACTCTCATATCTCTCTGAAAGGTTAAATATCCCTGAATATTAAGCCCCTAATTTTGATCTCCTTGTAACCGTGTTTCTACAATAGTTATGAGATCAAAAAATGCTGAAAATCACAGCAGGACACGCTGCATCCGTGGAGAGAGTGTATGCTAACATTTCGAGTCAAGGTGACTCTTCTTCAGAGCTGATGTGAAGTGTGGAGGGAATGCAATAATATGGGAATGGAGCTCTGGGGGAGAAATGCAAATTAAGTGATCGGAATGTGAGAATGGTAGAACAATGGTGTCTCAAATTGCCAAACTGAATAAAAAAGGTCACACAGAGGGGAGGGTGAAGATATGGTGACAGAGATGTAACAATTACCTCGGCACTCCACCCTCATACTTGCATAAATATTGCCTCCTCCACACTCCACGTCAGCTCTGATGATGAGTCATCTAAACTCAAAATATTAGCTTGCTCTCTCTCCACTGATGCTGCCTGACCCACTGTGATCCCCAGCATTTTTCATTTTCAGTACAGATTCTAGCATGCACAGTAATTTGCTCCTAAGTTATGAGACCATATTCATTTACTTCAACTTGCATCATCAGTGCGTCTACCTTATTCTGAATGCTTTTATTATTAGCAGGAAAATTAGAAGCTGGTTATTCATTTACTGTTAAACAAAATTAAAGAACATAAGTGCTCACACATTAACATAAATGCATAGAGTCATAGAGATGTACAGCATGGAAACAGACCCTGTGGTTCAACTCGCCCATGCCAACCAGATATCCTAATCTAATTGAGACCCATTTGCCAGCATTTGGCCCATATCACTCTAAACCCTTTTTTATTCATTTACCCATCCAGAAACCTTTAAATGCTATAATTGTACCAGCCTCTACCACTTCCTCGGGCAGCTCATTCCATACACGTACCACCCTCTACATGAAAAAGTTGCTCCTCAGGCACCTTTTATATCTTTCCCATCTCACCCTAAACCTCCATCCCAGGGAAAAGACTTTGTCTATTTATCCTATCCAAGTATTTCATTTTATAAACCTCTCTTAGATCTCCCCTCAGCCTCCGACGCTCTAGGGAAAACAGCCCCAGCCTATTCAGCATCTCTCTATAGCTCAAATCCTCCAACTCTGGCAACATCCTTGTAAATCTTTTCTGAAGCCTTTCAAGTTTCACAACATTATTCTGATAGGAAAGTCAGATCTCATGGAAGACAGGAGATTACAGAACTGACTCAAAGATAGAAGACAGAGGGTAGTGGTGGAGGGTTGCTTTTCAGACTGGAGGCCTGTGACCAGTGGAGTGCCACAAGGATCAATATTAGGTCCTTTACTCTTTGTCATTTATATAAATGATTTGAATGTGAATATAAGAGGTATAGTAAGTTTGCAGATGACACCAAACTTGGAGGTGTAGTGGACAGCAAAGAAGGTTACCTCTGATTACAACGGGATATCGATCAGATGGGCCAATAGTCTGAATAGTGGCAGCTGGATTTAATTTAGATAAATGTGAGGTGCTGCATTTTGGGAAAGCACATCAGAGCAGGATTTATACACTTAATGGTAAGGTCCTGGGGAGTGTTGGTGAACAAGAGACCTTGGAGTGCAGGTTCATAGCTCCTTGAAAGTGGAGTCGCAGGGAGATAGGATAGTGAAGGCAGTGTTTGGTATGCTTTCCTTTATTGGTCAGAGTATGGAGTATAGGAGTTGGGAGGAATATTGCATGCAATTCTGGTCTCCTTCCTATCGGAAGGATGCTGTGAAACTTGAAAGGGTTCAGAAAAGATTTACAAGGATATTGCCAAGGTTGGAGGATTTGAGCTATAGGGAGAAGCTGAATAGGCTTGGTGCGGTTTTCCCTGGAGCATCAGAGAATGAGGGGTTACCTTTTAGAGGTTTATAAAACCATGTGCGGTATGGATAGTATAAATAGACAGTCTTTTGCCTGGGGTTGCGGAGTCCAGAACTAGAGGGTATAGGTTTCGGGTGAGAGGGAAAATATTTAAAAGGGACCTAAAGGGCAACTTTTTCACATAGAGGGTGGTGCGTGTATGGAATGAGCTGCCAGAGGAAGTGGTGGAGGCTGGTACAATTACAGCATTTAAAAGGCATCTGGATGGTATTTGATTAGGAAGAGTTTGGAGGGATATGGGCTTGATGCTGACAGATGGGATTAGATTGGGTTATGATATCTGGCCGGCATGGATGAGTTGGACCGCAGGTCTGTTTCTGTGCTATACATCTGTATGACTCTATGTTGTTGAAAATAAACACAAAGAGTTGAACTTACCCAGTCCCCAAATCAAATTGACAATTACAAATCAGTTGGGAATAGAAAACAAATTTGGAAAACACAAATCTCAATGTCAAGAAAGAAAAATCCAATTTTCCCTTCAAGGTTTGAAAACAAGATGAGAATGTGGTAAGAGAGCTACAAAGATCTATTTACATGTATTTATATTTCATTAGATCCAAATCTCGTTTTATTTAATGTCCTATTTTCCACACACAGGAGATAAGGTAGACAATGCTAATTCCTGACATGAAAGTCTTGACAGTGGGGAGGCGATGGCCAAGTGACATTATCACAAGACTGTTAATCCAGAAACTCAGTCAATGCTCTTTAGTGTGAGAAGGGAAAGATATAAAAGAGACCTAAGGGGCAACTTTTTCATGCAGAGGGTGGTACATGCATTGAATGAGCTGCCAGAGGAAGTGGTGGAGGCTAGTACAGTTGCAACATTTAAAAGGCATCTGGATGGGTATATGGATAGGAGGGGTTTGGAGGGATATGGGCCGGGTGCTGGCAGGTGGGACTAGATTGGGTTTGGATATCTGGTCGACATGCACAACTTGGACCAAAGAGTCTTTTACCGTGCTGTACACCTCTATGACTCTGTGCTGTAGCAGGATTCAATCCCGGATCCTCTTTTATATCTTTCCCTTCTCACACTAAACCTATGCCCTCTAGTTCTGGACTCCCCAGACAAATACTTTGTCTATTTATCCTATCCATGCCCCTCACGATTTTATAAACCTCTCAGCCTCCGGCGCTCCAGGGAAAACAGCCCTAGCCTATTCAACCTCTCCCTATTGCTCAAATCCTCCAACTCTGGCAACATCCTTGTAAATTTTTTCTGAACACTTTCATGTTTCACAACATTCTTCTAATAGGAAGGAGACCAGAATTGCACGCAATATTCCAACAGTGGCCTAACCAATGCCTTGTACGGCCGCAACATGACCTCCTGTACTCAATACTCTGACCAATAAAGGAAAGCATATCAAACGCCTTCTTCACTATCCTACCTACCAGTGACTCCACTTTCAAGGAGCTATGAATCTGCACTCCAAGGTCTCTTTGTTCAGCAACACTCCCTAGGACCTTACCATTAAGTGTATAAGTCCTGCTAAGATTTGCTTTCCCAAAGTGCAGCACCTCACATTTATCAAAATTAAACTCCATCTGCCACTTCTCAATCGATTGGCCCATCTGATCAAGAGCCCGTTGTAGTCTGAGGTAACCTGCTTCACTGTCCACTACACCTCCAATTTTATTGTCATCAGCAACTTACTAACTGTACTTCTTATGCTCCCATCGAAATAATCTATATAAATGATGAAAAGTAGTGGACCCAGCACCGAGCCTTGTGGCACACCTTGTGTCACAGGCCTTCATTCTGAAAAATAACCCTCCACCACCACCCTCTGTCTGCTGCCTTTGAGCCAGTTCTGTATCCAAATGGTTAGTTCTCCCTGTATTCCATGAGATCTAACCTTGCTCACCAGTCTCCCATGGGGAACCTTGACAAATGCCTTACTGAAATCCATACAGATCACATCTACCACTCTGCCCTCATCAATCCTCTTTGTTACTTCTTCAAGAAACTCTATCAACTTTGTGAGACATGATTTCCCATGCATAAAGTCATGTTGATTATTCCTAATCAGTCCTTGCCTTTCCAAATACATGTACATCCTGTCCCTCAGGATTCCCTCCAACACCTTGCCCACCACCGAAGTCAGGCTCACTGGTCTATAGTTCCCTGGCTCGTCCGTACCACCTTTCTTAAACAGTGGCACCACGTTAGCCAACCTCCAGTCTTCCGGCACCTCACCTGTTACTATCGATGATACAAATATCTCAGTAAGAGGCAATCACTTCCCTAGCTTCCCACAGAGTTCTAGGGTACATCTGATTAGGTCCTGGGGATTTATCCACTTTTATGCGTTTCAAGACATCCAGAAGTTCCTTCTCTGTAATATGGACATTTTTCAAGATGTCACCATCTATATCCCTACATTCTATATCTTCCATGTACTTTTCCACAGTAAATACTGATGCAAAATTCTTGTTTAGTAACTGCCCCATCTCCTGCAGCTCCACACAAAGGCTGCCTTGCTGATCTTTGAGGGGCCCTAGCACATGATAGAATTTGAATTAAATTTGAAGGAAATCTGCAGTTAAGAATCTACCAATGACCATGTAACCATTGCTGATTGCTGGAAAAACTCATCTGGCTCACAAATGCCTTTCAGGGAAGGAAATTTTCCATCCTTACCTGGTGTGGTCTACATGTGACTCCAGACCCAAGCAATGCAGTTGACTCTCAACTGCCCTCTGAAATGCCCTAGCAAGCCATTCCATTTTAGGCAGCTCGACAAGAGTGTGCTGCTGGAAAAGAACAGCAGGTTAGGTAGCATCCAAGGAGCAGGAGAATTAACGTTTTGGGCAAGAGCCTTCCATTCCTGCTCCTCAGATGCTGCCTGATCTGCTGTGCTTTACCAACACCCCACTCTCAACTCTGATCTCCAGCATCTATGGTCCTCACTTTCTCCTAATAAATGCTGGGCAGCCAGCAATGCCCATATACCGAGTGAATTCAAAGAAGAATTCTACCGTGCCACTTGCTCCTCTAGGCTCCACCTTGGACAGGACTCCCCAGCATCTCAGCATACACTCTGTGGACAGTGACTACCTGCACCTCCCATCCATGGAGGTTGGCGTGAGAGACATAGCAACCACATCACATTCTCATGGCACATCTCTGACTCATTTAAAATATAGTTCTCTGCACTTCAGAGGGCATGACCCCCTTTCATTACAAAGCTGCTGCTAGATCACTTTGAGCACCAAGACTTGCACCCATCATTGGAACAGAGAACACCTGATAGCACTTAGCTTACTTATCACTCACTCATTTCTTCCTACCTTGACTCCATTCTTTCCCCATTGCTCCAAACGCTTCCCTCCTCCATCTGGGAGACTAACTACGCTCTCCACCTCTTCTGAAACTTCCAGTTCCCCAGCCCCCGGCGTTTCAACTTCACAATGGACGTGCAGTCCCTGTATACATCCATTCCCCTCAAGGACGGCCTGCAAACCCTCAGTTTCTTCCTCTCCAACAAGCCCATTCAATCCCCTTCCACCAATGCCCTCCTCCGCCTCACCAAATTAATTCTCACCCACAATAACTTCCTTCAACTCTTCCCACTTCCTCCAAATCCAGAGGGTGACCATGCACATGCGTGTGAGCCCTAGCTACGTCTGCCTCTTTATCGGCCATGTCGAACAGTTACTCTTCAGTACATAGACAAGGTACTGTGCCCCAACTCTTCATCGTTACATCAATGGCTGCATCCTGCACCTGGGCTGAACTGGAGCAGGTCATCAACTTTGCCAACAATTTCCACCCTGCCCTTTAAATCACTCGGTCTATCTTGGACAACTCCCACCTTCCTTGACCTCTCCATATCCATCTCCAGCAACAATTTACAGACTGACATTTTACTGCAAACAAACAGACTCCCATAAGCAGCTGGACTACACCTCCCTTCACCCCCTGCAAAAATTCCTTCCCGTTTTCCCAATTCCTCAGTCTCTGTTGCATCTGCTCTGATGAGATGTTCCATCCCAAATGTACACCTATTTTAAACAATGTGCTTTCCCTCCCTGTCATCCATACAGTGCTCCACCACACTTCCTCCATTCCCCACTCCACTGCTCTAAACCTTGCCCCATCCAAACATAATAAAGAGAGAGCCCCCCCCTTGTCCTCACTTTCCACCCAACCAGTGTACGCATCCAACATATCAACCTCGAACACTTTTGCCAAATTCAACTAGACCCCACCACCAAGAACATTTTCCCCTCCCCACTCCTCTCTGCCTTCTGCAAGAACCACTCCCTTTGCCACTCCTTGGTTTGCACTGGTTACAGCCTCTTTCAATTCCCCTTCCCACTCCCTCTCCAACATGTCCATCGTCAGTCTCCTCCATTGCCACAGTGAATCAGACCGCAAATTGGAAGAACAACATCTTATCTTTTACCTGCGTAGCCTACAGCGTGGAGGACTCAACATTGAGTTCTCCAATTTCAAATAGCCTTCCCACTCTTCCCTGACTCCATTTCCAGCCCTACCTCCTTCCTTCCATCCTTCCAACCAACCCCTCCTTCCAGCCACCAACCGGATTCATTCCTCCTATTGACGTACCGGGTCATATCCATCATCTGTGTTCACTTATCACCACCTCACGGCCCTTTCACTCCCCTTTCATTTGCAACTCCCCCAACTCCCACCTCCATTCCTGAAGAAGAATTATACCCCAAACGTCCTGAAGCTGCCTGTCTTGCTGTGCTCTTTCACTCTCCTGCTTGTCCACTTTGGCTTTCTTTTTTGCACATTGCCATCTCACTCAGAACTCTCAGGCTCACAGATATTCTGCTTTGTCTTCCCTTCCCTGTTAGTGCAGACACAAAGCCAGGCCATTTGCCATGGTTGTAAGTGGTACTCAGCCAAGGGGGTGCACAGAACCGTGCTACAACAATGTCACAGCTGCCGCGCATACCAACACTTTACCCAGCAAATGCATTTTGTGAGATTGAACAATGATCATTTACCCAAAGTCTAAGCCATGTAATCGTGAAACAAGTCACTGGGTCTGTTATCAGTAAGGGCCCTCCAAAATCTGCCAAGGGCAGTGATCAATCTCCGTATAGGAGCTCGGAGATGGACAATCGGCAATGTGGGTGATCAGTCAGGCGATTTGTATCACTGCATTCAAAGACGTGGGCCACAGTTAGTTCCTGCAGATCCACTCCAGGAATTTGTGATAAGTCAGTCAGGGCGCTAATCACACATCACTTGGTGCTATACTTCTTATTTGGTCAGTGAGGTAGGCCCCCGTCAGTCCAGAGAGTGTGTTAACTGAAAATCAATGAAGGTTCTCAAGGTTACCATTGTGCAACAGAAGCTGGAGAAGTCAAATGGCTTGGGATGATGAGAGGTCAATAATTCCAAAGGGAAGCAACTCAACTTGTAAAGATCAGAGACAGTAGTGTTTCGAGAACGTGGGCTGTGAGATTGGACCATCGATAGTAACAACCAACCTGGGGTCCATGGAGGGTGGGGGTTGGGGGGGGTGGTGGGCATGGTGCTGGATGGGACGGTTAATGGGATGTTGCATGGTAGCTGCAATGAATAAGCTGTAGGGCCAGTGCTCAAAGGTAATGTCTGGAGATGAACATATAAACAAGTTGGGTGGGAGAATGTGGAAGCTCAGAACAAATGGGATACATCAGATCACAAGAGCAGAATTCCACAGATTGTCTTCCCTCCAAGAAAATAAATTCTTTTTCATCTGTCTTAAATGGACAACCCCTCATTCTGAAATTATGCCCTCCAATCACAGAATTTCTAGCAAGCCCCTTAAAAATCTTGTGTTTTCATAAAGTCTCACCTCAGTCTTCTAAACTCCAATGAACACAGGTCCAATGCTACAGAATGTAGCATTCCTGAAGAATTCCTGAAGAAGGGCTTATGCCCGAAACGTCGATTCTCCTGCTCCTTGGATGCTGCCTGACCTGCTGCGCTTTTCCAGCAACACATTTTCAGCTCTGATCTCCAGCATCTGCAGTCCTCACTTTCTCCTGCTACAGAATGTAGTCCCACTTTGCCCAATTGCTCTTCATAGGATGGTCCCGCTATTGGAACAAGTCTGGAGAATCTTTGTTGTAATCCCTCTGGTAATAATATCTTTGCTGAGGTAAGGAGACCAAAACTGCACACAGTACCCAGATGTGGTCTAACAAGCACTTATACAATTGAAGCAAGACTTCACTACTCCTGTACTCAAATCCTCTTACAATAAAGGCTAATATTGTAGTAACCTTCCTGACAGATCGTTCTACCTAAATGTTAACTTTCAATGACTTATCTACAATGACCCAGATCCTATTATACATCCATATCTTCCAACCTCATACCATTTAAGAAATACTCTGCACATCTGTTTCTCATACCAATGTGGATAACCTCTCATTTTCTAGATTAATATTCCATCTGACATGTTCTTGCCCACTCACTGAGCCTGTCCAAATCATCCTGAAGTTGCATTACATTTTCCTCACAACACATATTCCCACATAGCTTTGTATCTTCCACATTTTGTAAATATTATATTTGGTCTCTCCAAATCATTGATATTTATTGTGAACAGCTGAAGCCCAGATACTGACCCTTACAATACTCCACTAATCACAGTGTGTCAACGTGAGAATAACCAATTTATTCCAATTCTCTATTTTCTGCCTGTTAGCTAATTATTTATCCATGCCAGTAAATCAACTCCTGTCCCATGCTTTTTAACATTTTAACCAGCCTATAAATCAAAAACCTTATGAAAATCTAACTTTAATATGTCTATTGACTAGGAGAAAGTGAGAACTGCAGATGCTGGAGATCAGAGTCGAGAGTGTGATGCCGGAAAAGCACAGTAGGTCAGGCAGCATCCAAGGAGCAGGAGAATCAATGTTTCGGGCATAAGCCCTACATCAGGAATTTTGGGCTTATGCCCGAAACATTGATTCTCCTGCTCCTTGGATGCTGACTGACCTGCTATGTTTTTCCAGCACCACACTCTTGACTGTGTCTATCGACTCTCATTTATCAAATTTCTAAGTGACATTTTTGAAGAAATCAAACAATTTCATCAAATATGATTTCCTGTTTGCAAATCCATGGTGACTGTGCCCAATCAAATCATTGTCAACTAGGTATCTAACCCATCCTTTATAATAGATTCTAGCATTTTCCACATTGTTTATGTAACACTGACAGGTCTATTATTCCCTGTTTTCTCTTTTGTTCTCTTTTTAAATAGTGGGGTGACATTTTAACTTTTTAAAATCGAAATGTGACCGCTGGCCTGCTTCACATTTCACTGACCATATGGGAAACATGCCTGGTGGCCATGACATATGTGAAAATCACACCAGTAAACAAAAACAGGAAAATGTTTAAACTTCAAATTCCAAAGTTTCATGGTTAAGTCCTTGCCTAAAGATCTAGAAACTTGAACTCATTCAAAACTCTACTTTTTGCTTTTTAACGCCCAAAAGAATCTCCCTTGCTCATTAATCCCTTGCTCAATGACCTGTGCTAGCTTCTAGTGTGGCATGATCTCAAATTTAATATTCTTATCCTTGGTTCAGATCTTTCCATGAACTTGTCCCTTTACAATCTCTTTTATCCTCCTTGAATCCGACAATCTTGGCAGATATTCTGCTCTTCTCCAATTCTGGCCTCTTGCACATTTCAAATTTTAATCTCCCCTTCACTGGCAGTCACAGATTTCAGCTGCCTCGGCTGTAAATTCTGGAATGTTCCTTTTGATAGCTCTTTGCTTCTCTCTTCTCCTTGAAGATGCTCGATAAAATCCACCCCTTTCACCAAGCTTTTGTTCAGCTGTGCTAACAGCTCCTTACTTGGCTCCTCATTAAATTTGCCCCTGTTAAGTTCGATAGAGATATTTTATTGTTAAAGGTTCTTTATAAATGTAAATTATTATTATTGGTATCTACAAGCCATTTTGTGTGCAATATACATCTCTAACATTAAAAAAAAACCTTTTCTATACCGTTCTCTTGCTTAATGAATGTTGGAATAGTCGGACTTCCTGATTGATTTCCTTTTATATTTCTTGTGGGACAAACTCGAAGGAGGACTTTACCAGCTTGGAAATATTTTACAGTTGAGTGGATTGTGAATGAAAATCCAAGGACACATAGAACATAACAGCACAGTACAGGCCCTTTGGCCTTTGATATTGCACCCACCTGTAAAAACAATCTGAAGCCCATCTAACCTACACTATTCCATTTTCATCCATATGTTTATCCAAAAACCATTTAAATGCCCTTAAAGTTGGCGAATCTACTACTGTTGCAGACAAGGCATTTTACGCCCTTACTCCTCTCTGAGTAAAGAACCTACCTCTGACAGTCTTATATCTATTATCCCTCAATTTAAAGCTATGTTCCCTCATGCTAGCCATCACCATCCGAGAAAAAAGGCTCTCACTGTACGCCCTATCTAATCCTCTGATCATCTATTAAGTCATCTCTCACCCTTCTTCTCTCTAGAAAACAGCCTCAAGTCCCTCAGCCTTTCCTCATGAGACCTTCCCTCAATGCCAAGCAACATCCTAGTAAATCTCCTCAGCACCCTTTCCAATGCTTCCGCATCCTTCCTATAATGCAGTGACCAGAACTGTAAGCAATACTCTAAGTGCAGCCGCACCAGAGTTTTGTACAGCAGTAACATGACCTCATGGGTCCAAAATTCAATCCCTCTACCAATAAAAGCTAACACACTGTATATGCCTTCTTAACAACCCTATCAACCTTGGTGGCAACTTTCAAAGATCCATGCATATGGACACTGAGATCTCTCTGCTCATCCACAGTACGAAAAGTCTTACCATTAGCCCAGTACTCTGTATTCCTGTTACTCCTTCCAAAGTGAATCACCTCACACTTTTCCGCATTAAACTCCATTTGCCACCTCTCAGCCCAGCTCTGCAGCTTATCTGTGTCTCTCTATAACCTGCAACATCCTTCTGCACTGTCCACAACTCCACCAACCTTAGTGTCATCCGCACATTTGCTGACCCATTGTTCTACTCCCTCATCCAGCCCATTTATAAAATTGACCATAAGACATAGGAGTGGAAGCAAAACCATTCGACCCATCGAGTCCACTGTGCCATTTAATCATGGCTGATGGGCATTTCAATTCCACTTACCCACACTCTCCCCGTTGCCCTTAATTCCTTGTGAGATCAAGAATTTATCAATCTCTGCCTTGAAGACATTTAATGTCCCGGCCTCCACTGTAGACTGTGGCAATGAATTCCACAGGCCCATCGCTCTTTGGCAGAAGAAATGTCTCCTCATTTCTGTCCTAAAATGACCTCCTCTAATTCTAAGGCTGTGCCCACGGGTCCTAGTCTCCCCACCCAGCGGAAACAACTTCCCAGCGTCCACCCTTTAAGCCATGCATTATCTTTTAAATTTCTATCAGATCTCCCCTCAACCTTCTAAACTCTAATCAATACAATCCCAAGATCCTCAGCCGATCATTAGGCCTACCATTCCAGGGATCATCCGTGTGAATCTCCACTGGACACCCTCCAAAGCCAGTATATCATTCCTGAGGTGTGAGGCCCAAAACTGGACACAGTATTCTAAATGGGGCCTAACTAGAGCTTTAAAAAGCACATCGCTGCTTTTATATTCCAACCCTCTTGAGATAAACGACAGTATTACATTTGCTTTCTTAATCACGGACTCAACTTGCAAATCAACCTTTAGAGAATCCTGGACTAGCACTCCCAGATCCCTTTTTACTTTGGCTTTATGAATTTTCTCACCGATTATAAAATAGTCCATGCCTGTATTCTTTTTCCCAAAGTCCAAGACCTCACACTTGCTCACATTGAATTTCATCAGCCATTTCCTGGACCACTCTCCTAAACTGTCCAAATCTTTCTGCAGCCTCCCCACCTCCTCAGTACTACCTTCCTGTTCACCTAACTTCGTACCATCGGTGAACTTTGTCAGAATGCCCCCAGTCCCTTTATCCAGATCATTAATATATAAAGTGAACAGCTGCAGCCCCAACACTGAACCCTGCGGGACCCCACTGCCATTCCGAAAAACAACCTTTTATCCCAACTCTCTGCCTTCTGTCAGACAGCCAATTCCCAATCCATGCCAGTAGATCACCTGGAACACCATGGGCTCTCACCTTACTTAGCAGCCTCCCGTAAGGCACCTTATCAAGGACCTTTTGGAAGTCTAGATAGACAAACAGCAGTGGCCCCAAACCAGATCCTTGCGGTACACCACTAGTAACTGAACTCCACGATAAATATTTCCCATCAACCACCACCCTCTGTCTTCTTACAACTAGCCAATTTCTGATCCAAACCACTAAATCACCCTCAATTCCATGCCTCCGTATTTTCTGCAATGGCCTACTATGAGGATCTTATCAAACGCTTTACTGAAACCCATATATACTACCATTAACCGCTTTACCCACATCCACATGTTTGGTCACATTCTCAAAGAACTCAATAAGTTTTGTGAGGCACAAACTACCCTTCATAAAACCTAATCAAATTATTCCTATCTAGTTGATTATAAATTCTATCTCTTAAAATCCTTTCCAACACTTTACCCATAACTGAAGTAAGGCTCACTGGTCCACCGTGGGCGGCACGGTGGCACAGTGGTTAGCACTGCTGCCTCACAGCGCCAGCGACCCGGGTTCAACTCCCGCCTCAGGCGACTCTCTGTGTGGAGTTTGCACATTCTCCCAGTGTTTGCGTGGGTTTCCTCCAGGTGCTCCGGTTTCCTCCCACAATCCAAAAAAAATGTGCAGGTTAGGTGAATTGGCCATGCTAAATTGCCCGTAGTGTTAGGTGAAGGGGTAAATGTAGGAGTATGGGTCTGGGTGGTATACGCTTCGGCGGGTCAGTGTGGACGTGTTGGGCCGAAGGGCCTGTTTCCACACTGTAAGTAATCTAATCTAATCTAATAATTACCAGGTTTGTCTCTACTTGCCTTCTTGAACAAGGCGACAACATTTGCTATCCTCCAATCTTCTAGCACTATTCCTGTAGACATTGAATAACTGCTCTGTCTGGATTCATGATGAAAAGGAAGTTAGATCAATTGTTTTACTTACTTGTAACTTCGAGGCAAAGGTGTGAAAGAGAGAAAAGCTAGTGTTGAAATTAGTCCTTGTGAACATATCTCACACAAACATATTTGTATTAGGGGTGGCACAGTGCCTCAGTGGTTAGCACTGCTGCCTCACAGCGCCAGGGACCCAGGTTCAATTCGAGCCTCAGGGCGGCTGTCTGTGTGGAGTTTGCACATTATTCCAACATGAATTAAGCAAGGGGAAGTTACAGAATTTTTTTTATATTACAGATGTATATAGCACACAAAATGGCTAGTAGATACCAATAATAATACTTTGAATTTGCAAAGAACCTTTAACACGGTCTGCGTGGGTTTCCTCCGGGTGGTCCAGATTCCCCCCCACAATCCAAAGATGTGCAGATTAGGTGAATTAGCCTTGTTAAGTTGCCCATAGTGTCAGGGATGTGTGCATTAGGCAGGAGAAATGTAGAGTAATAAAGTAGGGGAATGGGTCTAGGTGGCATACCTTTTGGAGGGTCAGTGTGGACGAGTTGGACCAAATGGCCTGTTTCCATGCTGAAGGGATTCTATGATTATGTTTATTGCACTTTTTAATATCAAACATTTCGCCCATGTGGAATCCTAACCAACTATCAAATGGATAAATATAAACAGCTTGTGGCCTTTAAATTGATTTATCCTTACCTATTGCTCAAACCTGGCATTTCATCAATGGTTTGAGCGAATCATCCTTGACCCCCTTAGATGTCTATTACCTCCTTTTATCATTTTCAGAGGAAACTGTGCGACACTTCACAGTCAGATCACTCAACTACTTTTAACTTTGATCAAACTCCAATTTTGAAGAATCACATCTTCATGATGAATGATTCTGATATGAGAAAGGATAAAGAGAACTGCCAATTCAATAGCACTCATCTGAAACACAGCAAGTTGCAGGTTGCAAACCTGACTGCATTATCCCTTCCCTGTGGGATACAAAGCAGTCTGTCAAATCCTGGTTCCAAAAAGACAAGGTGGCAAATGAGGCAGCCAGACATCTTCTGATGTATATTTTAAAGCTCTGAGCCAGCTACTATAATGAAGAGCTACATTCTGTCCTAACATCACTGTACTATCAATGATTAATTTCAATGACAACAATCACTTGTATTTGTATAGCATCCTTAACATAATAAAATGTTCAGAATGGTAGTTCACAAAATCTGACATTAGATTAGAAAACATTCAGACAAAAGCTCGGTCAAAGACATAGGTTTGAAGGAGTATAAGAATTTTAAAGGGGGGAGAGAGAAACAGATAGAAGTCGAAAATTCCAGAGCTCAGAGTTCATGACAGAAGGCAAAGGCAGGAATTGGAGGAGCGCAGAATCTCTGAGGGTAGTGGCTATAGAGATTAACAGGAGAGTTGAAGCCATGAAGGGATTTGAACACAAGGATGAACATTTTAGATTCAAAGTATTGCTGAACCATGAGCAAGCAGAGGTTTTGAAAGATTTTGAGATCAAAATCTACACATCAGTGCCAGTGACTTTAGGAAAACAAACAGTCAATGGTTGAGTGTGCTGTTCCCTCTCTGTTATTTTAATAGGTTTCAACACATTCATTTTAACAACTTAAAGCTGACAGAGGGATATTAGGCAAACATTAGAAACAATATGCTACTATCCTGAGAGAGAGTTAATAATACCCCAAGATGGAGAAATTTATCACTTTATGAATAGATTGTAAAAATGTATGTGATTTGCTAATAACAGTCCTCGGTTCAATAAAGTCAGAAGTCACATGACACCAACAGGTTTATTTGAAATCAGAAGCTTTCAGAGCGCTGCTCCTTTGTCAGGTGAAGGAAGACTTCGCTGGCATCTCCACATCTCAGTTCAACAGGATATATTCTCTTATGTAAAATCGTCTGCTTGTCAGAAGGTATAAAGTTACTTCACGACACATCAAATTTGTTTGTTCGTGCCATGATTTAAGCTTTCTTTAGAAAATACATTTCCACATAGAATACCAACTCCTAAAGTTGCCGTTAACCAAATGGGTGGTCCAGAGGCAAGTCCTCCATCCAACCTACCTGACCTCATCAGTTCTATTGGATGACACCCTTCCTAGGAGCTCTATGCAATACCATCCCAACATCCACACCATACCTAGCCCTTCTTCACCTCTACCCAAACTCCCTGATTTCCACAGCCTTCACTGCTCACCATGGGAACTATGGCTCAGAGTGCAACCACAAAACAAATGGGACCACACAGTTCTGTATATAACCATTGTGCAGTGTGCAATGGCAATTCAAGTGGTATCATACAGTTCAGCATTGGAAATGAGGAATTTAGCATGGTTTTAGTGAGACTGCTGTAGAAATTCAGCAAGTCTGGCAGCAATTCTGAAGTGATTGTGTCAAATTCTATTTCAGAACATTACCTCAAAGGTGAAACAGCCCCAGCATATCATATGTTAGGCTAATCACAACTTGAAATTTAAGTGATGGAAAGATATCACATGAATATTTCTCCTAGTTTTGCTGCAATTTATTTGCACAAATAAAACATTAGTAAATGGACAGTTGATAAGGTAAAGCATAGTAAGTAAGTAACATGTAATCATATTTATTTTCTTAAATTGTCTTTTTTTTTCTCTTCCAAATTTGTTCCTATAAGGGTGTTATAGATCTGGGCCATAATGGTGGAAATATAAAGACACTGGTGAGGGAACAACTGGAGTATTGAGCGCAGTTCTGGACAAAACATTACAGAAAGGACATAATTGATCTGGAGAGAGTGCAGAGGAGATTTAGTAGAATGTTGCCAGGACTAAAGAATTGTAGCTATGAGGTGAGATTGAAGAGGCTGGGGTTGTTTTCCTTGGAAAAGAGAAGGCTGAGGGGTGACATGATTGAGGTATAAAAATAGTGAGGGGTAGAGATAGAGTCGACAGGAGGAATATGTTTCCCCTGGCAGAGAGCTCAAAAACCAGGTGTCATAAATGCATGCTAAATGGCAGAAAGATTAGAGAGGACGTGAGGAAAATGTTTTTTATGCAGAGGGTGGTTGATGTCTGGAATTGGTAGTGGAGGCAGAGACAGTAAACTTTTATTATAAGCGCCTGGATCTGCACCTTAACTGCTGTAAACTGTAGGGTCATGGGTTGTGTGCAGGAAGATGGGATTAAAAAGGGCATCTGGGTGTCTTTGGGTCAACATGGACAAGATGGGCTGAATGGCCACTTTCAGTACTGTATCATTTCTATGGTTCTACAGAATAGAGAATGCAACTTGCAACAGACATAGCACCTTTGTCACAGACACTTCATGAGAATGTAATCAGACCAAATAATTGACATAAGGTCAAGGGAGACTAAAGACAGAAGGCCAAATGTTTGGCTAAGGATACACATTTTCAGGACTGACCTGAAGGAGCAGAGGTGGAATGAGGTAGCGGTTTCCAGGATGAAATCCAATGATTGCAGAAGACATAGGCACTAATGGTGTGGCAAGGAATTGAGGGATACATGAGATGTCAGAGTTGGACAAACTCAGCGAGTTACAAGGGTTGTAGAGCTAAACAAGCTTGGATGCAGGGAAGGTGAGGCCATGGAGCTATTTGAAATCAAAGTTAGGAGTTTAAAACCCCAAGTATTGGTGAGCCAGTGACAAATGAAAGTGAGCAAGTACATCAGTGCTCAATCGATAGCATTTGATGTTAATTAAAGTACAAGCCAGAGTAATCGTTCCAAACACAAGACTAGTGACCTAACATGGCAGCAATAGGACAGGAACTGATGACATCACTGCATCCATGTGGTATATCTTCCTCCAGTCCTGGTTGAAACAGTATGTTATAAGATGAAAGAAATATCTCCCTCCAATCCTGGGTGAAAAATGCATGTTATAAGACACATGAACATAGCACAAAGCAATAAACCCAGTTTATCTGCCCTCCCTCAATAGGACTGTCAGGATAAGATCATGCCAAAATGATATACAGACATGGGATCAGACACTCCACTGAAAATGAAAGAGAGCCCACTGTCCAGCAACTGGGCTAACTCAGTCGCTGCAGGACTGGAATTGATCTAGCAAAGCCTGCTTGCAGTCCAAACATTTAGCAAGATTTTGTTCATTAGTCTTATTCCCATAAACTGTAGTATACAATGACAAAATACGTCCAAATGTGATGTACACAATTCCCTGGTCCCCCCATCCCAATCTGACCTCCACAAAAATTTGGATTGATACAGCCCCTTCATCATATTAAGACATTTCACTGGGCTGAGTTGAAACCATCTTTGAGACCAAGCTCCATGAACAGATATTAACATGTGAGGGAAAGCTTGGTATCAGAGTTTTAAGGAGTGCTGAGAGAAAAAGAAAGAGGTAGAGAGAGGATTACAGGCAGGGAATTTCAGAGTTAAAGGCCGAGACTGCTGATGGCAACAGTGGTGAAAGCTGGGGATGTGCAGGACATCAGAATTAGAGGAATATACTGATTTCAGAGGGTTGTAAAGCTCAAGGGGGTGACAGAGATCAGGAGAGACAAGGCCCTGGAGGAATTTGAAAGAAGTGCTAAGAATGATGGGACTAAAATACAGCAGGCTACTGTCACCCCAGTCCCCAAAATACAAAGGGTGGGTAGGTGGGTGCGGAAATTACAATGCACCAGCCATTACAAAAGAATATGATTAAGTGGCAATTGAGCTTGTCTTAAACAACTGAGCTGAAGATTATGCTGTCCATGACATAATATGGTTGGTGTAGCAGAGGGAACAGGAAGACTTCATTCAATAATTTCCTTTGGAAAGGCAGGAAGAGGAGGTATAGTCCTTAAGGTGTGGCCTCCAGATTCCTCCCCCAGTTCCTATGACCCTCTCCCGAGGCTGATCGATTCCTCCATGCTCTTAAAATCTAGGACTTACTTGCTGTCCCAGCTGTGCCCACTATTCAATTCTGGTGCTACAAGAGCTGCTGGTTAATAGATGAGCTGGCCACTCTCAGAGGCAGGACTTCCTCTTATTGGGGAATGGACAGGGTACTATATTGTCGCACACCAACTACAACAAATTCTACAGTGCCTTTAACATAATTAAACATTAAAAGGCACTTCACAGAAACATTATGACATTGAGCCACATAGGAGATGATAGTAGGTCAAGTGGTTAAAAATTTGGTGAAACAGATAGGTGAAGGAGTGTCTTAAACGATGAAAATAAGGTGGAGCTGGAATTGCAGAACATCTAAACTGGAGCTATGGCCACTAAATGTTGAAGTGGTTAAAATTAGAGTTGTACAAGTGACCAGAAGTAGAGAAGTACAGCATCTTGGAGGATTATGGGTTCAAGAAGTGTACAGAGATTGGGAGAGGATGACACCACAGAAAGATTTCAAAACAAGCATGTAAATTTAAAAATTTTAAAAGACACTGCATGCTGAAGGGTCAATGCACATCAGTGAATATGGGGGTGATAGAAAATGGCACTACTCCTATGGAAATTAATATGACAGCTGTGTAATTAAATTAATGCAGCAATACATAGAATCATGTGACAGACGAGCAACAGATGAGCACAGGCTGAAAATAATGGTAGCACAATATGATAGGTTAGTCAAATAATGTGATAAATGAGCAAATGTAAAAGACAATGGTGGCATAATGTGATAGGTTAAGTGTAAAGTAGAAGACCATTGTGACAGAAGATGATTAGATTAGAAAGACAATTTAAGCCAATATGATGGTTATGCTAATGACACCAGATAAGCGCGGCAACTTGAAAAGAATAAAAAGTAGTGAGCCCCAAGAATCAGGGGCAGTCGGGAAGCTGTTTTCTGATTGTCACAATTTTTGTTTGCAAGTAAAAGTTTAACTTCTTGAGGAATTCTCTACGTCTCCTGGTGATTCTCACAAAGCATCGGGTATGACCTCTCCACAACACTCCCAAATAAGTAAGTATTAAGGCGACAGAGTATTGCATACTCTCAGATTTATAAGAGGGTAGAATGTGTGCGCAGCTAGGGGTGTACTAAAATAACCAAGTCTGGAAATCAGAGAGGCATGAATGAAGGCTTTATCAGTGGGTGAGCTGAGACAGAAGTTAAGTCAGAGTAGAGTTGGAAACTGTCACGGCATGATTAGGAGATTGAAAATTCATCTTGGGATCAAATATAACACCAAGGTTGTTAAGATACTGGCTTACTCTCAGACATTAGTGCGACAGCGCAAGCTTGTGACAGATCTTCTTTTAGATATGAGATTGGGATCAGCACAGGGAGCACGTAGTCCTAAAAGTAAGCAGGAGTTAACCATGATCTTTGTAGTATCATATCAAGTGGTAAAAAGGTGCTCATGTTGCATTATCATCCTGAGTAGCTACACGGCTACATTTGAAAGGCATAAAAAAAGTGAAAACAAAATCTGAGCCAGCACATCAATGTAGCAACAAACAAGGTCTACTTATCCCATCAAACCTGCAACTCTATATTTTCTATACATTTCCTCCTGTCATAGATTCCCACTCAATATCTTGAGATATGGACATCCAGACATTAATGCTCCAATTATAAGTAACTGGAAATTCACCATAAGCTTCAGGACAGGTCAAGCCAAACTCCAACATATTGACAAAGACAAAAGTAAAGGTAGCTTGGTCAGTAATGGAAAAAATAAGCATGTAATCAGAAGAAGACTATTAATACAAGATTTGCAATTTACTCAAGAGTTAAACTCATTGATCCTTTTTTATTTTACCACTTGATTGAAACATATTCATTTGGTCTTATCTCCAAAAATATTATTTCATATTTACATTAAACAAAAGTAGTTTATAATTTTGCAGAACTATACATTTCAATTTATTTGGTTTTATATTTTATAATGCACTACTTCAGATATTAAATCAATTAAAAATGATTGGAATATTGTTAATTAGTCTAGTCACTGGATCCTGCTGTCTCATAGCTCCTTATTAGTCAAAATACAAATCTATCCACGAGACAGATACAGACAAGACAAATTACTGTTTTGTGCTTAACGGATTAAAGCTAGCTTGTGGGGAGACAGTCTAATAACTTAGATCACAAGATTAAAAAATAATACATTTCAGCTCAGAAACCCCGAGATTTAATCTATCACTTCTATCCTAAGTGCTGAATTATGACATTTCCTGGAACCGATGGGATGAAGTAGTGTTATTTTAGTGACTTGGAGGGTTGTTCAAATGTCCAGTATCTATCTGTTGATCCTCAGGTACTGTGGGTTGAAACATAGTTGCAGAGAAAACTCAGTATTCAGATTCACTTGTGCTAAACTCCATTCAAAGGGATACAGATTTACAATAAAGGGTACAGAAATCAGAAAACACTCTTCACACTAACCCCCAGCATTAGGGTTTAGCTAATGTTTCCCTGTTACACAAGTAACTAACATATTACATACCGGCATATTTTATTCATCAACTTACTATTAAAATATTTAAACATGGCCTTTTGTTCTCTGTGTGAAAGCAATCTAGGAACAGTGCTTCATTAAGTAGCACTTAGGGGGCAGGTTTTTTAAACTACTTAATTTTAAAATAAATACAGTTGTTTCTTAATATGTAGCACTGCTTTTGAAAATTTTGCAAATGTTATTCTTTATGCAATTAGAACAAACAGCAAAGTAGTTAAATTGAAATAGCTAAAAACTGGTGTTAGGTGAGATTGATTGAAGGGAATATGTATCGTGTTTCTCTTTCTTCTCCAATACTCTTTTTTTTTCTTTGGCTTTAATCTTTATTTTCAATCTTTTTTCAAGTTATATGAAATTCTAGTCTTTTGTGTTTTGTGATTCAGACAGATCACTTTTAATAATCTCGCTCTTTTCTCTGCTTGGTGATGACTGTGGGGGTCCACATTAGCACAAAAAAGTAATAGGAAGGATGGTCATGAGATATTTTAATAGGAGGAGGTCAATCTTGAATTACAGGACACGAGGAATAGGTTAGTTGTTCTGAGGGCAGGTCAATCTGGAGGTGCAGCTAGGTCTAAGGGGAAAGTCAGTCCAGAGGAACAGATCAGTCTGACGGACAGGTCAATTTGATTGGTATTTCTGGATATATATATAATTTGAAATTTTGCATTCCCTTAATCATCATGTTGGTTAAGCCACAAACTCAGAAACCAACATCTTTTATTGCTTAACGTCGGTGTTGCAAATAAATACATATATCAGTTCTATAATGAAGCCACTTACAACAGTGCTAAGATTTCGCACTAGCTACATAAAACTACACTTTGAAGTCTTGCCACAATCAGTGACCGAAATATTGTTTTCCCCAGCTCTCAGCAACCAGAAATAATTACGGCTGATTTGGTACAATAAGTGCATTAGTACAGCAGCTCATCATGAAAAGAAAACTCTCAAATTATCTCATACAATACAGTCAATTAGAAACTGCAGCAATCTTTTCTTTATTACCCAGGCAAGGTGTAGGTTGCCCCATGCCTTTGTGGCCCTGCTTGTGGTCCCTGAAGCTGTTCACACATCCATTGAGATTATAGATTTTCAGAGGCCTGGGGAAGGCAGTTGTCCAGAATTGTCTCCAAAGCAAGTTTGGTCAGAAGCTGCCAACTTCATCAAATATTGGAATTGATAACTGGTGTCCTGTGTCTGGGTTGGTAGGCCCACCCCCTGTCTTTTTGCTGGCTGACTCAGACATGGGCCGGTTGCGGTCGGGGATTTCATCCAAACAGGCAAGAGAAGCTGAAATGAGCTCTGAGGAATTTATGAGATTCATTTAATTTATTAAGGATGAAAATACTAAGGAGTCCTTTGACTAACCAGAAATCATTTCAGCAGCCAATCATCAATATATAGGACAATGGTTTACATCAATAACAAGCCTTTTCAGAAATGCTTTGGACTGATAAGAAGGCCCACTGCTCACATACAACATCAGCCACTGGAACGATTTATTAGATTAAAGCTAAGTACCTATAACTCAATGAAAGACTACGGTGCAAGGTGTCACTTTATTCAGGACTTCCAATTTCTATCATTTCCATTATACACTTTATCAGATCAGACTGGCATTAGATACACATGCAATCTCTCTCCTAGTTTCTCACTGCAGCCCCAGCAGATAATCCCTATCTCTCACTAACACATGGCAACTTTGTATAGATTTAGAAGTAAGCAGAGTGAGATGGTCCACAATGATAATGAGCTCATCAAAACCAATGAATGGTAATGTTGGAGTTAAACAAGATGAACTGTGCGAAAGAAAACAAATAAATCATGAAAGATTGACTAATGAAAGCTGGTGTTCCGGACATACAGTGAAGCCTCATGAAGAAATGAGCTTCCTGAATTGCTTTGCCAATGAATTGAACAGAATTCCTCAATCTTTTTGTGCCTCAATCATTTTGTTTTGTGATCAAGATGAGGAACAACATAGCTGGGAGCAGTAACAACTAAAGAACTTTGATTAATACACCTCCTTCTTTTAAATAAGCAATTCACACAATGAGTGACTTAAAAGATTGTCTCCACAATAGGGATTGAAATACTGGGACACACTGTCTGTGGTCAAATAAAGGTTAAAAACGGTGAAATAAAAATCTTACAAGCATGGGTGACTTTACCATAAGACTAAAATATTCCATAGCACTTCATATCATTTGTTGAATTATTCAGAAAAGCAGCAAGGTCCAAATATACAGAGTTGCCAATTGTTTTGAACAACCCAGGACTACACTGTCTTGTACCTGACTGAAGATTCGCGCGACTACAATTCCAAAACATTCACTCATTGCATCTTTGTGCATAATTATTCAGTTTGTTATTTATTTAATTCTGGAAATTCAACTGACTTACAATCCATCAGGTCTTGTAAATTATAGCTTATTTCTTCTGATCTTTACATACACAAATAAGTACTTGATCCAAAAATCCAATTGCATACCGAAGCACTCGCCCGTGCTCTCACCAAAACATGCTCCCAAAGTCACACATATATCTCTATCTACACTCAAACACACATCCATACCCACACATAAACAAACAACCTCAGGCACACACACACACAAACTCGTACCTATGCCAAAACATGTTCCCAAACATAAACTTATGATCAAAAATGTACACACAGACACCAAATGCATAGCTGCAACCACACAAACACACACATCTTCCCACACACAAATGTGTATTCACATACAGTCACACAAAAATATTCCAATGCAAAATACAAACATAAATGTGAATACATACCTGCACCCAAACATAAGTACAAACACATACCATGATCCACACAGAAAGACAGGCACACATGGTCTGACACACAATAGTGTCTGCAAGCAAGTGTGGGATTGAGTGTGTGTGGGTCCATATTTGCAAGCAGGGTATGCTTCCATGTAGGGTAAACATTTGTGTTCAATGCAAATTCAAATAAAGTATATTGACACTTCTTCAAGACTTCTGCCCTTTTAAAGTATTAAATTCAGCCAAGAACAGGGCTAAATTGGAAATAGGCCATCCTTCTCAAATTCTCCAATGGTGTCACCTCTCAATATTGCTCCTTCAGCCCTAGGCAGCCTGGTGACTCAGTGGTTAGCACTGCTGCCTCATAGCACTGGGGACCTGGGTTTGAATCTAGCCTCGGGCAACTGTGTGTGGAGTTTGCTCACTCTCCCTGTGTCTGCGTGGGTTTACTCCAGGTGCTCCGGTTTCCTCCCACCATCCAAAAATATGCACATTAGGTGAATTTGTCATGCTAAATTGCCCGTAGTGTACTGGGATGTGTAGGTAAGATGCATTAGTTAGGGGACATGTAGAGTAATAGGATAGGGAAATGGGTCTGGGTGGGTTGCACATCAGAGGACCAGTGTGGACCTGTTGGGCCAAATGGCCTGTTTCCACACTTCGGGGATTCTCTGAATACAATGCACAGAAACACCTATGCTCCTCTTGGAATGGTCTCTTCCATAGCACAAATTTTAATTGCTTCACCATTGTTGCTGTATCTTCAGTTGCCTAGGCCCTAACGTCTGGAATTTTGTCCTTACACCTCTCTTGCTTTCTTCGTTTAAGATACTCTTTAAAACTGATATTTTTGCACATGCACTTGGTCACCTGCCCAGATATTTTTTGTTAATGCTGATGTGAAGCACCCCAAGAGACTTTTCTTACTACATCAAAGGTACCACATATACCTCTAATCTCACCACTAATTCTACTGAAATTTGGTACAGAACCAGCATTTTGTGTTAAATGAATAGAGTACAGATAGAATGCAAAAGGGTAGGTGCAGGGACTGGGAACATCATCATCAGTAAATGTAGGAGGAGATCGCATGATATACTGGGTAATGGACCTGCCTCTAAGCCAGAAGCTTTGGGAGCAATTCCCACTCCAGAAATTGTGTTTAAGTGTGGCCAAACAGGTCTAGTACTGACTTACCAATCTTTCCTACACACTCTAATAGGAATGGTAAGTGCAGGAAATATTCCTGTTCAATCATATGATAGGGAGAAGTTACAATCTTTACCATTACTATCCATGGTTCAAGGTTACAATTTGCATGTAAAAGTGTGTGTTGTCATACTGAGGTAGATTTGTGTAGGACAGTTGGAATGGCCAGTGTGGATCCAACTGGTGCAACAGAACCAGGTTCAATCCCCTTTGCAGCGAGAGTGGATTTGAGATCTGCCTCTCCCAACCTGTGGTGGAGGTCTAAACGCTGTGGGTCTGACCTACTTTCCAGCAGGCAACTCGCAAAGAAGAGGTAAATGCCTGCAGCAACTCAGGAAAGAGTGGATGTTGTACCCACAGTCCACAAACAAGCAAACATTTCCTTGAATAAAGAGTGGATCAGCGAAGATTATATTCACTGGTGTTTAGAAGAACGAGGGAGGAAGATCATAGAAACCTACACATTTCTAACAGGACTAAGCAGGGCAAATGCAGGAAGGAAATGAGGTAAGCCTTTTCGAACTGAGACAAAAAGAGAAATTTCTTCATGCAGAGGGTGGTGAGTTAAATTGAGCTTTTGGAGTTAAAGGGATCAGTGGGTATGGCAAGAAAACACGAACAGGGTACATGTCAAATGGTCAGCCACGATCATAGTGAATGGCCTACTCCTATTTTCTATGTTTCTTCTGCCATGTCTCTCAATGAAATGGTACAATATTACAGAAGATAAATAAAACAAAAATGATACACAAAACCAACATTTAGATATGACAATTTTTGTTGATTGTCTCAGTATCAGTGACTTACTTTGATTTGCTCTCACAGAAATTAAATCAACATTTCTTTCCCCCCCCGCAAGTATTATGTTCTTCTGATTGTGCTAGGTACCGGTAAGTGTGACAAATCTCTCAGATGTTTAGTCAGTACAGCTGAAGGATTGTGTAAAAAATGGGACAGTGGAACTCAATACTTGCATTATGCATGTGCTAGTTCAGACTCCAATATGTCAGAAGTTATTCTGAATATTCAACAGTTTTTCATCTGAAGTCAAATGTAATCATAGCAGGTACTTGGCAGAATATGCATCAGACAATTTCAAGTAAGGCTCATAACACTCAAATACTAAACCAAACAGGCGAAGCAGAAGAGACAGATGCCTTAAAATTGAGGGGCAAGTGAGCAAATGAGGGACAAAACCAGGGCAATTTATCAGAGAGACGAAAAACATGGGGAGAGATAGAAGGAATAAATAAACAAGCAAGATAGGAAAACAGAAAAAGAGTGTGTACACACAAGTACAAGAAAGAATGAAGAAAGATAGAAATAATTTTGAATCGCATTTTACTAAATAGGTTAGCAAGTAAGCTCACATGATTAGCTCGAGTTATAATATTTTGAAATCCATTTTAATATTTATTTTCATATGCAAAGGATGACTGATCTGGGAAAATAATGCAAATCCCACAAACACCAGACACTGCACATTTTAAAGTCACAATGACACAAATTATTTTCTATCAGCTTTTCAAAGTTTCAAAGCACCAGTTCTTTTGTCCTTTTCCCACACTGACAACTTCTTTCATTTATCTGGGCACCAACTGAATTACCCATTCGTCTACTGTTCCTCTCAAAAACGTACAATATCTAAGGCGATGATAGCTGGAGATTGTAGATTAGAGGCCTTATATTATGCTATTGTACCAGCACTGGCTGCCACATTTCAATTATCCTTGCTTTGACCTGGCTTTGATTTTACTGCAATGCTCCAATTATCTCCTGCTTCTCTGGAAATTGCTGACTTAGACTGAAATAAGGCTCACAGGTGTCAGGGCCAATCCAACAGGTTTGCCCTCGTGGCTATTCTTCCACAGGTCAGTCTCCACAGTGACTGCTTGCGGATATCTTATCACTGGCGAGCAGCACAGCTGGTCCCTATTCTCAAAATTCCAACAGTCAAGGAGTAGTGATCTGGAATGGGAAACACAGGGTGACAGTATTGGTCTTGTTGGCAGCACTTTACCCTTCAAATCAAGTTGTGAATTCAAGGCACTCTCTAAAAGCTGTGTTCACAGCTGATACTTCAGTGCAGTACTGAAAGCAAGCTGGATTATTAGAGATGCCACCTTTTGACTGGAATTTGAAACGGAAGCCCTATCTGCACTGTAAAGAGGGAGAGTGATCTTAATTGAGGAGGAGAGAAGAGCAGGAGAATTCTTCACAGCATCCTCAGCCAGTATCAATAAAGCTGGTTATCTGGTCATTATTACGCAGCTATTTATGGGAGCTAGCTGTGCCCAAATGGACTGTCACATTTCTGAACAGTTTCTTGGAATAACAAACACCAATCTGTCCTGATCCATCCCACATTGATGCTACTATCAAGAAAGCATGACAATGCCTTTACTCCCTCAGGAAACTAAGGAGATTCAGCATGTCTGTCAAGACTCTTACTAATTTTTATAGATGCACCATAGAAAGCATTCCATTCGATATGTCACTGCTTGGTAATGCAACTTCTTTGTCCAGGACCATAAGAAACTACAGAGAGTTGTGAACACAGCCGAGTCCATTATGCAAGCCAACCTTCCACTCATTGACTCTACTCATATTTCTCGCTATCTTGGAAAGGCAGCCAACATAATCAAAGACCCCTCCCACCCCAGTTATAATCTCTTCTAACCTCTTCTGTAGAAGATGTGAAAGCTTCAACAACATGCACGAGCAAATTCAAGAACAGCTCCCTCCCTGCTGTTATTAGACTTTTGCACAGGCCTCTCAAATTTCAAATTTAATGTTGACCTTGCTCTTTGTGCACCTTATCTGCAGCTGTAACATCGTGCTCTTCATTCTGTTCTATTATCCTTATGCACTTTGTATGGTATGATCTGCTTGTGCTGCATGCAAAACAAAACTTTGGTACATGTGACAATAATAAATCAAATCAAATCATTGGCTAAGGATTTTGAAGCACTCAGTGGCTGGTAAAAAGTGCTACAGAAATACACGCTCTTCTTTTCTTAATTCAGAAGGTGCTGATTCATGTTAGATAGCGTTTGAGAGAGCCGGAATAATCCAATTGCCTTGCCCGGTGGCTATTTTTCATCAGGAAGCCATAACAATGAATGGTCACATAACATGTTTGAGCACTGGGGGGACAAATCATATCTCAGCCCTTTCCTGTCCTTAATTAATATTCACATGTACTGCAAAAGACAGACAGGGATCAGGAATGAGAACCCTCGTGAGGAGGGTCTCACATTAAACGCTCAGCGGTTACCACAGCTAAACTGGCCCTCGAGTTTCGGAATGGGAGGGGAGTTAAAAATACACAAGGGTAAGAGTTTTTGCTACCTCATGACCAAATGGGAAATGCACAAAGAAAACCATTTCGTAGGGCCACGATCAATCTCAGTAGCAATAACTTCATTTGGTCAGCTCCTAGCACTGATCACTTAAGATTTGAAAACTGGTAGAGTACCTGGGGACTCTTAGTTAAGGGAAATGGTATCTTAGTGATAATGTCACTGGACTGGTAATTCAGAGGTCCAACATAATACTCTGGAAACATTGGCTCAAATCCCATCATAGTAGCTGATGGAATTTGAATTAACTTAATGCTATAGACTATAAAACTAGTGGCAGTGATGGTGACCATGAAACATCATTAATTACTGTAAAAATTCATCTAGATCACGAATGCCCTTTAGAGGTGGAAATCTGCCATCCTTACCTGGTCTGGCCTGCACATGGCACCTAATTTCTCCCATTAAAATGGCTTAGAGAGATATTTAGTTCGAAAGCAAATTAGGACAGGTTTTCAAAAACTAAGCTTTCAGTGATGCCCACATCTCAATAAAGCATAATGAAAAAGAAATTGACAAATCATATCCCTGAAACCACAGTATTTTCAGAAAAGAGGCAGTGGAGCATAGTAAATAATAAATTAACATTTAAAATAAAAGCTGTGACACACATCCTCGATTGAACAGAACATCATACTCTATCCTACTCAGCTTCCTCCTGAGGCCACCAATGTGATCGGTGAAAGTTTGGCTACCAGCATGTGTCAATAAGAAATGGCTGATGATACTGTACGAAAGGTTGCTGGAGCATATAATTCGTCAACTTAATGCTGAAGAACGTGCACCAGAACCAGTTGGTCACTGGGTGATGGTAATCCAATGTTGCTATCATTCAGCTCAACTATTAGAAGCAAGGATTGCGAGGATGATTCAGGAGAAGAGTGAAAGTAATAGAGTGGTTGCTATGGGGGACTTTAACTTTCCAGATATTGACTGGGAAAGCTATAGCTCGAGTTCGTTAGATGGGTCGGTGTTTGTCCAATGTGTGCAGGAGGGTTTCCTGACACAATATGTAGACAGGCCAACAAGAGGTGAGGCCATACTGGATTTTGTTCTGGGTAACGAACCAGGCCAGGTGTTAGAATTGGAGGTAGGTGAGCATTTTGGGGACAGTGACCACAATTCGGTGACTTTTACTCTAGTGATGGAGAGGGATAAGTGTGCACTGCAGGGCAAGAGTTATAGCTGAGGGCAGGGAAATTATGATGCGGTGAGGCACGACTTAGGATGCGTGGCTTGGAAAAGTAGGCTTCAAGGGAAGGGCGCAATTGATATGTGGAGCTTGTTCAAGGAGCAACTATTGAGTGTCCTTAATAAGTATGTACCTGTCAGGCAGGGAGGAAAGGGTCGTGTGAGGGAGCCATGGTTTAATAAGGAATTGGAATCCCTTGTTAAAGGGAAGAGGGCGGCCTATGTAAAGATGAGGCGTGAAGGTTCAATTGGGGCGATTGAGAGTTATAAGGTAGCCAGGAAGGATCTGAAGAGAGAGCTAAGAGCAGCAAGGAGGGGACATGAAAAGTCCTTAGTTGGTAGGATTAGGGAAAACCCAAAGGCTTTCTATAGGTATGTCAGGAATAAAAGAATGACTAGGGTAGGAATAGGTCCAGTCAAGGATAGTAGTGGGAAGTTGCGTGTGGTGGCTGAGGAGATTGGGGAGACACTGAATGAATACTTTTCATCAGTATTCACTCAGGAACAGGACATTGTTGCCGATGTGAATACTGAGTCACAATTAATTAGAATGGACGGCTTTGAGGTATGTAGGGAAGAGGTGTTGGAAATTCTGGAAAGGGTGAAAATAGATAAGTCCCTGGGCCTGATGGCATTTATCCTAGGATTCTCTGGGAAGCAAGGGAGGAGATTGCAGAGCCATTGACCTTGATTTTTATGTCCTCGTTGTCTACAGGAATAGTGCCAGAAGACTGGAGGTTAGCAAATGTGGTTCCCTTGTTCAAGAAGGGGAGTAGGGATAACCCTAGTAACTATAGGCCGGTGAGTCTCACTTTTGTTGTGGGCAAAGTCTTAGAGAGAATTGTAAGGGATAGGATTTATGAACATCTGGATAGGAATAATGTGATCAAGGAGAGTCAGCATGGTTTTGTGAAGGGCAGGTCGTGCCTCACAAACCTTATTGAATTCTTTGAGAAGGTGACTAAGGAGGTCGACGAGGGTAAAGCGGTAGATGTGGTGTATATGGATTTTAGTAAGGCATTTGATAAGGTTCTCCATGGTAGGCTACTGCAAAACATACGGAGGTGTGGCATTGAGGGTGAGTTGGAGGTTTGGATTAGGAATTGGCTGGCTGGAATGTTCTATGTATAATTACACATATTGCTCAAGCCACAAAAAAGGAGAAAAAAACAAATCCAATCCAGTCAACTAATATCTGAAAGAAAACTTCCTGTCACAGGATCACAAAAGTAGAGGACAACTATATCTTGTAAACAAAGTTGTACCTATTGTACATATTTTTATACTACAAAACTGGAAACCCGTCTCATTAAAATCAACTGGTCTCTCTTTGATATGACTTTATTGTCTCAAAACAAAAACAAACCAAGATTTATCCTGGTTTAAACAGATGTATTATACCTTGTTAAATTTCTATGCACTCTGGCTTACTGCTCAATAGAGTGTACCGTATGTAAATAGGCCATTCGACCTAAATGGTCTGGGCTGGTGTTTATGTTCCATGTGAGCCTCCACCCAGTGCTCTTTAACTAACTCTATCTGCAAGTCTTTCTGTTCCTTCCTCCCTCTTGTGTTGCATCAAGTTTTGCTTTAATTCCTCAGAAGCCTGATTAACACTATGACAGATTTATATATGTAATGAAATATAGGAACGACATATATAATGAATGACAATACAGCTTCAGGATCACACATGAAACATAACATTCTCATGGTTCAGGACATTGTTAGAAGCGTTTACAATCTTGTACAGCCCAGCTACAAGCCAGGCTGAGATTTGCATTTAATTAGTAGCATTATTGTAGTGGCTATTTTCATTTGAGCAAAGGAGAAATTCGAAGTGACTGAATATATTCATATTATCATAGGCTAAACAGGTTGCTAAATATTAATCAAGCTGTCTGTGGCTTTGATATTAGTTCTTGATTCAAGTACTGGCAATGTCAATTCTCATTCAGTGACCTTATCTTCAGTGTCAGAAATTAAACTGAGGCTACGGCTGCCCTCTCAGCTGGATGTAAAAGATACTGTTCCACTAATTCCAAGAAGGGCAGGAGAGGTTCTCCCTAGTTTCCTGATAATATTTGTCTGTCAAGTGACATCACTGAAGCAGAATATCTGTTCATTATCACATTGCTGTTGTGGGATCCTTCTGTGTGAAAACTGGTTCCTGCATTGCCTAAATTCTAATAGTGCCTACTCTTCAAAAATACTTTATTAGCTGTAGAACACTGCTTGCCATCCAAGGAGTGGAAAAGCACTATTTAAATGCCAGTCCTGTCCTTTTACACTCAAAAGTTGGATGTATTTTTGCTAGACAGTTTGGCCAGTCCCTCTGGAAGTTGCAATGGAATCATAGCTCGGATGTAAATGTGAGATAACTAATGACACAGATTTGCTTTTAAGTGTAAAAGGAACAACATACACCACTGATCACAACCTCAATTGTTGCCAAGTGCTTTACACTTAATGACATATTTTGAAGTTGTAGTCACTGTTGCAATGTAGGAAACACAACTGCCAATTTACATACAGAAAGCTCTCGCAAACAACAAATTAATGATGGCCAGATTAAATGTTTTCCATAATATTATTTAATTGGCCAAGACATCAGGCATAATACTCTGATCTTCTTCAAAATAGCATGATGGGATCTTTTACATTCACCTGACAGGGCTAGTTTAAAATCACATTGAAAAAAACGGCACCCACAATAGTGTAGCACACTTCAGCACTGCAGTCGAAGGTCAGCCATGATTTTTGGCCTAAAGATTCAGAGCAGGTCTTAAGACAACACATCTCCTGACTTGGATGCAAGTGACCATGGCTGGCACATAAATAGTGATGACAAACTCAATTTTTTCATGATCATCATGTTAACTTCATCTCCTCTACTGCTCACTAGTTAAACCATATGGCAAGATATATATCCAGGAAAATGATGAATAGGTCACGTTTGATTCAAGGGCTGTGCTGATCTCAGCCAGTGTGGAAATGACAATTAGAAATTGGGTGTAATATCCTCCTCTGCACATGGACAAGCGAATGCTTGCTGCATTCGGTTACGGTCACGATTAATCACCAGAAATGGAAATGAAGACCTTTCTACAGACCATATTCGTTGAGGCCAGGCTTGTTTTACATCGGCCCCTTCCCATCCCCATCCTTCACATCAGTCCAACAGCTGCTGATAGTCTGTTTAGGTTCACATATCAGAAATATCATACTGATGGAAGACCAGACTGAACTGTAAAACCACATCTCTGAATACTCAAGACCTTGAGGAAGGAAAGGGAGAGAAAAGGCACAGAAAAATAGAGAGAGAGGAAAATCAGTTCTTCATATTAAAAAAAATGGAAAACAAAATTAAACAGTGGTGATGAATGAGCAGTAATGGATGAACTATAGATTATAACCCCACAAGCTCTCTTGCACATTTCAGCAATTCAACTCATAATTGGTACAGGACTCTTGATTTATGCAGTCTCTCATTTACTATTGCACAATTAAAAAATGTTCAAACCAAACAGCACCAGGTCACAAAGGGAAGCTTCAGATAACGAAAAGCATGAAGTATAATTTGTAAAGGTTGAAACAGCTTAAAACGTAGGTTGGGCAGTCAGAATCACTACTTATGGAACATGACAGGTGGCTTTTTAAGTAACTGACATGCCAGCTCCCACGGTGCTGCATTAAAATTGCAGGGTGGAATCAAAGGTTTTGCTGGAAATGGGAAACAAGGTGGATAGGGGCACTTAGTTGTGCAGGAGGCAAAATGTCAGCTTCCCAACAGCAGGCTAAGCGAGTTAAGGTGGTGGTAGATTAAAGGTGGATCATGATTCCTAGTGGCAAAATGCCAAGATCAGATATTTAATCTAAAAGCCTGCTATGCACTCATTAAAACTCACGGCGGCCAGATTAAGTTGTATCTTCACAATTAGGTTGATAGCAGACAAGGAACACATATCTTTTGACCATAAGCTGTAGGAGCAGAATTAGGCCATTTGGAATGCTCCACCACCTGATGTGTTTTTCAACCCCATCTCCTGCTTTCTCTCCGTAACCCTTGATCCCTTTCTAATCAAGAATTTATCTATCCCTTGTCTTAAATACACACAGTGACTTGGCCTCCATAACATTTTGCAGCAATGCATTTCACAGAATAACCACCCTCTGGCTGAAGAAATTCTTCCTCATCTCAGTTCTAAAGGGTTGTCCCTTCACACTGAGGCTGTGCCATGTATCCTAGTCTCTCCTATTAATGGAAACATCTTGTCCATGTCCACATCCAGGTTTCTTGTATTCACTAAGTTTCAACCAGAATCCCCCCCAACCTTCTAAACACCATTAGGGAAGTCCCACAGTACTTAACCATTCCTCATATGCCAAGCCCTTCATGCTTGGGATTATGCTTTAAAACCTTCTCTTGATTCCCTCTAAAACCAGCACATCCTTCCATGGATACAGGGCCTAAAACTGCTCACAATTTTCCAAATGTGGTCTGATCAGAGTCTTGTACAGCCTCAGTAGTACATCTCTGCTCTTGCATGAGAATCCCAAAGTAGGGCTCCCAAGTGCCTTTGTGCTTCAGATTTCTGAAGTTGCTCCCCATTTAGAAAATAGTCTGTGCCTCTAATCTTCCTCACAAACAAGATTCACTTCTCTCTCTCGACCAACAGCCCCCCCTTTCTGGGACAGGAGTCACTTCTCTCTCTACCAGCACCCCCTCTCTCTAGGACAAGAGTCACTTCTCCCTCCACCAGCATCCCCTCTCTCTGGGAGAGGAGTCACTTCTCTCTTCCTCCACCAGTACCGTCCCCTTTCTGGGACAGAAGTTCCATCCGCCACTTCTTTGTCCACTCTCCTAGCCTGTCCAAGTCTTTCTGCAACTCCCCGTTTCCTCAACTCTATCCGTCCCTCCACATATCCTTGTAGATGACAAAAATTCAAGATTCAAGACTGGTTAGAAGAGGAAAACAGAACATGTTACAAAAGGTCAGTACATGTGGCTGCATCTAGAGAGAAAACCAGACTCAACATGGAGTACAATATGATTTTCCTCCAGAACTGATTAAAGGAATTGTGTATCGATCACAGTGGTCTTCCTGGTGTGAAGTATGGTGTGAAGTGGTGTGAGTGTGAAAGTCAAAAGTGACTGAGGGAAGGTAAAGTGGAAAGTCTGAAGCTCCAGTGTTCTGGGAGTGTCCAGGACAGTAGCTTTAATAGAAAGAGGCGGTCAGAGACAAGGTCAAGAAGAGAAGTGGCAACAATAGGATAGATGCACACTAGGGTATGCTCATCAGTCTATGGTCTTCAAGTTAGGAAGGAAGGACAACTAAGACAGTGCTCACCAAACCTTTACTACCCTCTCCAGCAGCTCACTTCGGACAAAAGGATGGTCTTCATGCACCAAGTGCTTTTAAATGCTGTGATAGAGAAGGAGTGGAAAGGGTACAGGACGGCCCAGGACTAGGTGCACCAATGATTAGAAGGACAACAGTGGCAGCAGAAGGATAGACAGCTCAGGATCCTGACAGCCAGGAACAATAAACATAGTGGTACACACTAACCACGGAACTGCAACCTGGAAGTTCAGATAGTCCACATCAAAGGCAGCTAGCAATGTTACATTAGTATGTCAATTCTTGCAGGAAGAATTATGGTCCTGTGGAATGAGAGGCAATCCTACTGAGAGGGGATCTGATTGAGACATAAGATTATTAAAGGATTGGACACTCTGGAGGCAGGAAACATGTTTCCGCTGATGGGTGAGTGCCGAACCAGAGGACACAGCTTAAAAATACGGGGTAGACCATTTAGGACAGAGATGAGGAGAAACTTCTTCACCCACAGAGTGGTGGCTGTGTGGAATGCTCTGCCCCAGAGGGCAGTGGAGGCCCAGTCTCTGGATTCATTTAAGAAAGAGTTGGATAGAGCTCTCAAGGATAGTGGAATCAAGGGTTATGGAGATAAGACAGGAACAGGATACTGATTAAGGATGATCAGCCATAATCATATTGAATGGTGGTGCAGGCTCGAAGGGCAGAATGGCCTACTCCTGCACCTATTGTCTATTGTCTACTCTAATGGCCTTAAAAGTCATTGCAGCCTCAAATTTCTACACCACACAGGTAATTCCAGGACTTCATGGTGATTGTGTATGGCATCTCACAGTCAACCCAACACAGTTGAATAAGGGAATTCACGAATGCTATGTTCAAAGTGGCCAATATTTTTGGGTGATTTGTCACAGACTCTGACAGTCAGATTCAGCCCAGCTGTGGGTACAAGAAACCATTGACTGCACCCATGTGGTGCTGACAGATTCCCTTTTTAGGAGAAAGTGAGCACTGCAGATGCTGGAGATCAGAATCAAAAAGGGCGGTGATGGAAAAGCACAGCCGGTCAGGCAGCATCTGAGGAGCAGGGGAGTTGACATTTCGAGCATAAGCTCTTCATCAGGAATGTGGGGGTGGGGGGGGCTGGGGTAAGGCTGAGAGGGGTTGCGGGGAAGGTAGTTTGGAATGCGACAGGTAGATGAAGATGGGAGGTGAAGGTGATTAGCCAGCTGCATTCCTAAACCAAAAGGGGTTTCTATCCATCCATACAACTGGGGTGTGACCACTGCAGGCAATAACCTGACATCACACTCAGAGATGGAATTCTGGCTTGGAGTACATGATTAGATTCCCTACAGTGTGGAAACAGCCCTTCGGCCCCAGAAGTCCAAACCGACCCTCCAAAAGAGCAACCCACCAAGACCCATTCCCCTACATTTACCCCTGACGAATGCACCTAACACTACAGGCAATTTAGCATGGTCAATTCACCTGACCTGCACATCTTTGGACTGTGGGAGGAAACCGGAGCACCCGGAGGAAACCCACGCAGACATGGGGGTCTGCGAACTCCACAGACAGTTGCCCAAGTTGAGAATTGAACCTGGGTCCCTGGTGCTGTGAGACAGCAGTGCTAACCACTGAGCCACTGTACCGCATGATGGGAGAGGAATCTCCTAACTGTGAGGATGTGTTGTGGAGAACACAAAGAATAAGCCTGAGGTAATTTAGATCACCTTTTACCATTGCAGTGTCTTCCTGTTTCCTGTTCTCAACACCAGACTGGAACTCTCATTCCATTGTATTGACACTCCAGCATCACTATTCACAAATGGTCATTGACTTCATCCTCTGCAAGAGTCAATATGCAGCTATCAGCGGCAATACTCACCAACCTCCTGACATTACGCATTCGTCTTCCTGCATGTAGACAAGAAAAATGAATATCTACTGAATGGACAATAATTCCCTTTAACAGCCTGCAGGCCTAGGACAGATAATTTATACATCAATAATATTGCTGACCTACCAATCTCTCATAACTATGTTCACTGTTTTTTTGGGTCAGATGGGCGGTATGGTGGCACGGTGATTAGCACTATTGCCTCACAGCACCAGAGACCTTGGTTCAATTCCCGCCTCGGGCAACTGTCTGTGTGGAGTTTGCACATTCTCCCCATGTCTGCGTGGGTTTCCTCCGGGTGCTCTGGTTTCCTCCCACAGTCCAAAGATGTGCAGGTTAAATGAATTGGCCATGCTAAATTGCCTGTAGTGTTAGGTGATGGGGTAAATGTAAGGGAATGGGTCTGGGTGGATTGCTCTTCGGAGGGTCGGTGAGGATTTGTTGGGACGAAGGGCCTGTTTCCACACTGTAAGTAATCTAATCTAATGTACAGTATAAAGGGCTGATTCCTGATGATCAAAGGATGATCTAGCGCTCGTTCCATTGGTTAAAAGTCTATTGTAATTTGCATGATGAAGATCACAGATTAACAAACGTCTCAATAAAGAATTCTTGCATCCAAAACTAATTTTCTGAAGGATCCTGTGAAGGATCTATGACTCACAACAAGAACATCTGAATGTTAAAAAAAGGAAAAAAATGAGTCCAACTTGTAACGCTTGTTCCTTTATGGCAGAATTTCTCTTCCTACTCCCTCCCGTCCTCCTCACCATCGGCCCCAATGATTTCTGTCTCAAAACACATTGAATTGCTTTTTAAAATATAATATCATAAACTCTGAGATAGTTTATTCCGGGATTCTACTATGCTTTCAGTTGGTAGTTCTTGCCAACTTACTAATTGTTATCTTGTCTGGTTGAAGATTGGAACTTCATGCCTTTGGCAACAATGCCTGATGAAATAACTAAAAGAGATGTCATACAACCCTGTTGAAGATTAAGATATTCATTACCAGTGGTGCATCTTTCTTGAAGCATTATCAGCCATGGTTCAAACCAAAAGTAGTAAAATTGAAAATATCTGGAAGACAGAACAGATTCCTCAGCACATGAAGAGAGAGAAAGAGAAAGAAAGAGAGAGGAAAAGAAAAGAGAGAGGGAGAGAAAGAGGAAGTTAGAAAGAAAGAAAGGGAGAGTGGGGCAGAGACTGAGAGAGAAACAGGAACAAAACGTTTCTTGCACAAAGACCCTTAGATACGGCATGACCCTTAGATGCTGACTGGCTTGTTACATTGGCAGCTTTTTATGCTCCTCTACAACGAAAGCAGCAGCTCAATGAATCAATACAGAAGTCTCGATTCCATTGATTACCTACTGTGGTAACACTGTTGTGTTTGCAATCTACTGCAGCTTCTCCTTATTTCCTTAAATCTGTAAACCATTTATATGACCTTTCTAGTGGCCGTGGTTACGGATGCAATGGGTTTTCATGCCCTCTTCCCCTCAATCTTGCCCAGATTGATTTATCACAGGAGCTATCCCAGTATCAACACTATTTTGAACTAATGAAAAAGATCTTGATTGTTGGAATTACAATTGTCAGCAGGGCTGCTACTGAAGCAATTGACAAAATCAATTCAAAGCCACTGGCTTCACAGGCAAGTTAATTGAAACATGAAATGTTTCGCATTCTCATTTTATCAATTAATTCTGGAATTTCTCTCCATAGTTCAAAAGTATGGGGCCAGGAGAATATAGCTGTTGCTGACTTCTCTGCCTGCTGAAAGACTGATGTACACTTTTAAGAGAAAACATGATTTGTTTTCCACAGTGTCTCAGCTGAAACATGTAGTCAGTCCCAATCTCCAGTCTCCATTGAGATGGCAGGTATCATTTGGGGCAGTAACTTGGTAGGGAGAGCACAACGACTGGTCTCAGTGTGCCAAGGCTGTAGAGAATGAGAGGTCACTTATCCAGATTCCGATCTTGGATTTGCTTGAAATGACAAGACTCGTTGGTAAAAACAGATTTAGACTCCTTTCCTGAGGAACTAAAAATAACCTAAATATTGAATGGAAGAAAGACAGACTTGCATTTTTAACTCAAAACACTTTACAGCCAATGATATGCTTTTGATATTTAGGCACTGGTGGAATGTAGAAAATAGGGTAATCTGCATAGAGTAAACAGCAACATCATGTTGACAATGATAAACGAATAAATGTCCATTTTGGCCAGCACCCCCCCCCCCCCGTGCTGCTTTTTCATGGGAAGATATTCTCCTGGCATTGCAGCACACCCTCAGTATTACACCGAGAGTGTCAGATTGAATTCCGTGCTCACGTGTCCAGACTAAGACTTCAACATAGAGGCAAGAGTTCAGTTGAGGCATAGCTGGCTCAATGATGCTGCCACATTTTGAATCATTTACAAAGTTTAAGGCAATTGTGCAGAATGTCGAAAGATATTTTAAGAACTAAACTTCATTGAAAAATAGGACTGAGAGGAAAAATGAAGCAAGGGGTTAAAACAAAGTGTAAAGTGAGGTATATTCTGTCTGATAACTTGTAAAAATCATTGCATAAGTGATGCTTTAAAAATTACAAACAACAAAGGAGACATCCACTGAACTTACTGATTTATTTTTTACAAATAATTCATCAGCCAGCAGGACGTTTCTCTAACTGTAAGCAAATCAAACTCATGACTGCCAGCAAAAACAGACCAGACCTCCTTAAGCCCTTAATGCAGTATGTATGCAGAAGCAGCAGGTAACACACAGCCTGAAGGCAGCTCACTCAAGCATGCCAATGATTGTCAATATGTGCAACTGAGCTACATTTAAATACAGTGGACGCAACATGGTTTCTGGACTTCTGGGTCAGAAAAATTGTGTCGAGATTTAAATTTACCACATCTGGTCAAGGTACTGCTCATGTGGACATTTTGAGTTGCCAACTCTGGCTCAATGTATTCCTGGAAGTTTCATTACAGAACTCCTGCTTCCACCCAGCCAAGCAGTGTTTTTTCCCCCACAATATTCTTCCAATAAATGAACAACAGCCTTCAAAGAAAATTAAATCAAAACTCTTTAATTAAATGCCCATGTTTCTTCTCAGGTTCTTGCAGCAGTGAGGTGAACCTCTAATTCTTGGAAATTTCAGAACAGTCCGAAAGAACTGGCAATCGTACTATACAAACATACAAAAGTTTTTATTTGCAATTCACATGAACTTTGGATAGATCCAGTCAATAAAAAAGTGCCTCACTGAGAATATGTATTAAGTGGAGAATGAAGAGATGCCAGCTTCTGAGCTGTCCTTATTGTGATGAAATATCACTGAAATATGACCAGGATCAAAAGATGGATAGCACATACACAGCAGTAAGCCTCCTGGTCACGCTGTGGAAAAACTGTGTTGTGAAGCTAAGTATGTTAACCCTGATATAATGCAATAGGGTTAGGGAATATGAGAGATGTCATCTGAACTGATCTGCAAATTTAGAACAGCATCCACTTTCTTTCTGCTGACATCCTACTTAACTGCTCAAAGACCAGGTTAAAATGGGGAAACAGCATAGAGGAGCTGGAACTGTGCTGGTGAATGACTTTTTTTGTTAAACTGTCACACATCTGGCATCTCTTCATTCTTAGTTGTTTTTTTTTACAGACAGGTGCAGTTACCATCTGGGTCATTATATCACGTAACAATGTTATGCTAAAGGACTATTTCTAATAGAGTTTAGAAGAAGATGGGGAAGGGGATTTCAGAAAAATCTTAAATCTTTGAAGGTTTTCTCTGTATGACATAATCGGCACACTGTGTTGTCCTGTAGTCTACTAAATGCCCATTATTTCTGGACCATCCAGCAATGCAACAATAACCTCCCATTTCTTCCTACTGCAAGCCATTTTTTTTTATGCTCCTCTAACCATTCTTATCACTCATGATAAGTACAAGGAGCACATGGACTCTTGTGTCACTACGATTAAGACAAACGGACCAGATACCTCTGATACAGGAGTCCCTTCTATTCGCCCACTGGGCCAAACTTCCTCTAAAGTACCCCAGTGCCTGCTTCTGTTTTCATTTCCAGTAACTTGCTTTTCTGATTCAGTCACATTCATTCATGGCAAATGACATGCTCTTGGTTGGTTTAAGTGTGAACGCTGCATATTAGGAACTGACACATTATTACACATTCCTGAACAACTGCCAAGTGTCCAATCTGAGATTTGTTGCTAAGGGCCAGCTCTAAATTTATTTTCAGCTGTGGCATAAATCAACAAAAATGGTAATTAAGGCTTTAATAAAATCACTGTACCAGACTAGGCAGGATACGTACAGTGCAGATGACATGTCATCACATATGTTCAGTTTAAGCTAGGGGTAATGGCAGAGTATCAGTGCTAAACTAGTTTCCATTATTGCACATTTGTTTCTAGTCATATGTCAATAACACTGTGATTGTCTTTAATCAAACCCAAACCATTAAAACAAGGATTTCTCCTCCCAATCCACAAAATAGTAAATTACTGAGCTACGATTTCAGCAAGTGAACAGCCGACATAGCAATTCAACAAAGTTCATTACTTGCTCCTGTGGGAAGCTGTTAGTGTAGCAAGCAATGTTTGACTAAAAGAATTTTTCATGAAAGCTTCAGGGACTGTTTTACACAAAATCCACAACCCTAGGATTATCTTCACCAACAACATTCTACTTCAATGCTTTGAATAGATTATAAATCGGGTTGAGTATATGCAGACAGAATTGTGATACTGCATGATTGTACACATTGGGAGGTTCCAGAGTAATTTGTTCCAAATCAGCCAGACCAGTACAAAATAGAAATCATGTTTCCACAATATTCTCCTACTACTTTAAATATATCACATTGGAAATTGGCACTATCACAAAATTAGCTATGTTGAATTAATCATAGAGAGTGTTCATAGAAATGAAAAAGGCCCTCAGTATCCCTTAAGCGATACAGTCTCTGGCGACAGACGAGTGGTTCCAGGAACAGCCTAGCTATGAAAACGGACATAAACATATGACTGGTCTGCTTTATGACACCAAGTCTAAAGCTGCTAACAAGCAGGCTCTAAAGATTAAGCATTTTCCCTTTTCAAAAAAAATGGTATTAACATATATTTTTGAAAAGCATTTAAGTATTTTAAAAAATTATTTTCTTTGGTACGGAACCGGTTACTATCTACCACAAACACATGCAAATGGTGTGCATCGTGTTTTAAAGCCACCCTAGTTAGTTAAAGTCACACTATTAACAGGCGAAGCACTAGACAATGAATAAAAATACCTATTCATTGTGACAAACCCATTTTCAGTTGTAATAATAAAGAGGACCAAAACCATTCTTCAGTGCAACAGCATTGATGCAAAGATGAATCCATGGCACCAAAAGCAAAAATTCAATAAAGCCTGGCCCAGGCAGTGACGTCCTCATGCCCTGAATGAATAAAATAAATCAAAAGTAAAAAAAAAATCTCTTCCAAACGGGTATATTGCTGTTGTAAAGATGAATTGCCTTATCATGACTTTATCCCATTTCCTTTCAAATGGAATTTACTAATCGATTGGGCTCCATTCCCCCAATTGTGAAGTAAATAAAGTCTTTCAAAGCTGACATCCCCATTCGACTGCAAGCACTCAAATGAAAAGCATCACATTTATTGAAGCAGTCATGTGAGATTTACAGCCATGAATGTGTTGCTGTGGAAGCAAATGCATTAACATACATCAGAAATTCCTGTATAATGTGAACTGTAAATCTGTAAATGTTCATAAATGTTTCTCTGATTGAGTAACATCTGGTGACAGAAAAGGGTCACTTCTGACATTCACAGAGATTAAGATTTCTGACTATGCTCTGCACCCAATCCTCCACTTTTTTTTTCTCATTCCGTGGCCATGGACCCATGAGCAAAGGTTTCTACGTTTTTTCCCGCAGACGGAATCTCTCTTTCTCAGGAATTGCACTCTCTTGCAAACCAAGCTTCATCCCATCCGCTTCAGCTCAGGACTTCCTGAACTCTTAATCCATGTCACAATGGGATTTATTAACAAATGTTGGCCTTGCTGGGATTGCCCGGATCACACAGGGTGACTTCAGAGTTGAGGACACATAACCAAAATAATTGTGCGGTTTCTTTGAGACTTCTGCCAGTTTTCCACTGAAGTTGCAACATGAGTGCACGAATCACCAAGGAAAGTTCAAGCTTGCAAATTAATTTAATACAAATGAAGGCTGTCTTTGATCATGCGGTTCAATCTGCCACTGTGAGCTGTATCAAATATTGACAGAGAGTTTCTGCTTTGATTCTCATTTGGGGGGCACATTATGCTCAAAATTGCAATGGTGTACCAAGTTTATTTTACAGTGGAACTTTCACCAGAAGCTCACTTGCATAATCACTTCTAAACTCTGTGTTGAACCAGGATAATTGGGCAGCTTTGTGAAACTTAATTTTTATTGATTCAGGAACATGTGTGCTACCAGCTAGGTATTCATTGACTGCCCATGGTTACCTGTGAGAAGGTGAGCTGTTGGCAGTGAGCTGTCTTCCTGAACCACTGCAGTCCATGCGCTGTAGGTAGATCCACAATGCCTTTAGGGACAGAGCACCAGAATTTTGATCCAGCAACAGTGTCACAGAGTCAGAGAGATGCACAGCACAGAAATAGACCCTTCAGTCAAACTTGTCCATGCCGACCAGATATGCCAACCCAATCTAGTCCCACTGCCAGCGCCCAGCCCATATCCCTCCAAACCCTTCCTATCCATATACCCATCCAGATGCCTTTTAAATGCTGCAATTGTACCAGCCTCCACCACTTCTTTTGGCAGCCCGTTCCACACACGCACAACCCTGTGCGTGAAAACGTTGCCCCTTAGGTCTCTTTTATATCTTTCCCCTCTCACCGTAAACCTATGCCCTCCAGTTCTAGATTCTCCCAACCCAGGGAAAAGACCTTGCCTATTTATCCTATCCATGCCCCTCATGATTTGATAAACCTCAATAAGGTCACCCCTCAGTCGCCGATGCTCCAGGGAAAACAGCCCTAGCCTATTCAACCTCTCCCTATAGCTCAAATTCTCCAAGCCTGGCAACATCCTTGGAACTCTTTTCTGAATCCTTTCAAGTTTCACAACATCCTTCCAATAGGAAGGAGACCAGAATTGCACGCAATATTCCAAAAGTGGCCTAACCAATGTCTTGTACAGCCGCAACATGACCCCCCAACTCTGATACTCCATACTCTGACCAATAAAAGAAAGCATACCAAACGCATTCTTCACTATCTTATCTACCTGTGACTCTACTTTCAAAAAAATATGAACCTGCACTCCAAGGTCTCTTTGTTCAGCAACACTCCCTAGGACCTTACCATTGAGTGTATAAGTCCTGCTAAAATTTGCTTTCCCAAAATGCAGCACCTCGCATTTATCTAAATTAAACTCCATCTACCACTCCTTACCCCATTGGCCCATCTGATCAAGATCCCGTTGTAATCTGAGGTAACCTTCTTCACTGTCCACTACACCTCCAATTTTGGTGTCATCTGCAAACCTACTAACTATACTTCTTATGCTCACATCCAAATCATTTATATAAATGACGAAAAGTAGTGGACCCAGCACCAATCCTTGTGGCACTCCACTGGTCACAGGCCTCCAATCTGAAAAACAACCCTCCACCACCACTCTCTGTCCTCTACCTTCGAACCAAATGGCTAGTTCTCCCTGTATTCCATGGGATCTAACCTTTCTCACCAGTGTCCCAAGGAGAACCTTGTCAAACGTCTTACTGAAGTCCATATAGATCATGTCCATCGCTCTGCCCTCATCAATCTTCTTTGTTACTTCTTCAAAACCTCAAATTTGTGAGACATGATTTCCCATGCACGAAGTCATGTTGACTATCCCTAATCAGTTTCCAAACACATGCACATCCTGTCCCTCCGGATTCCCTCCAACAACTTACCTACCACTGACGTCAGGCTCACTGGTCTATAGTTCCCTGACTTGTCCTAACCACCTTTCTTAAACAGTGGCACCACGTCAGCCAACCTCCAGACTTCCGGCACCTCACTTGGGACTATCGATGATACATATATCTCAGTATGAGGCCCAGCAATCACCTCCCTAGCTTCCCACAGAGTTCTAGCGTACACCGGTCAGCTCCTGGGATTTATGCGTTTCAAGACATCCAGCACTTCCTCCTCTGTAAAATGGACATTTTTCAAGATGTCACCATCTATTTCCCTACAGTCTATATCTTCCATGTCCTTTTCCCCAGTAAACACTGATGGAAAATACTCGGTTAGTATCCCCACTATCTCCTGCAGCTCCACACATGGGCCACCTTGCTGATCTTTGAGTGGCCCTATTCTCCCCCTAGTTTCCCTTTGGATTCTTCTTAACTCTATTTACCAAAGCTATCACATGTCCCCTTTTAGCCCTCCTGATTTCCCTCTTAAGAATACTTCTACTGCCTTTATACTCGAAGGATTCACTTGATCTGTCCTGTCTAAAACTGACATTTGCTTCCTTCTTTTTCTTAATCAAACCCTCAATTTCTTTAGTCACCCAGCATTCTCTGTACCTACCAGCCTTTCCATTCACCCAAACAGGAATATACTTTCTCTGGACTCTCTTTATCTCATTTCTGAAGGCTTCCCTTCATCTGCCCCCAATCAGCTTTTGAAAGTTCTTGCCTAATTGGCCTTTCTATAATTTAGAACTTCAACTTTTAGATCCAGTCTATCTTCCTTCATCAATATTTTAAAACTAATAGAATTACGGTCGCTGGCCCCAAAGTGCACCCACTGACACCTCAGTCACCTGCCCTGCCTTATTTACCAAGAGTAGGTCAATGTTTGCACCTTCTCTAGTAGGTACATCCACATACTGAATCAGAAAGTTTTCTTGTACACACTTACAAATTCCTCTCCATATAAACTCTTAACACTATGGCAGTCCCAGTCTATGTTTGGGAAGTTAAAATCCCCTACCATAACCATCCTATTATTCCTACAGATAACTGAGATCTCCTTACAAATTTGTTTCTCAATTTCCCACTGACTATTAGGGGGTCTATAATACAATCCCAATAAGGTGATCATCCCTTTCTTATTTCTCAGTTCCACCAAATAACTTCCTTTGATGTACTTCTGGGAATATCCTCCCTCAGTACAGCTAAAATGCTATCCCTTATCAAAAACGCCACTCCCTGTCCTCTCTTGCCTCCCATTCTGTCCTTCCTGTAGCATTTGTATCCTGGAACATTAAGCTGCCAGTCCTGACAATCCCTGAGCAATGCTTCTGTATTTGCTATGATATCCCAGTCCCATGTTCCTAACCACGCCCTGAGTTCATCTGCCTTCCCTGTTAGGCCTCTGGCATTGAAATAAATGCAGTTTAATTTATCAGTCCTACCTTGTTCAGTGCTTTGTCCCTGCCTGCCTTGACTCGCTTCAGTTCTCAACTGCACCAGTTTCAGATTGATCTTTTTCCTCACTATCCCCCCAGGTCCCATGCCCCCACCTTACTACTTTAAATCCTCCTGAGCAAATCTCCCTGCCGGTATATTAGTCCCCTTCCCATTTAGGTGCAATCCGTCCTTCTTGAACAGGTCACTTCTACCCCAAAAGAGATTCCAATGATCCAAAAATGTGAATCCTTCTCCCATACACCAGCTCCTCAGCTGTGCATTCATCTGCTCTATCCTCCTCTTCCTGCCCCCACTAGCTCGTAGCATTAGGAGTAATCCAGATATTACTACTTTCGAGGACCTCATTTTTAAATTCCAGCCGAACTTTCTGTATTCTTCCTTCAGAATCTCAACCTTTTCCCTTCCTATGTCATTGGTTCCAATGTGTACAATGAGCTCCTGCTGGCCCCTCTCCCCCTTCAGAACATTCTGTACCCTCTCAGAGACGTCCTTGATCCTGGCACGAGGGAAGCAACACACCATTCTGATTTTTCGCTGCTGGCCATAGAAACATCTGTCTATGCCTCAGACTAAAGAGTCCCCTAACACAGTTGATCTCTTGAAACCTGACATACCCCTCACTGAATTAGAGTCAGTCTCAATACCAAAACCTTGGCTGTTCATGCTACATTCATCACCCCCTACATTTTCCAAAACAACATACTTGTTTGAAATGGGCATAAGCCGCAGAAGACTCCTGCACTACCTGCCTACCTCTCTTACTTTTCCTCGAGTTAACCAATCTGTGACTTTTCTCCCTTCCTATGACTGCCATCCATCACACCAGTGAAAAAACAGTGATACATTTCCAGGTCAGGATGGACAGTGGCTTGGGGGGAACTGCAGGTGATGTTTCCATGTATCTGCTGTCCATTGTCCTTCTAGATGGTAGTGGTTACGGATTTGGAAGGTGCTGTCTAAAAGTGCCTAAGTAAATTTCTACAGAGCACTATGTAGATACTGGGTGTTGCTGCTTCCAAGAATCAATGACGAAGGAAGTGAATGTTTGTCAATGTACCAATCAAGCAGGCTGCTTTTGCCTGAATGGTGTCAAGCTTCTTGAATGTTGTTGGACCTACACTCATCCAGGCAAATTATAAGTATTCCATCACATTCCTCACCTGTACCTTGTAAATTGTGGACAGGCTTTGTAGAGTCAAGAAGTGAGTTACTTGCTACAGCACTTTTAGCCTCTGATTTGCTTTTACAGCCACATATGGCTGACCTAGTTCAGTTACTGTTCAATTGTAACCTCCAATATGTTGAGAGCAGTGGTTCAGTAACTATAATGCCTTTGAATGTTAGAGGGTGATGGCTAGATTAGACAGTAATCATTGCTCAGCACTTGTGTAAATCAAATGTTTCATGCTATTCATTAGCCCAAGCCTGGATATTGTCCAAGTTTTGGAGTGTAAGGACATGGACTGCTTCAGTACCTGAGGAGTCTTGTGCAATCATTAGAGAACATTCCCATTTCTGATAAAATAAAAGACTGCATATGCTGGAAATAGAGTCATAGAGATGTACAGCATGGGAACAGACCCTTCGGTCCAACCTGTCCATGCCGACCAGATATCCCAACCTAGTCTAGTCCCACCTGCCAGCACCTGGCCCATATCCCTCCAAACCCTTCCTATTCATATATCCATCCAAATGCCTCTTAAATGTTGCAATTGTACCAGCCTCCACCACATCCTCTGGCAGCTCATTCCATACACTTACCACCCTCTGCGTGAAAAAGTTGCCCCTTATGTCTCTTTTATATCTTTCCCCTCTCACCCTAAACCTATGCCCTCTAGTTCTGGACACCCTGACCCCAGGGAAAAGACTTTGTCTATTTATCCTATCCATGCCCCTCATAATTTTGTAAACCTCTATAAGGTCACCCCTCAGCCTCCGACGCTCCAGTGAAAACAGCCCTAGCCTGTTCAGCCTCTCCCTATAGTTCAAATCCTCCAACCCTGGCAACATCCTTGTAAATCTTTTCTGAACCCTTTCAGGTTCCACGACATCTTTCCGATAGGAAGGAGACCAGAATTGCATGCAATATTCCAAAAGTGGCCTAACCAATGTCCTGTACAGCCGCAACATGACCTCCCAACTCCTGTACTCAATACTCTGACCAATAAAAGAAAGCATACCAAACGCCTTCTTCGCTATCCCATCTACCTGCGACTTCACTTTCAAGGAGCTATGAACCTGCACTCCAAGCTCTCTTTGTTCAGCAACACTCCCTAGGACCTTTCAATTAAGTGTATAAGTCCTGTTGAGATTTGTTTTCCCAAAATGCAGCACCTTGCATTTGTCTGAATTAAACTCCATCTGCCACTTCTTAACCCATTGGCCCATCTGGTCCAGATCCTGTTGTAATCTGAGGTAACCCTCTTCGCTGTTCACTACACCTCCAATTTTGGTGTCATCTGCAAACTTACTAACTGTACCTCTTATGCTTGCATCCAAATCATTTATGTATCTGAAATAAAAACAGAATGTGCTGGAGGAGCTCAGGCAATTTTGCACATCTGCGGAGAGAGAAACTGAGTTAAAATTTGAGTCCTGTATGACACTTCTTTGTAACTGGAAGTGGTGGCTTTTCATGCTGTTGACAGATGTGAGGAGAAGCAAGTGGGACAAGTTGTGAGGGTACTCAGAACAAAAGGCAAAGGGAGTGGTAATTATGGTAAAAGGAGAGGTGGAGATGTAAACCAGGTGTAAATGTAGGTGTTTCTGTCATTTGACGGAGGGAAGATCATCGATGAAGCAGAAGATGTTAAGCCTAGGACACTAGGCTCAGGGGCTCCTGCAAAGCTGTCCTGGAGCTGAGATGACTGACTTCCAACAACCACAAACATCTTCCTTTTTATTAGGTATGACTCCAACCAATGGAGAGCTTTCCCCTCGATTCCCATTTACTCCAGTTTTGCTAGGATCCCTTGATGCTATACCAAGCCAAATGCTGCCCTGATGTCATGGGCAGTCACTCTCTCTTCACATCCGGAGTTCATCATTTTTGACCATGTTTGGACCAAGGCTGTGTTAAGGCCTGGAGCTAAATGGTTCCAGTAGAAATGAGTGGCAGTGAGCAGGCTATTCCTCTGCAAGTGCTGCTTGACAACCCGCTTCATTGCTTTGCTGATGATCGAGAGTACACGTACAGGTCGGTATTTTTGCCGGCTGAATTTATTCTGCTTTTTTTGACCAGAATATACCCAGGCAAATTTCCACATTATTGGGTAGATGGCAGTTTTGAAGCTATACAGGAACAGCCTGGCTAGAGGTGCAGCAAGTTCAAGAGCGCAAGTCTTCAGTATTATTGCTGAAATGTTGTTAAGACTCTTGCCTTTATAGTATTGAGTGACTTCAGGAGTTTCTTGGTATTATGTGGAGTAAGCTGAATTGGCCAAAGACTGATGTCAATGCTGCTGGGGACCTTAGGTGACCATCCACTCAGCACTTCCAGCTGAAGATTGTTGCAAATGCTTTAGCCTTATTTTTCTGCACTGCTATGTTGATCCCACGTTGTTGTGGATCAGGATATTTGTGGAACACTGGTCATCACTAGACATAGCCACATCGACAAGCTTAGACTTGTTCCAGTGGTTGTAGAATTCCTTTGCCTTGTCTGGCACTTGCAGCTTCTACTGTCTGGTATGTTCCTTTCATCAGATGGACACCTTATGGGTTTTTTTAAAAAGATATGCCTGGTTCTGTTCCTGGCCTGCCTTCCTGCACACTTTCAAGATTCTGGCTACCAGCAGGCTGAAATTAGTAGCTACATCTGTTGATACAACATATCAGGTCAAATCTTCTAAGAATAACAGCCAGATAAGTAGATACAGAAAACAAACTGCTTGCTAGTACAGCGAACACATTTTTGATTGTGTTATCTGCGGCATGTATAGGAATGTTCACAGGATTCATTCAAGGTCATGCAGCTGTCAAACATTATCAACAATTTTAGCTCTTCAGCCCATCCTCTACAGAGTCTCCAAAGTGCTAATAGAGAGAGAGAGTTTTACTCAGAGTTGCACTTCACTACGGTAGGATCACAAATGGTGCCAGGAACGAAGCCAAGTCTCCACACCAGCCGCAATCGAGGGATTCCCGATGGGCAGAAGGGTGTGAGACTTATTGCTTTTTCTCATTTCTTTTCTATTATTATCATTATTATTACTACTTAATAAATATTCATATTTAAGCAAAATATATTTAACCAAATCCAAAAATAACCATTTGGATACACCCTGTGATCAGAGACAGTGCTTTGTCCACATTTTAGTCAAACTTAATGTTACAACAATTCATCAGTAGCACTGGGCAACATTATAGTAAAAAGGTCCTATGGCATGCTTGTCTTCAGTGGAAGGGGCATGGAGTAGAAGGATGGACGAGTTATACTGTAGCTTTACAGAACTTTAGTTCGGCCACACTTGGAATATTGTGCACAATTCTGGTCACCTCACTATCAGAAGGATGTGAATGCTTTGGAGAGGGTACAGAAAAGACTTGCCAGGATGTTGCGTGGTATGCGGGATTTTAGCCATGAAAAAATGTTGGATAGACTGGGTTTGTTTTCACTGGAATGGAGGCGGTTGAGGGGCGACCTAGTAGAGGTTTATAAGGTTGTAAATGATGTGGAAAGAGTGGAAAGTATAAGGCTTTTTCCCAGGGTGGAGGGGTCAATTACTGGGGGACACAGGTTCAATGTTCAAGAAGGGAAGTTTAAAACAGATGTGCAAGGCAGATTTTTCACCACAAAGGATGGTGAGTGCCTGGAATGCGCTGCCAGAGAAGGTGGTGGAAGCAGTTGGTCAAATATGTGAATAGGAAGGGAATAGAGGAATTAGGATCCTGTAAGTGAAGACAGTTTTAGTGTGGAAGGGCAAAATGTATCACCGCAGGCTTAGAGGGCTGAAGGACCTGTTCCTGTGCTGTAGTGCTCTTTATTCTTTGTTTTGAATTATTAGGACTTAAGCCATACAGAAAATAGTAGCGCCTCTTTCTCTGAGAAGATGATGATGATCCTTATCCTTGGATTGTTGCAATCTCTGTGATGAAAGTGCCTCTGCATTCATCAATTACTCTATTGAACAGACTTGTACAGGTGTGTTCTGTGAGATGGTATACTGTGTGTGATTCAAACAATGGTAAAACACATGAGTGTCTGTGAAGATTTCAACTTCATTAAAAAGTTTCCAGGTAAAGAGCCCTATCAGTCAAGACGGAACTAAACTTTCACACGAAAAGACCAGCATTTCTTTGTATTTTTCTGATCTCAGGATGCCCCAGAGTGTTTAACAAACAGCAAAGTACTTATTAACTGCAGTCACCACTGCAATAGAGGTGACACAATTCATTCACCCCAAAATTCCAGATATGTAGATTAACCTGTTTAATAGAGAGTGAAACCAGTGATCCATGCAGACCTTGGATCAAAAGTCTCTGTTAATTCCTTTAAAAATTAAATAACATGAGCCGAGAAAACATTGGCAAGAGGCACTGCAACCAATCGTTTATTCATCTTTCAAAGACACAAGGGCACTTTCAAAGATGTCACAAAACAGCAATGAGCAAGCTGAATCAAACCAAGATAGTCCTGGCCTGAGTAACTTTGCTGCAGACTGGAAGGTACACTCCACCAATGTAATATGAGGGGGTTAACTTGACTTTAAATGAAGTAGAGCTTCCCTGGAGCTTTGACCAACAGGCTTTCTTTTTAGGTTGTTTTCTTTCTTGTTGGTGAGCTTTTAATTATATTGGATATTAAAACAGGCACTTGCTAATTGCTGGTTATTTTGACATCCTTGGTAAAAGATGAAAGAAGAGGTGATTGTGAAAATTAGAAATCAAGAGATCAAAAAGAGCTGGAACTGTAAGCTGAGAGCAATGGACGTACACTACTGTTTTGAGAAATTGAACAAAGTTGATAATCCTCCGAGAGAATTATGGCCAAAACCACTAACCTTGCGATCAATGTCGAGGTATGCTTTTACAGTATCCCCAGTTTGATCAGAAGTACAAATCAATCAGGTTCATCTCTTAAAAACCGAAAGAACTGTGGATGCTGTAAATCAGGCCTGGAAGAGCTCAGCAAATCTGGCAGCATCTGTGAAAACAAATCAAAGTTAACATTTTGGGTCCCGTGACCGTGCATCTTCTGAGGAAGAGTTACCAGACCCAAAACGTTAACTCTGGTTTCTCTTCACAGATGCTGCCAGACCTGCTGAGCTTTTCCAGTAACTTCTTTTTTTCAAGTTCATCTCTTGCTCTTTAGCAATGGAGCAAAAGATCTATCATCAGAAAGTGCAATTTTATTACCTTTGAAATTTTTAAAATTTAAAACTTTGCCAGACCCTTGTTGCCAAGCCTCGCTACGTTAACCGTCAGAATTCATGCACTGGAAAAATTGTTTGCTAAAATATGATCAGGCAAACTCTATTTCAGCACCATGAACAGCTCCATGAGCTAAATATTCATAAGTTACATAACAATCATCACCTAAACTCAAAGCTCAGCAAATATTCATCTAGCAGTAAGTTTACAATTTTGTTTTTAATTGAACAAAGGAGATTGCCTGAGAATGTGTACACATCTCTGAATAACAAAAATCAACCAACCAAATTATTGACTTTCATTTCAAACCAAGATGTTTTTGAAATCAAAAAGGTTCCGCAAGTGTTTAATTCTTAACATATTTCAGCAACAATATAATTTGAAAACACTCTGGGCTTTGTTGATAATACAGCGACATTTATATCAGAAGCTTCCAGTTTCTTGTTTGCACCAAGCTCACCGATTCTACTAATAATAGAAGAAATCTCAGCTCATCCAAGTAAACTTCGACGGAGAAGCATGGCTGAAAATTTGTTAGGCCAGAGGGCAGAACTCCTCTTTCTTCACCAATCACAAAGAATTGCATTTATTTTTAACCCAATAGCACTCACATGGATCATTAGATAGCACCTAGTTTAACATCTGACAGCATTTCCAATAGACCTTACCCAGCCACAGCTTTATGTAACAGCAACTATCCTTTTGTATTCCAGCCTTCTTGAGTCAGAATTGGCATTGCGAAGGTTTACAGCAGCATGACATGACGACTGGGTAAATTGATCTAAATTACTAACATCTTGAAAAGTGAATAAAATATCTATCTTAATTAATTTGTGAACATCAATTTATTTCCTAAATCTGTGCAAAGATGCTTATATCCCAAGAAAACCCATGATTTATATTTTCCTTCAACCCTTGCTTCACCCCACTGCCTCATCATATCCAAACAGGGTGACTTCTGTTGGTACTTTGTCCAAGGGTCTATTCACCAAATGAGAGCCTCCAGCAAAAGCTTAGAACCCAATAGTTTCATTGATCCCAGGGTACGGAGGCTCATTCAAGTGAACTGACATCCCAGAGCCAACTCAGCAGAAACTGCCAATCAAACTTTGTTCCCTGTGCTACAGGCTTCACTTTTGATTAGATGCTCACTTATTCATGATTGCATGTCATCGTCTTTTCAAGAGTTCAATATTTCTTTATGATTGTGCCCTTTGATGTAGCAAACACAGGAGAGAATTATCATATTCAGCAGGAATGCAAAGAAGCTTACTGATTCCAGGCAAGGATAAAGTGCCACTTGTCCTTCACATCACTCTATCTGTTTATTCGGCACAGGTTTCAGAGTAGTGCCGATGTTGTCAGCTTTGATAAGAAATACATTTACATTGTGCCATGTTCATAATTTTTGAACAAGAAAACCTCCATCAGGAAAGGTTAAATAATACCGAGGACACCACAATATCCATCATATATTTGAATATCAATCAAAACTGTTTCTGCCCACAGTGTAATTAATTGTTTTCCTGAAAAGAATATCAAGCCGAAAGGTTCAGACTATTTGAGTTTATCAGGCACTGCACAGTAACAGTGAAATCAATTGCACCAACCCAAAGGCGAAGGACCATTTTGCAAAGTTTCCTTCCATGTATCCCAACAGCTGATGGCATGTGGTTCCACAGGTTCCAACACCTTCACCCTCCTGACAACAAAGGCAAATGGTCACTTTGTGTACACATGCAGCACTGCACCCGAGAGACAGGTTATTCAGGTTAAGGTCAGTCAGGTTCTCAGGCAAGCTGCTGTTGCAGGATGGTGATCACAGGAGCAAAGATCCCAACATTCGCTCACCTAGTTTCTCATCCAAATGATACTAAAACTACAGTATGGACCACAGAATCATAGAATTCCTACAGTGTGGAAACAGGTACTTCAGCCCAACAAGTCCACACCGAAGAGTAACTCACATTAGATCCATTCTCCTCCCCTATTAATTTTACCCCTGACTAATGCACCTAACCTACACATCCCTGAACACTATGGGCACTTTAACATGGCCAATTCACCTAACCTGCACATCTTTGGATTGTGGGAGGAAACCGGAGCAGCCGCAGGAAACCCATGCAGACACACAGGGAAAATGTGCAAACTCCACACAGTCGCCCGAAGCTGGAATCGAACCCGGGTCCCTGATGCTGTGAGGCTGCAATGCTAACCACTGAGCCACTGCACTGCTCTCGTGTCTAAGAAATTAATACTTCCCTTATGTGTTATGCTTTAAGTTTAATGGAGTGTTGATAACTGAGGATACTGATGTTCTTCAAATTCTGCTTCTGTGAGAGTCCCTCAAAAGCCCCAGATTTACAAAAAAATCATTCATAGGATGAGGGCATTGTTGGCCAGGCCAGCGTTTGATGTCCATTCCTAATGGTTATAAAGTGTATCACACTGAAACCAAAGATTCATAAATAGAGACATGGAGTACAAAAACCAAAACGTTTTCCTGAATCTACATAAAACAACTGTGTCAACTGTGACTATTGTTTCCAATTCTGGGCATCAAATAGATATGAGGTCTTATAATGGGTTCAGAGGAGGTTTAAGAGGACAACTCCAAGGATGAGGGATTACAAAGATGTGGTGGTTGCTGTCTTAAGAGCTGTGAGGCTGCAGTACTAACCATTGAGCCACTATGCCACACCAGCATACCAGCATTAGTGTCTGAGATGAATCTGGTCTGAATGCTTCCCTGTGCTTTAATGAATAAGCTAATTAAAAGGTGCAATGTCTATCAGGGGTACTTGCTGCTTACTTTGCCAATAATTTTTATGCTAAATGTGTAGGTGGGTTTATCACTTAATGCAAATGTAACAAAATTAGACACAGCATTGAATCATTCAAAGTTTACTGTTGAAGAAGGGTTCATTCTTTATATCACTGCTTCATTCTTCTTCCCCAAGAAACTTAAACAACATCCAGCTTTAGTGATTTATCTTTCATATGCTACTCTCTTGCAGCTTAGGTAAATTGTAAGATGACCTCATACTAAAAACAAAAAAAGATGGAAATCACAGTGGGTCAGGCAGCATCCATGGAGAGAGAGCAAGCTAACGGCAGCTCTGATGAGGGTCATCTAAATTTGAAACATTAGCTTGCTGTCTCTCCACGGATGCTGCCTGACCCACTGTGATCTCCAACGTTCTTTGTTTTCTGTACGGATTCCAGTATCTGCAGTAATTTGCCCCTATAATGACCTCATTCTAACCCAGCATATTGCGTTTACAAATCTGGCTCTATGTGGTTTACTCCTACACCAAGTTCTTCACAGTAAAGTTATAACAGTCAAACCTTGGAAATTATGAAATCAGAAAAAATACCAAAAACAGCAATTGCTGGAAAGACTCAGCAGGTCTGGCAGCACCTCTGGAGAGAAAGCTGAGTTAACATTTCAGGTCCAGTGACCCTTGTTCAGATTAGAAATTTTGAATTCCCTGTCTCTCCCATCTGTTTGGTGTGCATGTCGAGTCACTGTAAAGAAACGCTACAATTCACTTTCATGGAGATTGAGGGGTGTGTGTAACAAAGACATATTCAGACATTACCACATCAAGCACTTGTTTTGCTGAAGACTTGCACCCAATGATTCTCATTCTCACCAGCAGATGCCACTGTTGTTCACATCTTCAGCCTGGAAAACCCTGGTATTAGCTGCCACTGAGCATCAAGAATAGAAATATCACTTACCTGCAAGAGAAAGAAAAAGAGGGAAAGAGAAAAAAAACACAAACATTTTAAAACATTGACAATTATGCAGAATCATCACAAAGCACCTTTGGAATTAAAGTAGGAATTAAGTTTGTGATCCTATCACTAATCTCCCTGTTTTGCCTGTTTCTTGCTGGTCTATTCACCCACTGACACAGGCTGTACTTTGTTAAACCAACCAAAAGGTCCTCTTTCATTGCTGAGACGCATGGGAGCTATTTGACTGCAAGGGCAACACAAACAAGTCTAATGATGTTCACTGCTTTCAAGAGGCAGTCACTGCAGAGTAGTCAAGAAAGATTTTCCATGGTCTCTTCCACCTCCAGTTGAAGGCTAATTTAACCGTCACCAGTTATCTGGAAACTTATGGAATTGGGTACAATGCTGGTTTTGCACTCTGCCCAAATGTAAACTCAAGTATCATGATCAAGAGTGTGACTTCTGAAAGGCTGGAGGGCAAATTTCAATAGTAACATCCAGAAGGGAGGTGAATAAATACTTGAATGGGTAGTATTTGAAAGTTGAGGCGAGGGGAGTGGGTATACTTGCACAGTTCTTAGAAAAATCGGGGTCCATCACTATGGGTGAATGGCCTCTTTTGCTATCCTGTGACTGGATTCACCGATTCAATGTAAGGTGTGGGAGAGGGGTAAGGTGTAAATATCAATGAGCGAGCAGGGTTTCCTGACTGAAGAGTTGAGTTAAAACTAAGCTGAGTCCACGAGCTGTTCTCCGCCTGCACCTCTGTCACTGTGGGCAGGATTTTCCCTCTGGTCTTTGGATCACGTTATCAGGCTCAAACAGGAGTACAAGGTCACCCTGTGTGCGAAACAGGTACTCTGGCTGGTACATTTGGATATCAGACAGAGGGCCAGCTTGCCATTTGGTTAAGGATGGGAGGTAGGCTCTCAGATCAGAAAGTCAATGAGACAGCTCACAGCAGCAGGCCTTTGTAGGTAACTGAGAGAAAAGGCACCTCACAATAAAGGCACCCAGCAGCTGGGCCATTGCCATGGGTGTGGGATGCTTACACTCCGTGGGCATCTTTGAAGGTGCCTGGGGGAGTGGGCCCTGAGTCTCCTACTGGAAACTTACCTCCAGAATGTCAGGAAATGTGTCTGGGTGGGTTAATCTTTGGAGGGTTGGCCTGTTTCCACACTGTAGGAAGTCTAATCTGTAGAGATAGATGAACAGTCCTCTGCCACCCTCGGGAACCTGGACCGACTTAAAAATCCCAGCATACCTGCAACAAACTGGCCCAAAGTGGCAGAATGAGTGGAATTGGCTTGCCATCACTGCAGGTGGGAGGGGTCTCTCACCTTACCACCCTGCCTCTGGGAAAACTGCCCTGCGGAGCATGGCACTGTGAAATGACTTTCTGATTGATGGTGCACACTTTTATATTAGTCTGCCCCCTCCGTTGCTAGCCCCAACGAGTCCTGAAAACCTGCTGTGGGCATCCCATCCATAGGTACCCAGGCTGGACCAGGACTTCGATCCTTCTTGCCCATTCCCTTGGTCACAACCAAAATCTTCTGAAAAGGCAAGATGGCTTCCACACAGGCAATAGATTGGGATCTATGAAGATAGCATCTTATGTGTTCTTTTCACTGCCGTGGGAAGTGCCTTAAGTCCTCCTTACTGACTGCCCACAGTGGTTTGATTAATCCCCACTTCAGCAACAGATCATTTAGACCTTTAACCATGAACAAAAAAAATGATGAATAACTCTCTTACTAAGAGATGGCATTGAACACTACTCTCTTTGCATGAAAGACAATTAATGTACACAGTATGATCTTGAAACCTAATATTTCACTTCAAAAATTGCCTTATCAATTTTATTACAAATGGATCTCAACAAGTTTGCATTCTCAGGATCTAATTTCCGTTGCACACTTGGGCTCATGCTGCGAGGTGAAGCTCAGCATCCTCTGAGCATTAGACAGGGATAAAAATAAAATCAGTCCGTGTGCGCAACAAAAGCAGAATGACATACGCATCTGACTGTAACCGGCAATTGTGCATTGTTGCCATTATGCAGTCCTGAGGAAGTGTGCATCATCAGGATACTGAATGAATGGGCAATAATGACAGCTCATCAACACCACACACAGCCTCTGCTACACTCACTGCAGATACATTTCTGCAGTAAACAAAAACATCAGTCTTTTTAATTATATCCCATTCTCTTCCTCCTACCCATTCATCGTACTCATTCACTCCTCTTTGAGATGAGAGGTTAAACCGAGGCCTGATATACCATCTCAAGTGGATGCAGGAGGACTCATGGTATTATCTTGAGAAGGAACAGAGACACTTTTCCTGTGTCAATGTCTTCTATTTATCCCTGAACCAAATCACTGAAACAAATGATGATCCTCAGTGCACTGCTGTTTGTGGGATCTTGCTTTGCGTGAAATTCTGTGCAGCATTTCTTACATTTCAACAATGCACCTTGAATTGTTTCATTGATTATGAAGTACTTTGTGACATTCTGAGCTTGTTAAAGGCACTATATAAATGCAAGTTTTCTTTTCTTTCTTCCTTCAGTCTCTTCTTCCCTGAGAACTGTAACTCCTGGTGGGTTGCATTTCTATTTGTATTCGTTTTCCAATTTTTAGATCTGTAACCGATTCAGTCTGCTGTTGTACTCTCTTCATGTTAACCTGTCTGTTCTATCATTGATCAGTTCACAATGGGAATCAGCAGTGCAAGCCATGCTGAATTCTCCCCTACCTAGCACAGCGAAGCAAAGTCAATGACTGTATTCTTACTCTAACCTTATAAAACATGAGTTGGTTAGGTACCGGCAGTACTGTATTCAGATCCTTCTAGGTCACTGGATTGATTTGGTGCAAAAGGAGGTTATTAGGCCCATCACGTACACACTGACTCTCCAAATGAGCAACGCACTTAGTGCTATTCCCCAGCCTTCTGCCAGTAACCCTGCAAATCTTCCTGGCTGTTCTTTACATTGCTGGATGCCAAGTGTGCCAGAGTTAACTACTTCCTTAGCCAATCTGTCCCCGAAAAAGGTAGAGATGGGCTCCTTTCTTGAACTTGTACCTACAGCAAATGGACTGCTGCAGTTTAAGAAGGCTACTCACTTCCACATTCTTCAGGGTAAATAGGGCATGGACAACAAATACTGGCCTAACCAGCAACCAAATATTTAAAAATATTGCAACGGCATCAACCTTACAATGTGGAATACTGACCAAATTCGACCCATCTGCACAAGCACAGGATAAATCCAGCTTGGACAAGCGGTGGAGGCTGGTACAGTTACAACATTTAAAGGCATCTGGATGGGTAGACGAATAGGAAGGGTTTAGAGGGGTATGGGCCAAATGCTGGCAAATGTGACTTGATTAATTTAGGATATCTGGTTGGCATGGACAAATTGGACTGAAGTGTCTGTGTCCATGCTCTACAACTCTATGATTATCTCAAAATCAGCAAAATGTTGAGAGAACTCATTGATATTACCGTCAGGTAACAGCTCCTCTCCATTGTTCAGTGTGGGTTCAAACAGAATCACTCTATTTCCAAAACACATTCACAGCCTTGGTCCTTGTAGAAGCACCAAAAGTAAATAATACAGACAGGAAGTGAAAACAGCCATTACCAACATCAAGGCAGTGTTTGGCTAGGTGTCAATAAATCATTATCAGGATCTGCACAACACTGCAAGCCAGAATTTATTGCTGGTCCTTAATAGTCCTTGAGAGGGTGGTGATGAGCTGCTGCTTTCTCAAACCACTGTAGATCATATGATGAAGGTCAGAGTGAATTTAAATAGCTTAGCCATTTCAAAGTCAAAATCTCTACTCTCTCGAAGGACAGCCTTCAAGCCTTGCTCAATGCGTTTACAGAAGCATAATGAAGAATTAGTCTCAGCCTCAACCTCAAGACATCCCAGACCCATTACCAACCCATTCCAGATCCAGTTATTGTCCATGCCTCCATCAAGATCAACGTGGAAATGCTCCCAAATGTGGAATATTTCTTCCACCTTGGGAAACTCTCTCTCATCTAAGAATGACATCGATGGAGAGACTCAACGTGATAGAGTCATAGAGATGTACAGCACGGAAATAGACCCTTCAATCCAACCCGTCCATGCTACCAGATATCCCAACCCAATCAGGTCCCACCTGCCAGCACTTGGCCCATACCCCTCCAAACCCTTCCTATTCATATTCCCATCTAGATGCCTTTTAAATGTTTCAATTGTACAAGCTTCTACCACTTCCTCTGGCAGTTCATTCTATACACGTACCACCCTCTGCATGAAAAAGTTGCCTCTTAGGTCTCTTTTATATCTTTCTCCTCTCACCCTAAAACTATGCCCTCTAGTTCTTGACTCCCCCACCTCAGGGCGGAGACTTTGTCTATTTATCCTATCCATGCCCACATCATTTTATAAACGTCTATAAGGTCACCCCTCAGCTTCCGATGCTCCAGGGAAAACAGCCCCAGCCTATCAAACCTCTCCCTATAGTGCTTCTTTGCAAATCATTTCTGAATCTTTTCAAGTTTCACAACATCCTTCTGATAGGAAGGAGACCAGAATTGAACATAAAATATTCCAAAAGTGGCCTAACTAATGTCCTGTACAGCCACAACATGACCTCCCAACTCCTGTACTCTGACCAATAAAGGAAAGCATACCAAACGCCTTCTTCACTACCTTATCTACCTGCGACTCCAATTTCAAGGAGCTATGAACCTGCACTCCGAGGTCTCTTTGTTCAGCAACACTCCCGAGGACCTTACCATTAAGTGTATAAGGTCCTGTTATGATTCGCTTTCCCAAAATGCAGGACCTCGCATTTATCTAAATTAAATTCCATCTGCCACTTCTCAGCCGATTAGCTCATCTGATCAAGATCCCGTTGTAATCTGACGTAACCTTCTTTGCTGCCCACTTCACTTCCAATTTTGGTGTCATCTGCAAATTTACTAACTATACCTCTTATGCTCACATCCAAATCATTTATATAAATGACGAAAAGTCGCGGACCCAGCACCAATCCTTGTGGCACTCCACTGGTCACAGGCTTCCAGTCTGAAAAACAATCCTCCACCGCCACCCTCTGTCTTTTACCTTTGAGCCAGTTCTGTATCCAAATTGCTAGTTCTCCCTGTATTCCATGAGATCTAACCTTGCTAATCAGTCTCCCACAGGGAACCCTGTCGAACGCCTTACTGAAGTCCATAAAACATCACGTCCACCGCTCTGCCCTCATCAATCCTCTTTGCTACTTCTTTAACGCATGATTTTTCAACGCACGAAGCCATGTTGACTATCCCTAATCAATCCTTGCCTTTCCCAATACTTGTACATCCTGTCCCTCAGGATTCCCTTCAACAACTTGCCCATCACCGACATCAGGCTCACTGGTGTATAGTTCCCTGGCTTGTACTTATTAATCTTCTTAAACAGTGACATCACGTTGGCCAACCTCCAATCTTCTGGCACCTCAACTGTGACTATCAATAATGCAAATATCTCAGCAAGGCACCCAGCAATCATACCCCTTTCTTCCCACAGAGTTCTAGGATACACCTGATCAGGTCCTGGGGATTTATCCATTTTTATACATTTCAAGGCATCCAGCACTTCCTCCTCTGTAATATGGACATTTTTCAAGATGCCACCATCTATTTCCCAATTTCTATATCTTCCATGTCCTTTTCCATAGTAAACACTGATGCAAAATACTTGTTTAGTATCACCCCAATTTCCTGCAGCTCCACACCAAGGCCGCTTTTTTGATCTTTGCGAGCCATTTTCTTTCCCGAGTTACCCTTTTGTCCTGAATGCATTTGTAAAAACCCTTTGGATTCTCCTTAATTCTATTTGCCAAAGCTATCTCCTGTCCCCTTTTTGCTCTCCTGATTTCCTTCTTAAGTATATTCCTCCTGCCTTTATACTCTTCAAAGGATTCTTTTGATCTATCTTGTCTATACCTGAGATTTGCTTCTTTTTTTTCTTCTCCAGTCTGTGAGTGCCACCTTCAGATGCCTAAGAATGACTGTCTTCAATGGCCACAACATCTGTGCTGATACCAAGATTGTGTATAAGGCAGTCATTCTTCTGTATAACTCTGAAATTTGGACTACATATAGTGGCCCCCTCAAGGCCCATGAGAAGTAGCATTACCCTGCTTCAGACAGATTCTCAGGAACAGCTGGGAGGTCAGGCGCATTGACAATCAGTACCTTTGAAGCAGCCAACAGCACTAACATCAAGGTCTTGATCATCTAAACTAACTCTGCTGGGCCTGCCACGTGCTTAGGATGCCTGAGTTCCGACTGTCAAAGCACATCATCTTCACTCAGCTCAAGAAAGGCACATGAATAAGAGCAGGTCAAAGAATACTTGAAGGCTTCCCTCAACAAATCAAAGATAAATGTCAATGCTTGGGAGACTTATTCAGAAGAAATTACCTTGGAGGTAGCTCTTTTATGAAGGGACACAATTCTTGAGAACACCCATTGGCAAGAAGTATACAGCAAAGGAAAGAATGCCAGTGATCTCAAGGTTAAGGACCAATTCCAGCCCCTGGAATACCTGGCCAGATGTGTAGTCAGAGATGTGGCTCCAGGATTGAGCTCACCAGTTACACAAGGATCCACAGAACACATGACCAGTGACACAGAAATTCCTAGGTGCATAATTACACTCATTAGCGAGTGATTGCTGATGATGATGATACAGTGGGAGGACAGGAGGGAGAGTGGGTTGACATTGCACAGAACTTCATAAAATCTTATAGGACTCCTTAACTAAAATAAAAGTTGCAAAACCACTAATTTGTCAGTTCAGTTCACCATGTTTCATCCAGCAGAACATCCCTCACATCAGGATGGATAACGTCAAGGCAACAACACTAACTTCAAGTTACTAAGTTATATCTCGATTCAACAGGAATAAAAAACAGACAGCTCTGTTTAGATTAGATTAGATTACAGTGTGGAAACAGGCCCTTCGGCCCAACAAGTCCACACCGACCCGCCGAAGCGAAACCCACCCATACCCCTACATTTACCCCTTATCTAACACTACGGGCAATTTAGTATGGCCAATTCACCTGACCCTGCACATCTTTGGACTGTGGGAGGAAACCGGAGCACCCGGAGGAAACCCACGCAGACACGGGGAGAACGTGCAAACTCCACACAGTCAGTCGCCTGAGTCGGAAATTGAACCCGGGTCTCTGGCGCTGCGAGGCAGCAGTGCTAACCACTGTGCCACCGTGCCGCCCACTTTTTTCATAATGAAACTCTGTTAATAACTAGATTATCTGTTGCCCTTCATTTTGCCTTTGGCTCTATTTCATGAATTGACATTTAGATTAGATTAGATTAGATTAGATTACTTACAGTGTGGAAACAGGCCCTTCGGCCCAACAAGTCCACACCGACCCGCCGAAGCGTAACCCACCCATACCCCGACATTTACCCCTTTACCTAACACTACGGGCAATTTAGCATGGCCAATTCACCTGACTTGCACATCTTTGGAGTGTGGGAGGAAACCGGAGCACCTGGAGGAAACCCGCGCAGACACGGGGAGAATGTGCAAACTCCACACAGTCAGTCGCCTGAGGCGGGAAATGAACCCGGGTCTCTGGCGCTGCGAGGCAGCAGTGCTAACCACTGTGCCGTGTTGTAGTGGTCCAATCTACTATACCAAGCTTGTCCCCATGCAGTGAGTTGAAAATCGATGCCAATGACTGTGAAGTCCAGTGAAAAATGCTTGGCATAGAAAAGGTGAACAGAAACAAAGCTGTTCGATACTTTCAGAATGCTGATCCAGCACCTGCTTGCAATCAACCTTTTCCATCTCGATAGCAGAAAATTATTGCACTAAAAGCAAAAAGCTCACAAGGGCCCGTTTCTCTACTGATGAAACACATAAGATGTTATCCGAACAGGATCCTAAATTAAACAACCATTCTCCGTGGCATACTTATGCTCATTACTTTAAGGAAACATGAACATCTTTAATCACTGCAAGTAACTAGCAACAAGGAGCCAGAGTTTCAAAGAGTCAAGAAGATGCAATGGCCCTTTAAAATGGAGTGGGGATTTAAGAGGCTCAGATTAGGGGAGTTCCCATCCTTATTTTCTATTTTTTGCCTAGAGTGGGAAGGGAATGATGTGAATCACACAGGAGAGCAATTCAAACTCAGCAAGTACATTTGAATTTAGTGCTGAGTTGTGGCTATTCTGGTTGGTTCTGAGGTCTTAAATTGCAGTATGGGAGTAACATATTGACAAAGTAGATATATTTGTTCCTGAAGGATGGCAAAGGTCTTTTTAAGTGTTACGATGTAAAGTTATTTTAAATGCGTCAGCTGTTTAAACTTAAGCTGTCAGCAAGATTTACAGAAATTGTCTCTTAGACTATTCAACTGACAGGCCAATTGATGAAAGTAAGAAAAAAGTGACTTCTATTCCACAATTGGAATATAATTCTTTGTTGACATTTTCACACAGGTTATTATTAAACCACTATGAATGGGTGGCTTAGTTTCAAAAGCTATAATTGTCTGAGTGGGGATTCGGAGTTCAGAGTTTGATTGACAGTTTACAAATACTATCAAATGATTAGCTATCTTTGATGTGGCTACTGAATATGGATATAAACATATTTCTATCAGATTTACCCCTTGAAGAGATTTAAAAGGATTGAATGTGTTTCCTGAATGGTAGTACGTTTTTTCTGCTATGAATGACAGCTGTATTAGATTATTAGAAGGCTTTTAATTTTCATCTCCACATGGCTCCTGGAAGCTGCCAATTGTGGATAGTGGATATGGACGATAGTTTGGAATGGAGACAGGGAGTAGTGTTAGAAGGTAGAAGAGGTATGGATGGGAGGGGGTGTTAGTTGATCGTACTGTATTGAGGGAATGTTGCACTGTTGGAGATTTCATCTTTGGGGTGAGCTAAGGGTCTGCTCAATTGAGCACAAAAGATCACAACGGGAATTCATCTGGCATTCTAGCTAACATCTAATACTTCACAAAATATCATTAATTCAGATTCATGTTTAGGTTAATGATCTTACAACTGAATGTCCAAATGGTCATTGACTTGAAAGGTCACTTTCTTTCCCTCCTTACATATGTTGTCATATCTGACGAGTATTTTCCTTGCTTTTGTGTCACTAACGCAGGTAGTCAGGCCACTTATTATTGTTTATGAGACACCCACTGTGAAATGGCACTTCTGACAGTGTAGCTCTCTCTCAATGATTTTGTGCCTCAGTTTCTGAAAGGAGTTTTGAAGCAGCATATTTTCTGACTCGAAGGCTACAGAATTACTAATGAGCCACAACAACACACACACACACAAGGAGGCATGGTGGTATGGGACAGCAAGGTAATGGAATTAAATCTGGATGGCTCCAGCAATGATGCAGCACAGACACTGGACTTCTGTGAAGTGTCTGTGTTTCTACTGAAGCCAAGCAAGATCTGTGCCAAAATCTGGATCATGAACTGATTCAAACAAATTACTTGAAACAAGGAAGATCAACAAGGACTTTAGCTCTGTGTCTAGTAATACTTCAATATTACAGATCCTCCCATGTACCAACCTCCTTACCTCTATAAACTTCTCCCGTCTACCCCGCACAACACCCCCTAATGCCCAACTCACACACAAGATATTTAAGTTCTTGAGATACTTTACTTGGTTATATGGAAGTTCTTTTTGTGACTGACTCCTTTCACCCAAAGAAAGGATTAAAGCAGCACAGTCCCTTTTTTTTACTAAAGCTTGTTATGGTTCAGAGCACTGATAGATGTTGTTAATAAAGGGTGGGAGTTGAGATTAGTCACATATACAAGTAAAATTTCCAATCTACTGGGTTCCAACACCACTTAGTGCTCTGGTCCATCACCAGTTCAGCTGGAAAGACAGAGTATATTTGACACCCATTCTAACTGGAGTGACTGATGAAGGGAATGACAAATGTCAATTTCTAAATTGTCAGTGGGGGTATTCTCCATAATATCAGCCTTTATATATCACGCTTACAGAGTCAAGGGGCTCAATGGCCTTCTTCCTAGGTCTAACTTCCTACATATCACTGGCCTCTCTGTAAACATTTCAGATATTTTATTTTTTCTTGCTCATGGGACAGGTGCATTACTGGCTCGGTCAGCATTAATTGAACATCCTAGTTGCCCTTGGGAAGGTGGTGATAGTGAGCAATGTTCCCTCTAAGCTGCCTGGCTCCAATCATATACACAGGCAGTAAGCAAATTAGAGGGGAACACTGGTGGTTGGCTGCCTTCTTAAACTGCTGCAGTCTACATATTGTAGGTAGACCCACAATGTTATTAGGGAGAGAGTTCCAGGGTTTTGACCCAGCGACACTGAAAGTACTGTGATATATTTTAAAGGCAGCACATTTAGTGGCTTGGAGTAGAATTGAAGGAGGTGATCATAGAGTCATTGAGATGTACAGCATGGAAACAGATCCTTCGATTCAACTCGTCCGTGCCGACCAGAAATCATAAATTAATCTAGACCCATTTGCCAGCACTTGACCCATATCCTTCTAAACCCTTCCTATTCAAATACCCATCCAGATACCTTTTACATGTTGTCATTGTGCTAGGCTCCACCACCTCCTCTGGCAGCTCATTCCATACATGCACCACCCTGTCTCCTGTCCTTGTCATTCCAGATGGAAATGGTTGTGGGATTAGAAGATCTGGTCTATGGAGACTCAGCACATTTCTGCAGTGCCTTTTTTGAATGGTACACCCTGTTGATACTAAGTATCAGTGGTGCAGGGAGTGCATGTTTGTAGATGCAGGCTATTTTGTTGTGCATGGTGTCAAGCTTCTTGAATATTATGGGAATGCATTAATCCAGAAAAGTGGGGAGTTTTCCATTACAGACAGACAGACTTTGGGAATCAGGAGGTGAGGTACTTTTTGCATGATTCCTTGCAATCTGACCTGGTCTGGTAGCCACTATATTTATGTTGCTAGGCCAATTCAGTTTCTGGTAAATGGTAACCGGTTAGATGTTGTCAGTGGTGGATTCAGTGAATGGTAATGCCGCTGAACGTCTAAGAGCGACAGGTGGATTCTATCTTGTTGACTCTCCCACTTCGTTCTCATGCAATGTTGCAAATGTTATTCCTGTTCATATATTTATTGCTGCAGAGAATTGTCCACCTGAGCCCAAAGGTTTGTTCTAGCAGAAATTTCCTGCTCCAGTACACAGCATTTCTGGTTTATTGTGCAAACCCATTAGGATGGCCAGTTCCTGAATGGGTGGCTGTTTTGCCAAACATTTTGATCCTAACCATAAGCATGATTCATTGTTTCCTGTGAATTATCTGCCTGCTCCAACCTTTCTAACTTTCGCCTCCTATCTTGCTACAATCAAGTTTTGTGTTCAGTGAAACATGGTTCATCCCAATCCAAGACTGCATTTTGGGAAGTAGGCATCTTGGAACAGTGAGACAGCCGAATCCAGAGAAAGACCAAAGCCCCAAATACAGATCCCAAAATTAACCCTGTGGTGATTAAAAATAACTACAGCACCCCAATTACTGCCTGAGCAAAGATCGGTCAACTTAGAGCAAATAGACAAAAAAACCCAGAAACTTCTGTATATAGTATTAATGGGAAAATTGATTTGTGTCACATTTATCAATAATTAGTTGGACACGCAAGTTATAGAATAGAATCACAGAATTCTATTCTGAAGCATGAGGCCACTCTGGCTTTGTTACCTCTCTGAAAAAGCTATCTAATTTAATCCCACACATCAAGATCCCCGTTGGGTCACAACGTTTTCCATTTTTAAGCATTTTCCTGGTTTCCTTTCTGAATTTTACTCTTGAATCCACATCCATTACTCTTACAAGTAATGCATTCTGGATGATAGAATTTAGTTATAGCTATCAAAACTGTGACACATGATGGAATATCTGCCATCTTCTGGCCAGCTGAAAATACTGCGCAAAAGCACTGAAGGGTTACCTTACTGCAATAAACTGGTCTGAATTTAGTTTTGCATAAACCAATCACGGTGATGCACAGCTTCCCCAGCTTTATAAAGAGACAGCCTGTAATAACACCACAGAGGCTAGCATCCCATCACCAAGTGACCCTTTATTTACACTTGGAAAGTGCTGGACTCTGGCACAGCCTCATCAGAGTCACCGGAGTGTCTGAATCTTTGACACTCCTGTTCTTATCTGTCAGCCAGGGCTCTCTGATTGGACTAGATTAACAGCTCCAGTGAGGGAACTCATATTCTATGAGGTCCAGTTGGCTGACCTCATTGCAATTACGACACAGAGCACAGCAATATAACTAAACATAACCACAGTCAACTTTAGAAGTAGTCATGGGTTTGTTACTGAATAGTTTTCGAGACATCAAAATTTCCATTGCTGCCCTAGATTGTACAAATAAATTGCTACAGACTTGCTGAGTACCAAATCAGGATTAACAATGTAACTTGTTACTTTCCATTTACTACTGTTTTATGTTCAGCAGCTATTATGTTGTATACCTTTAAGAGACATGCTTATAATACAGATGATCACTATACCCTCAAATATATCAAGTCTCAGACCTACTTGAACAGGGGTCACTTGAAGGATGACAAATTAATGCAAGCATGCTGCTTTTTGTACCTGAATAGCTCAGTATTAACCCAAACTCTGAAGTGCCTGTGACTGCAATGCGTATGTATCATGTAGCTGTAATAAGCCATTAAGTCTTACAGTATCACATGGCAGTCATCTAGTTCTTAGGTTACAGGAGCGTATTGCCACATCAGGTACAAATACCCTGAAAACAACAAACATACAGCAAGTCAGACAGCATCCATGGAGAGACAGCAAGCTAACATTTTGAGTCCAGATGACTCTTCATCAGAGATACAAATACCCTGCTGGAGGCAAATGCTACACCAAGGTGGAAGTTCATCTTCCTGGTTGGGCATGTCGCAGATTTCCCCCAAAGCCCTCCCCTCCAACTCTATTGGGAAATACCAGAATTGTGCTTAGTACTAACCCTTCCCCATTCCATCCCCACCCCATACAACACATTGAGTTTGAAAATTTATTGAACAAATGTACTGGAATGTACTTGGTTAGCAGGTGCACACTACAGAATTATGAAAGGTTGCAGACAAACACATTAGAAAAAGAAAGCTAGCTTGCACATTCTAAAACTTGCAGTATCAAGGTCAGTATTTATCTAAAGAGATAAAATAAAGCATCTTTTAGATTCCCAGTCATCCTTAACCTTTCTATACATGAGTTATTGAAGAGGAAATGCAGAGATATAATATGAATGCATATTGGGTTGAAAAGCTTGCTGAGTTCATGTTGAGATGGTCTTAAGAATAGGAAACATTCTTTTTGAAGTTTGGTGCAGACTCTAAAGAAAACAATCTTCATATCACTATACAGCAAGGACTCCTTAAGCTCCATCATTATTTACAAATCCCTTGCACTGTATAAAATGGTTGCATAAAACACTGGATAAGAAGCAGCTGACAAACATACTGACTCATTGCCAACCAGTGTCACTTCATCAATGCCCAAGGCTCAAGGGTAATGAAGCTAATCTGGTGGAAATGAATTCTTTTTCCAAAATTGCACTCACTGAAATGCTCTTACTCCTGCCAATCCAATTGAGGCAGTGAGCGGTAACGCCTTAGTCATGACAAGTATCTCATATTAGCAGGTAGCCCGTGGACCACAGTTTGGTTCTTGGGCTGAAGTGCAGCCCATAGGCCTGAATGTATCACACCAAAAGCTTTCATCTAGCCCATGATCCATGGTTCACATCCAGATAAGTACACGTGGAAGAGTCTGTAAGGAGCTGCTCCTCCAATCCTTCGCTCACAGCAAAGCCTACCTTCTGGAGATACAAAAATGACCTCTGCACACAGACATTGTGGAAAAGGTGGCAAGTCTCCAGTTGCAAGGGACAGGATACTGACTAGAAATTGGGGGAGTGGCCCAGCAGCAGAGTGGACTCAATGGGCTGAATGGCCTTACTTCCACTGCTATTTCTTATGGTCTTATATATATATACATTCTTGAGTTAATTACCCCACATCATCTAACACAACAAATTGTTGTAATTTTGTTTTATAAACAGGGTGAGGAGGTAGGGCTTAACCTACCTCAGCCCAAACCAGGAATCAAGCCCTGTGTTGTTGATATGAATCAGATCCACACATTAGCTGTGTCACCAATTCAAGAAAGAATCAGCCCTCCACTACACTGATCTGTTAGAAAAGAAATATAACTACCTTCAAGCCTGCTTTACACAGGTCTTTTACTAGCACCTTGTTGAGCTACCCTGGAGAGAGTTCTATTATGAAGGAATTAATGAATCGCCTTGGCTGACTAAACTGCAAGAAAATCCAGGTGAACAAACCAATAGCAGCTCCTGAAGTTGGAGTTACACTAAAAGTTGGTAGAATTTCTCCAGTAACAAGACACTTTCTTTTTCAAGGAGACAGTGAGGTCTGCAGATGCTGGAGAAAAGAGTTGAGAGTGAGTTGCTGGAAAAGCACAGCAGGTCAGGCAGCATCCCAGGAGCAGGAAAATTGACGTTTCAAGCCAGAGCCCTCTATCAGGAATGAAGCTGGGAGCCTCGAGGTTGGAGAGATCACCCCCCCCCCCCGCAGCCTCATTCTTGAAGGAGGGTCCGGCCCGGGACATCGATTTTCCTACTCCTCGGATGCTGTCTGACCTGCTGTGCTTTTCCAGCAACACACTCTCAACCGCTTCCTTTTTAAAATCAAGGGCAGATCCTTGTCTATTTCAGCACCTTTGTAGTAGATAAAAATGTCAACAGCAATCTTGCCAAGCAAAACATACCTAGTTAGAAAGACAGAAGCATTACACTTACCAACCATAGCACAAGAGGAGATTTACAAGTCTAGAACTGATGATTGTATAAGATGGGAGCAGAAGTAGACTATTCGGTCCTCTGCCATTAAACAAGATCATGTCTGATCTGATCATTTTCAACTTCACTTTTCTGCCTTTTCACTATAACTCTCGATCTCCTCCCTAATTAAAAGTCTATATATCTCAGCCTTGAATAGTCTATACGACAAAATCTCAGCCTTGAACTGAACATTGACCCAGCCTCGACTGTCCTCTACGATAAAGAATTCCACGGATACATTACCCCTGAGAGAAGAAATTCTTCCTCGTCTGTCTTAAAATGGTGACCTCTCGTTCTGCGCTTATGCCCTCTGACTCTCCCAAAGGAAGCAACCTTTCCACATCTGCTCTGTAAAGTCTACTAAGGATTTTGTATATTTCAATAAGGTCACCTTTCATTCAAACTCCAATGAGTGCAGGTCCAACTGACACAAACTTTCACATGATGTAATTGTCATCTAACTTGGCGGTGTCTATTTGTTTTAAATAAAACACCAGAGCTTTGGAAGAAAAAGCTAAACATAAGGTGGAAAACAAGTGGTATGTGATCAGCTGCAATAACTGCTATTTGCTAGCATCCCACTCAACGTATAAATTTGCCATATTTGATCGATCATCAGGCCACTACTAAAATCTAGTCAACATACCTATTTAAAGCCAGATCCAAACATGATTCAATATTTGCTTTCCTTTTGACAGCAGGATAACCGATTGAAAAGGTTGGTGCAATTTATCAATTTCTAAGTGTAAAAAAATAAGTTTTAAGTTAACGCCTATTGCATCCATGCTCCAAAAAAAAAACCTGCTGTCTGAACAAACACATACCTGCAATGCTATGTAATGTTGTCCTTTTCCCCACTCTAATGCTATTAATTTTGTATCAAAAGGGTGAAAAGTGGAAATTGCAGTATGTGAAGACGGTTTGTACAAGCTAATGGACAGAGAAATAGGCCATTCCACCCTTTGAGCTTGCTCCCCCGTTAAATTATATAAAGCTTTATTCATATCTTGCCCTAATCTTACTTTATATTTTAACTCTATATCTCTTGTTGCCCAAAACCAACAAAAAAATTTCGTTTTTCTGAAAAGATTGCATTGGAGCAAAGCATCACTCAGGCTGCAGTTATCCTGCATTTAGCAATCTATACTCAGATTATGTTCAGTTTGCTCGATGGTAAAGGTATGATGCAGAATGACCCATACTGGTTGTGGCAAATCATGAAGGTTCTGCATCCTCAGCCTACTGAGTGGCAGCCACTCGAACTATAACTGGTCAAATGGCTTCTCTCTAATGGGGAGAGAGGTCTGCAATCCTTTGGGATTATGACTTGATGATGATGGCGACTTACTTAGACTTGGTTCCTCTGGTCCTATGAAGGACAATGGGGGAAAAAAAAGAGTCCACCACCCAGTGTAATTTGATTTGTTCCAACCCAGGTTTTGTCCCACTCTTGAAGCTTTTGAAACTTACTCAGTTTTCTTTGGCTAGCTGTGTCTTCTTCTCCTATCTGGTGGAGTCCATTCAACTACCACTCTGGCAGGGTATACATTCAGGAGACAAAAAACACATCCTTCCAGTCTCAGTCATCTCTCTGTGACAAAGTTCTGTCGGTGCTTCTGACCAGTCCAGCATTCGTCATTGTTAACATCTTCCCAAGTGATGCCCAAGTCCTTACAGAGGCAACACTGGTGGAAGACATCCAATGTACGTGACACTTTTGCTGTTTCCTCAGGATGATAGATCCTGTGATAATGCCAACCATACACTTAGCTGTTTGTTAAGTGATGAACAGGCTGGCTTCAGTTCTTCCTATAGAAAATATATCACCACCATTGGTCATTCAGAATCGCCACAATTTTGGTTTATTGCAACAGGGTAACGGTTTTATATTGGATTGTGTGTTGCTGGAAAAGCACAGCAGGTCAGGCAGCATCCGAGGAGCAGGAAAATCGACGTTTCGGGCCGGAGCCTTTCATCAGCTGTGTATGGCACACCTGCACTGTGTTCAAAGCTCGTCTACTCACAAGAATCATGAAAGACAGGAAATAAGACTGCTCCTCGGACGCTGCCTGACCTGATCTCCAGCATCTGCTGACCTCACTGTCTCCTAACGATTTTATATACTGACTTTAATGCAATAGAATTTCCTAAGGCACTTCATATAAGCATTATGAAACAACATTTGACACAAGATATTAGGACAAATGATCAAAAGTTTTATAAAGATGCAAATTTTAAGGGGCATCTTAAAAGTGAAGACCAAGGTTTAAGAGAGGAAATTCCAGAGTTTGGGATTGAGCTAAATGAATAGGGTGGGGCTGTTTTCCCTGGAGCCTGAGGGATGACATTATAGAAGTTTATAAAATCATGAGGGGCATGGACAGGGTAAGTAGCCAGGATCTTTTCCTCAGGCTGGGGGAGTTGAAAACTAGAGGGCATAGGTTTAAGGGAAAAGATTTAAAAGGGACTTCAGGGGCAACATTTTCACACAGAGTCGTGCGTGTATGGAATGAGCTGCCAAAGGAAGTGGTGGAAGTTGGTACAATTAAAACATGTAAAAGACATCTGGATGGGTATATGAATAGGAAGGGTTTAGAGGAATATGGACAAAATACTGGCAAATGGGACGAGAATAATTTAGGATATGTGGTCAGCATGAACATGTTGGATCAAAGCCTGTACATCTCTGTGGCTCTATGAATAGACAGTGGAGGGCATAACCCCGGTGGTCGAGCAATTAAAATGAGAAATATCTGGTAAAGTGGCCACTGCATATGAACCTCGTGGCAGTCTTACTTCCCGTCTTTCATGATTCCTGAGAGTAGATGAGCTTTGGACACAATGCAGGTGCGCCACATCTACTAACAAAATTGCATATCCTTTGAAAAATGTCAGCTCCATAACAATTGCAATTCATTTCCCATCATTGTTGGACAGGTTGTCGTCAGTACCGAAGCCTCCTCAGTAACAGTGCAAGGAGGTAGGAAAGTGAATGCTATTTTTTTCCACCAAAATATTGAGAAGATTCCACTGCCTGCAAAGGCAAATAAGACTTTTCAACAATTTGACATTTTAAAAAAATGGCCCTCTTCTGTTGCCAGCTGACAAATGATCAGACCTCTTAAAGTCCAATGTCACAACTTGCCGCCGCAGTGGAATTTGAACTTACAACTGATAACTTGCCAGTCTATTATCAGAGCCCAATAGCTTCCAAGATCTATCAGCTTTCATCTAAATCAGCACAAAAATGTTCCACGAAAATAATGGGAACCGGGGGAGGGGAAGGCAGGGAGACTGAAAACATACAAGCCCACGCAAAACAGAGAATTGGCTGAAAGCAACATTTGTGCTTGTTAAACATTTAGGTACCATTTTATTTGGTCAACAGCGCTAGTGGAGATACATGCTTACAATCCAGCACGGCACGACTAACTTGCTCGATCAGCATCTCTGTATATGCACTGCGTCTTTTAATCAGAAATACCTTTTAAATACCACATGTGCAGTTTCTACTTTGTGCTTACTCGATGCTAATTTCAACAATTTGTCATTTTGTTATTCCTGTGGTGAGATTACCTCAGCAGAAGTCAGGTTTTCTCACAGATCATTCTGGCAATCTGCCTGCTACTTTGGTACTATCACAAAGCATATACAGAGCAGGGAGGAGGAGGTTGGCCGAGAATACCTTTTCCAAACAGACATCTTTATTATTGCCTCCTGGGCACATGGTTTTATTTCATGATTGCCATTTATCTTAAACTCTCTCTTCTCCTCTTTCTCCTTTCCTCCAATCAGTTACAACAATAATCTTCCTCAACCTTAGCCTCCTCTTAGAAGACCAGAAAATCACAGAAGAGAGCCTGAATTGTTAGTGGAATACTTAATATGGCCCCACTTGGAGGTGAAGAGTGTAAACCAATGAAGGGAGGTGAGTGGAAAGTAATAAAGGGAAAGGAGAAAAAAGTATAGACAAAAGAAGATTTGGAGAAGGAGGAAGACAGAAGAGCACAAGAGTAGAGAGAGTTATAAAATTTCATGCGCTGGACTTTTCTTGTAATTTTGCTTCTTATGGCTGCTAAATTAAAGACAAATTCAAGACTCTCCAGAACACTGGAAGACATCTAATCCATGGCAGTTGCGTGCTCAGTTTCACACAATATTAGTTGCAAAGTTTTGAAATCCTCTCATTTATAGCATTGTTCATGACTACCACCAATGAAGCATTGTTACAATATAGATAACATGGTAACAGTAAGCTCCCACAAACAGCAATGTGATCATTACCAGACAATCTCATTTTCTGGCATGTTGACAGAAGGATACATATTGACTAGGTCGCTGGGGACAATTCACTTGTTCTTCTTCAAAATAGTGCCATGGGATCTTTTACATACTCCCAAGCGGACAGCTGGACAAGCTAGGAGCTTTTTCTTTAGAGCGTAGCAGAATAAGGGGGTATCTTGTTGACGTGTATAAGATCATGAGAGGCATCGCTGGGTGAATGCACTCAGCCTTTTTCCTGGGGTTAGGGAATCGAGGACAAGAGGGCTTCAGTTTAAATTTAGAAAGGAAAGAATAAAAGGGAACCAGAGCGACAACTTTTTTTTTAATATACAGAGAGTGGTATACATATGGAATGGGCTACTAGTAGAAATGGTTAAGGCTGGTACATTAACAACATTTAAAAGACATTTGGACAAATACATGGACAGCAAAGGACTTAGAAGGATATGGGCCAAGTGCAGGGAAATGGGTTATAGCGTGGATGGACATTTTGGTTGGCATGGACCAGTTTGGGTCAAAGGGCCTGTCTCCATGCTGTAGGATTCATTGACTCGAAGACAGATGGAGGCTCAGTTTACTTCTTCAGTACTGCACTGGACTGTCAACCTTACTTCCTCTGCTCAAACCCTGGAATGCGATTCCAGCCTGGAAACTTATGACTCAGAGACTAGAGTGCCACAAACTGAGAAACAGTTTTGATCAAACAGATTGAGAGAGCATGTTTTAGGAAGACATTCAGTGACTAAACATCGGCAGATAGGCTCCCTGATACAGAAACGTAAACTGAACAAGCTGGAAACATTCTGCAGGTCAGGAAGCATTTGTGGAGAGAAACTATGTTACTATTTGAAGTCAGAGCAGTTCTTCAGAATAGTTGCTGCCTGACTTGCTGCACACTTCCAGCATTTTCTGTTGTTATTTTGGATTTACAGCATCTGTAGTATTCTGATTTTGCAATACTGTCAATTACTGTTTAATAACTGCAAGAAAGCAGAGGCCAGTTTTTCAACTGGGAAGATGTGTTTATTTTATTTGCGTTTCTAATAAATACCAATGGGTATGAAAAAATAATTATTTGCCTAATTTAAAAATTGTCATTCACAGCCTAAACCAAAGTGTTCTTTTGCACAATGGTGATAACAATCGATTTATCCAATAATTGAAATTGCACAGAACGGGTAGGAACATTGTTCAAAAAAAGACTTCTGGCATTATATTACTTAGACAACTTTAAAGAAAGGAGTTAGATTAAAAAGAAAGCAAGGCTGGCTAATGACATTATCTGTTTTCTGTTCAAATTCCAAGGCACTACTCCCCCTCCTTCAGAAGAGAGTGTGATACTGGCATAATCTGAGAGGTTCTAGGTTGAGCTTTCATGTTAAAGGGACATAAGTCATCTCATCTGGGAACACAGCAGAACCTGAAGCCTGGGAGAGTATAGTGTTGGCCATTGCAGGGATATAATTGCTACAGCTTTCAGACACAGATAAGGGAATTCTGTGAGTGTGTTTAATAGCTTTTGAATTGGAAATTTTAGTATTTTTTGTTCTACATACTTGAGGTTAGTGGATACCTTTGTGGCCAAAAGCACTTTTAAACAATAGGTTCATCAATGTCCTTGGTTCTTTTTCTTGCCCTTGCTCGTTGTAGATTGACAATGTGACATACACTTCACATGACACTTTTAATGCAAATTACTACTTGAGCAGACAGGCATCACTCCGAGGGGAACGAAAAGAGGATTTTGAGTTTACTGCCACTATACACAAGCCTACAGCATTGGCACTCAAATAAGCTATCACCTCTACACCATAATTTCTAATCTTTTAGTTTAATACTACATAAAAGGGTGGTTTGGTATTCTTTCAAAAGTCTCCTTTCAGGAAAGCACAATGCACTGGATGCTGATCCATAGAGACCAAGGAACTCTCCGGTCCAAGTGAGCTAAGCCTAGTCAAGACGGAGTAATTGGCTTCAGACAACAAAAACCAGCGATAGAAAGAAGTACAGTATGGAAACCAGAGATTGGAAAAGGAGGCAGGGAATCAGTGGGATGGGAAACCAGAGAGAACGAAGAAGGGGTACCCAAGTGAGAGAGAGATTAACTCAGGATTAAAGGGTGTGAAGTGGATGAAAACTTTTGACATGAACATAATGTATATCTGTGGTAACTGACTTTCCAATGTTAAAAATCACACAACACTAGATTATAGTCCAACAGGTTTATTTGAAAGTACTAGCTTTCAGAGCACTCGGAAAGCTTGTATTTCCAAATAAACCTGTTGGACTATAACCTGATGTGTGAATTTTAACCTTTGTTTACCCCAGTCCGACACTGGCACCTCCACAATCATGACTTTTCTATGAGATTGTAAAATGAGCAACTTTTCTCAAAGGAGATTTTTAAAGCCTCTACTTGCGCAACGAGTTTCAGCAGCATTTCAAAGACTTACCAGAGTGATTAATGATTTTTTTCCACTTTATTCTTTCATGGAATGTGGGTGTCATTAGCAAGCCTGCTGCCCATTCCTAATTGCCTTTGAATTGAATAGCTTGCTAAACTGTTACAGAGGGCAGATACAAGTCAACCACTTGGGCCTGGAGTCACAGTTAGGTCACACCACGTAAGGATGGCAGATTTCTCTCCCTATGTGAGAATGTGCATAGGGTATGAGCAGGTAGGGAAAGAGTTAAGTTCTGAAACAAGTTTTGTGAAACAAGAGGTTCAGCTGAAAATGACTCAGATCAGATAAAATCTTACAGTTAACAATGAGGTGCTGGAGGCAAGGATAATGGGTTAACAAGGTGGAAAAGCATTCATTATGTAGAGGCATTTAACAATATTGGAAGCATTCAGTATGTAAGATCAGTTAACAAGGGGATTAAAGAGAAAGGGGAAAGTTCCATACAAATTTTCTCAGCGGCAGGAAGCTTCGAGAAGCTGGTCATGACCCACACCAAATCCAGTCTTCCAACCTGCTGTGCTTCCCTGCAATTTACCTATCAACATAACAGGTCCACAGCGGATGCTATTCCCCTAGCCCTGCACTCATCCCTGGAACAGCTGGACAACAAGGACATGTACATCAAACTCCTGCTCATCAACTACAGGTCGGCCTTCAACACCATCACCACTCCAGACTGATCTCAAAACTCTGAGATGTAGGTTTCAGCTCCGCTCACTGCAACTGGATCCTCAGCTTTCTGACCCACAGACCGCAATCAGTGAAGATAGACAATTGCACCTCTTCCTTAACAGTGAAAACACCCAAGGATGCATTCTTAGCCCCCTATTCCCTGTACATCCATGACTGTGTAGCCAAATTCCGAATTATCACTATCTACACGTTTGCTGACAACATCATCGTGATAGAACAAATATCCAACAACGATGAGTCAGAATGCAGAAAGAAGATAGAGTGCTTGGTATTGTGGTGCAATGAGAACAACCTCTCTCTCTCTCTCAATGTTGGCAAAACAAAAGGACTGATCTTTGACTCCGGGAAGAAAGGAGGGGGACATGTCCCCCTACATCAACGGAGCTGAGGTTGAAAGGGTCAAGAGCGTCAAGTTCCTAGGAGTGACAATAAGCAACGACCTGTCCTCGACTTCCAATGCAGATGCAATAGTCAAGGCAGAATAATTTCCTTCCTCAGGCGGCTTAGGAAATTTGGCATGTCCATAAGGATCCTCACCAACTTCTACAGTTACACCACAGAAAGCATACTGTCTGGCTGCGTAACGGTCTGGTATGGCAACTGCTCTGCCCAGACCGTGAGAAACTACAGAAGGTTGTGAACACAGCCGAGATCATTATGGAAGCCAACCTTCCATCCATGGCTCCATTCACACTTCTCGTTGCCGCTGAAAAGCTGCCATCATCAAAAACCGCTGCCACCCTGGTAATACTCTCTGACAATCACTTCCATCAGGCAGAAGATAAAGAAGCTTGAACACACGCACCAACAAGTTCAAGAACAACTTCTTCCCTGCTGTTAGTAGACTGTTGAATGGACTCTTTAACTTCAAATAATGTTGATCTTCCTTTGTGCACCTCCTGTGCAGTGTAGCCTGTATGCCTTGCTGTGTCTAAGCATCCTATATGTCCTTGTTTGCTACGATCTGCCTATACTGCTCGCAAGACAAAACTTTTCACTGTACTTAGACATATGTGACAACAATAAATCAAATCAAATCAAAGGGTAATAGTTGACAGAAGTTTTTACAACTACAGGCTGTTCCCAGTGAAGTTCCTTAGGCCTCAGTACTAGGTCCATTGCTGTAGACATCAATGATTTAGACTTAACTATAGGGAACATCATTAGGAAGTTTATGAATAAAATGAAAATTGGCCACGGAGATGGGAGTGGAGAAATTGTAGGCTGTAGGTTTGTATCAATGTCATGTTGGCAGGTAAGTGGCAGGTGGAATTCAGCCTAGAGAGGAGTGAGGTAATGTATCTGGATAGGCCAAACAAGCTGGGAATTAACAATAAATGATAGGATTCTGAAGAGTGTAAAGGAAAAGGGAGACCAGGGAGTGCATATTCACAGATTTCTGAAGGCAATAGGACAGGTTCATAAGGTAATCACAAAAATATACGACATACCTTGCTTTATGGTCAGGGCAGAGAATACACAATCAAGGTTATGCTTGAACTGTACAAAACATGAGTTAGACCATAGATAGCATAGTGCATGTACTTCTGGTTGCCAGATTACAGGCAGAAGCTGACCACACAGAGAGCATATGGAAGAGATTTACTGCCAGAAATGTAGAATTTTAGGTATGAGGTGAGATTTTTATAAGCTGGAGTTTTATCTCTTGGAGCAGGAGTCTGAAAGCAGATATAATTGAAGTGTATGAAATTATGAAGAGGAGCTAGGTACGGTCAATAGGAAAGATCTCTTGCATTTAGTCGAAAGGCCAATAAATCGATGGGCAAAGTAATTTGTGAATGTATTACAGGGGAGTTGACAAACCTTTTCAGGCAAAGGTTTGCTTGCAATGGTGGTACAAGCAGAAACCTCAATACATTTAAGACAATTGGAGGGATATAGACCAAAAGCTGTGAGTTGAGAGTTGGGATTAGATTGGTTCGACAAGTTCCTGCATGGTAGACTGCCAAGGTTAGATCACGTGGAATAGAGGGAGAATGTGCTCAAAGAGATGGACTGTGGTGGTGAAGGGTTGCTTTTCAGACTGGAGGCCTGTGATCAGCAGTGTGCCAAAAGGATGGTGTTAGGTCCACTGCTTTTCACTATTTATATCAATGAGTTGGATGTGAACATAGGACGTATGGTTAGTAAGTTTGCAGATGACACCAAAATTGGTGGTGTAGTGGACAGCAAAGAAGGTTACCTCAGAGTACAACGGGATCTTGATCAGGTGGGCCAATGGGCCAAGGAGTGGCAGATGGAGTTTAGTTTAGACAAATGTGAGGTGTTGCATTTTGGAAAGGCAAATTAGGGCAGGACTTGTACACTTAATGGTAAGGCTCTAGGGAGTGTTGCTGAACAAAGAGACCTTAGAGTGTAGTTCCTTGAAAATGAAGTCACAGGTAGACATGGTAATGAAGAAGGTGTTTGGGTATGTTTGCCTTTATTGGTCAGTACATTAAGATAGGAGTTAGGAAGTCATGTTGCAGCTGTATAGGACATTGGTTAGGTCACTTTTGGAATACTGTGTTCATTTCTGGGCTCCCTGGTACAGAGGAAGGAAGTTGTGAAACTCAGAAGGATTCAAACAAATTTACAAGGATGTTGCAAGGGTTGGAGGTTTGAACTACATGGAGAGGCTGAATAGGCTGGATCAAAGGCTTACAGGTGAGTTTACAAAGGTTTAGAAAATCATGAGGAACATGGATAGAGTAAACGGCCAAAGTACAAGAAAGCAAGTTCAGTAAATACCAAATTAACACATTCCAACTTCACAGTTTCTGTTTCACAAACACCAATCTTTTCTTGGATTTATTCCAGCAAGCTGACAGTTGTGGCAATTTTGCTAATGTTCTGATACAAGATTAAAAATTGTCAAATCATCAACCTGCATGTGTCTACCTGCCAAGCAGGTGTTAGAGAGAACGCTAATGGCAATTACCATAAAGAATTTTCACATCAGAGAAACTCAGGGATTATTGCTATTCACTCACAGAATCATACAATCCTTACAGTGCAGATAGAGGCCATTCAGCTCGTCTAATCTGCACTGGCCCTTCAAAGAGCATCCCACCCAGATCCAGACCCAGACCTATTCCCACCATCCTTTTCCCATAACCCTGCACTTACTATGGCTATTCCACCTAGCCTGCACATCCTTAGACACTACAGGGCAATTCAGCACAGCTAATCCATCTAATCTGCACACATTTGGGAGTGTTGGAGTAAACCGGAGCATGCAGTGGAAGTCCATGCAGATACGAGGAGATCATGCAAACTCCACAATGTAACCCAAGGCTGGAATCAAATTCAGGTCACCAGTACAATGAGCCACCATACTGCACTGTTTGCCAAGGTAAAGACTGAGGTGAAGAGGAATTTCTTCTCTCAGATGATTATGAGTCATTGGAAGTCCTTGTCACAGAAAGCTGTAGGTATAGAGCTCTTGTGTATATTTAAGGCTGAGATAGATAGATTATTGATCAATCACAGAATCAAGGGTTATGGGGAAAACACAGGAAGGTATATGAGGAATGTAAGATCAGCCCCCACATGATTCTACTGAATGGTGAGCAGGCTCGAGAGGCTGAATGACCTATTCCTGTTCCTATTTCTGACAATCTTATGGTCTAATAGGAGTGTTGCTGGCTAGACCATCATTTGTTGGCCGACCCTAATAGCCCTTGAATGTGGTGGTGAGCAACCATCTTGATCCATTGTAGTCCACGTGGATTAGGTATACCACAGTGTTGTTACAGAGTAAAATTCAAAGCTATAATGTGATTAAACAAATGACAATACACTTCCAAGGCAGGATGATATGTAGCTCGGACAGAAATGTGATGGTGGCGGTGTCTACTTCATCATAGAGTCATAGAATCCCTACAGTGTGGAAGCAGGCCATTGGGTCCATCAAGTTCACAATGACCCTCCGAACAGCGTCCCACCTAGAGCCAACCCATTACCCTATTCCTGTAAACTTGCATTTCCCATGGCTAATCCACCTAGCCTGCACATCCCTGGGACTGTGGGCAATTCAACATGGCCAATCCACCCAGCCTGCACTTCTTTGGACTTTACTCTCAAAGGCAATTGTTGTTGAATTTAAGACAGAAAAAAATTCTGCTATTTTATGTATTAATGAACTGAAACCTGCAACCCATTCTGAAAGATGAAAGACTTAACAACAATTTGGGTTTGTTCAATATATCATTTCAGTTGCATGACAGTGTAATCTTTTGCTATAAGTTCTGTATCTTACGGTCTTACACTCTACAACTACCTGAAGGAGCAGTGCTCTGGAAGCTAGTGCTTACAAATAAACCTGATGGACTATAACCTGGTATTGTGTGATTTTTAACTTTGTCCACCCCAGTCCAACACCAGCTGCTCCACATAAGTCTTCAGACAGTTCAATTCACTCCACATGACATCAAGGAACAGTGGAGGCAATGGATACTGCAAAGGCTATGGGTGCTGACAACATTCCGACAATAGTGCTGAAGACTTCCCATGCATCTAGCAAGGCTATTTCGGTCTTGATACAACACTGGCATCTACCTGACAATGTGGAAAATTGCCCAGGTATATGCTGCACACAAAAAGCAGAATAAATTCAACCCAGCCAATTATCACCCCATCAATCTACTACCCTCGATCATGCTGGGGAGTTCAGAATTAAAGGGCATATGTTTAAGGAGAGAAAAAAAGTTTTAGAAAGAGCATGAGGGGCAACTTTTTTTATATATACATTAAGTGGTTCATGTGTGGAATGAACTGCCGGGGAAGTGGTGGATGCAAGTACAGTTACAGCATTCAAAAGACATATGGATAAATACATGAAGAGGAAAGGTTTGGAGGGATATGGGCCAAGTGCAGGCTAGTGGGACTAGTTTAATTTGGGAACATGGTTGGCATGGATTAGGTCGACTGAAGGGCCAGTTTCCATGCTGTATGACTCTATGACTCTACAAAGTGATGGAAGGTGGCATCAACAATGCTACGAAGCAGGACCTGCTTCACAATAACCTGCTCACTGACACCCAGTTTGAGTTCTGCCAAGGCCATTCAAAACAGTTGAATTCCACAGGATAGGTAAGATTGACAGCATCTGCATCAAGGATGTATTTGACCTAGTCTGGTGTCAAGGAGCCCTAACAAAACTGGAGTCAATGCAAAACTGGGAGAAAGCACTCTGCTGATTGGAGTCATACTGAACATATAGGAACAGCACTGTGGTTGTTGGAGGTCAGTCAGCTGAGCTCCAGGATATCTCTGCAGAAGTGGGCGGCACGGTGGCACAGTGGTTAGCACTGCTGCCTCACAGCGCCAGAGACCCGGGTTCAATTCCCACCTCAGGCGACTGACTATGTGGAGTTTGCACATTCTCCCCGTGTCTGCGTGGGTTTCCTCCGGGTGCTCCGGTTTCCTCTCACAGTCCAAAGATGTGCAGGTGAGGTGAATTGGCCAGGCTAAATTGCCCGTAGTGTTAGGTGCAGGGGTAAATGTAGGGGAATGGGTCTGAGTGGGTTGCGCTTCGGCGGGTCGGTGTGGACTTGTTGGGCCGAAGGGCCTGTTTCCACACTGTAAGTAATCTAATCTAAATCTAAAAAAAAGTTCCTCAGAGCGGTGTCCTTGGATTGGTCATGCTAAATTACCCAAGGTGTCCCAGGTGTGCAGGCTAGCTGCATTAGCCATGGGAAATGCAGGGTTACAGGGATAGGATAGCAGGGTGGATCTGGGTGGGGTGCTCTTCTGGATGGACGAAACGTCCTGCTTCCATTCTATAGGGATTCTATGAAGAGCAGCTCAGAAGCTAGGAATACTGCAGCAAGTAACACACCTCCTGGTACCCCAAAGCCTGTTGACCATTTACAAGACACTAGCCGAGAGTGTGCTGGAATATTCCCCACTTGCCTGGATCAGAGCAGCTTCAAAAACAAACTCAAGCAGCTTTACAGCATCCAGGACAAAGCAGCTATTTGACTTGCACCATATCCACAATCACTCCATCTCCAATGCTCAGTAGAAGCAGTGTGGACCATCTACAAGATGCACTGCTGTAACTCACCAAGACTCTTCTGACACCACCTTCCAAACCCACAACCAGCAGTTACATGGGAACACCACCTCCGCAAGTTCTCTGTCAACTCAACACTGTAGTTTGGAAAAAACTAGGTAAAAGCAAGGACTGCAGATGCTGGAAACCAGAGTCTAGATTAGAGTGGCGCTGGAAAAGCACAGCAGGTCAGGCAGCATCCGAGGTGCAGGCAAAAGCCCTTCATCAGGAATAGAGGCAGGGAGCCTGCAGGGTGGAGAGATAAATGAGAGGAGGGTGGGGATGGGGAGAAAGTAGCATAGGGTACAATAGGTGAATGGGGGTGGGGATGGAGGTGATAGGTCAGAGAGGAGAGTGGAGTGGATAGGTGGAAAGGAAGATAGGCAGGTAGGACAGGTCATGGGGACAGTGCTGAGCTGGAAGGCTGGAGCTGGGGTAGAGGAGACCGCATCGGGAGCAATGGATACAATAAATGATATTGGTGGATGTGCAGGTGAAACTTTGATAGATGTGGAAGGCTCCTTTGGGGCCTTGGATGGAGGTGAGGGAGGAGGTGTGGCCGCAGGTTTTGCAATTTCTGAGATGGCAGGGGAGGGTGCCAGGAAGGGAGGTGGGTTGTTGGGGGGCATGGACCTGACCAGGTAGTCACATTGAGGAGACTGGACACCTCCTAGCAGAGTGCTTTAGGGAACATCTCCGGGACACCTGCACCAATCAACCCCACCGCCCTGTGGTCCAACGTTTCAACTCCTCCTCCCACTCTGCCAAGGACATGCAGGTCCTGGGCCTCCTCCACCGCCGTTCCCTCACCACCCGATGCCTGGAGGAAGAACGCCTCATTTCCGCCTCAGAACACTTCAACCCCAGGGCATCAATGTGGATTTCACCAGTTTCCTCATTTCCCCTTCCCCCCACCTCACCCCAGCTCCGGCCTTCCAGCTCAGCACCGCCCTCGTGACCTGTCCTACCTGCCTATCTTCCTTTTCACCTCCACCCTCCTCTCTGACCTATCACCTCCATCCCCACCCCCATTCACCTATTGTACTCTATGCTACTTTCTCCCTACCCCCACCCCCCTCTCATTTATCTCTCCACCCTGCAGGCTCCCTGCCTCTATTCCTGATGAAGGGCTTTTGCCCGAAACGTCGATTTTCCTGCTCCTCGGATGCTGCCTGACCTGCTGTGCTTTTCCAGCACCACTCTAATCTAGACTGTAGTTTGGAATTGCATTGCCGTTCCTTACTTGGTCAAAATCCTGAAATTCCCTCCTGAACAGCATTGCAACAGTGTGTACCTATGGCAAATGGATTGCATTGGCTCAAGAATACAGTTCACCATTGTCTTCTCAATGGACAATAAGGGATGGGCAAGAAATGCTTGTCGAGTCAGCGATCTCCAGATCCCATTAGTGAATAAACACAAAACAAAGTAAAGAGGATTTACAACCTGTACTGCACCCGATCGGATTAATTTCGCTCTGGGCAGGTTGGTTTAAATTATCTTCATTACACCATCTTTAAAATTCTCAACCTCTCTTTCAAACCCTTACATAGTTTTATCCCTCATAAGCTCATCAACATTCTCAAGTCCTAAAATCCTTTGAGATCGCTGCTGTCTTTCAATTCTAGCTTCTTGTTTGTTCTGGATGCTCCTTACTGCGCTATCGGCAGCTATATGTTCAGAGGGCTAGGTCCTAAACTCTGGAATTCCCTTCCTCCTAAAGCATTCAACCTCTTTAAGACTCTCTTTAGAAACCTACCTCTCACCTGTTTTAATGTTCTTTTATGTGGGTCACTGTCAAATGTTATTTTGTAATGTTTCTGTGAAACACCTTTTACTCTCCAAGTACTATGCAAATGAAAAGGTGTTGATTTTGAAATCAAAGGAAAAAAAACTTGGACAGAGATAATTTGTTTCCATCAAATTAAAATCTGATAATGAGAATTTCTATCATGTTTTGTTGCAGAAAGACACATTTGAGTGTGATCCAGTTGAGTGAGGCATCGTTTTAAACTTGTTACAATAAGGTGAGATGGGGGAAAATTGGCTCTCCTCTTTTTAACTGCCTCTTGGTTTGTTGCAACAAATATTCACATTTATATACTTTGAGCAACAGCTATTGCACTTCAAGAGAAATTAGCTGACGACATTAAAATTAAGGAGCCACATTACAAGGTTTTCTTTAGTGCAAGAAAGAGGAATTTTATTACTTACCAATCCTATAAAATGATAAAATCACAACATCAACCGTACATAAAATCCAGGTAGTAAGGTTAGAATGAAGAAAGTGACTGGTACAGAAAAGGAGATGTTAAATTTTAAACCGGAGGTCAGTTGTTTAAACATTGACTCACACTCTGCAACAGTGAAGTTTGTAAATCTTGTACTCTCAGTGAGTTGTTGTCCCAAGTTGATTTTTCATGGAAACTGACTATGAGGTTTAAAGATAGAGTTCCTTGTTGTTTTCAATCCATATTTTCCCTGTCTTTTTGCTCAAAAGCAGTTGCCTTAAATGCAAAGTTAAACTTCCCACAACACCAGGTTATAGTCCAATAGGTTTATTTGGAAGCACTAGCATGAAGGAGCAAACATTTGTACACCCCAGCCCAACACCGGCATCTCCAAATCATGACTGCCTTAACCAGTGGACAAAGATGGTGTAGTTGTAGTTTGGTGCTCTGACCTTGACACCGCCAACGCCTGGAGGCAACTCGAAGACATCCTCCTCCTACCGACCCCTCGACCATAATCTCAACCCCCCCCCCAATCACCAAAACATCATCTCCCAGACCAAACACAACTTCATCACCTCAAGGGACCTCCAACCCACAGCTTCCAACCTCAAAGTTCGGGAACCCTGCACCGCCCGATTATACCTCTACCCAAGATCCAAAAGCCTGACTACCCTTGCCAACCCATCATCTCAGCCTGCTCCTGCCCCACCGAGTTCATCTCCACCTACCTTGATACTGTCCTACTCCCCCCGCTCCAGGTACTGCCCACATACATTCAGGGACACCACCCATGCCCTCCACCTCCTCCAAAACATCAGTTTCCCTGGCCCCCAATGCCTCATCTTCACCATGGACATCCAGTTCCTCTACACCTCCATCAGCCATGACCAGGGCCTCCAAGCCGTCCGGTTCTTCCTCTCCCGACGTCCCCACCAGTACCCTTCCACAGACACTGTCAATTGTTTGGCTGAACTGGTCCTCACCCTCAACAATTTCTCCTTTGAATTCTCCCACTTCCTCCAGACGAAAGGGATAGCCATGGGCACCAGCATCGGCCCCAGCTGCGCCTGTCTCTTTGTCGGCTATGTAGAACAGTCCATCTTCCGGAGTTACACCTGCAGCAGTCCCCCGCTTTTCCTCCGCTACATTGATGACTGCATCGGCACCACCTCGTGCTCCCGTGAGGAGGTTGAGCAGTCCATCAACTTCACCAACACATTCCACCCTGACCTTAAATTCACCTGGACCATCTCTGACACCTCCCTCCCCTTCCTTGAACTCTCCATCTCCATCAACGATGACCGACTCAACAGTGACATTTTTTTTACAATCCACCGACTCCGACAGCTACCTGAATTATATTTACTCTCACCCTATCTCCTGCAAAAATGCTATCTCATATTCCCAATTCCTCCACCTCCGCCGCATCTGCTCCCAGAAGGACCAGTTCCACCACAGAACACACCAGATAGCCTTAAAGACCCCAACTTCCCCTCCCATGTGGTTGAAGATGTCCTCCAACACATCTGGCCCACGTCCCACACCTCTGCTCTCAAACCTGACTCCTTCAACAGCAAAAAGGACAGAACCCCACCCCACCCCATCTTCCTCCTTACCAACCTCCGCATAAACCGCATCATCCGCCAACATTTCCGCCATCTACAAATGGACCCCACCCCAGGGATATTTAGATTAGATTACTTACACAGTGTGGAAACAGGTCCTTCGGCCCAACATGTCCACACTGACCCACCGAAGCGTAACCCACCCAGACCCATTCCCCTACATTTACCCCTTCACCTAACACTATGGGCAATTTAGCATGGCCAATTCATCTAACCTGCACATTTTTTTTGGACTGTGGGAGGAAACCGGAGCACCCAGAGAAACCCACGCAGACAAGGGGAGAATGTGCAAACTCCACACAGTCAGTTGCCTGAGGCGGGAATTGAATCTGGGTCTCTGGTGCTGTGAGGCAGCCCACTGTGCCACCCAAAATATATAGTTCCCTCCCCACCCCTATCCACTTTCCACAAAGACCATTCCCTCCGTGACTACCTGGTCAAGTCCACAACCCCTCAACAACTCACACTCCCCTGCTGTCACCTTCCCCTGCCATCGCAGGAATTGAAAACCTGCGCCCATACCTCCCACCTCACCTTTGACCAAGGCCACAAAGGAGCCTTCCACATCCATCAAAGTTTCACCCGCACATCCACCAATGTCATTTATTGTATCCGCTGCTCCCGATGTTGTCCCCTCTACATTGGGGAAACCGGATGCCTTCTCGCAAAGCACTTCGTGGCTGAACATTTCAACTCACCTTTCCACTCTGATGAGGACATGCACGTCCTGGGCCTCCTCCACCTCCACTCCCTCACCACCTGATGTCTGGAGGAAGAACACCTCATCATCTGCCTCAGTGACCCTTCAACCCCATGGCATCAATGTGGACTTCACCAGTTTCCTCATTTCCCTTCCCCCCCACCTTACCCCAGTTCCAACCTTCCAGCTCAGCACCATCCTCCTGACCTGTCCCACCTGTCAATCTTTGTTCCCACCTATCCGCTCCACCCTCCTCTCTGACTTATCTTTACCCCCACCTCCATCCACCTATTGCACTCTCAGCTACCTTCTCCCCAGCAATCAGATGGTGCAAGTTGAAAGTTAAAAGCCCATTTTTACAATTTTCATAATATCTGAAGCAGGATATGCCTTGTGATAGTTTTAAAACTACAGAATATGATTAAGTAAAGGCAACATGGGGGAAATGATACTTGACAAATTTATTAGCATTGGTTACAGGTAGGATAAATAAAGATAAATGTGGATGCATTATATTTGGATTTCCAGAAGGCAATTGATAAAGTGCCACATTTTAGGCCATTTAGTAAGAGTCCATGGCATGCAAATTTAACATGGTAAGAACTTTGTGGATTAACTTGGACAGCCATAATATTCCTTCGGAGAGGTAAAGCAGCCCTTTGGGCCTGTTTCCAGGATGAACAGTCTTGGTCGACTTTGGTAAAGGAGCCTTAAGGATTGTTAAAAGTAGGCATCAATGTGCATAAAAGATACATAATCTTATTACTGTCAACCAATCGAAACAGTCAACATACCTGTCCAAACCAACTATCTAAACTACCAGAAGAATATTTAAAGGAACTTGTCAAACGTGTCAAGTGGGCCTGCCAAAAGGCAGCTATCAGATGTGTGAAGATGCCAGCACTGAAACACATCCAAAGGGAGTTGTCAAAGCATTTAAAAATCTATTCTTTAAACCTAGAAAAAGGTTTAGGATCTTTAAAGGATTTGCTGCAATTTCACTGTACTGATTTAAACCTAAGGGTCTTCATTATTGAATTGGTGTTTTATGACTGATTTCACAATCATCCATTATCAATGTAAGGTGTATGCCATTTAACACCATGATTGATAGATACAAATGTTTATACACTTATTGGGATTATGAACTCCAAAACTTTTTGTTATAAAGGATTGTGCACTTGAATGATTTTTTTGCTGCTATAAGCAATGTTCTCTCTATGCTACGAAGTGTGCAGCTGCTCCAAGACATGCCAATCTCAGCATTAACTTCTGGCTCCAGAAATTGCCATTACCCATCGGACTTGGAGGCCCGCGCAGTTGGTAAGAAAATTAGAGGGAACGCTGATTATAAGGTTTTATTTAGCTGATAGAATCTGAATGTATTTTATGACTGAGAGGGTTTTTCCTCAATATTGAAGTCAGTAAGACATAAGGTTCCATTTTAATGTCTGTAAGTGGCCAACATCACCCCTATGTGAAGTACCTCTGACGTACGTACAAAATCTTGCCTTTGAAGATGCATCCTGCGGCAAAGCACCACAATTAAAAATGAATGCAAATAGTGTCATCAGGACCAAAGATATGCAAATACATTTTGGGAGAATCCATAGTAGCAGTGTTTAAAGTGCTGACTGTGTGTAATTTTTAAAAGACCATTTTTGATCATTTTTACTAGACCATTTGTATGCATTTTACTGCTAATTGCCCAGCTCAGACTTTGGGAGCTTTCATTTTTGTCCAGGTATTTTAGTTACGCCAAAATCTGACTGTGGTGCAACTTTTTGAAAGTCCATTTACATTAATGTCTGCCAAAACTTTCATCCAGTCATTTGTTGTTGCGGGTATACCTGCACGTGTGCAGATGGATCACAGCAACCATTTTAATGACCGCACCATGTCTCCTGCACTGGGAATGCATATGCCATTATTTTACCGAACCTTTTGCAAAAATCTCATCTCTGCATGGTTCCTGGGGTCTGACAATGGTACACATTAGTTGAGTTGGTATGGTAAATGTAAAGGACAATGAGTGGTGGGTATGGGGTTGGCATAAATTGGCACCAAGTTGTCATGGGGCAATAAAGGTTCAGGGGATGGGAAGGGGGCATTGTGGAGGATTTTTAAAAAAGGTGCTACATGGAGGACAGAGGGCGACATGGGCGGGCATTAGGTACCATGGTGGGGGTGGGGGAGAGGCAACCAGTTTCTCATGGGTTGGCATGTTGAGGCACAGGATATATATGGGAAGGTAAATAAGGTTTGGAGGAATGTTACATATTTTATGTTATTTTTAAAATTTGGACATGGTGTCTGATCCTCGAGGCAGGCCTTCCCAACATCCTGCCTCTGCAGCTGGGCAACCTCCTCAGTTCTTCTGGGGTCACCTGCTCTAACTTCTAATTAAGCTCACACTGTCCCCCACACTGAAAATCCACCACCTAGGGAGCCACTTTTAAAAGTTAGGTAAGCGGAGTTGGGTATTCTCGCAACTCTGTATACCTAGTTAGGGAGCAACAATCCAGACCGTAATCACCTGATAGATCAGACTCAGACAAACAACAAAAAATATATTCTCAATACCAATATGGAATCATAGAACCTTTACAGTGTGGAAGCAAGACATTCAGCCCATTGAGTCCACACAGACTCTTCAAAGAGCAACCCATTCAGAACCCCCCACCTTTGTAATCCTGCATTTACCATGACTAATCTACATAGCCTGCACATCCCTGGACACTATGAGCAATTTTACATTGCCAATCCACATCTTTAACCTAACACTAACCTCATTTAGGAGCATCTTAATAGGCTAAGTATCTCATTTTCCTCATGACACAACCAAAGTAAGGTTCACCATCACTTTTCTATTGGGCTAATTGAATAAAAAAAACAGTATGGGTTACTGCTGAGAGAAGATTACCGTTGTTCTTGCCACTGAATTGTCAAAGCAGGTGCTCAAATGAAAGAAATACAAGAGGCTGGTATTAGCAAAACACCACTTTTATGATCACAAAAAATAGTTGTGAAAGAGCATTTAGTTTACCCAGCGAGCACCCCGGTGACTCCCAAAAATAATTCAGAATGATTTCTACCACCACAAATCTGCGAGTTCACTCGACATGCTGATAATTTTGAAGGAGTTGCTTTGTTTAAACCTGTTGTCTTATCATCATTCTTGAAATTGATTTAGATTTAGCTTTTCTTATTTTCCTATTTTGTAAGATTAAATTTGAGACTGAACTAGTGTAATGTTGAAGGAGGGTCACAGGACTTGAAATGTTTTCTCTGCACAGATGCAGCCAGACCTGGTGAGTTTCTTCAGCAATTTCTGATTTTGTTTGCTGGACTGTTGTAATGTTGATTGTTTACCACACTTCCTTCACTCTCCATAAACTCCAACATGTCCAAAAGCTCAGCAACTTACTCAGTCCCACTCACTCTTATAATCAAAAATGTTCATTTCTTTTGCTGTTGTTGAATTTATAATTTGTACTTTGCTTTGCCAGAAACAACATGGAAGAGGTTAACATACGCAACCAATTGAAGGATTTATCGACCAAGATACATGAACTCAGTTTTGACAATTAGTTGGATTTCTAAAAAATTTGAGATCCCAAGCTTTTAACTAGTTAATCAACCTTGGACCATGAGTTAATGGAGCAGATTGACAATGTGAGCATAGTCCACTGATCAATTCAACATATTTTTCTAATCAACGTGTTCACAAATGTTATTACACACTGTTGGTACAGGTGGGACTTGAACCCAAAAACCCTGGTCCAGGGATAGGGTCACTAAAAAAAAAGGCCCCCCCTCCAACCTTGGCTCAGGAGATGCAATCACAAATTTGTTGCAGCTGTCAAGACTCACTGTTCATTTAATATAAATGTGTGGCTGCTTTATCTAATGTCATTAATGAGAGCTACAACCATTGACTGTTTTCATTTCAGATAACAGCAAGCAATGGCTCCATGCCAACTTGACATTAGAATTAAAGATCAGGCTCCTACCTAGGCTTGAGAGCTTAATGAACAACTGATTGAGTCACCTTTACAGAACAGGACAGCACCTTTGATTGACTTAATTCCTCTTTGACGGACAGGTCAGTAGTCAGAGTGCCAGTGATAAGGTTTGTATGGGACATAGGTAGTTAAAATGATGGCACAGTACTAGATACTGACATATATACAAACATTAGGATTCGGAGCAGGTGTAGACCACCCTGTTCCTTGACCCTGATTCACCATTCAGTAATATCATGGCTTATCTAATTGGCTTCCACCCATCAAGAGGCACCATGGACATGATTATCAGTGGGTGACAAATCCAAGTGCAGGGATCAGCACCAACACCTGTATATGGCCTTCATCGATCTCTGTTTGAGATTTACTATAAACCGACCGACTCTCACAGCTACCTAGACTACACCTCCTCCCACCCTGCCCCCAGTAAAAACGCCATCCCATATTCCCAATTCCTTAGTCTCCACCGCATCTGCTCCCAGGAGGACCAGTTCTAATACTGAACAACCCAGATGGCCTCCTTCTTCAAAGACCGCAATTTCCCCCCAGACGTGATCGACAATGGCCTCCACCGCATCTCCTCCACTTCCCGCTCCTCCGCCCTTGAGCCCCTCCCCTCCAACCGCCATCAGGACAGAACCCCACTGGTCCTCACCTACCACCCCACCAACCTCCATATACAGCGTATCATCCGCCATCATTTCCGCCACCTCCAAATCGACCCCACCATCAGGGATATATTTCCCTCCCCTCCCCTATCAGCATTCCAAAAAGACCACTCCCTCCGTGACTCCCTCGTCAGGTCCACACCCAACCTCCACTCCCGGCATCTTCCCCTGCAACCGCAAGAAATGCAAAACTTGTGCCCACACCTCCCCCCTTACTTCCCTCCAAGGCCCCAAGGGATCCTTCCATATCCACCACAAATTCACCTGCACCTCCACACATATCAGTTATTGCATCCGCTGCACCCGATGTGGCCTCCTCTATACTGGGGAGACAGGCTGCCTACTTGCGGAACGTTTCAGAGAACACCTCTGGGACACCCGGACCAACCAACCCAACCACCCCGTGGCTCAACACTTCAACTCCCCTTCCCACTCTACCAAGGACATGCAGGTCCTTGGACTCCTCCATCGCCAGACCATAGCAACACGACGGTTGGAGGCAGAGTGCCTCATCTTCCGCCTAGGAACCCTCCAACCACAAGGGATGAATTCAGATTTCTCCAGTTTCCTCATTTCCCCTCCCCCCACCTTGTCTCAGTCAAATCCCTTGAACTCAGCACCGCCTTCCTAACCTGCAATCTTCTTCCTGACCTCTCCGCCCCACCCCACTCCGGCCTACCACCCTCACCTTGACCTCCTTCCACCTATCGCATCTCCAACGTCCCTCCCCCAAGTCCCTCCTCCCTACCTTTTATCTTAGCCTGCTGAACACACTTTCCTCATTCCTGAAGAAGGGCTTATGCTCGAAACGTCGATTCTCCTGTTCCTTGGATGCTGCCTGACCTGCTGCGCTTTTCCAGCAACACATTTTCAGCTTCATCGATCTCTGTCAGCTATGAGGAATTGTGGAACATCCCCCTCAAATTCAGCTGTCCATTGAAATTCATCTACATTCACTATCTATTTCAAAATTACATGCAAGTGTGATCCTCCTAACTACAGACCCAATATGAAGCTCCCTGCCAGAGTGGAGTTAACCAATAGGACAAACGGAAAACTGTTCAACCTTTGACAACTCAGGCCAGAACCAAAACCACCCCAGCTTCTGTCATTGAGATGCAGTACACATGTGCGCACACTCAGATGAGCAACAAACCATTCATTGAGGCGTATGAGAGAACGAGTCTTAGGTTAAACATCCAGAAAACAAAGGTTCTTGACCAATCTGCTGTTGTCACACAGTAGTGCCCCAAGCACTATAATTAACAGCTAGTCCCAAGACAATGTGGATCATTTCCCAGACCTCAGGAGACTCCTCTTGGTGTGAGCAAATGTTGACAATGAAACTCAACATCAACTCCAATATGCCAATTCATCCTTTGGACACCTGCGCAACAATGTGTTTGAAGTGTGAGGACTCAAACCAAGCTCCAAGTTCATGGTTTACAGAACAACTAACCAATGGGGTAGCCATGGGCACCCGCATGGACCCCAGCTATGTCTGCCTTTTTGTCAGGTACGAACAATCCATCTTCCGTAGATACACTGGCACCATTCCCAATTTTCTCCACCACTACATTGATGACTGTATCGGTGCCAGCTCGTGCTCCACGAGGAGGATGAATAGTTCATCAACATCACAAACACCTTCCACCCTGACCTCAAGTTCACCTGGACCACCTCAGACATCTCCCTCTCCTTCCTGGACCTCTCCATTTCCACTTTCAGCGACTGATTCAGCATGGACATTGACTTCAAACCCACCTACTCGGACTACATCTCCTCCCACCCCCCACTTCCTGAAAAACGCTATCCCTTATTGCCAATTCCTCCACCTCTGACCATCTGCTCCCAGAAGGAGAATTCCTCTCCGGAGCATCCTGAATGACCTCCTACTTCAAGGACCGCAATTTCCCCTCCCATGTGGTCAACAATGCCCTCCAGCACATCTCTTCCACTTCCCGCACCTCTGCCCTTGAACCCCACCCCTCCAATCACAACAAGGACAAACCCCCCACCACCTTCCACCCTACCAATCTCCAGACACAACACATCATCCTCCGCCATTTCCGCCACCTACAAATAGACCCCACCAAAGATATATTTCCCCCCCACCCCTTTCAGCATTCCACACAGACCATTCTCTCTGTGACTCCCTCGTTAGGTCTATGTCCCCAGCATCACCCACCTCCATCAACCCACCCTCCGCTCCTGGCACCTTCCCTTGCCACCGCAAGAGGTGTAAAACCTGCACCAACACCTCCCCCCTCACCTCTGCCCAAGGCCACAGAGGATCCTTCCATATCCAGCAGAGATTTTCCTGCACATCCAAAAATCCCATCTACCGTGTGTGTTGCTTTTGATGTGGTGTCCTCTACTTTGGGAAGAAAGGACGCCAACTTGCAAAACATTTCAGAGAACATCTCCGGTACTCACCGGCCTGTGGCTGACCACTTCAACTCCCCCTCCCACTCTGCAAAGAACACACAAGTCTTGGGCCTCCTCCACTGACAAATACGAGCCACCTGGAGGAAGAATGCCTCATCTTCCAACTACTGATCCTCCAACACATGGCATCAACATCGATTTCAGCAGTTTCCTCAGCTTCCCTCCCCCCATCTTATCCGAGATCCAACCCTCCAACTCGGCACCGGCCTCCTGAATGCCTCCCACCTGTCGTCATTTTCCTTTCCACCTATCTGCTCCACACTCTGCTCCGACGTATCAGCATCACCTTCCACCTGCATCCACCTATCACGTTCCCAGCTCCCTCTCCCCTCAGCCCTACCTCCCTCCTATTTATGTCTCAGCCCCCTTGGCATCCCCCCCCCCCATCACATTTATGATGAGGGGTAATACCTGAAATGTCAACTCTCCTGCTTCTCGGGTGCTGCCTGACTTGCTGTGCTTTTCCAGCGCCACACATTTTCACTTTTATTATTCAACTCCTATGGGACCAGGAATGTACTGATTGACCTAAACAAGAGGTCCACATAATCAATGTAAAAACACACATTAACTAATAGAAACATAACGCAGGGAAAATATACATCACTGTTATACTTTATTTACAGCATCAATCGCTTAAATAATAATGCAACTTTGCCTTAAATAAAAAAACTTACTGGCAGAGAGCCTTCTCATTTCCACTCTCAACCGGCTGCTTGAACATCACAGTAGGTCGTGGTATTTGAAGAGAAACTGACACAAAATTGAATCAACTGTTGTTATTTCATGTGGCCATTGATATAACAACCAAGTATTATATTGAGGTGAATAAATTAAAGCTATAATAATTGGATAGATTATACAGAAAATTTCACAGTATTTGAATTATGACTTTTGCTAGCTTATTAAGTGTGCCTATTCCTAAGGTACCAGTTAAAATAAAACATTTGCTGTACTTCCTCAAAGAACTCCAATAAGTTGGTTAAACATAACTTTGCCTTAACATAAACATGCTGACTCTCCCCAATTACCATGAACTTCTTTAGTTGCCCTGCTATAATATTTTTTATTAATAGCGTCAAAATCTGCCTTAGGGAAATTAGTAAATGCACTGTAACTCGGTCAAAGTACTTAAACTCCCTTTCTACCAGCACTGTGGGTGAATGCATACAATGTATACTCCAAAGTTTTAAGGCAGTTCACCACCACAACCTCTAGGGCAACAGGAACTGGTAATAAATGCTGATCTAGACAATGACACACACATCCTTTAAATACACATTCTTTAAATAAATAAAATAAACTATGTGCAGAACAGTCACCCAACAACGATTTACCCCGAATTGAGTGAATTTTTGGGTGGGCTCTCAAAGCTAGAGGACCAAATGGAAACTCTCAAATTCGGAAGGTGATGAATGTCTCATATAAATGAATGAGATGGCACCTCTATCTTGAGATGCTTTCTCTTCAACTTTTTAGCATTTAGGTACAAGTAATTTGAAAGGCCAATGGCATGCTGGCCTTTATAATGACAGCACTGAACATTTTATTATGGTTATGCTTCAGTAGTAGTGTATTGATCTGACTACATTTCAAATACTGTGACAAGTTTTGGTCTCCTTATTTAAGGAATAGTGTAAATACATGGGAGGTGGTTCAGAGGAGCTTTATTAGACTGATACGTGGAACTAGTGGGTTGTCTTTTGAGGATATTTTGAACAAGCTAGGGTTGTTCTAAAGGACTAAATAGCCTACCTCTCCTTCTGTTTTGTATGTTCATATGTTTTAAACATTTCAACTTAGAAAATGCTATCAGCAGGCAGGAATCTGTTGTGAAGGGGAATGCCTATGGCTGCACTGTGGCCAGACAAGAGAGAAGGTCCCAATGTCTGCATGGAGTGCTGGCCTCCCATTGGAAGGCCACCTCCATGTAACTGACCTATCCCCTGACAAGTCCAGGGAATCTACAGACTGACAGGAAATTTGATAATTGGTTATCTGCTGCTTGAAGAGGAGTTGCTCTGTCAATCCGTACCCTAATCCACCTTAGGGTACAGAAAGGATGCAATCAGAGAACTGGCACATGGGGAGGGGAGAGGGAGGAGGGAGATGCTGGCAGCCTCGTGGACTAGCAGTCCAGATTCCCGGCTATTACTCTGACAACACAAGTTCAAACCTTAGCAGCTGGTGGAATTTAAATTCAGTTAATAACAGTGGACTTGACAGCTAGTCTCAGTAGTAGTAGTACCATGAAACTCTGACTGCTGTAAAAATCTATCTGAATCAATACTGTGCTTTAGGGAAGAAAATCTGCCATCCTTGTCCAGTCTGGCCAGACTGTGACTCCAAATTCACAGCAATGTGGCTGACTCTAAACCAGCCTGTGCGGCCTTAGCAAACTGCTCAGTTCAAGGGCAACAAATGCTGGTCTTGCCAATGACGCCTGCATTCCATGCAAGAGTACAGAAAACAAGCAACAGACCCAGTACTTGACCACATCCTTTGTGGTAGCACCTAAGACTTATCACGTCATGCAAAGGGCATGTATACTTAAATGGACAAATCGTCAAATTCAGTGGGTATTTATCAAGTAATTACAGTATGCTTATACTGTTCAATGTATTTGAATGATCGGTCTCCTGTAGAGATATGTTATCATGCAGCCTCAGGCAGCAGGACATCACAGACAGCAACATCCTGATTTATACATTAAACTGCTCATGTGCATTTACTGGTTGTTGCTGTTAGGTAAACAGAGTCGCCTTGATCAGTTAAGAGAATACAAGTTTGTTTCAGATGTTTAATTTCGGCAAAAGTGCCAAATAGTTACTGTTCTTGTTGCTGAAATGGGTCTGGGATGTCAAGTAGACGTCACTGTAATACTTGGCTGGTTGGAACTTTCAATACCGAAACATATTAAATGTCAATGGGTAACCTCATGTCTGATGAATGGCTAACATCTTTTGTTTGCTAATGATCACAAAAAAAGCAGTCAATTATAATTCATCTGAATTTATAAAGAACACAGACCTAAGTTCTTCCCTCTCAGCTCTGTGTAGGATATTAGAACTTAAAAATCAGGCTATTGTTTTACGGTGTGCTCGTTTACCACATAACGCATCATCACCACTCATTGCAATTCTCTGCTTAAAGCTCCAGAGTTCCAAAGTGAGCAGTACTATATGCTAGAAGATTACACACCAATTTAAGTGCACCGATATTGTTTCAGAACGTCCTTCTCCAAAGTAAGTTTAAGAGACAATTCTTTAATCTCATACTTTTCCAGACATGGGCAAAATCTTGCCGAGGCCATAGGGTATGTCTGCTAGAGGCCAGAGAGCTAGCAAGAACCTCATGTTGCCTTTTGTTGAGAAGATTTGCCACATCTTGTTCCACTCAAGCACTTGAAAAGTGCACAGCTGTACAGGAGCTGGGGGATTGGGGTAAGGGACGGGGTTCAGTTTTGTTGAATGGTTTTGCCACGTTCACTCCAGGGCTACTGCTTGTATGGTACCCATCCAAAATCCAGGATACTCAATGGATCCCAGGTCAGAAGTTAATCAGTCAATGGGAGTGGGGAGGAGGAGCAATCACAGGATAGGGATTGTGTGCAGGAACAAGGGATTGATTTGAAGGCCAATGTTATGACTCACATTGGCAATCCCTGCCTTTGCAAAGCTGCATATCTTATTAACGCACAACTTTGCTTGTCAGGCACATCACCCACTACGAATCACTATGCCGTGACAGGATGAGGCTCTTAAGGGAGCATTTACTGTTCACAAGCCCCTCAATTTGATGGTGGGGCAGGAAGGTCATGTTTTGCTCCTCCCCCCATGGACTAAATCAGGCCAAAAGCAGAATGTGGCAATGTTGCTAGCCAGGCACCCTTCCCTTCCAAGCTCCCCAAAGAGTAGGCATAGATTTCACCCCAACTCAGTCTGGGGAATGTACAAATGCATAATTGTCTGAAATAAAAGTGGCACTTTGAACAGAGACAAAGAAGGAGGGCAAAGACAGCAAATAGTAAACGTAGTGCGACAGTGATAACGCCACCGGGGTAGTAACCCAGAGATCCAGGACAATGTTATGGGGACAGGATATTGAATCCCACTGTGGTGAAATTTGAAGTCAATTGAAACATTTGGAATTAATAGCTGGTCCAACAATGGTCATGAAACTGTTGTCAATTGTAAAGAGACATCTGGTTTACTACTGTCCTTAACTGGTCTGGCCAATACGTGACTCCAGACACACAACAATGTAGTTGACTCTTAACTGCTTTCTGGGAAATTAGGGATGGTCAATAAATGGTGGAGTAAATTAGATTAGATTACTTACAGTGTGGAAACAGGCCCTTTGGCCCATCAAGCCCACACCGACGCGCAACCCACCCAGACCCATTCCCCTGCATTTACCCCATCACCTAACACTACGGGCAATTTAGCATGGCCAATTCACTTAACCTGCACATTCTTGGACTGTGGGAGGAAACCGGAGCACCCGGAGGAAACCCATGCAGACACGGGGAGAATGTGCAAACTCCACACAGTCAGTCGCCTGAGGCGGGAATTGAACCCAGGTCTGTGGCGCTGTGAGGCAGCAGTGCTAACCACTGTGCCACCGTGCCGCCCAAGTAGCCAATGATGTCCTCATCCCACGAATGAGTAAAAGAATGCAATTAACTCTTAACCGCTCTCTGAAACTGTTGTGTATTTGTGCAAGCATGGTAAACCATCACTTTAGGAGTCTGATCACATGACATAATAATCTCATTGGCCATTTTGGGCAGGAAACAGCTTATTCTAAACTTGCTGCCTATACAAGGAACACCTCCTTAATAAAGGTCCTGCTGTTCAACCTTCAGTTTTCTTATCCTTGGAGCATAACACAAAAGAAAGCTGTCGATGAGGATAAGAACTGCTCCAAGATCCACCTGATCAATCCACCAATTTGTTAAAGGAAATGAATTGTGGTCTACACTGCAGATCTTGGGAGTGCTTTGATGCAAAGAAGAATCAAAAGACGCCATCGCTGCATCAAGGCAAATATGGTCAGCGAAGAAAAATAAAATTCACACCAGGGAAGAGGTGAACAGTGCAGAAGATGCCTGCCAAGTGAGCGGACATAGAGTAATGCATACCCTACAGGGAGAAAAATATCTTGAGCTAGGGGTGTAGCCTCTGAAAGAAACCTCAGGAACACCTTATTTTAAACAGGTAGAAATGAGGCAATGCTACAATATTTATGGTACAGCATGCTCCACAGTCCTTTCCAATTTAAAACAAAATGGTGGGATCATAAAATGAAAATACAGAGAACTGCAGCTCCTACTCAGATAGATTCCATTATTTTTTTCATGCTAACAAAACTGAAGCAGATATTCTTATCCCTGCATTCCTGAGTGTTACAGGGAAGGATGAAGGGGGTGTCTTATAACCTCCAGGCACAGAGAGAGAAGCCAGCTTCCAAAATTTATGAAGAAATATTCAGAAATGTACAGAAGCATTTTTCACCAAACCCATTGGTGGTTGCTGAAAGGTTCAGATTTCTCAAACACAATCAGCACATTGCTGACTTGATTTCCCAGTGCGAAGCAATTACTAAGAACTTAGCAGAACTTTGCAAATTCAGAGACAACTTAAAATGGTGGTATCAAAGACAGACGAGAGGGTGCTTTAAGATGGGAGGTAATCCTGAAGAGATTACCGATGGAAAGGAACCTGTACATAAAGGAAAACCTGGAACTAGCAGTCTCAGTGGAACGAGCAGCCAAGGAAATGCAACAGTTAAGCTCAAGTATGAGAGTTTACAAAATGACAGGTGAGAGATAGGCACCATTGCCAACAAAAATTACCACTGTTGTGGAAAAACTGGTCATGCAACAGCAAACTACTGCCATAAAGAAGCTGCAGGTAGATCTGTGACAAGAAAGAGCACATTTAATGGGCAGGTTTGAGGAAGAAACATGAACAACATACAGAATAAGTACAAAAACCAAAGAGAAGGAAGAGAATCTACACAGTATAAAAATGGCATGAGAAAATCCCAGACTCTCAGTTCAAAGAGAAGTGGCAATTGAACATACTAGCCATTGCTGGGGACACCATCCGTTACTGGGTCACTCCATTACTGAATGGCAAACTGGTAAGCATAGATGAGGACACTTCAACGGCGGTTTCATTGATACCTCAAAGTATATCAGAATGGACTAAGTCACATTTACACTACAACCCTCAAAAATTGTACTAAGAAGTACACAGGGAAAGCGGTGCCTTTAAGGGGTTGTATAGATGTCAATGTTTAGTTATACAGTCACTCTGAAGATCTGTTCTTAGATATTGTCAAAGGAAATTTTCCAGTTTTATTGGGAAGAATGTGGTTGGAGAAAACCAAATTCAACTGGGCTGTAGTAAATTGCGAATCAGATTCTGAGACAGATCCACCACAAATTATAAAGAAACATGCCATTACTTTCAATGGGGATCTGGGAAGCATGCAAAAGATCTCCATTAAATCGAAAATCAAGGGAGAGAATCAATCAAAATATTGCAAGGCTAGATCAGTGACTGTGCAATCAGACTAAAGGTTGAGGCAGAATTAAAGAGACTAACCAAGACAGGAGCCTGTAAATATGAGTAATTATGTCAAAGAACAACAAAGCACAGGAGCAGGGTCTTTGGCCCTCCACGCCTGTGTTGACACATTTACTTACCAGATTTGTATCCCTCTATTCCCTTCCTATTCATGTATTGGTTCATGTCTTCTTGAATGCTGCTATTGTGCCTGCTTCCACCACCTCCTCTGGTAGCACGTTCCAGGCACTTACCACCATTTATGTGGAAAATTTGCCTTGCACATCTCTTTTAAACTCTGCCCCCCCCCACCCCCACAAACCTGTGCCCCCTAATAATGGATCTCTCCACCCTCAGAAAAAACTTCATACTTTCCACAATGTCCATGCTATTCACAATCTTATAAACTTCTATTAGGTCCCTCCACAACCTTCTACATTCGAGTGAAAACAAACCCAGTCTAGCCAACCTACCTGTAGCTAAAATCCCCATCTCTAAAACACCCACATCCTTCAGGTAGTCTGGTGACCAAAACTGTACACAATATTCCAAGTGTGGCCTAACTAAAGTTCTATAAAGCTGCAGCATCATTTGTCTATCTTTCTAAACAACATCCCTTCCATTGAAGGCAAACATGCCATAAGCCTTTGTTATTACCTGATTGACCTGGTTGAGCCAGTTGCATCACCCCGGGGTATCCACTCTACACCTGCTTAAAACAACTAGCAAAATTAAGGTACGGGCTATTTTCTTGAAATGTTTTGGTCTGTGACACACAGAAGGTGGAACTATTCAGACAAGCAGGATGTCTCCAATGGGGAATGAAGGTTATCATTCCATCATAGCTAAGGAAATGTATGTTAAATCAACCACATGAGGGTTACTGTGGCATTGTCAGAATGAAAGAGAGAGCTAGAAGCTCTTTTTGATGTCCAAGGCTTGACTTTGAAATGGTAGAAAAGGTGGGAACATGTGCAGTTGGGCAAGAGTTTACATTGCACCTCTCTGAATGCGATTACACTCATGGGAATTGCCAGAAAAGCCATGGCAAAGAATCCATATTGGCTACACTGGATCTTTTGAACAGCAAATGTTTTTCATAATAGTTGATGCACATACTAAATGGTCTGAAGTTACAATCATCAGAGAAAACCATTGAAAGACTGGGAGAGATCTGAGCGAGGTTTGGTTATTCGGAACAGCTTGTTAGTGATAATGATTCAGACAGTCTGTAAACCTTAGTGATATAAACTATCTAAAGCAGAACGGAATTCAACATATCCAGTCAGCTCCATACCACCCCGCCACAAACAGTTTGGCAGAAACATTTGCTCAGAGCCTGAGACATTCCAAAAAAGGTAACTCCAGAACATGGATCACTATCCAAAGAACTCAGCCAATTTTTGTTAACATACTGAAACTCAACCAACAGAAACAGGTTTTCTGATAGAGATCATGACCAAACATCCCATTTTGCAAAATGGTCAAATGATTGCGAGGAATTACACCACTGGCGAGAAGTGGGTACCAGCTATCATTGCAGCCCAGACTGGAAGGGTTTCCAATACCATACAGTTAAGAGACAATGTAGCATGGAGAAGACACGCAAAACTCTTAGTAACCAAAACAAATGTGCCACACACAACATTAATTGAAGATCCATAAATAACTGCTAAATAGACAACTTGATATTCTTGAAGATAGAACAGTAACCGGAGCATTTGAAAAAAAATTATCTTAGTGATGAATACCACAACATTGCCTGAACCTCCAAACACTCTGTCATCTCAGAAAAATACAATGATAGATGATGTTCATAGTACACCTAAAATACTAGAAGCTAAGGCCAAAGACAAAAGTAAACAGAAATTGCCGTACAACCAATTGCTCACCGGACCCAAAACATTAACTGATTTCCCTCCACAGATCCTGCCAGACCTGCTGAAATTTGCCAGCAATTTCTGCTTTTGTTTCTGATTTTCAGCATTGGCAGTTCGTTCAGTTTTTACAAAAATAAACAGATGTCTGAACAGCCACCCAGGAATCAACGTCCTCCAGGATGTCTTACCTACTGACTGTTGAATAGATAATGATAAATATAGTGAATGTTTTCATTGCAGGAACCTCTGATGTAAAGGGGGAGAGATGTTTTGTATTTGTCTATGTATGATGGACTGTCACTTTAAGCATCCAAACACATGACAAACTGATGATGCCATCAGCCATTTGGGTGGGAAACTGTTTAAGTTAACCTTGCTACCTATAGAGTGAACAGCTCCTTAATAAAACTCCGGTTAACTCTTTGGTCTCCTGGTCCTTCTTGGAATGTAACAGAAGTAATGTAACAAGCAACTTAGTTCACGGAGAAACTGAGGACTGCAGATGCTGGACATCAGAGTCAAAAAGTGTGGTGCTGGAAAAGCACAGTCGGTCAGGCAGCATCTGAGGAGCAGGAGAATCAATATTTCAGGCATATGTCCTCCATCAGAAATGTCAAAGGCATTATTTCAAGGGCAATTAAAGATGGGCAATGAATGTGGACCTTGCCAGCAAAAAAGACTTCCCCTTTGTATATATCTTCCAGAACCTAGGAGGTCAGAACCACTTTGCAGCCAGTATTTTTGAAGCGAGTTAACGGTTTGTTGTTTTAAAGGAAATACAACAAATTCATCGACAGTAAGGTTCCACAAACAGCAATAGATAACAGCCAAATAATCTGTTTTTTGATTAGAGACAAGTATTGGGGGACCAGCAGGGAGAACACCTCTCCTGGACTTTCAAACAGTGTCAGTGGATCACTTGCATCCATCTGAGGGGGTAGGCTGGGCCTGTAGTTCAATCCAGCTTTTCTGAGAAGCAGAACCTCAGGAAATGCATCACTCACCTCAGTACAGCCCAGTTTCAGTCTGGATTACATGCTCAAGTCTCTGAAGTGAGACTTGAATGTGAAGCACAGACAGCAGTGCTACCTATTTAGACAAAGCTGCGATCTTGATACTAAAAAGATAGGATATTTAACATCCACTAATAAATAGGTGCATGGTTACAGAAACCATCAGTGGGTTCAGAATCTCAGCACTCTTAAGGAACCTAATCCAATCCTGGTTTCTATCATGCGTTCCTAATTCTTTCTGGATAACTTCCAGGCTAACATTTCCATAACTTACAAATGCTTTGAAACCTAAATTTACATTCTTAGTTGTTTCAATTTCTTAAAGCTGTTCAAACAGAATCCTAAAGGTACTTAAGTGGAGTTCTTTAGCCATAAAGCAATATGAAGCAAAGCTGTTAGAATGGAAATTTGAGATTTGCAAACAAAAAGTTCCGAAACAAAGAATGCTAAAGTTCTCTTGGGAAACTGCTCATGCTTAAAGGACTTCACGGCCACGAATTACCAGTGCTTGATAACAGAGTTTTACTCACATTCCTGAGGGGCACAAATAGTGTCTCCAGCCGAGATAAGAGTTGGGCCAGGATTTCAGCAGTCAGTTAAGGCAAAGCTAGAATGATGGGATAATTTATGACTGGATGATAAGAACAGGGTAGGAGTGCACGCAGACTAAGGCAAAGTTCTCCCTCCTCTTTGAAAATCAGAATGTTTTGTGACAGACAGATACCAACAGACAGCTAAGGAAATTAGAATTGGTTGTTTGGAGGTTTAGAAACAAGACTGTATTTTCTTGCTTGTCATTTAATGTCAACTGCAGTTACATTTTAACAATTAATTCAACAGACAGTAAAACATATGCTGAATAAACCACAAGCTTAAATCACAAAGTTATGGATAAAGAACTAATAATCCTTTTATGGCAATAGTAATTATGGCAGAATTTATCTGATTTCATTAGCACACTTTTGCTACATAGTAGAACAAACTGGTGGATTTGTTACAAATTATTCAATTGCATCCCCCTTTAATTTACACAATCTTTTCAATGAACAGACTAAGAGATAAAATTTTGAAGCTACTTGTCATTGTATTGGTGATTTCATTAAAGGTGTTGAATATTCTCATATTATGGCTTGATTCTCTTTTCTTCACTCCTGCCCCATGCCTAGACAGCAAGGAGGCTTTCTATGACCCCCAGTTGCTAAAATTCTCCAAACAAGATGCTAATATTTGTTTTTGCCATTCATTCTTTTATATATCACAGTTGAACTATGAGTTCAACTATTGCTAACACAATATATCAGGTGATACCAAACCAAATCTATGATGTCTGCTTCTGGTTAGATTTTGTTGTATGACTTGGTTTCTTCTTGGAGAAACTGAGGACTGCAGATGCTGGAGATCAGAGTCGAGAGTGTGCTGCTGGAAAAGTACAGCCGGTCAAAAAGCATCCGAGGAGCAGGAGAATCAATGTTTCAGGCATAAGCCCTTCATCAGGAAAGTTTCCTCTTGGTCGTATGCCTGTCATTCTTACTTTTAGCCCATTGGCAAGTTCATAGTGCAAAGTTGCCAATAGCTAATTTTTGCTTCCAAAGGAGGATTGAACTGGTGTCAAAGGCTATAAGATCGATGTCATTATCATTCTTGAAAGAGAAATCCATTTGGCTTTGAGCCAAGGAACATTCTTGTGGTAATATTTATTCCAGATTTTTAAATGAGGAACAGAGAGGTAGATTGGCACTGTTGCCCAATGACCAAGGAATAGGGTAAGGAAAATACTGGTGCTACAGCATTCAATGTTAAACAGACCAAATATTGATTAGCGATTGAGCAATGCTGTTCATAATCTTCTTCCAAGGAAGCTGTCTACAATGGTCAAATGATCTTGGTGGCTTGGACTTCCCTTCCTTGAAAGCAGTTTAAATCCAACACCAAATCAAGGAGATCTCCAGACGTGCAACTGCAGTAATGTCAGCAAATAAGGTAAGCAAATAAATACACTGAAGTGTTCTCAGTCAATAACTGTGGATACCAGCAGAATTATCACTTAAGTATGGCTCGGATCAAGAATGACAGCTCCCCTTTTCAGGAGAGAGAAAACAAGGTGGTGGATGAAGTATTAATAAAGGACCCAAATTATATAGCTACGATGTATGGATGTTCTGAGATGAGGTGGAATCAGTGTGGGTATTGTTAAAGAATGTGAAGGAAAATTTTACAATACTACAGGGCTTATCATGAGGTTAAAATAGGGGATGGACATGCAAACTGAAAGATAGGCAAGAACAGAATAACAATGACATTTATAGTTTTAACTACCTTGACAAAAACTGCAAGAAAAATAATGTGTATGATCAAACAACAATGCGATATTTAGGATTCACCTAAAACTGACAAAAATGTCAGTCAGTCTCAAGCACAACAAAGAAACAATTATTCACTGACAGAGTTCTGGAGTGTGAAATCTATTAAATAGCCTAATTGAAAGTAGGGGAATAAATGACATGAAGCAAAATGTTGTGTTGACTGCCTAGAAGGATAGTCCTGAGTTAATGTTAAAAATGCTGGACTGGGTAAAAGGAACAATGTTCAGCAAACATAATGATGCACACTGGAAATGTTATCAAACATGATACTAGGTCTATGGTAAAGTGTGGGTTGGGCACAGTATGAAATAAGTACATTTATGAAGGGAAAGGGGAATTTTAAAAATGTTTTGTGCATAAAGAGTGACTAAAACTTAGAGGAGGTTGGTGGCTGAACCAAGGCTAACAACACTGAGGAGAATCAGAATGGTAAAGAATGACATTATGAAGCCCAAGATAATGATCTCACAATTGTGTGCTCACTGCTTTTACAGTTCCAACACTTCCTGACCACCTTTTCTGGAGGATGGGGTGGAGATGGCAGACTTGGTAAATCAAAGGCTGAGGGAAAGGAATTCATCATTGCATGATTTACTAAATCATCATGGAGTTAAAAACTCACAAAAGCTCAGCAGGTTTACCTCTTCTCCTTTCTGCTATTACCAGTACATCAGTGTGCATACATTGCTACCAACAGCTGTGATCCTTCTTTCTGCTCCAAGTAATAGGAGTTCAAATATATAACTACAAGTTAAAATATCCTAAAGAGAAATCCAAGTTCAAGTTCTTTGCCCAGTTGTAAGCAGGCTAGTGAAACAGATTTAGGTTCATGGAATATGTCTCACAAACAAAAATGTTTTACCCCTTAAAACTACTTTAAGTTTTATACAAGTTATCAAGCATTCCAACTAAATTTACTAACCAACAAAAGTGCTAATAAGTAATCAAAGCTTTTTATTTAACGCTCATCAGGACAAAGATGTAAGAAACAGAATTGTGGGGGCCATCATGTGTTGCAGTGATAGTGTCCCTACTCCTGGACCGAGACCAGAGTTCAAGGCCCACCTGTTCCAGAGGTGTGCAATAACCTCTCTGAACAGGTTGATTAGAAAAATATGTTAAATAAGAAAAAAGTAAAAAAGAAACAAACAGTCTGGTAAAAAGGACACCAACTTACATAGCATCAGAGGAGGATGCTGACTGTGCCATTGTTGGCATGGACATGCAACAGACAGCACACAGGCTCAATATGTCTTTGCTTGCAATCCTAAAACGTTATGTCCACAATAGAATGTGAATTTGCAACTGGACAACATTTATTAAATAATCAGGGCTCTGCTTCAAATTATACCAGGAACCAATTAAAAATTAACAGCTGGGCATGCAGGGTGATGCATTTGAACATGTTAGATATTACAAATATTAATATACAGGACCATGTTTTAAATAGGCAAAAGGAATTTGTACATACAACATTTTCAGTGGAAGAAAAGGGACTAATGGAGACTGCCAATCTCTGCTGCATAGCAACACCCTGACCAATTAGTTCTCAGACCAGGCAGGCAGACTCTTAAGATTGTTAACTATGCTTGCTGCATCTCCATAACAACAATCAACACCCTCTTCTCGTGCTAAATAAACTGACTTTTACTAAATTTATTTTCCTGCGTCCCAATCCTAATGAATGCAAGATGAAAGACACTGACTTCTTGTCTTCTTTAAGCAACATTTAAGTTTTGTACTATCAAGCAATTATTTAACAAAAAGGGGAAAATAGAATACCTTTGCAGCCTTATTCACATGTTGGAATGATACTTGAATAGGTTGAGGACAAGTCAGATGAAGTTCCAGCCAAACCTAGTCCTATTCTTCCTCAGTGCCTACAGACGAGGGGAGTGGTACTGAGATGGTGCAAGTAAATTCTTTCCACACTGATACAAAGACACAGGAAATGGGACAAGATGCATATTGTTACCATATGTAGTATGTGAGTGTCATTGTAAATCAGAATTTCTTAATTTGCAAATGAAGTGGTACAATTTTGATCATCCTGCTACAGAAAGATTGCTATTAGACTGGAAAGATGCAAAAAAGAATTACAAGGATGTTACCAAGGAAGGCTTGTGTTATAAGGGGAAGCTGGAGAGGCTGAGACATTTTAATCCTGGAGTGTAATAAGCGGAGGGTTGACCTTAAAGAGGTTTTTAAAATCATGAGGGGCATAGATAAGATGAATAGCCAAGATCTTTTTCCAGGGTGGGGGATTCTAAAACTAGACGGCATAGATTTAAGGTGAGAGGGGCAAGATTTAAAAGAGACCTGAGGGGCAACTTTTTCACACAGAGGTTGGTGCATATATGAAACCAGTTGCCAGAGGAAGTGGTGGAGGCTGGTCAAATTACAACATTGAAAAGACATTTGGACATGGATGGTAAAGGTTTAGAGGGTTATGGGCCAAATGCAGGCAAATGGGACTAGCTGAGTTTAGGAAAAGTGTTTGGCCGAAGGCCCTATTTCTGTGCTGTAGCATCAAAATTAGTGATAAATAGAATGAATGATGTGGAGTAATTACAAGTGGTTTTGATAGAAGAGGCAAGGAGAAACTGCTTCCAGTGGCAGAGGTACTCGTAGTCAGATAGTACAGAGTTAAGATAATAGGCAAAAGATATAGGAGAGAGGAGGGGATAATAATTGTTTTAACACAAGTTATGATCCAGAACATACTGCCTGAATGTATTTCGAGCAGCCTTTCAAGCAAGAGAGAACTGGATAAAATACTTGAAATGGAAAGTTTGTAACATTCCAAACAAAGACCAATGAAGGGTTATCATCTTAATCCAACGTTTCTTTTCAGGGAATACTCTTAGGAAAGGGACCTTGTTTAAAACCTAAGTGGTTAATTCCAAGGCCTGCAAGGACAAAGCTTTCCAAATACTAAACTAAAACTATCCCTACCTAACAGAGACATTGATCACCCCATCGCTGGCACCAATTTTTACTTGGAATGACAATGACATTCACCAGTTCTTTTTTAATCAAGGCGACCACAGACCCAATCAGAGACGTTTCACACATCTACAATATTAAAGATCAGTAGTTCTCCTTGTTCTGTATGGCATGAGTATAACCCTGAGAAGGCTGACCAAACAGGGTACACGTTTCATCTGAAGTCTGTAGAACCCTCAACCCAATGCTGTGAGGAGAGTTGCTCCACATCTCCCAAAGACACCGTAGGCAACTTTTGGAATTTGATAATTATTTTGTAATTAGTCAGAAAAAGTTTAGCATTAGTCATGCCATTCAGTGTATGTATTAAATACATACATTATCAAAAAATCTGAAACCTGTGCAATTTACGTTATTCATCATTCTTCAGTGTGGCCCATAAAGACAAGCCCAGCGTTGACTGTGAATAAGCTCAGTTGTGAACAGTAAGGCTAAAGGATGCTCACACGATAGAAACACCAGAGCAGCAAGATTACTTGGACAGCTCTTTGAAAAAGCCACTATAAGCATGATAGGCAGAATGGTCTCTGTTTAAGCAGTACAATCCAATATTTGTTGTTCTATACACAGGATTCTTTATGGAACAGACACACCATTGTGTGTACGCATTGTAGAAAGTAGTCCATGAAATAACTCCACAGAGGCCGATATCCTATCACAAAGTCACCTTTGATGTACACATAAACAGTCCTTGACTTGAACCACTGTCTTTTCAGAGTCAACTATCAGAACATCAGTATTTCTGTCACTTCCGTTTTTACCTGTCAGCCAGGATTCGTGGACTGGAGCAGGTTAATAGCCTCAATCAGGGAACTCATATTTTGTAAGATCCAGCTGACTGATCTTGTTACAATCACTACATCCCTCCCCCTCTGCTTTAGAGTATGCAGGCTGGACATTTCTCTTGCAGAGGGTCGCGGGACATTTTAGCACTGGGTCAGGTTCTTCTGACTCGGCATCCAATATGGGCAGCATGTAATGCATGGGAGCTCACCTCTTGTGCAAGGAGAGCCTTGGTAGAATTCCACTCTTCTTCCAGCAGCAAAAGGTGTCGAGGCAGCTACACCCATGTTGGGCCGAAGGGCCTCTTTCCACACTGTAGGGGATCTAATCTAATCTAATCCAATCCATCTTCGATTCTGAGGATGTGTCAACATTTGATGCAGAGAATGAACCGCTAGGTTCCAGCAGTCTTTCCGACAGTTCCGAGGGGCGGGGCATGTTTTGCTCCCACAGAGTTTGCAAATTTGTGGCTTTCATATTGTCCATGTGGTTGTTCAGGACCATCACACCTACCCCAATTTTAAATGTCACTGGTCCTGACCTCACGTTGACCAAGCCTCTTACCCACACGGGCCAACTTTTGTGATTCTCACACACAAAACTTCATCCCCTGAAGTGAATTGTATCTCTCACTTAGCAGAGCGTTGTGTCCATTATTGGCATTCCTGATACCTTTTCATCTTCTCCCCCAGATCCCTGAAGATCAGACATAAACTAGTGCAGAGCTTTTTTTATGGATTATCAACTCTGCTATCCCTGTAGTTGCATGTGGGGTGATTAAACAATTTGATTAAACAAAACCAGCGACAGTTTGGTATCTGGTGAGGCTGTAGGTTGTTTCTTCAAGCCACCCTTCAAAATTTGGACTGCTCTTCCTGCTAAGCTATCAGATGTTGGGTGGTATGGTGCTGTCCTTATGTACAGTCATAGAGATGTACAGCACGGAAACAGACCATTCAGTCCAACTTGTCCATACTGCCCAGATACCTTAAATAAATCTAGTTCCATTTGTCAGCATTTGTCTCTTATCCTCTAAATCCTTCCTATTCATAGACTCATCCAGATGTCTTTTAAATGTTGTAATTGCACCAGCCTCCACCACTTCCTCGAGCAGCTCATTCCATACATGGACCACCCTCTGTGTGAAACGTTTGATCCTTAGGTCCTTTTTAAGTCTTTCCCCTCTCTCCTTAAACCTATGCCCTCTAGTTTTGGACTTCCCTATACTGGGGAACTGGGGAAAAGACCTTGACTATTCACTCTATCAATGCCCTTCATGACTGTATAAACTTCGATAATGTCACCCCTCAGCTTCCAATGCTCCAGGGAAAATAGCCCCAGCCTATCTAACCTTCCCCTATATCCCAAACCATCTAACCCCAGCAAAATCTTTGTAAATATTTTCTGAACCCTTTCAAGTTTCACAACATCTTTTCTATAGCAGGCAGACCAGAACTGCACGCAATTTACCAAAAGTGGCCGAACCAATGTCCTGTACAGCTGCTTCATGACCTTCCAACTCCTATACTAAATGCTCTGACCAATAAAGGAAAGCATACCAAATGCCTTCTTCACTATTCTATCTACCTGCGATTGCATTTTCCAGGAACTACGAACCTGCATTCCAAGGTCTCTTTGTTCAGCAACACTCCCCAGGACCTTACCATTGTGTACAAGTCTAGCCCTGATTTGCCTTACCAAAATGTACCACCTCACATTTATCTAGATTCAACTCCATCTACCAATTCTCAGCCCTTTCCCCTATCTGATTGAGGTCCCGTTGTACTCAGAGATAACCTTCTTTGCTGTCCAGTACACCTCCAACTTTGGTGTCATTTGCAAGCTTATTAACCATACCTCTCATATTCAAATCTATACCATCTGAATGAAAAAAGCAGCGGACCCAGCACCGATCCTTGTAGCAAAAAACTGGGCACAGGCCTCAAGTCCGAAAAACAACCCTCCACCACCATCTTTTGTCTTCTACCCTCTTGACGGTTTTGCAATTAAATAGTTAGTCTTCCCTGTATTCTAACCTTGTTAATCGGTCTACCATGCAGAATCTTGTCAAATGCCTTACAGAAGACAACATCCACCACTCTCCTTCATCAATTCTTCAAAAAACTCAATAAAGTTCATGAGATGCTGTTTGTCACACACAAAGCCATTTAACTATTCCTAATCAGTCTTTTCCTCTCCAAATACATGTAAATCCTGTCCCTCAGAATTCCCTCCACCTCTGATGTCAGGCTCATCAGTCTTTCCCTTACCATTTTTCTTAAATAATAGCACCACCTTAGCCAATCGCCAGTCTTCTGGCACCTCACCTATGACTATCGATGATAAAAAGATGTCAGCAATCAATTCTTTACCTTCCCAAGTTTCTAACGTATACTTGATCTGGTCCCAGGAACATCCTGCACCTTCTTCTCTATAATATGGACATTTTTCAAGACATCGTTATGTATTTCCTCAAGCTCTCTAGCTTCCACATTCTTCTCTACAGTATACACTGATGCAAAATACTCATTTAGTCTCTCCCCCGTCTCCTGCGGCTCCACACATTGGCAGACTTGCTGATTTTTAACGGGCCCTATTCTCTCCCTAGTGATTCTTTCACTCTTAATGTATTTGTAGAAATATTTGCATTCATCTTAACCCTATTGTCCAAAACTATCTCATGCCCCCTTTTTGCCCCTCCCATTTTCCTCTTAAGTATACTGCTGCCCTTATACTCTTCTAGAGATTCACTCAGTCCCTGCTGTCTATACCAGACGCATGTTTCCTTATTTTTCTTGACCTAAACCTTAACTCATCTAGTCATCCAGCATTTCCTACCCCTACTAGCCTTACCCTTCACCCTAAGAACATACAGTTGCTGAACTCTCGTTATCTCATTTTTTTGAAGGATTCCCATTTTCCAGTCATCCCTTTACCTGCGAACATTCACCCCCAATCAACTTTTGAAAGTTCTTGTCTCATACCATTAAAAATTGGCCTTGTTCCAATTTAAAACTTTAAAGTTTTACATCAGGTCTATCCTTTTCCATCACTATTTTAAAACTAATAGAAGTATGGTCATTGACCACAATGTGCTCCCCCATTGACACCACAGTCACCTTATTTCCCAAGTGTAGATCAAGTTTTGCACCTTCTCTAGTAGGTACATCTACATACGGAGTAAGAAAATTTTGTTGTACACACTTCACAAATTCCTCTCCATCCAATCCCTTAACACTATGGCAATCCCAGTCTATGTTTGAAAAGTTAAAATCCCCGACTGTTACCATCCTAATATTCTTACAGATAACTGAGATCTCCTTACAAATTTGTTTCTCAATTTCTCACTGACTATTGAGGCTTCTATACCCAATAAGGTAATCATCCCTTTTTTATTTCTCAGTTCCACCCATTAGATTCACTGGACGTACTCCCTGGACTATTCTCTCAAAGTACAGCAGTGATGTTATCCCGAATGAAAAACACCACCCCTTCCTCTCTTGCCCCTTTTTGTATCCTTTCTATAGCATCTATGCCCTGGAATATTAAGCTACTAATCCTGTCCATCCCAGAGTCGTATCTCTGTAATTGCTATGATATCCCAGTTCCATATTCCCAAGTTCATCTGTCTTATCTGTTAAACATCTTGCATTGAAATAAATGCAGTTTAATTTATCAGTTTTACCTTTCTCTGCTTCGTTCCTGCCCGCATGGACTATTTGACTTGCTCCTTTTCCCAACGGCATCAGCATCAGACTGCTCCCTTTTTTCACTCTCTCTCTATAATTCACCCACCCACCCCTTCTTTATTAATTTAAATCCTCCTGGGTGCCTCGACCAAATCTCTCTGCCAGTATATTAGTCCCCTTCCAATTCAGATGCAACACATCATTCTTCTACATGTCAATTCTACTGCAGAAGAGATTCCAATAATCCAAACATGTATATCTTTCTCCTTGCAACCGCTCCTCAGCATCTGCTCTATCCTCCCATTCCTATCCTCACGTGGCACAGCACGTTATCCAGATATTACTACCCTCAAGGACCTACTTTTTAATTTCATGCCTAATTTCCTACTTTAGTCTTCGTATGCCGTTAGTTCCAACACCATCCTGTTGGTCTTCCTCCTTTTTGAGAATATTCTGCACCCTATCCAAGACATCCTTGACCCCAACACTTGGGAGGCAACGCAACGTTCTAATATTGTGTTGCCAGCCACAGAAACAGGTGTCTGTGCCTCTGATCAGAATCCCCTATTCACAATCGATCACTTGGAATATGACATACCCCTCATTACAGCAGAGCTAGTCTCAATACCGGAAACTTTGCTGTCAGTGTTACATTCCCCTGATAGTCCATCACCTCCTCCAATTTACAAAACAGCATACTTGTTTTGTGATATTAAAGAGTTAATTTGCTCTGCTAACCTGCAAGAAATTGAATGCCCCGGGATTAGGGTGGTGTGTCTTTGTCCTACAGGTGGAATGTAGGAGATTTACATTCCCATCCCTTGCCATTCAGGGATGATTTACATTTTCATCCCCTATTCAGAGATCAATAAAAATATTACAGTTGGAATGTGACTACTCCCTCAGTTACAAAAAAAATACAATTCACACCATTAAGGGATGATTTGCACTACATTGTTTCTGGAGATGAGCTGGTCACTACACTGTACCTTGAGTGGCATGTGACTGTGAAGGAGTGACTGGGGGTTGTCTTGTGAGCATTACTAACTGCGATGTAAAGATTTTGTATAAAGGAAGGACTGTTTCCTTTGTTTAGAGAGCGCTTCCCTTGACTCAACTCATAAGCATGGCAAGGAGTGTTCAGGGTTTCTCCAAAGCTTGTATTGTCTTGTGCTTAATAAAATTTGGTTGTTGTTCTCAGAAGTTGACATTTGCAGTTGCATCAAGTGTGAAAGAATCTCAGAAAAAAAAGAACTCAACAGTTTAAGAAAGAGATAGCCATAGGAGACCTCTGCATTACCTGCCTACCCCTCCTGCCTCTCTAGAGGTAACCCATTTACCCACCGTATCCACGGTTTTTCTAACCTTCCCGCAAATGCCATCCATCACATCCCCTAGCTCCTGTAAATACCTCACTGCCTCTAACTGTCAGTCCAATCTATCTTTGCGATCCGATAGGATTCGCACCCAAACACACTTCCTGCAGACATAATCATCAGCAGCACTGAAATTCTCCCTCATCTTCCACAGCCTACAGGAAGAACACATCACTCAGCTAAAGGCCACCTTTGCAACTTAACAATCTACAGACCCAGAAAATAGCACAATCTCACTGCTCTAAAAACACTGCTTTAGGGTAGTTGGTACCTATGTTTTATACTTTTTTAAAAGAGGTTTAACCTGGAGACAGATCTCAGTAAAACATATAACCAAAAAAATTAGATTTTCCCTCTTACAATTGTAGATTTACAAGAGGTCAATTGTGAATTTCACTATTTTAAAAAAAAATTTCTGAGACCAAACTCCAAAGTCCAGAGATACTTGAAACTAAACAACATAAGAGGTCAGCTGTGGAGGTTCACTGCCTGGTTAGATAGCTGGTTCACTGCTTTTTTTTTCACATCCATTGTGGTATTTGCTTCTGCCCTTGTTTTAAAGTACTTTGTTTTGATTTCCTTTTCCAAAAGTTCCAAAACAAGGCAACAGCTTATAAAAGAGTAATTACTGCTGTGATAAATTGAGGAAATCAGCTCCAACATTGAAAAACCATCTCAAAAAAGGAGCAGCTTTTGCAGCTACATTTTTCTCCCACCCTTCATCAGGGACTACCCAGAATACCAATATTGTTGTATCGCATTCAACGTTAGGAAATACCCAAATTCCTTACTGGTGCATGATGGCCAACATTTCCGGGATTCCGTGTATTGTAAAAGATACTCGCATGTTTTCTATCATTGTCCCCATGCTTGATGAATATATATATATATATATATATATCTATATATATCCAACTACTTTGAGTGGACATCCACAATGACTCAAAAACATTGAACCCATGAAAGGACCTGCATAGTTGATGTGCACCTGAGACCAAGGTTTATCTAGGCGAAAGTGAGGACTGCAGATGCTGGAGATTAGAGTCAAGATTAGAGTGGTGCTTGAAATGCACAACAGGTCAGGCAGCATCCGAGGAACTGGAAAATCAACGTTTCGGGCAGGAGCCCAGGCGATTCCTGATGAAAGGATCCTGCCCGAAATGTTGATTTTCCAGTTTCTCGGATGCTGCCTGACCTGCTGTGCATTTCAAGCACCACTCTAATCTTGGCTCCAAGGTTTATCTGACCATTCTCATGAATGTGGCAGAGCGCCCAGTGGTAATTTTTGTCCTTGTTGGCACTCTGGGCACTGCCCTAAAAACCCAGCCAAGCCTAGCTACCAGACGTAACTCCTTCATTTTGCATATCTCTGGATTTGGTTTGGCCAGTATTTGGCAGTGACTGTGCTCAGGACAATCATTCTTGCTCCTCATAACAATAGGCCATCCTCTAGTGTGAGCTGCTTTGAGGTTTCCTTCACTTCCCAGCCTTCTGATTTCTGCCTCTACTTTTGCCTGTAATGCAAATGGCACCGTGCGGGCCTTGCAGAATCGTGGAATTGCTTCCTTGTCAACATGCAAGGTGGCCTTGGCTCCCCGGATAGTCCCTAGACCTTCCTGATATTTAAGTTGGACTTCACTCAGACATTGAGTTTCTCATTGAAAAATGTTGAGCCAATCTAGGTGAGTCATTCTCAACCAATTTCACACCATCAAGCTTGGGTCAAGTCCTTTACTACAATCAGTAACTGAACCAGCTGCTTCTCACAATAGGCTAGAACCAAACTTGTATCCTGAATCTGTAAAGGGATCCCTTGTTTAGGTTCTCAGTCTAGCTGAGGTCTTGCGCAAGGTTAAGAGCTAGAGTCCAGAGTGAATTTCATCAAAAATTAGTTCTATGATTACTATCATGACCTCCATTAGAACCTGGTAACCATTTAACCAAAGGTTTAGTTTGACTGGTTCTGAGTTTGATGTTGCTAAGTAATTTAACTGTTCCAAACCAGATGTAGGTGGATTTCCCAGGGTATGAACCCTCCTGGATACTAGACTGTGAGTTATCTTATTCAATGACGGTGTAGTAGGACTCCTTTGTTGTCTCGAGTCCACATATTAGGCAATCCATTGTAGTTGCTGCCACCAGAATCCTGAAGAAACTTTTAAATGTTGAGCTCAGGCTTGGCTTTGTTTTGGGGTTTTGCAGTGGGCCGACCTGGAATTCCTCTGTTCAGGATATGTCCTGAGTGAGGCTCTGCATTGCCTGCACTCAGGTGGTGTGCCCCAAGCTCAGTCAGACTGTCCATTCCATTGGAATACTCAGCAACTGATATGCTCCAATTGCTGCATTTTCCAGTGAGAGCACCAGTTGTATCACCTGTTTGACATCCAGTTCGATTTCAGCTAATAGGCATTTTTGCTTGGTAACTTTATTAATTCCACATGCCAAATGGTCTCGAAGTATCTCATTAAGGGTTAAACCAAAGACACAGGCTTCTGCCAGTCATCTTAACCTAGTCAAATATCCCGATACAGATTCCCTAGTTCTTGAATTGCTGGGTAAAAATGATAGTTTCTCAGAATTCATGGAGGCTGGGGTCATAACATTTCTTAACTATGTCCATAAATTCTTGAAAGGTTTCAGTACCTAGTGCTTCAGGGAAAGTTAGGTTTTTAATAACAGAAAAAGCTGCGGCTCCACAGACTGTCAGGAGAATTTCTCATTACTTTTCGTGCGCCACAATGTTGTTTGCCCGGAATAAAAGTAATGCATTCTTTCCTTATACAGAGCCCAGTTCCCTACAACAGAATCAAATAAGTCAAGCTTTCCAAACAAAGGCATGATGTAAGAAATGCTTGCCCCAACTCCAAGACAACTGTTGCGAGTGTTTCTTCACTGAAGAAACTTGCCAAACACTGAAATAACTTCAGAGAGGGTGATACTGCCTCTTCAGTCAGCTACTAGGCGGTCAGTGTCTCTGACAATCCTCTTTTCATCAGTCAGCTAGGGCTCCCCAATTGCCGCAGATTACTATAGTCCAGGCCCTCAAGGAAGAGGTTTAGGGTAGAATTGGGACAAAACACTTGATAGAAACATTCAAAATTAAGAGAACAGAAACCTTTTTGCAGGAAAAGTACAGATAGTTCTGGGATAACAGTGTTTCAGCAGCATTTTTGAGCGATCGTGAATGATATTTTTTGTTGGTCTGCCCTGAACCCCACTTTTCCCATGGGTCCCATTATTTCAATAAGTGATTTTCTATAAAGCGAAGTTTTATTGGAACGCAACTGGGGCGTTACAGGAGAACTACCTGTATTTAATAATTCAATCTGTTGAGTCTTGCAATGCCCCACCTCAATGGCAGGTGGGTCCCGATTGTGCCACAAAAAATCTCCTGGAAAATGCTTGAATTAAAATGCATGCTCTGTTTAATATTTTTTCTCTGGTACTCAGATTGCTACGCTAACTCAAGAAAAGCAACAATTCCAAATCTGTAACTTTCAAGGCAAACTGCAAGTGTCTGAAAAAGACAGTTATACATTTTTGGACAGCATTTACATAATCTGTGCCTCCCCACACCCACACAAGAGAGAAGCAAACGAAATCCAAATCAATTATTTTAGGTTATGGATGTTGAAATCGCATAGTACAAAGTTAGTTATTTCAGTCCCTGCAGCGAGCGAGTATTTTATCACCTCTTTGCTCTTCATAGCTGAATAATTTCCCAAGGAAAGTAGTTATTTTAATACAATTGAACTGATAACAGCTGAAGTTCACTGGCACTAAGCCAAGCCTAAGTTGCAGAAATACTAAAATCAAATAAAACAAAATAATGGCCACCGCACGTTCCAGGGAGAAAAGGAATGGCAAGTTCCTTTTTATTCCTAGTCACTGTCTTCCAGTATTCCAGTGTTTATCATTTTATGTGTTTATTGGTTTATTAAAATCAATCTGCCATGGCTCACTATGCCGCCAAAAATTAATCTGACCTGAGTCATAAAATTCTCTCATTTGACAATACTTAGTGTTGGGCACACTTTTTATCATTTTGTAATAGTCACTGCCAATGTCAGCATTTATTGTCCATCCCTAAATCATAGAATCCCTACGGTGCAGATAGAGGCCATTTGGCCCATCGAGTCTGTACCAAACCTCTGAAGGGAATCCCACCCCCATCTACCCTATCTCCATAACCCCACATTTCCCATAGCTAATCCATCTAGCCTGCACATTCCTGGACACCATGGGGCAAGTCAGCATGGCCAATCCACCTTATCTGTACACCTTTAGACTCTGGAAGGAATCTGGAGCATCCAGCAGAAACTCCACACAGACATGGGGAGAGCGTGCAAACTCCACAATCACTCAAGGCTAAAACTGAATCCAGGTCCCAGACTGTGAGTGCTGATCACTGAGCTGCCATGTTGCCATTGAAATGTCTTTGGAAAAGTGGTGGCAAGGCTCTTCTTCAACGGGGCAGCGTTAACGGTGAAGGTCCTCCTGCAGTTCTGCAAGGTTGCAAGTTCTTGAATCTGACCCAGCAGCAATGAAGCAATGGCAATAAACCTCCAGCAACTTTTGGCAGTGGGTGGAAAAAAAACAAGGCACAGACAACAAAAGACAGAGAGAATTGCTCGAATATAAAATGAGACAGTGTTAGAGTCAGGTATCAGTTGTGTGGGGGAGAATGTCCTTGATGAGTTTCTTTTTGCCAATTAGAAAGGCAGCACTGGAGATCCAAAATGGCGGTGACCCAGTAGGTCTAAGTCTGCAGAGGTAACTGCCCCACTGAACTCATCTCTACCTATCTCGACACTGTCCTATCCCCCCTAGTCCAGGAACTCCCCACATACGTTCGAGACACCACCCACGCCCTCCACCTCCTCCAAGACTTCCGTTTCCCCGGCCCCCAACGCCTCATCTTCACCATGGATATCCAATGCCTCTACACCTCCATCCGCCATGACCAGGGCCTCCAAGCCCTCCGTTTTTTCCTCCCCAGACGTCCCCAACAGTACCCTTCCACCGACACTCTCATTCGTTTGGCCGAACTGGTCCTCACCCTTAACAATTTCTCCTTTGAATCCTCCCACTTTCTCCAGACCAAAGGGGTAGCCAGGGGCACATGTATGGGCCCCAGCTATGCCTGTCTCTTTGTTGGCTACGTAGAACAGTTGATCTTCCGTAATTACACCGGCACCACTCTCCACCTCTTCCTCCGCTACATTGATGACTGCATTGGCGCCACCTCGTGCTCCCGCGAGGAGGTTGAGCAATTCATCAACTTCACCAACACATTCCACCCTGACCTTAAATTTACCTGGACCATCTCTGACACCTCCCTCCCCTCCCTGGAGCTCTCCATCTCCATTAGTGACGACCGACTTGACACTGACATTTTTTACAAACCCACTGACTCTCACAGCTACCTGGATTACACCTCTTCCCACCCTATCTCTTGCAAAAATGCCACCCCGTATTCCCAATTCCTCCGCCTCTGCCGTATCTGCTCCCAGGAGGACCAGTTCCACCATAGAACACACCAGATGGCCTCCTTCTTTAGAGACCGCAATTTCCCTTCCCACATGGTTAAAGATGCCCTCCAACGCATCTCATCCACATCCCGCACCTCCGCCCTCAGACCCCACCCCTCCAACCGTAACAAGGACAGAACGCCCCTGGTGCTCACCTTCCACCCTACAAACCTTCGCATAAACCAAATCATCCGCCGACATTTCCGCCACCTCCAAAAAGACCCCACCACCAGGGATATATTTCCCTCCCCACCCCTTTCCGCCTTCCGCAAAGACCGTTCCCTCCGTGACTACCTGGTCAGGTCCACGCCCCCCTATGACCCACCCTCCCATCCTGGCACTTTCCCCTGCCACCGCAGGAACTGTAAAACCTGTGCCCACACCTCCTCCCTCACCTCTATCCAAGGCCCTAAAGGAGCCTTCCACATCCATCAAAGTTTTACCTGCACATCCACTAATTTCATTTATTGTATCCGTTGCTCCCGATGCGGTCTCTTCTACATTGGGGAGACTGGGCGCCTCCTAGCAGAGCGCTTTAGGGAACATCTTCGAGACACCCGCACCAATCAACCAAACCGCCCTGTGGCCCAACATTTCAACTCCCCCTCCCACTCTGCCGAGGATATGGAGGTCCTGGGCCTCCTTCACCGCCGCTCCCTCACCACCAGACACCTGGAGGAAGAACGCCTCATCTTCTGCCTCGGAACACTTCAACCCCAGGGCATCAATGTGGTCTTCAACAGCTTCCTCATTTCCCCTTCCCCCACCTCATCCTAGTTTCAAACTTCCAGCTCCGCACTGTCCCCTTGACTTGTCCGGACTTGTCCGACCTGCCTAGCTCCTTTTCCACCTATCCACTCCACCCTCTCCTCCCTGACCTATCACCTTCATCTCCTCCCCCACTCACCTATTGTACTCTATGCCACTCTCTCCTCACCCCCACCCTCATCTAGCTTATCTCTCCATGCTTCAGGCTCTCTGCCTTTATTCCTGATGAAGGGCTTTTGCCCAAAACGTCGATTTTGCTGCTCGTCGGATGCTGTCTGAATTGCTGTGCTCTTCCAGCATCACTGATCCAGACTAAGTCTGCAGAGCTCTACCCACAACTCAGGCAAACTGGGGTACCCACCCTCACCTCACCTGCTAAACTGCTTAAAATAGTTTTTGCCCAGCAGCATTCCACATCAAACTTTAGCAGTTTGATGCTTTTTTAAAATGACCAAGGGCAAAGGCTCTCGCAGTTCGCAGCAGGCGAGAACCCCTCCCCCCCCCACCTAGCAACAGAAACGTCCGCAGACACCCCGGGGAACTCACTTGCAGAGGCGAGCCTAATCTCGGAGTTCGTTAAACTCCAAGAGAAGATTGATACGTCCATCAAAGAGACCAGGTCCAGGTGGACTCGATCTCAGTCATGCTGCAGAGATCGAGAAACTCGGGCATCATGTCGGGGTGGGTGGGGGAGCAACGGACCACTGCTGAGTCAATGGTCAGGTCCGGGCTCTGGAACAATGAGTCCGAACTCTAGAGGACCTTAGACCTCGAAAATCAAGGTCATCAGAAAAATATTCGGTTGCTGGGCCTTCCTGAATGGGAGGAGGAAGGCCAGCTTGTTGATTTCCTGAAGCAATGGCTCCCACAGCTGCTGAAATTGGAGTCGGAGCTGGGCCGAGTGTGGGTTGAGTGAGCCCACCGGGTTGCTGTGCATAGGCCCAGGTCGGACCAGCGCCACCGTCCAGTCCTAGTTCGATAACACTACAGGGAAAAACAGATGCTGCTGGAGGCCTCCAGAGTCTTGGGGAAGGATCCCCATGCCATGATATACAAGGGCTCCAGGATAATGCTGTTCCAGGACTTCTCTCCGGCTGTGGTCCGCAAGAGGATGGCATTTGATGAGATGAAGAAGAGTCTGAGGGATTTAAATATTCAATACTCTATGCGATATCTGGCAATGCTGCGCTTCAGACATGGAAGATCTGTATATAACTTTGGATCACCAGAAAAAGTAAAAGAATTTCTGGATGCTCTCAAATAAACTGCGGGACTTGAACTGTATTGATAATGACTTTATTTTGCCCCCCTTTTGTTTTTTTTTCCTCCTCCATTTTTCCTCTTTCTCTTCTCCATCTTTCCTTGGGGGGGGGGGGGGGGGCTCATTCCTTATCCTCTCTTTAGAGTCTTATCTATAGTTCGTGCAGTTTATTTGATTGTTGAGGGATGTTTCTGACTGGGTTTTTTTTATTTGGTTGCTTAATATTTGTTGGGATTGCAATTTTGTCATTTTATATACTTTCACCTCATGTTGTTTTGCTAAGTGTATCTAGGTGATGGTGTTGGGGTGGGGGGGGGGGGGGAGTGGTGGTGGGTGGGTCACCCACTTTTAACTTCTGTCTTAGAAGATATTGGAATTTATTTACTCTACTTTATAATGCCTGGGCCGAGGGCATGGCTCTAGCTGGGAGATGTTATGGTGGGATTATTGGAAGGTAGTAGTGCCTCCTGTGAACAAGGGGGAAAATCTCCTTTTAAATATGTTTTATGTTATTTGCTTTTAGGAGTAGGTCTTCGTTGTTTTGATTTAGCTGTTTCAAAGAGTGTTCCTATGAATCATTTTTGGTTTTTATTCAATGTCTTTTGGGTGGGGCTCTTCCTCCTGGGGGATCTCGGGCCTGCTTAGACGATCATGGCTAGTCATTCGTTTACGTGGTGCACCTGGAATGTCAAGGGGAGCCACTTACCAATCAAAAGGAAAAAGATATTATCAAGTCTTAAAAAAGAGAGGGTTGATGTAGCCCTTTTACAGGAGACACATCTATTTGATCAGGAGCATTCAAAGCTGCAACACGGTGGATTTGGCCAGATGTTCTTTTCATCTTTCAGCTCAAAAAGTAGGGGAGTAGCCATTCTTATTCCGAGGAATCTTCCCTTCCAAATGCTAAGCCAGAGTTGAGGATGGTAGATGTGTGGTGTCTTCACCCTGAGGGTAGAGACTTTACTTTTTATTCTAACCCACACACGTGCTATACCAGAATCGACATGTTTTTGTCCCCTCAACCCTTTTGAACTCAATATTGTTTTGTAAAATAGGTAATATAACTACTTCCCACCATGCCGCAGTATATATGGAGGTTAAGACTAGTAATGATGAGATAGGTTTCCGACATTGGCGTATGGACCCTTTCCTATTGAAGGATAGGAAGTTCACAAAATATTTCTTGCAGGAATTTAAAACCTTTTGGGATATCAACTCAGGCATGGCCAGTAACCCTTCGGTGATGTGGGAGACTGCTAAGGCATACGCACAAGACTTGGTTATCTCATATTCTGCAACCCAGAAAAGACAAAAGGGAGAACAACAGCGTCTGCTTGAGGCTTGCCTGAAGGCGGCTGAGACAGCATATGTTGATAGACCCCCCCCCCATTACTAAACTACAGTGGATCACAGCCCTTAGGGCAACTTTGAATACTGCACGTACTCAAATAGCAAAGAGGGAGATACTATTTGTGAGGAAGAGATTATTTGAGCATGGCGATAAGCCAGGCAGGTATCTGGCATATCTTGCCAGAAAGAAAAAGGCTCCCCAAGCCATTATGTCTATTAGAGTGTGCGCTGATACTTTGACTTGTGATTGCAAAAAGATCAATGCAGCTTTAGAAAGTTCTTTTCCGAACAGGATTTATAAAGGGTCGCAGATCAACTAATAACATTAGAATAGTCTTAAATATGGTACAAGCCTGCCAGCAGGGAGCGATACTGGGATTAGTTGTCTCCCTAGATGCAGAGAAGGCATTCGATCAGGTAGAATGGCCATATCTCTTTTATGCGCTGGAACAGTTTGGTGTTGGAGAGGTCTTTACTAAATGGGTTACAGTATTATATAATGATCCCAAAGCAGCAGTGATTACCAATGGTTTAAGTTCGGACAGTTTTAGTGTTGGCAGAAGTTGTCGTCAGGGATGCCCTCTCTCACCATTATTATTTACGCTAGTGATTGAGCCGTTGGCGGAAGCTATACAAGCGGACCCTAATATAACAGCTCCGGAGGTTGGATTGGGCAAGCACAAAATTACTCTCTATGTGAATGATGTCCTCCCTTTTCTTAAATGACCCATTGACAGCTGTGCCCCACTTAATTCAAGTGGTTAACTTATTTGGTCTGTTCTCAGGTTATAAAATTAATTTTATGAAATCGGAGGCCATGCCACTGAGAGGTCTTGCCAGTATATCCAATTTTCCAGATGGATCCTGTTTCCCCTTTTGGTGGTCTCTGGGAGTTTTCTTTACTTAGGTATTTTTATTACTCTGGCATTTGGTCACTTATATAAAGCCAATTATACACATTTATTAGAGAAAATAAGACAGGACCTTCACCACTGGGAAGATCTCCTCATATCCTGGCTAGGCAGAATAGCTTTAGTCAAGATGAATATCCTACCTCGCCTTTTATACCGTATGAGAATGCTCCCCTTGGTGCTGCCGAGGCAGGTGCTGTGCAAACTTTATGGTTGGCTTGGCTCCTTTATTTGGAGTCATAGACGGCCCCTTTTTAAATTAGAAAAGCTGCAGCTTCCACAAGTAAGGGGTGGGCTGGATTTTCCGGATTTCAGGAGGTATCAATTGAGCTCTCTATTATTTTACGTAGCTGATTGGATCTCTTGTCACCCACAATCAATCTGGTTAGATATTGAGGCCTCCCAAGCAAAATGTCCCCTCATCAATCTACTATTTACGGACAAGATGAGAGTTATTATGGATCATTGTAAAAATCCTACTGTATTAAACACAATCAAAGCCTGGAAGATAATACCACAGGATGAGGGTAACCAACAAAAACACTCCCCTTATACCCCTATAGTGGGAACGTTGGGATTCCAGGCAGGGCTAACTGATGCTGCATTTAAACTCTGGGAGTCCAAAGGTATCTCTTGTTTGGGAGATATAGGGAAAGGAGTGCGCTTTGGCCAATGGGTCTGCCCTCTGTCAGTACCTCTCCCACTTACTATGGAATAAGGTACTGAAGGACATGGAATGGTTATATCAAACCTGCAGTCAAGAATTGGGGATGGAAATCTCCTTAGGGATGTGGGAGGACGTCTGGGAAAATGCTAGGAAGATCTCTATCTGTAACAGAACTCAGGCAATCCAATTGAAGATACTTCATAAGGTTCTCATGGCACCTGAGCGACTTGCAAAGTTCAAAGCAGGAGCATCTCCAATGTGTCCTAAATGCACAATAGAAGTTGGTACCCTTACGCATTGTCTGTGGACATGCCTTAAGATCTGCTGATACTGGGACAGAGTAGCGAATGCCTTGGCAAAGATTTTGGGTACGGAGATTGGGTTGGATCCAGTGTCTCTACTTCTGGGCTCCCCAGATTTCCCCTCTTTGGATGTATACGGGAGGAAATTATTCACTATCCTTTCCTTTTGTGCAAGGAAAAACATTTTAGTGAATTGGACATCTGAAAGTCCCCCAGGTCTTTCAAATTGGCATAGGATAATCATGGAATATATCCTCCTTGACTTCCTTACGAATATGGTGCACCAAAAAACGGAATTATTTTATAGAACATGGCAGCCCTTTTTGAACTACATTGACACAGATATCGGCCATATTGTTCAGGGCCTTTGCTTAGCCATGGTAATAGTTCTGGCTGGTTCGGGGGCTCCCAGGAGGAGGAATCCTGTATAAATACAGATTTTGTTATGACTTGATATAAATTTATTTTGAATATGTATCTAGTTATTTATTTACTTACTTATTTTCTCCTTTTGTTTATTGTTAATAATGCAGGATATCCTATTTTATGTTTGGTAGTTTGTAGAATAGATTGGTTTTTTTTATGCTATATAGGTGTTGTTATTATATTGTAAAGCGGTTTGTACTATGGTTTGTACTATTTTTGTAATTTTGTAAAAAATTTCAAAAATCTTTTTTCAATTAAAAAAAAAGGCAGCACTGCTGAACCTGGTGCTAGGAAAATGTTTGTTGGCTCTTATGATCCCAGTTTACATGATTACTGGACTAGTCAGATCTCAGATTAAAATTTGGCTTGACAGTTTTTTTTGTTTTAATGAGATTGTGCTTCATTGAAACACAAATGTGTAGTATTGCATTTAACAATAAAACAGGAGCTTATCACATCCACGAAGATTAAATAAAACAAATGTAAAGATTTCAAAACGCATGACATAACACAATCTCAATAACACTCCTTTACATTAGGCACAGCAGAAATAACTTCTTTTTTATATCTAAAAGGCTTAATTTAACTGTGACTTCAATTCCTTGTCTCGAAAATCTGATAGCCTCTGCCTGAAGCCTTCAAACAACTGAGCTTAGATTCTTTAAGTTTCAAATAATTCCTTCAGGTTCTTACTAAACATTTCTGTTCTGTAACCTATAAGTGAAACGCTTTATACTGAGGTAACTGATTTCTTAACAGTTATAAAGGACCTCCCTTTCTCCGTAGCAATTGTTTTACACATCCTACTTCAGCTACTACTTCTGCAAATTGCTCAAACTCAAAATTATTCTTTTCCCAAACTCAGTGTTTCCCTTAATAAAAAGAAAAGTCAACCCCCAACTTTCTAAACTGAAAACCTAACGCATTACTGTTTACTTTATTGTAAAACGTCCCAATGCAAACAAATTCCCATTATTCTCCCAAACTGTCTCAAAAAATCACCATGGTGACAGAAATATGTCATTTACCCATTCAGACACATAAAACCTATAAGCCATTAGTTCAGCATTCAAAGATTCAAAATAAATGTACTAAAATATGTATAAAGCATATTCCTTACATCACTGGGGGAGGTCTGTATAAGAATAATCATCACAACACAAGGTTTAGATTAGAAACTGAGGAAAAGTAAGGAACAATATAAAGCAGATTATCTAGATTGGAACAGGGCTAAATTCAATAGGATCAGAAGGAATTGAGTTTGGGTAAAATGGAACCAAAGATTGACAGGGAATCTACTAAAGAGTAATGGGTGATCTTGAAGGAAGAGATACTTCAGGTATAACAGAGGTACGTTCCAAAAAGGCAAAAAGATAAGGAAACCACAAAAGGGCTTCTTGGATGATAAACAGATAGGAGAATAGGGTGGAACAAAAAAAATATGATGCACATCAGGTGAATTAGGTAGGAATCAGGTCAAGTACATGAGTAGGCCATTCAGCCCTGAAGACGACCTTGCTATTCTAAACCATAGGTTGAAGGGGGAAGTGAAGAGGAAAATAAGACTGCAGAGAGAGAATGAAAAGGAAGCAGCAATCAATATAAAAAGGAACACAAAAATCTTCTATCAACATGTAAAAGGTACAAAGAAGCCATTTGACTGGCAACCCCGCCACCACTGTCAACATTCACTTCGCACATTATCAACCCAAAATGGCCCCAGCATGTACTATCCACAGCAAAGATCCTCTAAAAGCACCTTTTAAATCTGCAATTTCTACCACCCAGAGGGAGCAGAACAATAGATACAGGTTCACCACCTCCTACAAGTTCCCCTCCAAGCCACTCACCATCCTGACTTGTTAATATATCGTATTTTCATCACTGTGGCTCAAGATCTTGGACGCCCCTGCTTAACCTCATTGTAGGTGTCCCTAGACTCCAAGGACTGCAATGAGTCAAGACGGCAGCTCACCAACACCTTCTCCAAAGTAATAAATGCTGGCCCAGCCAGAGATACATAGATACACAAACAAAGAAACAAAGGTTAATAGTAAGCAGTGAACCCTATTAGGAAAAAAAACTGACATCATCTTAATGGTTGAGGACAAGGCTAGAATCCTGAATGAGTATTTTGTTTCAGTATTTAGTAAGCATGAAAAATAAAATGACACAAAGCAGTAAACGTGCAAATAGCAGAAGCAAATGGATACAGTGAAAATTGAGTGGGAGCAGATATAGGAAAGGCTAGCTTTTTTTAGGGGGAATAAGTCACTTGACCTGGAGGGTTATCATAGACTGCCAAAGAAATAAGCAGTAGAGACACTAGAAAGGTTTGATATAATCTTTCAATGATCCCCAAACATGCGAGACATTTGAAAGTGGCAAATGTGACAGTCCATTGAAAGGCACAGGCACAATGCAATGGGGCATTAGAAACAATAGCTGAAAATGTGTTGTTGGAAAAGCGCAGGAGGTCAGGTAGCATCCAAGGAACAGGAGAATCGACGTTTTGGGCACGAGCCCTTCTTCAGGAATGAGGAGAATGTGCCAAGCAGGCTAAGATAAAAGGTAGGGAGGAGGGACTTGGGGGAGGGGCGTTGGAAATGCGATAGGTGGAAGGAGGTTAAGGTGAGGATGATAGGGCGGAGTGGGGTGGGGGCTGAGAGGTCAGGAAAAAGATTGCAGGTTAGGAAGGTGGTGCTGAGTTCGAGGGTTGGGTCTGAGACAAGGTGGGGGGAGGGGAAATGAGGAAACTGGAGAAATATGAGTTTATCCCTTGTGGTTGGAAGGTTCCTAGGCGGAAGATGAGGCGCTCTTCCTCCAGCTGTCGTGTTGCGATGGTCTGGCGATGGAGGAGTCCAAGGACCTGCATGTCCATGGTGGAGGGGGAGTTGAAGTGTTGAGCCACGGGGTGGTTAGGTTGGTTGGTCCGGGTGTCCCAGAGGTGTTCTCTGAAACATTCAGCAAGTAGGCGGCCTGTCTCTCCAATATAGAGGAGGCCACATCGGGTGCAGCAGATGCAGTAAATGGTGTGTGTGGAGGTGCAGGTGAATTTGTGGCGGAGATGGAAGGATCCCTTGGGGCCTTGGAGGGAAGTAAGGGGGGAGGTGTGGGCGCAAGTTTTGCATTTCTTGCGGTTGCAGGGGAAGGTGCCGGGAGTGGAGGTTGGGTTGGTGGACCGTGTGGACCTGACGAGGGAGTCACGGAGGGAGTGGTCTTTTCGGAACGCTGATAGGGGAGGGGAGGGAAATATATCCCTGGTGGTGGGGTCCGTTTGGAGGTGGCGGAAATGACGACGGATGGTACGATGTATATGGAGGTTGGTGGGGTGGTAGGGCAAGTCCCTCCTCCCTACCTTTTATCTTAGCCTGCTTGGCACACTCTCCTCATTCCTGAAGAAGGGCTCATGTCCGAAACGTCGATTCTCCTGCTCTTTGGCTGCTGCCTGACCTGCTGCGCTTTTCCAGCAATACATTTTCAGCTCTGATCTCCAGCATCTGCAGTCCTCACTTTCTCCTTTAGAAACAATAATCAGGAATATAAAAAAGTGTTTGACAAAGTACCACATAAAAAGCAAAATTGAGTCTTCTTGTAATAGGAGAGTTTATGTACAATTTGATATAAAAACTGGCTTAAATTCCTGAAAACAACATGTTGTGGTAAATGGTTATTCTTCAGATTATAGGAAGAGAAAGAGGGAGAGGGCATGGACAACAAAGAGGTGGTGATGGGTGAATCTCACTCAGTGGGCTCTCTAACCTGATGTTGGGTCCTTTTAGCATCCTCCCCTCACTGGTCCTTTAATTTACATTAATTATCCATTTAAGGACCTTAAAGTGGCAGCAGGAACATAAGGGTCTCCATGAGCTTTCCCACTGCAGGCCTAATTAGGGCATTGTTATGAAGGCAGTTGGATCCCAACCTGCCAGTCTCTCTCCTTATTAAACACCCAAATCACCACCAGGCTCACCATGGAAGAAGGCATTAAATTCTGCCCACAGAAATATTTAAAACACAGGAGGAAGCCAATCAAACCATCATGTCGGTCCTGATCAAGATAGATATATCCAGTCTAATTTGGCCTTCCAACTGTGTGAAGGAAAATGCTTCAACTCTCCTCCATAATTCTACCACCAATCACTTTAAATGTATGCCCTCTAATTATTGGCTTCCTGTTAATGGAAACTGCTCCTTTTTATTCATTTCATTTCTGGCAGTTTTTTGACAGTTCAGAGCCAAGAAGGCTACTGTCGCGTTCCATGTTGAACATCTAAAAGAACAGAATAGGAGCATGGGGATCAAGAGACTCGGGGCTGAGTCTTTCATACTTGGAAAATATTCAGGCATCTCTCAACCATGTTTGGCTCCTAACTACATTCACAGCAGCAACAGCAACTCAGGCATGATCTTACATGAGCCAGCTTCTGGAGGTGGGAGGTGGAGACAGTGCAGTTCTGAGCTGAGATGGCTGACAGCTTTCATTTGCATTATAAAGAGAGAAGCAAGAAAACAGAGAAAAGAGATAACCAGAAATACACCACCTATCCATTGCCTTATTATAAACAATGTGTCTGCAAATTTATTTATACGTGCACCTAGGAAAATAACGGTAGGAACGAACTAATTCTGTTTAAGTTTGTGTCCGTTTTGGTTGGGCGACCCTGAACCAATTGAAGATTATTGATGAAGACTAAGTAATCTTGACCATTAGATGTGGAATGAGATGTGCAGCTGACAGATCAGAATTATATCTTTAACCGCATTACACTGCAGTTATTGAGGAGGTGGTTTTCTACATAAAGGTTAAGACACACAGACAAGGTTTCATTGTCAATTAAACTTATTTTAAATGTTGGCAGTAAGCAGACAAGATCACCTGATCTGTACTAAGGTCACAACATTATTAAGTGTCTATAGCACCAAAGATAAAAAGGATTACCTCCGTCTTCCACATAGCTGGAGTTCTATTGCATCTGGTGCCTACTCAGTGTGAAAGGAGTGGAGAGCATTCTGAATGAAATAGTGAGGGCAAAAAGTCAAATTTGGGAGAATGTGGTAAATTAAGGAGCAGAGACTAGGCAAAAAAAGAAATGTATTAATACGGTAAAGCGACAGACAAGATTAGAGAGTACACATTTAAAAGTAAATTAACAGATAAGACTAGAAGTTACAAAAAGAACAATAGGATAAAAATGGAGACTCTGTATCTGAATGCATGCAGCATTTGAAGCAAAACAGATAAACGGAGTGCCAACAGAAAAAAATAGTATGTTCTAGCGATGATTACAAAGACAGGGCTACAGATTATCATGGATTGGGACCTGAATCTCGAGGGATACGTAACATTTAGAAAGATCAGGAAGCTTGGAAAAGTTGGAGGGGTAGCTCTGTTGTCTAACAATGATATTAGCCCAATAGAGAGGGATGGCCTAATATAAAATAAAACAGCACATAACAACAGTTTGAGTGGAGTTAGTAAATGAAAACAGTACGGTATTTTATGCACAGTGGTAGAATTTCTACCAATGAGCTAGGAGACCAGGTTCACGTCATATCTGCTCTAAAAGAGATGTTGTAACATATCTCAACAGGTTGATTAAAAATATCTAAATGGTACAGTTAAGGAGTCACTTGTGGAATTAATGTACAGTAACCATGAGAAGCAAAAAGGATGAAATAACAGATTGTCAGAAAGGCGTGGTGAAAATTATGCAGATTTTAAACACATTAAAGGTCAGACTGATGAATATAGCTTAGATGAGTTCATGGAATATTTTTATGATAGCTTCTTAGAACAACACATTCTGGAAACAACCAAAGAACAGGATATACTAAGCATAAGATTAATTTGAGGATTTCATACTGAAGGCTCTCTGAAGCCACTTCACACTGATGTGAAAACTTGTTTTAATAGTGATTTACATGAGCAATTTCTCAGTAAATGCTTGCCCTTCCTACTCACAGAGCATACAGACATACATGCCAACTATCAGCGATTATAGAGTTGTGACCACTCACTTACATTGGCTGGCATAAAAATAAAAAATATCAGTCAGTGCATCCATTAGTCTGAAAATTTCCCGCAATTCTCTTTTGTCCATGTGACAATGAGAGTCCCACAACAACTTGTAATCAAGCAGTTGGTAGCAGGAATGATTGCCACTGATGTAATCCCAAATGCTATTTTAACCTTCCTGGAAGAAATTTCTTATTGAACATTTCTTATTCTTGCTCAAGGTACTATGAGGAGAAAAATATGCTATATTCACTTTGATTCAGCAGCACACTTATTACTCATGGCACGAAGCTGAAAGCATCTGTACATTGCATCTAATCAAAGAGCCCAGATTTGCACTGGAAGTAAAGTGGTTTTGAAAAGCTAAAATTTTAGAACAGAAATAATGACATGAAAGTTCCACAATCAAGCCTGTTAAATGTTGATCGCTCTTAACATGTATGCCTAGGCAAACATGATCTCTTGTCAGCATTTCCCAAGGAAAAAAAATCACAACTTTTTTTAACCTCCTCTTGAGGTTCATCACAAATGCCCTGAAATTCTTGGCTGCACATGTTCAACCATCCAATCACATTGGCCTTGTTAATGACTTGTCAACTGGTACAAAGTGACAGGTAAATCGAACAAGAACAATGCTTTGCTTAATAGATCCCATAGCCTGTTGCATTTAAAACTTGATGGAACTACGGGGAACATTTTGCCATAATAACAGTCTATTCAAGTGCACCATACAACAAGTGCTAATTTTCCCTCAAGATTTAAAAAACTATACTCCCATAAATCCTTCTATTCGAGTTGGGTGCTCTATAGCAATTCTGGAAAAGAAAAAAATTCAGTGTCGGTCCTTTATGTTATGGAACAACTTGCATTATATCTGTCAAATCAACAAATAATCCAAGATTTCACAATTCTGTTATTAAAATAATTTGACAGCCAGCCATGAGGACAGAAGCTGAGTTAAAGAGGCAGATTTTAAGGACTTGCTGTATGGAGGAAAATAAGGTAGTAAGACTGATGTTTAGGGAAGGTATCACAGAGGTTAGGGCCCAGGCAGCTGAAGGGATGGCTGCCAAAGGTAGAGAGATGTCAATTGGAAAGTACAGGATTGCAGACCTTTTGGAGGGTTGTCATGCTAGAGGAGAGTGGGATAGTACCATGTAGGGATTTGAATACAAGGATGAGTATCCTAAAATCAAGGCAGTGGCACAGCAGACAACTTCACAGGCTCACCAAAAACAACTCATGTTGTTGGACCAAAATTCTGGAACCCGTTCAGAGCAGCATTGTGAGGGAAGCTAAACCAAGTGGATTGCAGCAGTTCAAGAAGGCTGCTCAGTTACTGAAACAGTCCATGCCCAAATGCAGCAAGACCTGGACAATTTCCAGGCTTGTGCTGACAAGTGGTAAGTAACTGTGGCCACAAGAGAGGGCCAGAGGCTATGGATCTTGCAGTGAGTAATTCATCTTCTGACTCCCGAAAGTCTGTTGTCTACAAGGCAAGTTAATGGGGGAACCAGAATACTCCACATCTGCCTGGATGAGTGCAGCTCCAACAACATAAAAAGCTCTACATCATCTAGGGTAAGCAGTCAACTTGATTGGCATCACACCGACAAACATTCACTCCATCCACAACAAAAAGCAGCAGTGTGCACTTTATACAAACTGTATTGCAGAAATTCACCAAGGCTCCTGGATAGCACCTTCCAAATCCACAACCTCCACTATTTAGAAGGACAAGGCAGTAGATACATGGAAACAGACCACCACCACCTGTAAGGTCCCTTCCATGCCATTCACTATCCTAACTTGGGGATATATCACTGTTCCTTCAGTGTAGGTGGGACAAGATCCTGGAACGCCCTCCCTAATGGCAGTGTGGATCCACCTACACGAATGATTTGCAGCAGTTCAAGAGACAACTCACCGCCACTTTCTCCAGTGCAATTGAGGATGGACAACAAATGCTGGCCCTGCTAGTGATGCCCCCATCAGATGAATGCATTAAAAGAAGATTAACATAACAAAGGAGGGACAGAGCTAGGGTGTACAGAGAATGTGGACCATTCACTATCCTGCTGAATGAAGTCTACTTCTCAGTAATGCTCATCATTGTAATCTTCAATATTTTACAACATTGATTAGTTTTTGTTGTCAAAAGACATTTAAAACTTGCACTACCTCACATGTATGCAATATAAATCTCTCCACTCTGATCAAGTGGTATACAGATTAGTTTATGAAGTTATTGCACCTGATTAAATAATGAGTAGTCCCAGGTATAGATCAGCAGAGACTGAACATAGAGACTTTGCTGACGAACTAACAATGTTAAATACCTCAAAGGGAGATCTGCTGCAATTTGGTAAAACTCAGCAAACTGCATGGCATCCCTCCAGAAAGGAATTATCAAATAAATTATCAGTTGAGATTGTGACTTTTAGCTAAATTGTGGAACAAATCAGTCCCTTCAAATAACATCAAGCCAGTCACTGAGATCAAATGCAACAGAAGCAACTGAAATAAGGGTGTGCTGGGTTTAAATTAATTACACATAAATGTTGTGTTGATCCAGTTAAAGAAAGTCTCAGCATTTCTGGATCAGTATAAGGCTGAACCGACTGGCTGCCTGTCAAATCATTTTGTTTCAACTGCATTGCAGTTTAATTATTCCAATTATTTTGACCAGTGAAACCACAAGTTTGAAAGGCCTGCATAAGTTACAAAGTTAGCAATAAACCATGTGGAAGTCAGACGCTCACCAACTCTTTTAAACAGCCATCAAAATATTCTGCTCTTTCTCTACAGCTCTGCAGATTTCTCCATTTAATTTTTTAGCCAATTCCTTTTGAAAATCACACCTAATCTCGTCCCATTGCCACTTCAGTAATGCATTCCAAATCTTAATAACCATAAAACTAAGTGTAAAATAAATTCTTATTTCTCCTCTTATTTCTTGCTATTTAACTGAAATCTGTGTCCCTGGCAAATTAAACATGCTGCCATTGGAAAAAAGTAGGTGGTTTCTTAATAATCCTATAAAATAGATTAGGTACTGACATGAGAGGGTGGTGTGGAGGATTGTCTTTTGGACTGGAGGCCTGTCATCAACGGTGTTCCACAAGGATCGGTGCTGGGTCCACTTTTGTTTGACATTTATATAAGTGATTTGGATGAGAAATTGGGAGGCATGGTTACTAAGTTTGCGGATGACACCAAAATTAGAGGACAGTGAAGGTTATTTAAGAACACAAACAACATCAAGCCAGTCACTGAGATCAAATGCAACAGAAGGCAACTGAAATAAGGCTGCCTTATTTCAGTTGCTTCTGTTGCATTTGATCTCAGTGACTGGCTTGCTGTTATTTGAAGGGACTGATTATTTCCACAATTTTTCCACAATTGATCAATTGGGTAAATGGGCTGAGGAATGGTAGACAGAGTTTAATTTGGATAAATGTGAGGTATTGCACTTCATTAAAGCAAACAAGGGCAGGACTTATACAATTAATGGTAGGGCCCTCGGTAGTGTTGTAGAACTGTGAGACCGAGGGGTTCAGGTACATAATTTCTTGAAATTTGCACCATAGGTAGACAGGGTGGTTAAGTTGGCATTTAGCACTTTTGCCTTCATTGTTCTGACCTCTGAGTATAGGAGTTAGGAAATCATGTTGAGATTGCACAGGACATTGGTGAGGCCTCTTCTGGAGTGTTATGTACAGTTCTGCTCACCCTTCTATCAGAATAACATTATTAAATTGGAGAGAGTTCAGAAAAGATCTTCAAGAATGTTGCTGGGGATGAAGGGTTGTTTGAGTTATAAAAAACAAGCTGGATAGGCTGGATCTTTTTCACTGGAGCATAGCAGGTTGAGGAAGTGACCTTATAGAGGTTTATAAAATCATGAGGGTCATAGATAAGTTGAGTAGCAAGGGGCTTTTCCCAGTAACAGCATCAAGCATACCTAAAAATGAGGTGTCAACCTGTTGAAGCTACAATATGGTACTAGCAGCGCATAAAACATCAGAAGCAGGAAGTAATAAACTGATTCTAAAGGAATTCCACAAACAAGATCTAAGCTCTTTAGTCCTGCCACATCCAATCAAGAATGGTAGTGGACAACTAAACATCTTATGGGAGAAGTAGGTTGCACCAATATATCCATCTTAATGATGGAGGAGCCCAGCTTTTGTGCAAATTACAAGACTTCTCAGATAATGAAGCAGTCTGTATCTGATTGCAATAAAGCCTGGACAACATTCAGGCTTGGGCTCCTAAGTGGCAAGTTACATTCACACCATGAATGCCAGCTCAAACAAGAGAGAATATTACAACCTCTCCATAACTTTCAATGGTATCGCCATCAAAGAATCCCTTAATATCCAATTCTATCACATTGACCAGAAACTGAATTAGAATAGCTGTATCAAAATTGTGGCCAGAAGACCAGGTCACATTCTAACAAACCTGCAGCAAATAACAAATTTCCTGACTCCCCGGTGCTTGTCCATCATCTGTAAAGCACAGTCAGGAGCCTGGTAGAATGTTCCCCATTTGTCTGGATGAATGTCCGAACAACAGTCAAGGTATCAACACCACCAACGGCACTTGAGTGGCACCCCAACCATGAACATTCACCTGCTCCACCAGCAATGCCCAGTGACAGTAATATGTACCATCTACAAATTGCATAACTACTACTCATCAAAGCTCCTTCAAGATTACCTTCCAATCCTGTCACCTCTACTATCTAGAAGGATGGGTCAGGGTCAGGTTCGGCAGATGCATGGGAACACCACAACCCGCAAGTTCACTTCCAACTCACATACCATCCAGTGAACTACAATGCCATTTGTCTCCACAGTCAATGGATTAAACTCCTAGCACTCTGTTTCTAGTTGCACTGTGGGTGCACCTTCTCTTCCATTACTCTTCCCAAAGCAGTTCAAGATGACAACTCATGACCAACTTCTCAAGGGTACTTAGCAATGAGCAGTAAATGTTGGCCCAGCCAGCAATACCAATATCTCATGAATGAATGAATGAAAAAGCATTGTGATCTGATTGATATTAGACAATATTAGAAATAAGAAAACAGTCTGCCAAAAATGGCATCATTACAGACAGACAGGACAAGATAGTAGGCAGTCATAGTGAAATGGCAGAATTATTAAATCAATAACAAAAATAAAAATTGCTGGAAAAACCCAGCAGGTCTGGCAGCATCTGTGTAAAGAAAACAGAGTTAACATATCAAGTCCAGCAGCTCTTCTTCTGAACAGTTCTAAGTTTCTCCAGTAATTTGTTTTTGTCTCAAATTTCCAGCATCCACAGTTCTCTGCTTTATTAAATCACTACTTTGGTTCAATATTTGCCAGGAAAATTCAGCCAGTGGCTATGAAATCTTAATATGAAATGATAAATTATAGAAACACATTTAAAATTTAAAAGATAAAGACTAATACATCTCAAACAGAATAAAATCTCTGGAAGGAATATATTGAATCTGCACATTCTAAAAGAATCTAATAAGACAGTGGGGGCATTATTACACAAATGCAATAATTAATTAGAAAAAGACAGTGCCAGGAGACAGTTAGATAACTAAATGTTACTTCTCTATTTGGAGGAGGGAGGTTGACATATAATTCCCTGGGCATATTCAATCAGCTTAATATTGACAGTAGGAAAATAGATGGAATCACTACTAAAGGAAAAAAATAGAAAACATACAGAAATCAAAAGAAATAATGAACAGTCAAAATAGATTTCAATGGGAAGGTCTTACTTGACAAATATCATGAATTCTTTGACAAGATGAAAGACAATATACCAGATAATGCAGTAAATGTAATATATCCAATTGGCCAAAAGGCCTTTACTAAGGTTTGGTATAATACAGTACTGATTAAGATCCAAGCAAACAGAGTCAGGAGACAACTAACAAGTAGAAGACTGCATAGCTCACCAGTTGCAAAACTGAAATCAGACAACAAGACTAAAGTGTAACTATTCAAGGTGGCAGGAGATAGGAAGTAAGGTCCCACAAGGATCTGGTGTTCATAATTTATTCAACAATTTGGCACCAAGGAGACAACTTTTAAATTTGCAAATGACACAAATTGAAGATGATGGTGGTCAGTGCTAAGGAGAATTGCAACAACTTACAAAAACATACGGAATGAACAAATTAATTTCAATATGTATGCAAGACATCACATTTTTATATTAATAAGGTCACCCATATGGACCCATATGGATTGTAATGGAGTAGAGGAGCACAGGGATCATGAAGCACAAATACATAAAAAGCCAAAAGTTAAAACACTGGCCAATTTGGCCACAGCAAAAGCAAATCAAGCTCCACAATTTACTTCTAGAGGGATATAAATTAAAAACAAAGTTATACTCAGCCTTGGTTAGACTATAATTGCATGTTGTGCAGAGTTCTGGTCATCACATTATGAAAATAGAAATGGACACACAGAAGTGGTGCAAAAGGAATGATAGGTATAACTGTACATGTATGCTATCAGGAAAATATAAATAGGTTCGGTTTCTGCTCCTAAAGATGTAAAAGCTGCGCAGTGATCTAGTAGAAATATTTAAAATGGTAAAACATTTTGATAGTGTACACATGAAGCAAGTATTTTTGCTTATGGGAAAGAGTAAAGTAAGAGGTCATTGATACAAGACAGCCACCAAAATATCTAACTGGGTATTCAGAATAAACCAGAGGAGTGGATGAAATGCACAACTCGTTACCACATGAGCAGATGAACAGCATTGATGCATTTAAACAGAAGCTAGACAGGCCCTGGAGGAAGAAGAGAATAGATGGTTATACTGGTCAAGTTAAATGAGGGAGAATAGTGATCATCTCAACATAAACTCACCAAAGGATGACAGTAATTACATGCCACAAATTTGAAGGACTGAATGGTCTCAATCTGTTATGTCCTGCCAGTCAGTAAAGGACATAGAGGGTCCAGGAGCTCTCATCAAACATTAAACTGTTGCAGTTCAGGCAGGTTTCATTTCACAGCATTGTGTGTCGTAAACAAGATGCAGTGCAATTACTCGCCAAGGATTCTTCAATAAACCTCTGTCATCCAATTTTTGCCATTCCTTTAGTGTTGCTGGGTCAAAATGCTGGAACTCCCTTCCCCAAAGACTGCAATAGTTCATGAAGACAGCTCACCACTATCTGTTCCAAGGTAATTACAGATAGTCAAGCCAATGACACCACACCCATGAAAAAGATTTTAAACGTAAATCCTTGGTACTTTAACTATTTTTTTCTCTGAATCACACTGAGTGACTTTTATCCTCGGTGTCAAAATTCCTGTACAAAACAAACAGAAGCCATTTATAAATATGAATAATAAAGTCCAAAGAGCCATCTGGGTTTGGATTCCTCATGAATAATCTCACTCAGTTTCCGAAATCCCTGCTATTCACACATTTGGGGAACTGCCTCCAGACCCACCTCACTGTGAATGACATTCAAAGGCAACTACATCTGCATCTTTAGCATGTTGGAAGAATACCAACAGGCTCTTCAAAAATTAACGAGTCTCACAGACATGAATTCCCAATCACACTGCCATGCTTGCAAGCTGAGCCAGATCAATATAAAGAATCTGTATTTCACACTGGATTGAATTTAGCCACGCGAGATAACAACGGTGATATAAACTGAAACAATGTCTCTTTCACTCCTCCTGACAAACGTCAGCAGTAGCTTAGTGGGTAACACACTCACCAAGATGAAAGATTGAGAGTTGGATTCCCACTACAAGGGCAGCAACCCATTATTGAAGTTTTTACCCAGTACAGTACAGTACTGAGGTTTTTCCTGCACTGTTGGAGGTATGGCCTTGTGAATGAGATGGTAAACTGTGGGTATGTTGGCCCCCTCAGGGACGTGCAAAAAGGTGCCATTGTGGCATGATGATGATGATCACTTGGAGAGTTTTCTCAGGTCCCTTGGGCAATATTCATCCCTGAACCAATATAACTAAGCAATAAACCAGGTCACCGGGACATTATCCTAAAATACTGCTGCGCACATATTGACTGTTGGGTTCCCTACTTCATTTTATGTAAGAGCACTCAGAAAGTGACTCATTGGCTGTAAAACGATTCAATGGTTTTGGGGCATTGCCAAGTGAACTACGTAAATACAAGTCTTTCCTTTTTCTTTCTCCCTTTCATGAGCTTTCTTTGTTCATCTTTCCCCACTGTGGCCCATTCACAGTTCAGGGTTACATATAATGCAAACCCTCTTCTAAAATTGGAAACAATTGTGCAAACTAGAATAACTGCTGGATATCAACCACTATATAACATTGTGGCAGGAGTTCCCACTTCAGCAGAGTTGACAGTAAGAAGGAAAAGGCAAACAGTAACTTACGTGTCTTTTCAAAGGCACAAACCTGGTAGCAAGTTGGTCACAAAATGGGAGAAACAGATACAATGCTGACAGCTGGAGACTGAGTGCAGTGAGACAGAGTGCTTATATCAGGGAATTTGGAAAGAATGTTTTCAAGATTGATCTCTTTCTAAAATCTGTGCAACTTTGCATTTAGTGTTTAATTTAACAGTATACTGTGGTTTTTATTCAAACGTAATGTTAAGCAAACTTGAAGCCAGAGGCAGGTAGTGGTAGTTGATTAGGAAACTGATGAGAACTAGTTTGCTTGCAGAGTCATCTGTAGCTGAGTTAGTTCAGTGGATTCCGAGCTATCATAAATACAGCAAGCTTATCAGACATACAAAACTGCAAGTATAAAAGTGACTGCTGCCAACTGAGTGCAAGGAGGTCAAGCATTTGAGCTTAGAATTTGTTCTGTGAGGGAATTTGGTGCAGTGAGAGAAAAAGTTCTATTCTGCCCTTTTACAAATAAGTAGTGCTCAGGAGACATTGAGATCCATGACATGAAACCCAGGGGAAAATAATTAAATCAGCTGGTAGACGACCGATAAATTTCAATTTTGTACAATCTACAAGGGCAGTAGATTGATCCAACCCTGGTAAAAATTAGGCATATTTATTGTATAACTATATTGATTGAGTTCAACTCCATAACACACCTACAGTTAATTTTAGAGTGCTATCTGTAAAAGTGAAACCTAATTGGCTAAGTAAAAACAAAGGAAAGATGCTGGGACAGGGGATATGTTTCAGCTGGGGGGTCGGTGGACACTGATATGATCTGCTAAGCAGTGTCTGCAGCTTAAGGAACTATGATTAAAAGTTGGTTAACTAAAGTCTGAGCTTTGGATATACATTCACAAATGACTTGGAAGATGGTCCCACTGCATAAGGTAGATTCTTCAGCTTTGGTCTATGATCAGGGACAGTCAGGTATGAAGGCACAGGACAGGTATGGGGATCCAAAAGGTACCAATGGAAGAGCCTCAGCCCTTGCAATCATTTAAGAGGCTTGAAGTTCATGGAGATTAAAGTTGGTTTGAAGTGTATAAGGTCCTGAACGGTCTTGAGAAGGGTACAATCACCATATTTAAAAGACTGGTACATGGATAGAAATGGTTTAGAGGGATACAGGTCAGATGCAGGCAACTGGGACTCGTTTAGTTTAGGAAATCTGGTCAGAATGAAAGAGTTTGGCTAAAGGCCTGTTTCAGTACTGTATGATTCTCTGACTATTGCAGCTGAGGCATGAATATTTGAGAGTATTGGGCATTTTGGATGAATGGGGTAAAAATTAGTAAATGATAAAGGTTAGAATGGTAGTAAGAATGATTTCGGTTCAATGGATCGAGATGTTAAATCAATTTGGTTGGAATTAAGAAATAGCAAATTAAGAGGTCATTGGGGAGTCATTTACAGATTTTCAGAAAGTAGCAGCATTTTAGAATGAATTTTACAATCAAGAAAAAATTGAGCTTTGTAAAGAGGGTACTGCAATAATGTTAGGAATTTTACTCTTAAAATAGATTGTAAAATATCTTGTCCTATTGGCAAAAGTAGCCTGGAGAAGAAGTTCATAGTTTGTTTTGGAACCAGCTAGGAAAAAGGTAATTTGAATTAATGTATATTGAGATGGGATTAATTAATCAAAAAGTAGAATACTGCAGATGTTGGGCATCTGAAAGAGAAACTGAAAACTTTCAAAACACTTGGCAGCTCAGACAGCATCTGCAGAGACAGAAACAGAATTAATGTTTCAAGTCAATGACCTTTCATTAGAACTGGTAAAAGTGAAATAAATAATTAGTTTTGTGGAATGAGCTGGTGGACAAGGATAAAGCAAGGTTTGTGAATAGGGTGGAAGACAGAAGGCACTGAATGTCAAAGAAGTTCATTTTATACAGCCAAAGGAAGTGGCAATGGGGCAAGAAATACAAACAAAATATGGGGTGACAGAAAGTGTGCTGCTGCCAAAAGCAAACTTTTTTTTTAAAACATGCAAAGAAAAGGTAACTAAATGGACACAGAATATGCATTTAATGCATTCACAGAGGAAGACAATAGACAATAGGTGCAGGAGTAGGCCATTCAGCCCTTCGAGCCTGCACCGCCATTCAATATAATCATGGCTGATCATTCCTAATCAGTATCCTGTTCCTGCCTTATCTCCATAACCCTTGATTCCACTATCTTTGCGAGCTCTATCCAACTCTTTCTTAAATGAATCCAGAGAGTGGGCCTCCACTGCCCTCTGGGGCAGAGCATTCCACACAGCCACCACTCTGTGTGTGAAGAAGTTTCTCCTGAGCTCTGTCCTAAATGGTCTACCCCGTATTTTTAAGCTGTGTCCTCTGGTTCGGCACTCACCCATCAGTGGAAATATGTTTCTTACTGCCAGAGTGTCCAATCCTTTCATAATCTTATACGTCTCAATCAGATCCCCTGTCAATCTTTGAAACTCAAGGGTATGCAAGCCCAGTCGCTTCAGTCTTTCAGTGTAAGGTAATCCTGCCATTCCAGGAATTGACCTTGTGAACCTACGCTGCACTCCCTCAATAGCCAGAATGTCTTTTCTCAAATTTGGAGACCAGAACTGCACACAGTACTCCAGGTGTGGTCTCACCAGGGCCCTGTACAACTGCAGAAGCACCTCTTTGCTTCTATACTCAATTCCTCTTGTTATGAAGGCCAGCATGCTATTAGCCTTCTTCACTACCTGCTGTACCTGCATGCTTGCCTTCATTGACTGGTGTACAAGAACACCCAGATCTCTCGGTACTGCCCCTTTACATATATTGATTCCATTTATGTAAAGGCATCAGGAGCAGTAGAATATAGGGAGGTAGGAACATAAAATAATTATATCACTAGGGCATGAGGAAAACTAATGAGACTTAACAACTGAAAAGTTCCCTGAATCTGAAGGTCTGCATTCTAGGCTTCTAATGCAAGTGGTTGTCGAGATAATGGATGTACTGGCTATCATTTTCCAAACTTCCTAGATTCTGAAAAGGTCTCAAAAGATTGGAAAGTCCCAAGTTTTCAGTTTCTCTTTCAGATTCCCAACATCTGCAGTATTCTATTTTTTGATTAATTAATCTCATCTCAATATACATTAACTTTAATTCAAATGACCTTTTTCCTAAAAACTGTCCTGAACAAAATATGAACTTCATCTCCAGGCTACCTTTGCCAATAGGACAAGGTATTCAAGAAAAGAGGAAAGCAGAATGAAGGAACCACAGGCCAATTAGCCTAACATCTCTCATTGAGAAAATTCCACAATTGTGCTATTGCATAGGATAAGACCTCATGTCATGTTTTTAGGTGTGATATTTTAGCGCGTTGGAGAATTGGCTAATTAAAACAGAGTTGAGGATTTACAATCTGTATTAATGACATGCATGAAGGGTCCAACTGTGTTGTACCCATATCTGCATGGTACAAAAACAGGTATAAGGTTATGAGGAGGACACAATGATATAGATAGATTAAGCAAAAAAATTGGCAGATAGCAAGTGTAACTTGGGGAAAAAATGTGAGGTCACTTTGGTAGGAAGAACACTAAAGCAGAATATTATTGAAACAGAGAGAGATGACAGAATACTGCAGAACAGAGGGAACTAGGTGTCCTCAAACAGAAATCACAAACTTAGTATGCTGGAAAGGCTAGCAATTAAGGAGGAAATCGAATGTTGACCTTTATTACAAGAAGAATGCATATACAAGTACAAAAGTCTTGTTACATCTATTCAAGACATTGGTGAAACCATAAAAGAGTACTACGTACACTTTTGGCCTCCTTGCTGAAAGAAGAGCATACTTGCAATGGAGTCAGTTCAATAGGGTTGCCTATTGAGTAAGGTCAGGACTGTAATCATTGTAGATCAGAAGAATGAGAGGTTACCTTATTGATCAGAAGAATGAGAGGTTACCTTATTGATCAGAAGAATGAGAGGTTACCTTATTGAAACACAAAATTCCAAGGGGGCTTGACAATGTTGACACTGAGAGAATGCTTCCTTGCATGGAGCTATCTAGACCTAGTTAGCACAGTTTAAAAATAAAGTGTCTCCCATTTAAGATGGAATTTATTGTCCACGAGTTCTTACTCTTTGGATTTCTGTTCCACAGAGACTGCCAGAGGCTAGGTCATTGAACATATTGAAGGCTAGCTAGATACATTTTTTAATTGACATGGGGGGGTGATCTAATGGAATAACAGAGCAGACTTGATGGGCTGAATGGTCTGCTCCTATGACTTAGACCATATGATTTACAATAGTAACATTATGTTCTGAGGAATACAAGTTCACAATCCACCTTGGGTTTTTTGAAAATGTGAATTCAACTTAAAAAGTATGGGATTGTATTTTCATAGGGGCTTTTCTATTAATCACATCAATTAACATTTTCAAATCTGTGGCCAATTCAAAGTTCAGGGTTCAAAGTGAGCTCACAGTCCAATAAAGGGATGGTGGGCAAATCCCATAATGCTGAAGGGCCAACAGGAGTCTCCACCACTTGATGAGTTGCTCCATTGGCTAATCTAAAACAGAGAGAGTAACAATACTTATGCTTTTTGGAATGCTGTTGTGGTGCAGTGATAGTGTCCCTATCTCTGAGCCATGAGGCCAGGTTCAAGTCCCACCTGCTCCAGCAGTGTGATATAAAATGTCTGTTGATTAGAAATATCTATTCTAATACTTTAGAAAGACTTTTGAACAGAATTTCACTGGAAGCGATCTGGGTACGGAGAAGGCAGGGGTGGAGGAGGTACTGTTTACATAGTTTTTCAGGCCTCTACCCCATCCTCTTCCTACTCTGAGCCACCAAGTTGACCCTGACATAATTTATGTTGACATGGGCTGCCTGTCATCCAGACAAGTGAAGAGTATTCTATCACACTCCTGACTTGTACCATATGGATGGTGGAAAGACTTTGTTGAGTCAGGAAGCGAGTTGATTGTTATGGAATTCTAACCAATTCTTCTTTAGGGTGGCACTGTGGCTCAGTGGTTAGCACTGCTGCCTCACAGCACCAGGGACCGGGGTTTGATTCTGGCCTTGAGCGACTGCCTGTGTGGAGTTTGCACATTCTCCGTGTGTGTGTGTGTGTGTGTGTGTGTGTGTGTGTGTTTCCTCTGGGTGCTCCGGTTTCCTCCCACAGTCCAAAGATGGGCAGTTTAGGTGAATCGGCCTTGCTAAATTGCTCATAGCGTTCAGGGATATGTAGGTTATGTACATTAGTCATGGGTAAATGTAGAGTAATGGGTTTGGGTGGGATACTCAGAGTTGGTACAGACTTGTTGGGCCAAAGGGCCTGTTTCCACCCTGTAGAGATTCTGGCCACTGCATTTATATGGCTGGTCCAGTTCAGTTTCTGGTCATCTGTAACCTCATGATATTGATTGATTGATTTCTTGTCACGTGTACCTAAGTACAGTGAAAAGCTTTGTTTATGAGCAGTACGGGCAAATCACAGTAAGCAAGGACACACAGATCATAGAGTGAAAATAAACTAGGCACAGGCATACAAGTTAATTTAAGTTTAGAACTGTAGAACAGTTACACGAAATGCTCGATCTTCTGTACAAAGTCACATGGTGTTGGCATAATCTTGAATCAAAATTGATAATGGGAACACAGCAACGGCAATGCTATTAAACATTAAAGAGAAATAGTTAGACTATCAGTGCATAAGTACAGGAAATTGAGTGCCGACAATCCCAATTCCTCAGCACAGCCACTGGTAAAAACAGAGTTTAAGCATCACTTAAAACATAGAACGTGTAATGCAGAAAAGTTATATACACTCTAATAGGTCTTTGCTGTTAGTTCATCAGCGGTCCCTCGCATATGAGGATGATACTCTTCTACTGTCAGGGTGAGAGTCTGTAGTTGGCTGTACAGACCAATGAGGGTACCGCAGGCTCTATTATATTTGGGGTGGGTGATGGTCATGGGAAGGGGTTGGAGGGGCATCTGTTTCACAGTGCACTCCTTTTGCTGTTTTTGCCTGGCTTCCATTTTATCCTGACAGAAAGTTCTGAGGAGCTCGACACCTTCCCAGAAGCTCCTCTTCCACTTTGGATGGTCAAGGTCTAGTGATTCCCTCAACAGTGAGGCCTTGAGGATATCACTGAAGCACTTGCTCTGTCCACCTGGGAATTGCCTGCTGTTTTGAAGCTGAGAGTATTGCATCTGGTTGGAGGGTCTTGTATCCCTGTGGACAACATGGCCAGCCTGTCGTAGCCAATCAAGGGTAGTCAGTTTCTCAGTGCTGGGGATGTTGGCCTGGTTGAGGTCACTGATTTTGGTGCATCTTCCTTCCCAGCGGATTCACAGGATCTTGAGCACACCATGTTAGTGGTACTGCTCCAGGACCTTTACGTGTCTGCTGTGGACATTCCTGATGAAGGGCTAATGCCCGAAACATCGATTCTTCTGCTCCTCGGATGCTGCTTGATCCGCTGTGCTTTTCCAGTGCCACACTTTTTGACTCTGTCTGGGTAAACAGTCCACGTCTCAGAGCCATATGGGAGGGTGGGAACCACCACGATCTGTAAACCATGATCTTGGTGTCAGATCTGATATTGTAGTTCTCGAAAACCCTTTTCCCCAGGCAGCAGACGGCTGCACTAGCACACTGGAGGTGATGATGGATCTCTTCATGAATAGCTGCTTTGACCAACAGGACACTTCCAAGGAATTGGAAGTGGTCAACGTTCTCCAAGACCTCCCTGTGGACCTTAATGTTCAGGGGTTAGCTCCACAATAGCAAGCCAAAATGATGGAGGACATTTGTCTTGCCGATGTTCAGGGTCTATGCTGGTAGTTATTCTTCACGACTCTTCACCCATTCCTCTTCACTCAGCTTTATCAACATAACCTTCTATTCTTTCCTCCCTCAAGCACTTTTGTTTCAATGCATTTTTGATACTGACCTCCATTACACCTTATGACAGCAAGGTTTACATTCTAACTGCTGTTAACATTGCCGGAAGATGTGTTTCACAGAAACAGACCATTCATCCCAACCAATTTGGGTCTGTGTTTCTGTTCGACCTTATCTGTCCTCATCTAAAGCTACCATCATGTCCACCATTACCTTCTCCCTCTCTAGTATCTCTCTATCATTTTTATATATTGTAACCAGAACTGTATTCAGTACACTAAATGTAGTCAAACCAAGGTCAGATACAGGATTAACTCAACTTTTAGAAAGTAATTTATAATTAGAACAATCCAACTTTAAGTGCAACTGTTTTGGAACTTTGAAAAAAAAAGTCAAAACAACAGCACTTTTAAAAGGGAGAAAGACAAAGGCAGCAAGCACATGGTCTGTAAGGGATAGAGAGAAAAAAAACCCACCCTGCGAACTGACACAGCAGTGAATCTGTGCAGTTATTGCCTTTCCTGTGTCCAGGAAAACTTAACAGCGAAATTCACAATTGATCTTGGAGGAACCTGTTTGGGAGAGGACACAGCACAGAAACAGAGAAATAAATATTTTAAGTAGAGCCTAGCTGTAAATCTACAATAGTGAGTAGAGTGGGTTCTTTCTTGATAATATGTTTTTATTGGGATCGGATTCTTGATTAAATTTTAAAAATATAAGCCATAAGTATTAAGTTAGCCTGGATCAGTGTTTTGTAGAGCAATAAGATTTTCTGGGTCTGTAGATTGTAGAAGGAGCAAAATGGCCTTCAGTAGAGTAATATGCTCTTCTTGTCGGATGTGGGATTTTGGGAGAGTTTAAGGGCTACTGAGGATTATATCTGCAATAAAAGCCATTGGTTGCAAATCCTGTCAGATCAATAGAAGCAATGAGGAATTTACAAGAGCTGGGGGTGTGATTGATGGCAATTATAGGAAGGGACAAAAGCTGCAGATACAGTCAGGTAGATGGGTTAACTCCAGGAAAGGTTGGAGAGGTAGGCGGGTTGTACAGGAAACTGCTTAGGCTATCCCCATTTCAAATATTGCATGCTGTTTTGAAAAAAATTAGCAGGTGATGCACTTTCAGGGGAATATAGCATGAACAGTAAACTTTCTGGTATCAAGACTAGCTCGAATGTAATGAGGGGTACGTTGGTTCCAAGTGATTGACCATGTTAGGGGACTCTCTAGTCAGGGGCACAGACAGACATTTCTGCAGCCAGCACTGAAAAGTCAGAATAGTGTGTTGCCTCCCTGGTGCCAGGATCAAGGATGTCTCAGAGAGAGAGAGTGCAGAATGTTCTCAAAGGGGAGAGGGACCAGCAGGATGTCATTGTACATACTGGTACCAATGACATCGGAAGGGAAAAGGTTGAGATTCTGAAGGAAGATAATAGAAAGTCAGGCAGGAATTTAAAAAGGAGGTCCTCGAGGGTAATAATATCTTGATTATTCCCGGTGCTATGATGTATTGAGAGTAGGAATAGGCAGGTAGAGCAGATGAATGCATGGCTGAGGAGCTGGTGTATGGGAGAAGGATTCACATTTTTGGATCATTGGAATCTCTTCTGGGTAGAAGTGACCTGTACAAGAAGGATAGATTGCACCTGAATTGGAAGGGGACCAATACACTGGCAGGAGATTTGCTAGAGCTGCTTCCCGGAGGGGTGGGGGGCAACCAGGGAGATACTGAGGAAAGAGATCGATCTGACACTAGTACAGTTGAGAAAAGAAGTGAGTCAAACAGTCAGGGCAAGCAGGAACAGAGCACAGAACAAGGCAGAACTGATAAATTAAATTGCATATATTTCAATGCAAGAGGTCTAACAGGGAAGGCAGATGAACTCTGGGCATGGTTAGGAACATGGGACTGGGATATCATAGCAATTACAGAACTGTGGCTCAGGGATAGACAGGACTGGCAGCTTAATGTTCCAGGATACAAATGCTACAGGAAGGATAGGAAGGGAGGTAAGTGAGGAGGGGGAGTGGCGTTTTTGATAACGGATAGCATTACTGCTGTACTTAGGGAGGATATTCCTGGAAATATCCTCCAGGGAAGTCATTTAGAAATAAGAAAAAAATGATCACCTTATTAGGATTGTATTATAGACCCCCTAATAGTCAGCAGGAAATTGAGAAACATATTTGTAAGCGGAATTCAGTTATCTGTAAGAATAAGAGAGTGGTAATGGTAGGGGATTTTAAATTTCCAAACATAGATTCAGACTGCCATAGGGTTAAGTGTGTACAAGTAAATTTTCTGATTCAGTATGTGAATGTACCTATTAGAGAAGATGCAAAATTTGACCTACTCTTGAGAAATACGGCAGGGCAGGTGACTGAGGTGTCAGTGGGTGAGCACTTTGGGGCCAGTTACATAATTCTATCAGTTTTAAAATAGTGATGGAAAAGGATAGACCAGATCGAACAGTTCAAGTTCTAAATTGGAGGAAGGCTGATTTTGACGGTATTGGGCAAGAACTTTCAAAAGCTGATTGGGACAGATGTTCACAGGTAAAGGGACGGCTGGAAAATGGGAAGCCTTCAGAAATGAGATAACGAGAGTCCAGACACAATATATTCCTGTTAGGATGAAAGGAAAGGCTGGAAAGTGTAGGGAATGCTGGATGACTAAATAAATTGAGGGTTTGGTTAAGAAAAAGGAAGCAAATGTCAGGTATAGACAGGAGTGACCAAGTGAATCCTTAAAAGAGTATAAAGGCATTAGGAGTATACTTAAGAGGGAAATCAGGAGGGCAAAAATGGGACAGGAGATAGCTTTGGCAAATAGAATTAAGGAGAATCCAAAAGGGTTTTTAACAAATACATTAAGGACAAAAGGGTAACTAGGAAGAGAGTAGGGCCCCTCAAAGATCAGCAAGGCGGCCTTTGTGTGGAGCTGCAGGTGATGGGGGGAGATACTAATTAAGAATTTTGCATCAGTGTTTACTGTGGAGAAGGATATGAAAGATATAGAATGTGGGGAAATAGATGGTGACATCTTGAAAAATGTCCAGATTACAGGAGGAAGTGCTGGATGTCTTGAAATGCATAAAGGTGGATAAATCCAGAGGACCTGATCAGGTGTACCCTAGAACTCTGTGGGAAGCTAGAGAAGTGATTGCTGGGCCTCTTGCTGAGATAGTTGTATCATCAATAGTCACAGGTGAGGTGCTGGAAGATTGGAGGTTGGCTAACATGGTATCATTACTTAAGAACGGTGGTAAGGGCAAGCCAAGGAACGGTAAACCAGTAAGCCTGACATCAGTGATGGGCAGGTTATTGGAGGCAATCCTGAGGGACAGGATGTATACGTATGTGGAAAGGCAAGGACTGATTAGGGATAGTCAACATGGTTTTGTGCGAGGGAAATCATGTCTCACAAACTTGATTGAGTTTTTTTGAAAAAGTAACAGTGGATTGATGAGGACAGAGGAGTGGAGGTGATCTGTATGGACTTCAGTAAGGCATTCGATAAGGTTGCCCGTGGGAGACTGGTTAGCAAGGTTAGATCTCATGGAATATAGGGAGAACTAGCCATTTGGATGCAGAACTGGCTCAAAGGTGGAAGACAGAGGGTGATGGTGGAGGGTTGTTTTTCAGATTGGAGGCCTGTGACCAGTGGAGTGCCACAACGATCAGTGCTTGGTCCTCTACTTTTTGTCATTTATATAAATGATTTGGATACGAACATTGGAGTATAGTTAGTACGTTTGCAGATTACACCAAAATTGGAGGTGTAGTGGACAGTAAAGAAGGTTACCTCAGATTACAACAGGATCTTCATCAGATGGGCCAATGGGCTGAGGAGTGGCAGACAGCATTTAATTTAGACGAATGCAAGGTGCTGCATTTTGGGAAAGCAACTCTTAGCAGGACTTATACACTTAATGGTAAGGTCCTAGGGAGTGTTGCTGAACAAAGAGACCTTGGAGTGCAGGTTCATAGCTCCTTGCAAGTAGAGCTGCAGGTAGATAGGATAGTGAAGAGGCTTTTGATATGCTTTTCTTTATTGATCAGAGCATTGAGTACAGGAGTTAGGAGGTCATGTTGTGACTGTATAGGATGTTGGTTAGACCGCTTTTGGAATATTGGGTGCAACTCTGGTCTCCTTCCTTTCAGAAGGATGTTGTGAAACTTGAAAGGGTTCAGAAAAGATTTACAAGGATGTTGCCAGGGTTGGAGGATTTGAGCTAGAGGGACCTCATAGAGGTTTATAAAACCATGAGGGGCATAGAGAGGATAAATAGATAAAGTCTTTTCCCTAGGATGGGGGAGTCCAGAACTAGAGGGCATAGGTTTAGGGTGAGAGGGGCAAGATATAAAAATAGACCTAAGGGGCAACCCTTTCACACACAGGATGGTACATGTATGGATGAGCTGCCAGGGGAAGTGGTGGAGGCTAGTTCAATTGCAACATTTAAAAAGGCATCTGGATGGGTATATGAATAGGAAGGGATTAGAGGGATATGGGCCAAATGCTGGCAAATGGGACTAGATTAGGTTGGGATATCTGGTCGGCATATATGAGTTGGACCAAAGGGTCAGTTTCCATGCTGTACATCTCTATGACTCTATAGACAATTCCAACCATTTCCAGAGCAGATATTCTGTTAAATTTCAATGCATGATGCTAACAGCATGCCAGATGGCAATGTGCTTACACTCAATTATGTAAGAAACAACTGAAGCAAAAGCATTGATGACTTTTTGTCCATCTGAACGGAAGATTAAAAAAAGACAATAATTCATATTTAGAATAATTGTGCCACCACATTAAAAGTACAGCATCAAGGTACAAGCTTCCTCTGCATTAGACACCTATAAAAGAAAACAAATAGCTTCTGCCTTGGTGTCAGTGTAAACACTAAATTCTGCTTCTTTCTAAACCACTATTATTTTTTAAAGGTCACCTAAAATACCCCTCTACACAATACAGCTACCTGAATAAAGTGTCCTAATCAGAGTGGTCCATATTCACAAAATGTAACCAGAATTATGACTTGCAGGATTACATACATAATTTACACTCACAACATAGATAAACAGCGTAAGCATGCCCACTGTGATTTGCAATGTCTATCCTCTAGGATCACATTTGTGCATACACTGAGCAGCAGCATGTACAATCTACAAGATGCACTGCAGTAATTCACCAAAGATCCTTAAACAGCACCTTCCAAACCCATGACCACTTCCATCTAGAAAGGCAAGGGCATCAGATACAGGGGGAACACCATCATCTGCAAGTTACCCTCCAAGTCAATTACCATCCTGACTTGGAAAAATACTGTCATTCCATCATTGTTGCTGGGACAAAATCCTGGAATTCCCTCCCTAAAATGTATCAACAGCACATGAACTTTAACGGTTCAAGAAGGGAGCACATCGCCACCTTCTCAAGGTCAGCTGGGAATGAGAAATATGTGTGACCAGTCAGCAACACCTCTGTCCCACAAGTAAATAAAAACAAACTCAGAGACCTGGAGCTGCATATTAATGTGCGAGTGGGAGTACCAGAATTATACTGAAGTTCACCCTGCATACTATCTAACAGAAGGGTCATTTGCACTGAACCCCTTCCATAACAGTGTTACCAGTAATTTTATTTTGAGTGGGAGTATAAATATCAATTTTTGCATCCGAGAAGCATCCTTAATGTTATTCATTTCCAATGATGTGTGTCTGCATAAATATCATTCATTCTGTACCATCACCCACAAGGAGAATTCCCTTCTACTAGCTATTTCCATTCTAACAATCAAGAGACTATGCAGCATGTTAATGAAGAGCCCATTTGCTCAAGAAGACCTTCAGCACTTTTCTAACCCTGTTATGATTATGCATAGTGTTAGATCAAGCAAAACTGCTTCTTGTAAATGACAAACAAACCTGTTCCATTCTCGGGGAAAGCAGAATAATAATGCTAGGGCTTTAACTTTAGCTTCGCTATAGTATGGAAACAGGTCCTTTGGCCCAACAGATCCACCCAGACCCACTTCTCCACCCTATATATACCCCTGACTAATGCACCTAACACTACAGGCAATTTAGCAAGGCCAATTCACCTGAACTGCACATCTTTGGACTGTGGGAGGAAACCGGAGCACCCGGAGGAAACCTATATAAAAGAATTAATTTATGATGAAGGGCTGTACTAGCTGGATTTGCATTTTCTTGAGTTTAAAGGATTACAGCTTGGTGCAATTGTGGTTTTTAGTAATTGTGGTTTTTAGGATTCTATGGGGTGGTCAAAAAAGGATTCCCTCTGTTGGAACAAATCAAGAACAATGAAGCAAAACCTTCAAATTAGAGCCAAGTTGTTCACTGGAGACAAGGTGAAATCTGTAACTCACAGCCTCAATTCCTTTTTGGAGAAGAGTTCCAATTAAAAATTTCAAAATAAGTTAATGGATTTTTGTTAAGCAAGGGTAGTATGGGAACAAGAGCAGGTAAAAGGAGGCAAGATGTTAAAGTCAGTCACCAAAAGCCAATATAAATGGTCTGGTATTGTATACAATCATGTCATACATAAAGCCTCTTAAGAGTGACCTAGTCATGTTTATGTCAATGTCTCACCGTACTCCACAATGCTCGAGTCAACAGAGAGAATTGTTAATCTACACAGATGGTCAGAGATGAAGGCTTGATCCCAACCCAACATGTTTGGGAGTGTTTCAAAAAAGGACTTTTGTCTTTCTGGGAGCATCTTAAGAAAACAGCAGCAGTCAAAACTAGAAGCAATGTATTAATCAAACTTACTGGATCACCATGGGGCACAGCCACCACAACACTCTGCACCTCAGCACTTGCTCTATTGAAATCTGCAGGAGAATACTGTGCACCTGTCTGGTTTAGGTCGCCTCTCCCGTACACATACACATTCCTTACGAACATTCAACTACATTATAATGGGAATCTTTCACTCAACAGCTCCTTTCTGGTTTCCTGTCCTCACAGACATCACTCCCCCACATACTCACTGACTGGCCAAAACCCAAAAGTTGATTGAAGCTATTCCTAATGTACCTCACTTATCCTCCCGATGACTTCTTCAATACACCTGTTGCCATGCTTTGGATTAAGGAATTAAAAAAAGGAATGAGAAGTCATGAATCAATTCACTGTGACAAATGCCATCTGTCAAATAGTAGAGTTTGAACTAACACAGAGTGTGAGAATGGTCCTTGTTAAACAGATTCAGGACATGCCAGGCTCCAGAACAGGCAAGCCCCACTCATTATAAACCCCTTCTGCACTGTGGAGAGACACAAACAATGCTGCACATTAACAAGAAGTGTCCCTTCTGCACCTAAATGGCAGACAAAGTCAGGAAAATAGGAACCTACAATTTTGCTTTGGGATTTCCATTTGTTAAAATAAATTCCCAGTTCTGTCCACACAGCATTACACCTTGAGCTGCCTGAATATAGAGCGAAGGGAACAGTAACAACTACTAAGTTTCACTTCCACAAATCTTCTCTCTCAACTGGCAAATACAACGAGCTTCCACTGCTTTTTTCATTTATATATATATATATATATATATATATAAAAGATTTGGATGTGACCATAGGAGGTATGGTTCGCAACTTTGCAGATGACACCAAACATTGAAAGTGCAATGGACAGCCAAGAAGGCTACCTCAGAGTATAACAAGAACTTGATCAGATGGGCAGATGGGCCGAGGTGTGGCAGATGAAGGGTAGTTTGGATAAATGAGAGGCACTGCATTTTCGAAAGGCAAATCAGGGCAGGGGTTATACATTTACTGGTAAGGTCCTGGGGAGTGTTGCTGAACAAAGACACCTAGAAGTGCAGATTCATTGTTTGTTGAAAGTGCACTCACAGGTAGATAGAATAGTGAAGGCGGCATTTGGTATGCTTGCCTTTATTGGTCAGTGCATTGAGTATAGGAGTTGGGAGGTCATGTTGTGGCGCTGCAGGATATTCGTTAGGACATTTTTGGAACAAAGTGTTCAATTCTGGTCTCCCTGTGATAGGATGTTGTGAAACTTGAAACAGTTCAGAAAAGATTTAGGAAGAGGTTGGAGGGTTTGAACTATTAGGAGAGGCTGAACAGGCTGGGGCTATTTTTCCTGCAGCATCGGAAGCTGAGCGGTGACCTTATAGAGGTTTACAAAATCATGAAGGGCATAGATAGGGCAAATAGCCAAAGTCTTTTCCCCAGGGTGGAGAAGTCCAAAACTAGAAGGCTTAGATTTAAGATGAGAGGGGAAAGATTTAAAAGGTACCTAAGGGACAACCGTTTCATGCAGAGGGTGGTGCGTGTATGGAATCAACTGTCAGAGCAAGTGGTGGAGGCTGGTACAAGCACAACATTTAAAAAACATCTGAATGGATACGTGAACAGAAAGGGTTTAGAGGGATATGGCCAAATGCTGGCAAATGCAACTAGGTTTATTTAGGATATCTGGTTAACATGGATGCGTTGGACCGAAGGGTCTGATTCCATGCCGCACAGCTCTATGATTGTACTGTGCATTTTAGAGAACTGAAATGGTAGAACAAAAGAACGATAGGAGCACAAAGTGTAAACAAGCCAGAGCAGTTTAATAACAACCCTTTCAGGTAATGACTTTTCAAACTGCAACATAATGAACTGCAACATGTCAGAGTATTCACCAACAGTTCAGTCTCTTGTGCAATAAGTTACTTTCCCACCTCGAGGGCTTCTGCACACAACTGCTGCTTTGCTCTTTGATGCTTTCCAACTGAATGTTGGAAAATCCAAGTTAAAATGGGGCAACCGAAGGCTACCATTTCTGTTTATTTCTACAAATAGCCTTGGACTCAAAGTCATGGGATGAATGTGTACTTTAGGACTTGCCACAATCATTTCTGACAGTGTAGTTGTGCCATACACTCAGAGTTCGCTCCCTCTTTCTGGTGAAACATTGAGAGAAGGACCCATCTTATAAGCACAGATAGCACGATGCCAAGACCAAAAGGAAGAACTATCCAACATTCTTACCTATTCTGACACACTGTTAAAACTTCCATCACATGCACATTGTGAAGTCACCATTAGGCAACCAAAATAATTCACCAACTGCAAAGTGCTTAGGAATATCCCAAGAAAACAATGTATTTCTTCTATGCAATGACATATACAACAAGCGACAACAGGGTCATTGATAGATTTCCATGGACACATTCACACTCAACTAAGTTACATAAGAAATTTAATTTCAGCAGTTGAGGCACTCCCTGGCAAATGCCGAACAGGCTAGTAGTTGGCCATTTCGAACAAATCTGTATTCTGTTTAAAGCCAACTGCTCCATATACTCCAGCGTTATTTCAATCAAATTGATTTCCTGAACAATACCAGGAAGTACTTCCCTGTTCTTCTTCAAGACAGTGTCCGTGGGATCATTTACATTCTCGTGAGGAGGCAGGCAAAGCCTTATCAAAAAGGTGGCACTTCTGACCATCACAGCACACGGTACTGCACGAGTAACATGTGCTCAAGTGTCTGGAGTGGAAATTTAATACATGACCTTCTTAAGTATGTTACCAAACGAACCACAGCAGAGTTCTTCACAGAATTGAACACGTTTCTACCATGATACTAACAGTGGATAAATTATCAGTTTCTTGCTTCCTACTGGTGCAGGAAAATGACGGAATGAAGGACTTCTCTATTTTTCTACCATCATTATCAAGTTTAACTTTACTGAACTCACTTTGAAACCTTTCACCAATCAAACCTAAGTTAGTTGACAGTATGTAAAAGATGATCATCCATTTCTGATTGACTGGCTGTAAAGTATTTGACCCACCTCCAAAATTTTAAACAGCATAGGAAGAGAGAAATAAGTGAGTGGATTTTGTATGGAAAAAGGTAGAATTGGCTCCTGTGGCATTGATCATTGTGACCAAGACATTTTTTTGCTTTATAACAGTTGACTTGCTTATGATAGGCAGCACATAACTGTTAGACCCTGATGTCCCACTGGCTGAGAAAGTTAAGCTCCACTTTTATACATAATATTTTGAGAATTGTACTGGTATTGAAAGTCTGGCCATAATTCAGTGAAAACCAAAAATAAATAATCTTGTCTTATATTTGTTCCTCTGTTTATGTTTTCTTTTCGATCCACTGTTCTTTCAAAACTGCCAATACAGCAGAATGCTTGCAAAGTGTTCGGATTGGAGATAGAAAGCAAAACTGCCAATACAGCACTCAAGTTTAAGTCTCAAAATGACCTGCATGGGGGAGTGCAAGAGCTAGTTCTAAGTTTTGTCACCACAGGGAGCAATCAGGCCTTTGGTGACTCAAGAAACATAATACAATGGGCTTTGTAGTACAGATAGCTTCTGTGGTCTGTATCACTGTGGAGAAGGGAACCTGAGATAAGTCGTGTGGAGTTTACCTCTGAAAAGTTGCTTTATTGGAATGGGGAAAAAAAAGAGGCAGTATCAAAAAATTAAAAATTGACTTGGCTGGTTTCTATACTGTCACATTTCTGTCCATATGTAGAAACACAGGAACATAGAAAATAACAGGAGGAGTAAGGCTCAATGGCCCTTCGAGCCTGCTTTGCCATTCAATATAATCATGGCTGATCATCTAACTCAGTTCCATGTTTCAGCTTTCCCCTCATACCCTTTGACCCATTTAGCCTTAAGAACTATATCTAACTTCTTTCTTGAAAACATATGGCAAAGAATTCCACAGGTTCACTTCTCTCAGTCCTAAATGGCATATCCAGTATCCTTAGACTGTGTCTCCTGGTTTTGGAGGTTTTCTAATTAACAGGTTTACATTTTCTAACCATTAAGGAAACTCAGATGTGTGCAATTAGAGGCAGTTGGCCAGTGCAATTTTCAAATTTCAGCTTTCAGTTTTGAATTTTGTGCAGAAAGAAAGACCTTAAGTTAGAATAAGGAAAGACTATTATCAGGTTAGTTTACCTTCTGAATTAAAGAGTGATCTCGCTTATGTTGAACAGCTTAACTCATCACTGAATGTACATTCACAGCATTTTCGAAATCACAACAAACTAAAATGTTGCTACAGGCTGAGTCACAATCTAAATTTTGCTACATGATGAAAGTCATAGACTAACTAGAATTCAAAACTAAATATCTTATTTGGACATTCGCGTGGTTTATCACGTTTGATGCAGAGCTGCTTTTTTCTAAAAATCATTTGTATGCACAGGTAGATTTTAAAGCTTAGTGGGGATTTGATAGAACAGGCCCCTCAGCTATGCCACCAACAACTACCTGATGAAGCAGCAGAGCTACAGGAGCTAGTGCTTCCAAATAAACCTGCTGGACTATAACCTGGTGTTGTGTGATTTTTAACTTTGTACACCCCAGTCCAACATGAGCTCTTACACATCATGACTAACAAAGACAACAGAGTCAATGTGAAATCCAGGAATCATATAAACAAAAACACAAGATGCTCACACCAAAGAAGCATGACTATGTAGTCAATATTGAACATGCTTGAAGCCCTCACAAAGACAAGATCTCTGAGGAAGTATGCAGGTGGTTGTCAGAGCTGCAGAAAGACATGCTGATTCTTTAAACTATTAGAAGATCAACTATAGTGAACTGGAAAATTTTCGAAAGATCAAGGTGAATAGTGACACTAGGGTTATGGACCAAATTAATTCAAGGTCAAGATTAGAGTGGTGCTGGAAAAGCACAGCAGGTCAGGCAGCATCCGAGAAGCAGGAAAATCAACGTTTCAGGAATGAAAAGTCCCGATTTTTCAACTCTGGGCTCCAGCATCTGCAGTCCTCATTTCCGCACTCAATTGGAGTTAAGGGTACCCCTGCTACCGCACAGCTAGCAGAGATTTAGACACGATCCTTGGGTTTTTGAACGGGGTTGGCATCCCTTAGCATTATAGGCACAGAAGAACAGGGGCAAGTATGATAAAGGACAAACATGCAGACAACTGCCCAGAAACAAGGTCCCAACTAGAAATGAGGCATGGTTCTTAAAATTTGGGCCCAACGACAACAAGTAAAAACATCCTTATCAAGAAGAACAGGATCCAGACATTGGGAGGACATGAGAGAGGAATGAAAGTCAATAAGTCAATAGAGACAAATATCTCAATCCAGAATCCACTGTTGAAGACTGAGTTATATAAAGATGACCAGGAACAAGTGCTGCAGGTAACTGGGGACTGGTGACTGCTACAGACCATGCAGAGGGATACTGGGCTCTGTGCCTGTCATGAAAGACTTCACAGCTCACAGCACTGTCACCATATCCTGTCAATCGCTATCAAAGGCACTGTTGGCACTTTTACGAGGAACAGCTCATGACCTCAAAATCAGTACCACTGCATCTCATTGTTCACCAATCTTGTCTTTGTCAATGTTGGGCAGCACATTCATGTAACAAGAAAAATCCCTCAAGGCAAGACGGCACTGATTTTCACCTCCATCACTGGACAACCCCCAGGTATAGGTCACCACTGATTGTACACACATGGCTATTAGGATAACAAGCACCAATCCTGTGAAGGGCTTCCATCCTCTCAACTGCAACTACAACAAGAACTTCTTCGATGAGTTGGTTCATTTTTCTGGCTGGCACCACGATGTCTTCATCACTCAGCAGTGCTTGCTACCTCACATCTACACGCTACTCTGCGGGGGTTACAGACGGAGCTTAGGGTACAAAGGAAATCCTCTGAAAGGATGGCTACCGACCCCTGTACAAGCTCCAGACAGATGTACAGAGATAATACAACCAATTAAAACGGCTCTATCGGCCACTCAGTTTTGAACAATGGGATTCTGGAGCCTGGACCAGTTGGATGCTACCCTCCAATTACCTCTGCAAGGGTTTTGTTCATTCTGGCAGTCTGATGTGCTCTCCATAGCATGGCCCTCCAGAGGAGTTGGGCTTGAGGACCGTCAGACCCTGGTGGAAGATAGCTCCCCTTGAGAAAAGTAGAAAATGAAAGAGCAGTAAGAGGAGATGGAAAGAGCTGACACATAACAGCAAGATGTCTTGGCTTTACAAAGAGATGGCCTCCCTCTGATAGCCACTGGGAAGACACTTTCCTCCTCTCCCTCACAGCCTACAGCATCAGATCCAGATCAGTGATGAAGCCCTCTCCCAGTGGATCTGGAATCCTGGAATCCATGGCATTTTGCGTCCACCTGGTGCTAGGCCGAAGATTTTGGCACAAACCATAGATCTCCGCCTCAGGGCTGCCAGCAGCCACAGTGAATGTCAACAGAAGTACCAAACTTAATATATCACACCTTATTTCCAATGGATCTAAGTGGGAAGTAAACCCATCTCTATATCAATTAAGAGTTTTCCCAAGCAAACATTTGACATTTAAATCAGGCCTTTAATCCAAAAGTAAACCTTGTCCCCATTTTCATGCTCTGTGGCAAAAGATTAAATGCCCACCCCATCAATTTACAAGTTGGAGGTTAGTCAGACTTATCTCAAGTCAGAGGGCAAACAGACTAAACTACAAAATCCCTCCTGTAATAGCAGAATCATTTCTCTGGCAAAATGTAGTGAGCTGAAAATAGATATGTAATTAAATGCACAAAATCAATCATGGCTTTCAGGCCTGATTAACGACTGGAATTATCCAATTATTTGCATTTAGGCTGGGATCTGAGTTGCTACATTGAGAACTATTGTCAAGGACATGATTTAACAGCCCCAAGATGTATGATTATTCTTGGAAGGAGAGTGAAGGGGCAGGAGAAAGAGGGGAGTTGGAGGGGAAGATGGAGTGGAGATGTCTGGCATTTAGGATCAATTGACTAGTGGGATCCTGGAAGCACTGGGAAAATCCTAAGATTATTTAGTGAGAAATACTAAAGGTACAAAGTATTGGAATAAGTAATTCCAAAATCTGAAAGAATTTGGACAATTTACAAGTCAGAACCTAAAGAAAGAATGTCTAAGGCAAAAAGAAAAACAGAGAAAAGTAATACAATCTGACATATGGGACAGACAGAGGCCAGCAACATGGGTAGAAGAATGGTAGGAGGCAAAAACGGAAATAAATGGTAGAAACATAGACTTTAAACAGTCTTGGTCAACTATTGTATTATCAGGAAAATAAACTAATAAAGTCATAAATTCTCCCAAGAATGAAGTATCATACCATTCAACTCAAAGCAACCTACTGATGTGGAGTCATAGAGATGTACAGCACGGAAGCAGACCCTTCCGTCCAACTCATCCATGCGGACTAGAAATCCCATATAAATCTAGTACCATTTGTCAGCACTTGGCCCATATCCCTATAAACCCTTCCTATTCATATACCCACCCAGACATCATTTAAAATGTAATGGTACCAGCCTCCACCACTTCCACTGGCAGCTCATTCTACTTATACATCACTCCCTGTGTGAAAATGTTGCCCCTTAGATCCCTTTTAAATTTTTCCCCTCGCACCTTAAACCCATGTCGTCTAGTTCTGGACACCCCCACCCCAGGGAAATGACCTAGTCTATTTATCTTATCCATGCCCTCATGATTTTATAAACCTCTATAAAATCACCCGTCAGCCTCTGACACTCTAGGGAAAATAGTTCCAGCCTATTCAGCCTCTCTCAAAAGCTCAAACATTTAACCCTGACAACATCCTTGTAAATCTATTCTGAACCCGTTCAAGTTTCACAACATCTTTTCTACAGCAGGGAGACCAGAATTGAATGTAGTATTCCAGTAGTGGCCTAACTAATGTCCTGTACAGCCACATGACCCCCAACTCCAATACTCAATGCACTGACCAATAAAAGCAAGCATTCCAAACGCCTTCTTCACTATTCTATCTACGTGCGACTGCACTTTCAAGGAACTATGAACCTGCACTCCAAGGTCACTTTGTTCAGCAACACTTCCCAGGACCTTACTATTAAGTGTATAACTCCTGCCCTGATTTGCCTTTCAAAAATGCAGCACCTCACATTTATCATTGTACTCTGAGATAAACTTATTACACCTCCAATTTTGGTGTCATCTACAAACGTACTAACCATTCCTATCTTCACATCCAAATCATTTATTTAAATGGCAAAAAAAAGTGGATCCAGCACAGATCCTTGAGACACTCCACTGGTTACTGGCCTCCAGTCTGAGAAGTACCTTCTGTCTTTTACCTTTGAGCCAGCTTTGTATCCAAATAGTTCGTTGGCCCTCTACTCCATGTGATCTAACCTTGCTCACCAGTCTACCATGAGGAACATTGTTGAACGCTTTACTGAAGTCCATATAGATCACATCCACTGCTCTGCCTTCATCAATCGTCTTTGTTACTCCTTCGAAAAACACAATCAATTAATCTAGTGAGACACTATTTCTCCACACACAAAGCCATGTGGACTACCCTTAATCAGTCCTTGCCTTTCCAAATACATGTAAATCCTGTTCCTCAGGATTCCTGCCAATAAATTGTCCACTGCCTATGTCAAGATTGTTGCTAACGACACCATCAGAAGTCAGCCCATCCAATAATACTGGGAAGAGTTTACAGGTGAGGTATAGGCACCAGCTGGACATAGAAACATAGAAAAAGAGGTAGGCCATTCAGCCAGTTAAACCTACCTCACCATTCAATATGATCATAGTGGATAGAAAGCTTCAGTGTCTCTTACCCATTAGAGTCCCATAACCCTACACCCACTGGTAATCAGAAATCTATCAACCTCTATCTTAAACATATGGAAAGACTGAATTTCCAGAGCACTCTGTAGTAGAGAATTCCAAAGGTTCATAAATCTCTGAATAAACTGAAAAATCTCTTCATTACAGACGTAAGTGCAACCCCGTTATTTTTCAATGTGCCCCATAGTTCTGGACTTCCCAACCAAGAGAAACATCTCACCTGCATGGAGGGCTGTTTTTCGAAGTGGAGACCAGCTGTGTACTGTAAGGTTTAGTATTAATCCACAGCTTTTTGTCATTTATATTACATGACTTGGATATAACAGGTATGGTTAGTAAGTTTACAATGACACCAAACTGATCATGTCGTGGACAATGAAGAAGGTTACATCAGACTACAGCGGGATCTTGATCAGGTGGGCAAATGAGCTGAGGAGTGGCAGATGGAGTTTAATTTAGATAAATGTGAGGTGCTGCATTTTGAAAAGGCAAATCAGGGCAAGTCTTATACACTTAATGGTAAGGTCCTGGGGAGTGTTGACAAATAGAGACTTTGGGATGCAGGTTTATAGTTCCTTGAAAGCAGAGTCAGAGGTAAACTGGGTAGTGAAGGCAGCATTTGGCACACTTGCCTTTCATTGGCCAGTGCACAGAGTATAGAAGTTGGGAGGTCATGTTGTGGCTGTACAGGACATTGGTTAGGTCATTTTTGAAATACTGTATTCAGTTCTGGTCTCCCTGCTATAGGAAAGATGTTGTGAAACTTGAAAGGGGTCAGAAAAGATTTACAAGGATGTTGCTGGGGTTGGAAGGTTTGAGCTACAGGGAGAGGCTGAATAGGCTGGTGTTGTTTTCCCTGGAGCATCCGAGGCTGAGGGGTGACCTTATAGAGATTTATAAGATCATAAGGGGCATAGATAGGCTGAATAGCCAAAATCTTTTCTGAATAGCCAGGATAGCACAGTTCAAAACTAGAGGGCTTTGGTTTAAGTTAAGAGGGGAAAGATTTAAAAAGCACCTATTGGGCAACCTCTTCACACAGACTGTGGTATGTGTATGGAATGAGCTGCCAGAGGAGATAGTGGAGGCTGGTACAATTACAACATTTAAAAGGCATCTGGATGAGTACAGGTTGTTCTGCTATAATGCGCATTTCGTTAACCTGAACACACTATAATGCGATTGATGAATTGGGAACACTTTCTATAACGTGAATTTTTAAAATGTGTGCTGAGTGTAACGTGATTACATCGCCAACGCTGTTTCTAAAGCGAGATTTTTCTGTAATGCGGGGTTGCACAAGAATGCATGAATAGGAAGGAATATGGGCCAAATGAGACTAGATTAATGTAGGATATCTGGTCAGCATGGACAAGTTGGACCGAAGGGTCTGTTTACATACTGTGCATCTCTTTGACTCTATGACCAACTCCATCCTTTTAAGTATTTTCCAAGTTTCTTTATGATCATTTCTCATTCTTCAAAACTCTATAGAATACAGACCTAACTTGCCCAATCTCTTCATATGACAGTCCCACCTTTCGGGAAACAAGTCTAGTGGCCATTTCTACAATGGCCATCATATCTTCCCTGAACTAAGGAGACCAAAACTGCGCACATTAATCCAGGTGCAGTCTAATCAAGCCAATACAAAATTGAAGTAAGACTTCAAAACTTGTATACTCAAGTCACCTTGCAACAAAGGCAAACATTCCATTAGTCTTCCTGATAGCTTGCTGAAACTGAACGCTAGCCTTCAGGGACTTAGCAACAAAAACACCTAAGTCCTGTATATATCTACACTTTCCAACCTCTTACAATTTAAGAAATGCTCCACAGAGCTGTTTCTCATACCAAAGTGTATAACTACACACTTTTCCACATTAACTGCCATGTTCCTACCCATTCGCTTAGTAGGTCCAAATCATCCTGAAGCCACTTTACATCTTCCTCAGCACACATTGGACTAAACATTTGCCGTTGAAGTATCACAACAGAAGTGTTAAAAGGCAAAACAAGTCACATGGATAAAATTAATCATTTTTAAAAATAGTTAATATCGAGTGATTTTATTTTGATTAAAACCTTATTTTGGGCATTAGAAGTTTCAGTTACTGAACAAATAAGATACATGAGATCCACAGTGAGTTGGCTGCATGGATTCAGAATTGATTTATCCATGGACAGCAGAGGGTAGTGATGGAAAGGTGCTTTTCAGACTGGATGTCCATGACCAGTGCTCGGATCCACACTGGGACCTCTGCTGTTTGTGATAAATGTAGATGGGTGGGCTAGTAAATTTGCAGATGATACAAAGATCGGTGACGTTGTGAATTGTGTAGATGGTTGTCAAATGATACAGCGGATATAGATCAGTTACAGATATGGGCGGCAAAATGGTTTTTGGAGTTTAATCCCGCTAAGTGTGAGGTGCTGCGCTTTGGGAGATCAAATGTTAAGGAACAGTTAATGGCAGGACCCTAAACAGCACTGATGTACAGAGAGATCTTGGGGTTCAAGTCATAGCTCCCTGAAAGTGGCAATGCAAGTAGGTCGAATGGTAAAGAAGGCGTAGGGCATGCTTGCCTTTATTGGTCAGGGAATTGAGAACAAGAGTCAGGATGTCATGTTGCAACTTTATAAAACTTTGGTTAGGCCACACTTAGAGTATTGCATTCAATTCTGGTTGACACATTACAGGAAGAATGTGGAGGCTTTGGAGAGGGTGCAAAAGAGGTTTACTAGGATTCTGCCTGGATTACAGGGGTAAGAGCTATAAGGAGATGATAGAAAAACCTGGTTGTTTTCTCTGGAGCAGCGGAGGCTGAGAGGAGACATGATAGAAGTCTATAAAATTGTGAGATATATGGATAGGGTTGATGGTCAGAAGCTTTTTCCCGGAGTTGAAATGTTTAATACTAGGGGACATGCACTTAAGGTGAGGGGAGGTGGGGGGAGTTCAGTGGAGATGTGAGGGCCACTCTTTTTTTAAACAGTGTGCTAGGAGTCTGGAACGTGCTGCCAGGGTTGGTGGTGGAGGCAGATAGGATAAGGGCGTTTAATGGCCTTACATGAATATGCAAGGGATATGGATAAGGCAGGCAGAAAGGATTAGTTTAATCTGTGTCGTTTCGGCACAACATTATGGGCTGAAGAGCCCGTTCCTGTGCTGCAATGTTCTTAAATAAAGTAAATAAAATTGAAAAGTCCTCAAAATATTCTGAGTGAGTGAGTTAGTTCACCAACTCCTTTGTGAATTTATTTTGTTAGCTAGTTGTCTTAACTCAGTCAGAATTAACTGTTTTCATAAATTTTCTAGCTACTTATTTTGAATCAGATTTGTATGTCCCATAACTCTTCATGATTTAAAGGCACTGTAATCTCACCAATCCAAAATGATAACAGAAAATTTTCAACAGAAACTTCTCTCCATCCTATCAGAAAGATGTTGTGAAACTTGAAAGGGTTCAGAAAAGATTTACAAGGATGTTGCCAGGGTTGGAGGATTTGAGCTATAGGGAGAGGTTGAATAGGCTGGGGCTGTTTTCCCTAGAGCATCGGAGGCTGAGGGGTGACCTTACAGAGATTTATAAAATCAAGCGGGGCATGGATAGGATAAATAGAAAAGGTCTCTTCCCTCTAGTTCTGGACTCCCCAACCTGAGGGCAAAGGTTTAGGGTGAGAGGTGAAAGATATAAAAGAGACCTAAAGGGGCAACGTTTTCACACAAGAGGTTGGTACATGTCAGAGGAAGTAGTGGAGGCAAGTACAATTGCAACATTTAGAAGGCATCTCGATCGGTATATGAATAGAAAGGCTTTGGATGGATATGGGCCGGATGCTGGCAGGTGGTACTGGACTGGGTTGGGATATCTGGTTGGCATGGACAAGTTAGACCGAAGGATCTGTTCCTGTGATGTAAATCTCTATGCCTCTAAGACTCTATTAGTTTATTACATTAAATGCAAATAAAGAAAAGATGTTATGATCTAAATATTTCAAATAAAGTATATTTAAGTACAATATTTGTCAGTTATTCTTAGTACTATTACTACTACATTGTTAAATTAAAGAAAAATATTTTAATAGCGTTTGTCAACACAATTCTTCATGCCATATCAAACATTGTGCTCTTTCATATTGAACTTAAACTTTAATTTCAGCAGCATGACTGACTCTGTGTGTATGTGTGTGTGTGTATATATATATATAAAATGCATAAGGAGGTGCTTCCAATTCTAATCATCTTCTCAATCTTCAAACGCCTACTTTGTTCCCCGCTATACCCATCCCTGACTCCAATCAATTGCATTGAAACCCTTATCCACACGACTGTTATATCTATATGGAAGCACTCTAAATAAAAGAAAGAACTGATGACGCCATAAATCAGAAACAAAAACTGAAGTTGCTGAAAAAGCTCAGCAGGTCTGGCAGCACCTGTGAAGAGAAATCAGAGTAAATGTTTTGGGTCCAGTGACCCTTCCTCAGTTCCACCATTCTAATTGTCTCCTGTCCCCACTCATCCCTTAAATCACCATGAAACTTGAATCCATCCACAACTCTATTGTCCATATCTTAGATCAGCCAAAGGCTCATTCATGCGTTAACCCTGTGCTCACTCAGCTGCATCAATTTCAGTTGCCCCAATTTTAAAATTCACAAATCCCTCTATGTCCTTGACACTTTATGTCTGCAACTTCCTTCAGTTCCATAAATCTCAAATCTCTGCAGCTCCAATTCTGGCCTCTTGTGCAACCTTGACTTTCATTGCTCTACCACTGGCAGCTGTGCTTTCAGCTGCTACAACCATTGCTCTGCAATGCCCTACTAAACCGACAACTCTCTTGCTTTATAACTCTTCTTAAAAAAAACAACCTACTTGACTAACCTTTTGCTCACCACTTGTAAACACACTTGACATTTGTTTAGCATGAATGCATGCATAATCTGACTGAGAATGCATCTTGGTTGTCTTACAGCTCCAAAAGGCCAGAGTCCAAAATAAATGGTAGATGCAGGGGCACAGAGCAGCAAGTTAGGAGTTTTTAAACATTTAAAACAAAATTAATAAATTGATTTGGGCAGCACGGTGGCACAGTGGTTAGCACTACTGCTTCACAGCGCCAGAGACCAGGTTCAATTTCCATCTCAGGTGACTGTCTGTGTGGAGTCTGCACATTCTCCCCGTGTCTGCGTGGATTTCCTCCGGGTGCTCCGGTTTCCTCCCACAGTCTAAAAATGTGCAGGTTAGGTGCTAAATTGCCCGTAGTGTAAGGTGAAGGGATAAATGTAGGGGAATGGGTCTGAGTGGGTTGCGCTTTGGCGGGTTGTTGTGGACTTATTGGGCCAAAGGGCCTGTTTCCACACTAAGTAATTTAATCTAATCAAGTAAAAAGAAAAAAAATGAAGATAAAAAAGCAGAGCAGATTGGGGAAGCACAGTTCAAAACGTCTCATATTAATGCGTGTCGTACTATCTTTTGCAGAAATAAAGTGACCCAAACATTGTTAATTTTATTAAATTAGAAGTTCGACGTGGGCATAGAAGGATATAGAGCCAGGGTCGATGAATGGATTTAAGAGACGGATCGCTGTGACTTCACTGAATTGGAAAACAGACACGGAAAGGGGGCTGAATGTACTCCACCAGTTTTCAAACTACTGTAGTCATCAAATGTGAACTGAAAGCTGAATCAGCATTCTACAGGCAAACTTTTGCTGTAAAATCTGTGTCTTAAGATCTTGTACTCCACAACCTCCTGATGAAGGAGCAATGCTCTGAAAGCTAGTGCTTCCAAATAAACCTGTTGGCCTATAACATGGTGTTGTGTGATTTTTAACTCTGAACTGAAAACTGACTTCGACAGAGAGGTAAACAATATATTTCCAGAACAGTCTGCAATCTATGGAGTAAAGGGTATTTGAGTCTCACAATGTAGGTACTGGCTTGCTGTAAAAATAGCCAGCCCAGAGAACAATAGTGGCTGACATTCTAAAGGGTTAAGATTGTAAACACAGCTTCAACCATCCGGAACCAAGCACTGTAATTATTAGGTAGTGAGCACAGCAGGCAGAGAAGGACCTTGCTTTGGACAGGGAGCAGCTTAACTCTAAACATTAGCAATTTCTACAGGAGTTAAAACAGTGTGATAGACCAACAGTCTCAAATTCAGAAGGTTTGATCCCCAAGTCATGGTTGAGATGCATATTAATTTAAATCAATTTTCCATAAATTGTGAAATGTCAGTCTTTGTAAGATTTAGCAATATGTACAAACCAAAAAAGCTTTTATGTTCTTCCGATGCTAAAACACACTTTATACAACATAAACACACACACATTCTCTCTTTGGTTTTGTCATTTTATTAACATGCCTCTTCGCAAGAATTGCACTGTGTACATATATGTACACACACACACACACACACATATATATATATAAATAAAAACAAACAGCAGCAAATACTGCAGACCCCACCTAGCTTATCAATCTGGATGGAGAGTTTCAGAGTGACATACTGCTGCACTGTATAAATCTGCTGTAGCCTTGGCATGAAAAAGACACATTACCAGCTTTTCATTAGTTGTGACCCAGATAGGCACTGCATGAGAAAAAGCACAATCCATTTGACAATCTGTAACAGTGCCTGAATCAGCATTCTACAGGCAAACTGAAACAAACACTTGATTATAGGTTCCCACTGGAAAATAATAGAAATTTCAGGCCTCAAAAATCACATTGAAAGCCCTCATTCACCTAATTCCACTGTCAAAAAGCTGAAGACCTGATTGCTTGACAAGATTCCAACTTTAAACTGTAATCTACAGGAGAATTGCTGTTCAAAAAGAGCATTAAGGGAGTTTTAAACAAACCAGCAGGAAACTTTTTATCAGCCTTAACCTCGATTTCTCAAAATGCTGGTTCATCCGTGTGCTGGACTCTACATACAAAACACACAAGCAATGTTGGTCTTATACTAGATGATAGAAATTTACAATCTCAAGTCTTTGGCGTTACTTGTCTTAACAAACACATGACCTCTCATTGGTGGGAAAACAGTGGCGTTACAGACTCCAGCTTCTGCGTACGAATGTAAAGGCAAAGTCTGGTAGAAGTGATGTGGCAAGTCAAATCGCAAAGTCCTGACCCAACATCAATATTCAATGACACATTTAAAAATAGCAGCAGCTTGTTCAAATTTTTGTTCAAAAGCAGTTCAAAACTAGAGTATAAAAACTGAATGCAGATTACATCAGACTTTGTTTTATAGAAATCTGAAACGTTAGTCAGAGAGACAAAACCACACAAACTACTACAGTAATGCACATCCAAGCTGTTTTAATAGCTCATCCCTGCTTTCTACAACATAAATATTTAATATGTGTTCTATCATTCCTCTTCATAATTCATTAGTTAAGCCCTCCACTATGAAATGTATACAAACAGCATGATACTACTAATATACTGCAATTGGCCAAACTAATTAAACTATTGTTAGAGTCACTCAACGTGGTTCAGATATTTATAAAAAAGTACCTTCTTTACTTCATCACACCCTCATTAAAATTGACACACGAGTTTTAAATTCTGTACATTGTTGTCAAGCAGGATTCGAAGTGCTTTAAACAGCTTTATAAGCAGTAACTAACAATAATCAATTTGGTTTTTCTGAAAAAAAAAGTCTATGATGAGGGCTGCAGCAAGTTCCCTGGGTGATGTTGGTTAAGTCAGGGAATTAAAAACAACTGTCTTTCTGGCTACCATCCCCAAGCCCACAAGCCCCCCAGCACACCCGTCTCCTCATCCACCTGTCCCCACCCCCAAACCACCGCCCTCAACACCAACCCGCGCCCTCCGCTTTATTACTACTGTACCTTCTGTGTAGCAGCTGGACGAGAAGATTGTACTGGGAGGTCTGAAGATGTAAGGCAGATACCGAGAGAAGCATTTCATCTTCCAAAAGGAGCTAAATAAGAGCAACCTCTTCAGACCACGTGGATGGCACTTTTCATTCCTCCCCACCTTAGATGCGGATTTATTCCTTCACAGCTCGGTTGGGCTGACGGAGATGGAAATTGGTCATGGCGTGGTGGAGACAGATTCACCATACTTGCCTCCTCAGACACCAGGGTACAGAGGTTTGCATTTCGGGAGGAATGCCATTTGAATCCCAAGACACCGGAATGCTTAAGTCATTGGCCGTTGTCCATCAGTTCAGGAAATGCTGACTAAGAGCACTATAAAACATTCTATAAGCAATGTTGCTAAAACTCACCCGTGTCAGAAGAACTGCAAGTTAGTAGCAATCAAGTCAATATTAACCCTTTCTGAACCAACAAAATAACGTAGCAGAAAGAGTTTTTTTTTAAATGAAAAGAATGCACCAAAAGCTTTTATCTTCGGGCATACGTGAAGGTGAAATTTACAAAAAAAAATTCACTGTCTAGAGTACTAGTCGTTTGCATGCAGTATAATCGAAACGCTTAGAGACAGCTCCCTTCTCCAATTTCAAGCCACGCAGACTGCAAGCCTTGCTGAAGCCTGCTCCCATTAATCTAAAGCAGTCACGTTACAGGCTGTACAGTAGGGAAACCTTGCAACCAATTACCAGTACCTTACGTAGCCGTGAAAAAAAACATCCTGTACTGTTAACGGAAATGCTAGCACTGTTCAAGTCTTAATTGCACACATTTTCAGCAAGATTTGGTGTTTAAAAGATTACCCCAAAAATTACAGCTTGCATTTATATAGCACCGTCAACGAAGTAAAATGTCTCAAGGGGCTTCACGGAATGTTATCAGACAATAATTTACACTGAGATATTAGAACAGGTAACCGAAGGCTCGTCAATAAGGTTAGTTCCAAGCAACGCCTGGGAGGAGTCGAGCAGAGAGAACATTGAGCATAAGACAGTAAAGAATATGAACAGACCTTTCAGCCGACCATGACTGTGACTCTTCTCACCCTACCTCTTGCAAAAATGCCATCCTGTATTCCCAATTCCTCCGCCTCCGCCATATCTGCTCCCAAGAGGTCCAGTTCCACCACAGAACACACCAGGTGGCCTCCTTCTTCAGAGAATGCAATTTCCCTTCCCACGTGGTTAAAGATGCCCTCCAACGCATCTCGTCTACATCCCGTACCTCCGCCCTCAGACCCCACCCCTCCAACCGTAACAAGGACAGAATGCCCCTGGTGCTCACCTTCCACCCTACCAACCTTCGCATAAACCAAATCATCCGCCGACATTTCCGCCATCTCCAAACAGACCCTACCACCAGGGATATATTTCCCTCCCCACTCCTTTCCGCCTTCCGCAAAGACCGTTCCCTCCGTGACTACCTGGTCAGGTCCACGCCCCCCTACAACCCACCCTCCCATCCTGGCACTTTCCCCTGCCACCGCAGGAACTGTAAAATCTGCGCCCACACCTCCTCCCTCACCTCTATCCAAGGCCCTAAAGGAGCCTTCCACATCCAAAGTTTTACTTGCACATCCACTAATATCATTTATTGTATCCGTTGCTCCCGATGTGGTCTCCTCTACATTGGGGAGACTGGGCGCCTCCTAGCAGAGCGCTTTAGGGAACATCTCCGGGACACCCGCACCAATCAACCACACCGCCCCGTGGCCCAACATTTCAACTCCCCCTCCCACTCTGCCAAGGACATGGAGGTCCTGGGCCTCCTTCACCGTCGCTCCCTCACCACCAGACGCCTGGAGGAAGAACGCCTCATCTTCCGCCTCGGAACACTTCAACCCCAGGGCATCAATGTGGACTTCAACAGTTTCCTCATTTCCCCTTCCCCCACCTCACCCCAGTTCCAAACTTCCAGCTCAGCACTGTCCCCATGACTTATCCAGACTTGTCCTACCTGCCTATCTCCTTTTCCACCTATCCACTCCACCCTCTCCTCCCTGACCTATCACCTTCATCCCCTCCCCCACTCACCCATTGTACTCTATGCTACTTTCTCCCCCCCCCCCCCCTCTAGCTTATCTCTCCACACTTCAGGCTCACTGCCTTTATTCCTGATGAAGGGCTTTTGCCCGAAACGTCGATTTCGAAGCTCCTTGGATGCTGCCTGAACTGCTGTGCTCTTCCAGCACCACTATTCCATGACTGTGACGGCATGGTTCTGAGTTCTAGGTAATTGTAGAGATTAGGTACTTAGTTGTCTGCAATGTTGCCCCAGGCAAACCAGTCACATACAGAACAAGTCTTTGGGAAAGGCCTTTACACGTAATGGCGTTATTTTTGTTTTATGTTCTACCTGCTAAAGAACTGTGAATTCAGGGCTGTTTTGTTTTCTTTTATTTAACCCCATTTCCTAGGCAACCTGTTCAGATATATTATAGCAGGTGGGTCTTGAACCTGGGCTAGGGGTAGGGACACTAGCACTGTATCCTAAGAGGGCATTCGGTGATCTCAACTCTGAAACACCAGGAACTATCAAGGTTCTAGTCGGCATTATCAATTAACGAATAAATTAATCCATCAATCCAGTGACCAGCTAGAAGAAATCAGATTAACTCAGAAAAACTAGTCGTAGCATTCAGTGAGTTACAATCTGCAAAATCAACTTTTCAGCATGAGATTTTGAATTTGGAGTCTGGGAATTTTGTCTGGTTGCACAAGATCAGCCAAGCATTCAGAACAACATGGAACTATCTACAAACTGTGTTTTTATTTGTTCACTGGATGTGGGGATCATTGGCAGACTATCCATGTTAAATTACATTGGGAAGGTGGCTGCTTGAACTGTTGAAGTCCATGTGGTGTAGGTTACACTCTGTTGTTAAGAAGGAAGTTCGACATGACAGCAATGAAACAACGGCAATATAATTACAAATCTGGATAGTATGTGGTTTGGAAGGGAACTTGTAGGTTGTGGTGTTCCCCATGCATTTGCTGGCTTTGACCTTCTAAGTGATAGTGTTTGGAAGGTGCTGATAGAAGCCTCAGTGAATTGCTGAATGGTGTCAAGCTTCATGAGTGTTGTTAAAGCTGCACTCATTCAGGGGGTCAGAAAGTAAGTTACTTGCTGCAAAATTCCCAGTCTTTTGCATTTGCCTCTGTAGCACATTTTTATATGGTTGATCCTATTACTTTTATGGTTAGTAGCAACTCTGTGATGGGATGAATTTAGTAATGGTAATGCCATTGAACATCAAAAGAGTTGGTTGCATTGTCTCTCTTTGGAGCTGTTCATTGCTGGGCACTTGTGTTTCATAAATGTTTGTTCCCAGCCTTTGCCGACATACTAGCATATTTAGAGAACAGTTCTCCAAAGCTCCAACATTAAAATTCTGATCCAGGCATTCAAATTCTTCCTTCCCAATGACCTCATTCTTCCTCATCTCTGTATGCTCATCCAGCCCTATAACCTCTGCATTTCCAATTCTAGCTTCTCATTCATCTCCAATATTCATCCCTTCAACACTGACTGCAGTGCCGATGCTCAGTTCTCACAGACTCTTACTAAACTCCTCTATCCCTCTCTCTTCCTTTAAGATGTTACTTAAAACCTACCTCTTTGAGAAAACTTTTGGTTACCTGTCTCAACATATCCTTAAGTGATTCAATGCCAAATATTGTTTTGTAATACCCCTATGAAATACCAAGGCGCATTTCATCATGTTAAAAATGCTAGATAAATATAATTCATTGTTTCTCTTGATTTATATCAAGATTTCTGTACAAATTCTGTACACTCATCCACACACAGCATTCTTCACTCTTCAAGTCATTGACATTCTCTGTCAGGGGCAATAGAATGGAATTTAAAATACAATTGCACTTTCCAAGTACTAAAAGCTGACAAACAATAAGACATGAACAGGCTGCACGCAGTCTGTGAAAGGCAGTTGACTTGTGAGAATGAATAAACATGCTGAAGTGTTGCTTGAACAGGAGGCATATTTGCAGAACTTTATCCTGAACAATGAGTAGAGCTTAGATTAGGATGAATCGTATATATGAAAATGAAGTTTTTCCAGCTTATGAGCTTTTCCTTTGTCAGAGTGTACAAGGAATTAAAATCAGCTCATATACAGAAAATCATATTGCTAATTAGCTTGTTGAAAATGTGCTAAATTATAGTATTCTCTCTCAGAGTTTTCTCTCCAAAGATACGGCCAAACAATCCAATTTGAATAAAAATATGTTGTCAGATTTTCTCAGAGATATTCAACTGGCAAGTCTTCTGAAGTTGACTCTTACCTAAATTTGTTTACATGGTCCCAGTTATTTTCCAGCAAGTCTATCTCACCTAGCTGTTTTAAATAAGTCCATCTGAAGCTTTCATAGACTGATCTGTAAGCCAGATGGCACCTAAGGCAATGGAAGAAGAAAGTCACCAAGTAAGAATATTTGATATATCACAGCAATTACAATCCCTTTAGACAGGTCTTAAAGGATTTCACTGGGATAACCATTATTTTAAAATACATTCGGTGATTTTCTAAATATTACTGAATAGAAAGACAGCACTGAGTATAATGCTGTATTTTGCCAGTAGTGTGATGTAGCAGGAGTCTCCACTGGCCATACAAATCTCAATGCAGGTCTTCATAAGCCATCTATTGGGATGAGTTCTGGGATGGCTAACAAATTCAGTTTGTGATTTCAGATTTCCTACATGCGGACAAATGGTGCTTAAAGGGGTGAGCAGATAAGCTGTTTAGAGGTTGTGTGTATGCTTTCCAACTCAGACTTCTCTCCGCGTATTCCCAACGAAATCTCTCAACAAGTTCAATACCTTCTCAAATAAACCTCCTCCATTTTGGTCAGTCACAAGCCAGGGACTCCCATTTCTTCAGGAATGGGAAGAGGATATTCCTAAAGTGCTTCCACTATTTCCTGATGTGACTGAGTATTCCAAGTATGGCTGTTGCTTCGGCAGTCTGCTGACAGATGTAAAAGACATCCATGGAGCTTGTTTTGACGGATTAGCGTATCCATGATAGATATATTGGCTTGAGACAAGATGCTACTGTTGGAACCACCTTTCTTGCTTCTGGAGTTGAAAGATCTTGTGTAGGCTCTGTTAGTGGTATTTCTCTAGTGCTTTGAGGTGCTGTAGATTGTCCAAGGTTCCAAAGCATATTGCAGTGTGGGATCACTGCTTCCTAGTAAACCAAGAGTTTTAGTCTATTTGTTTGAAATCCTGGTTCTCAAATACCTCTCTCTTCAGTTAGCCAAATTGACTGAGTTGGCTCAGTGGAGGTGAAGATGAATTTCATCATCTGTTTTCGGGGTTCACAAGAAGAGGCTCCCAAAGTTTTCCAGGATCTCATTCAAAATTTAATCAGCACAGGCATGTATTGTGGTGCAAGACCTGCTTGGTAGAGGAGAAAGTGAGGTCTGCAGACGCTGGAGATCAAAGCTGAAACTTTATTGCTGGAACAGCACAGCAGGTCAGGCAGCATCTAGGGAACAGAAGATTCGACGTTTCGGGCACATGCCCTTCTTCAGGAATGAGCAGAGAGTGTTCAGCAGGAGAAGATAAAAGGTAGGGAGGAGGGACTTGGAGGAGGGGCGTTGGAAATGTGATAGGTGGAAAGAGGTCAAGGTGAGGGTGATAGGTCGGAGTAGGGTGGAGGCGGAGAGGTCAAGAAGAAGACTGCAGGTCAGGAAGGCGGTGCCGGGCTGGAGGGATTCGGCTGAGACAAGGTGGGGGGAGGGGGGATGAAGAAACTGGTGAAGTCCAAGTTCATCCCCTGTGGTTGGAGGGTTCCCAGTCGGAAGATAAGACGCTCCTCCTCCGACCGTCGCGTTGTTGTGGTTTGGCGGTGGATGAGTCCAATGACCTGCATATCCTCGGTGGAGTGGGAGGGGGAGTTGAAATGCTGTGCTACAGGGTGATTGGGTTGGTTCGTCCGGGTGGCCCAGAGGTGCTCTCTGAATCGCTCCGCAAGTAGGCGGCCTGTCTCCCCAATATAGAGGAGGCCACACCGGCTGCAGCGGATGCAGTAGATAATGTGGGTGGAGGTGCAGGTGAATCTGTGGCGGATATGGAAGTTTCCTTTGGGGCCTTGGAGAGAAGTGAGGGGGGAGGTGTGGGCGCAAGTGTTGCACCTCCTGCGGTTGCAAGGGAAGGTGCCGGGAGTGGAGGTTGGGTTGGTGGGGGGTATGGATCTGACAAGGGAGTCGCGGAGGGAGTGGTCTCTACGGAAAGCTGATAGAGGAGGGGAGGGAAATATATCCTTGGTGGTGGAGTCCGTTTGGAGGTGGCGGAAGTGACGGCGGATGATGCGCTGTTCATGGAGATTGGTGGGGTGGTAGGTGAGGACCAGTGGGGTTCTGTCCTGGTGGCGGTTGGAGGGGCGGGGCTCAAGGGCGGAGGAGCGGGAAGTGGAGGAGATGCGGTGGAGGGCATCGTCGATCACGTCGGGGGGGAAACTGCTTGGTAGAGGACCTCAACCTGTCCTGGTGTTTAGCAAAAGCTTATTTTATAATTTGTTTCAGAAAGGAAATTGAGTTGACACGGTCGTGGTCCGCACGGGTACCAACATAGATCGGAAGAAGGGTGAGGTTCTGAAGGCAAATTTTAGAATTAGAAATGAAATTAAAAAGCAGATCCTAAAGGGCAGTAATATCAGGATTACGCTCAGTGCCAAGAACTAGTGAGCATAATAATGGGAGGATTGACCAATCGAACACATGGCTGGAGAACTGGTGTAGGAGGAAGGAATTAGAACCGGTTTCTAGGGCAAGTGGACTTGCACAAACTGGATAGATTGCATCTTCTGGGACTTGACTGATATCCTTAGGGGAAGGTTTTTCAGTGCTGTTAGGGTGAATTTAACTTTGCTTGAGGGGGTAACCCAAATTGGAAGGAAATATAGTTTTAGATTAGATTAGATTAGATTAGATTACTTACAGTGTGGAAACAGGCCCTTCGACCCAACAAGCCCACACCGACCCGCCGAAGCGCAACCCACCCAGACCCATTCTCCTACATTTACCCCTTCACCTAACACTATGGGCAATTTAGCATGGCCAATTCACCTAACCTGCACATTTTTGGATTGTGGGAGGAAACCCACGCAGACACAGGGAGAATGTGCAAACTTCACACAGAGTCGCCTGAGGCGGGAATTGAACCCGGGTCTCTGGCGCTGTGAAGCAGCAGTGCTACCGTGCTGCCCACAAGAAATCAAAAAGATACTGGAGAGACTAGAAGACAGGAAAAACAAAGATGAGCATGGAGTATGCTTAGAAAGCTGAATGATTTGAAAAAAATAAAATTCTGGACATTCTACTTAGCATTCACAAAAAGGCTGATAATCTAAAGGTGCAAATAGAGATACATGGATATGATCTAATTGCCAATACAGAAACATGCTGCATAATGACCAGGACTGGGAACTGAATATTCAAGAAGGTCAGACAGGAAGGAAAAGGAGGTGGAGCTGTGCAGATCATAAGGGTTGGAGTCAGTACATTAGGAAGGGAGGCTCTGAGGTAGGAAAAATAATGTGTGAAATCTTTTTAGGTGCAGCTGAGAAACATCAAGGGGGAGCAGACATAGTTTGGAGTTATTTATAAGCCAACAAATAATTGTGGTAGTGTGGGTCATGTTATTAGTCAGGAGATGAGAGAAGATGTAGCATTGTAAACATAGTAATCAAGGGTGGCTTAAATCTGCATATAAATACATTGAGGACTAAAGCTGTTTACAGCAAATTTCTGCAGTGTGTTCAAGATGGTTTTTAAAGCAGTGTATTTGGAGGTGGTGTCTAAGTGTAATAATTGCAAATTTGTTGATGATACAAAGCTATGAGGAAATGTGTGTTGTGAGGAAGATGTAAAGTGGTTTCAGGAGGGCTTGGGCAGGCTTAGTGAATGGGCAAGAACATTACAAATGGAATATAATGTGGAAAAATATAAGGTTATCTGGCCTCCCTGTACATGGATGACGTCGCCGTTTTCTGCTCGGATCGGCTGTCCGTGCGCAGACTCATGTGCATATGTGACCAGTTTGAACGGGCCTCGGGGGCCAAGGTAAACTGAGGCAAAAGCGAGGCCATGCTCTTCGGGAACTGGGCCGACCAATCCTCGATCCCCTTCACCGTCAGGACCGACCACCTGAAGGTGCTGGGGATTTGGTTCGGGGGGGGCTGGGTCATGCGCCAAATCTTGGGCGGAGCGTATCAGCAAAGTGAGGCAGAAACTGGGCAGATGGAAGCTATGGTCCCTCTCCATCGCGGGAAAAAACCTGGTCATCAGGTGTGAGGCACTGTCATTGCTGTTATACGTGGCACAGGTCTGGCCTATTCCCAGAACCTGTGCTGCTGCAGTCACCCGGGCCATCTTCCAATTTATATGGAGGTCAAAGATGGACCAGGCCTGAAGGGACTCGATGTATAAAGATCTGGGCAACGGGGGAAACAATACACCCAATGCCACCCTCACCCTGATGGCCACCTTTGTGTGTGGCTGCATCAAGCTGTGTGTGGATCCCCGGTACGCAAACACCAAGTGTCACTACGTACTGAGGTTCTACCTGTCCCCGGAGTTGCGAAGGACGGGCCTGGCCACGCTGCCGCGGAATGCTCCGAGTAGTTGGACCGTTCCGTATCATGTGTCCTTCATGGAGAAGTTTATGAAGAAAAACACCTTTGACCACAAGTCCATCAGGAAGTGGTCAGCACGTAGAGTCCTTGAGACCCTTCGGGAAAAGGAGAGTGCGGATCCTATCGAGCAGTTCCATGAGCAGACTGTCAAAGCCATTTGGCAGAATGCCTCATTGCCAGAACTTTCCAACAAGCACCAAGACATGGCTTGGTGCTGGTGGTGAGAAGGGCTCTGCCTGTGAGATCCTTTATGCATGGGCAGACTCTCTCCCGCACCGCACGATGCCCTCGAAGCGGCTGCGGGGGGGGAGGAGACTGTCACAAACCTCCTTCTGGAATGTGCCTACGCAGAAGAAGTCTGGAGAGGAATGCAGTGGTGTTTGTCGAGGTTCGTCCCGAGCAGTGCCGTGACGCGGGACTCAGTGCTCTACGGCCTGTTCCCCGGGACGCACACCGAGACGAACATCAACCATGCCTGGAGAATTATCAACTCGGTGAAGGACGCTCTCTGGTCCGAAACCAGCTGAAGGAGTTGACCCCGACTGAGTGGTGCAGACTGGCACATTCCAAGGGCCAAGACTACGTGTTGAGGGACGCGTTGAAGCTTGGGGCAGCTGTCGCCAAGGCGCAGTGGGGAAAGACCACCGTTTAACATCTGCCTGCCTAAGCACAGGGGTCTGACGCAGTAAGGGGGCTCCACTGACCCCCCCCTGCTAAATATGTGGATAGTAATCGTACAGACCAATATATATGAATGATTACTCTGTCTCTGTATGCCAAGAAATGGAATGTTTACGTATATAAGGCATGACCAATTGTACAGATTATCAAAATATTTTATGAATAAAGTATATTTTGAAATTTAAAACAATCTGCTTTGGCAAGAGAAACATGCACGGTATTTCTTAAATGATGTGGGGTTGCAAAATGTAAAGGTACACATGGACCTAGGTCCTTGTCAATGAGTCATTGAAGATTAACATGCAGGTACAGTAAGCTATCAGGAACACAAATGGAAGATTAGCCTCTATTGTAAAAGGATTGGACTGCAAGAGTAGTAAATTCTTGCCTCAGTTGTATAGGAGTTTGCTTATATCTCCGAGATATTGTGTGCAATTTTTGCCTCCTAAACTTAGGAAAGATATTTTTTGCCATAGAGGGAGTGCCTACATGGTGGGACTGTCCAATGAAGGGTGATTAGGCAAACTGGGCATGTATTCTTTAAAGATTTGAAGAACAAGAGGCGATTTCATTGAAACCTACAAAATACTAAGGGGTGAATAGGTAGATGAAGGCAAACATCTACTTGGGGAGATCAGAACTAGGAGCACAACTTAAAAATAAGGAAGATGCCAAGGTGCAGATGTTTTTTAATTCAGAGATTTGTGAAATTTTGGAAATCTCTATCTTAGAGGGCTTAGTCTTTGAGTATGTTTAAGGTAGGGAATGACAGACTTCTGATTACCAGTTGCATGCAAGGTTCTGGGGATGGGGTGTGTAAAAGGCACTGAAGTACTCAATCAGCCATGATCTTACTGAATGGCAGGGCAGGCGAATTGGGCTGAGTGACTTATCCCTGTCTCTATGTTCTGATGATCTAAAGCACAATTTCCAAGTAAGAGCACACAAATTTCATCAGCAAAATGAAGCTCACTAATTGAGCTTGGAGTGGTTTTGGAAGTGTAAGTTGAAAAACTTCCTATTTGTTCTCTAAGTTCTCTTCAACTCTGTGGGTAGTTTGCATAAAAGTGCAACAGGAAAAATGGAGAAGAGGGTAGAAAGAATGAAATAATCATGATTGGTTAGAGTGCAGAAGACATGGCCGAAAGCTGAAGTCATGGCAACGAATTGAGCTGGAAGCAAAGTTTGGGAAGCAAAAGAGGCCAGAATGGAGACATGCACTTGGAGGATTTGAGAACGAGAGGTGATTACAGAGATAGGGAGGGTTTAGGCCACGGTGGCGTTCAAATACAAAAGTACAAATTTAAAATTTGAGCTAATAGAGGTTTACCACAGGCATGGTGTACTTACAGAAGTAGGTGCGGGTTTTGATGCTTGTTGAATGGAATGGACAATTAAACGATTAGATTAGTTGAGTCCAGAGGTATTAAAGATATGCAGGAAGATTCCAGAAGCAGATAGCCTGAGGCATGGGGATAGATATGTGACATGGAGGTGGAAGTGAATTGTCTGGGTACTGACAGGATACAGGGGAGCTCAGTAACCCAACCGGGATCAAATTGAGCACCAAGGTTTTAAATAGCCTGGGTGAAACAGAATAAATCTAAGTTTAATCTGAACAGATGAATCTTATTAACACAGCGGTTAGTCCATATTTTTAGCATGTAACCTCCCTCTGATAAGTTAAATAGTTCCTCGAACATCATTTACCAGGACATTATGTATTTGGAATGAAGACTTTGTTGTGAACATTACACAATACCAGTCCTCCCCAAGAAGGCCCGTAGGGAGGAAGATACTTGCTTAGTGGCTCAATTGATAGGTGCAATGACTGGATGGATTAAACAGAAAATAGGAGCAGAGGTCGGCCATTTGGCCATTCAAGACTGCTCTACCATTCAACATGATCATGGCTGACAATCAAACAAAATATATTGTTCCCACTTTCTCTCTATACAATTTCACCCCTTTATCCCCAGAAATGTATCTAACCCCTTCTTGAAAACATTCAATATTTTGGTCTCCTGGTTCTGGACTCCTCAGTAATTGGGAATATCCTTCTTGCATTTATCCTGTCTAATCCGGTTAGAATCTTAGATATTTCTACGAGATCACCCCCATTCTTCTAAACTTTGAAATAATTCCACAGAGGTCAGTACCATCCTTTATTTACAAGTGGAGAGTCCTGGACACTGATCCAGCTCCCTCAGAGTGACAGGATGTCCTACACACCTGTTTTTATCTGTCAGTCATGGCTTCCTAATTGGGGCTGTTAATCTGATCCAGTCAGGGAACTCATGTTCTATAGGATCCACCTGGCTGACCTCATTACAATCAGAGGACACAGGCCGGTGGTATTTTTTTGTAGCTCCTCCTGGGGTGCTTTAGCATTGGGTCAGGTTCCTCCAACTCTGCCACAGATAGTGGTGACGTGTAACGCACAGCAACTCGCTTCTTGTGCCCGGAGTGTCTCAGAAGAAATTCATTCTCATCTTCAGTGGCAAAGGCGCCGAGGCAGCAAAATCCGCTGTGTCCATCTCAGATTCCAAAGGTGTCTTCAACATTTGATGGAGAGGGAGAACCCACAGGTTTCGACAGCCTTTCTGACTCTCCAAGGAGCCGGGCATGAGCCATATACTTGTTCAGGACCGGAGCACCTACCCAAACTTTACACGTTAGTGGACCTCATCTTGCAGCGACAATGTCTCTTATGCATGCAGGGCCACCCGTACACGAAAGTTCATTCCCTGAAGTAAACTGGTCTCTCCCAGTTAGCAGAGTCGTGTCTGGCATTGGCGTGCCTGATGCCATTTCACCCTCCCCTCCCAAGTCTGGGAAGATCAAACTTAATCTTGTACAAAGTCTTCTTCCCATTAGCAACTCTGCTGGAGCTATCCCCGTAGTTGCATGAGGGGTGGTCCGATAATCAAATAGGAAATCAGACAGTTTTGCATCTAGTGAAGCTGTAGGTTGTTTCTTTAAGCTTGCTTTCAAATTTTGGACTGTTATTGTTGCCAGAACATTGGATGATGGATGGTACGGAGCTGTTCTCATATGTTGAATGCCATTCAACTTTAGAAAATACTCGAGTTTCCTGCTGGTAAACGATGACCATTTATCCATGACCTACACTTCCAGGAGTCCATGTATTTCAAAAATGCTTGCATTTTTTTCTATGTTGTTCTCGTGTTTGGCTCTATTAATGTCCAACTACTTCGAGTAGATGTTGACAATGACTAAGTACCTTAAGTCCATGAAAGGACCTGCACTGTCAATGTGAACTAAGTCCAGGGTTTACCAGACATTCCCACAAATGTGGACGAACTGCTGGTGGCAACTTTTGTCCTTGTTATCACACCGGGCACTGCCCCACAACAGGGCTATATCTGCATTCTAGCCTAACCACCAGACTTAATCTCTTGCCAACAATCTCTTCATTTCGGAAACTCTCGACACTCTGGTGGTAGTATCTAGCCAATATCTAGCGTCTATGTTTGCTCAGCACAGTCACTCTTGCTCCCCATAATAAAATCTCATCCTGCGTGGTGACCTGGTCTTTCTGGGTCCAAAAGTGTTTCAATTTTGGTTGTGATGGCCCTTTGGTTTCCCCGATCACCATCAGCCCTTTCAGGTTTGCCTGGAAGGCAAATGGCATTGGTGGCCTTGCAGAATCATGGAATTGCTTCCTGGTTAACACACAAGCTAGCCTTGGCTCCTTTGATAGTCCCTAGAGTTTCCTGAAAATGTCCAGGTATTTAATTAGAACTTCACTTATGCGGCGATTTTCTAATCGAAAAATGGTGAGCCAATCTAGGTGAATCTTTTTCAACCAATTTTGTCCCATCAAGGTTGGACCCAAACCTTTTACAAAATCTGCGGTAACTGAACTGATTGTTACTCATAAGAAAACGGAACCAAAGTTGTACTCTTAATCTGTAAAGGTTCCCCAGTATATATTCTCAGACTAGCTGACAACTGGTACAAACTTAAGAGCTGGAGTCCAGAGTGAGTTTTGTTAATAAAACTACTTTTGTGATCACTGAATCAGCCACATCAGTATTGACCTCCATTAGAACCAAGTGACCATTTCACCAAATGTTTATTTTGAATGGCTCTGACTTGGGACTTGCCAATCAATTTAACTGTTCCAAACCAGATGCTGGTAGACTTTCCAGGGTGTGCTCCAGTGAGTTCTCTTACTCAATTCAGACCCAATGGGACTCTTTGCTGTCTTGAGTTCACATACTGGAAGCAAATAAAATGGCTTGCCAGCCCAGATCCTGAAGAAAATGTTCACTGTTTGGCCAATGCTTTGCTTCGTTTGGGGTTTGCTGTGGGCTGACCTGCAATCCCTCCATTCAGGATATGTCTAGAGTGAGGAAGTATAATTGCCTTCACTCAAGTGGTGTTACCCAAGCTCAGTCAGACTGGTGAGGATGTCCACTTCCATCAGAATACTTTGCAAGTCATATGCTCCACTTGCCACATTTTCCAATGATAAAGTCAGTTGTAGTACCGTTTGAAACAAGTTGGGCTTCTTCTAGTAGGTGCTTTTGTCAGGAGAGTTACTTGTTACTTTTCATCTGCCCCAATGTCATTTGCCCAGAAAAAAATAATGTCCAGTATTTGTTGGCAGGATCGAACGAGTCAGCTTCCCAAATAACGCTATCATGCCAGAAATGCTCACCCTAATTTAAAGACAAGTGTTGCAAGTGCTTTAGTCACATCGCCACTGAAATATCTCCACAGCAGCTGGTATCCTATCACTAAAGTCACCTTTTATTTACTCATGGAAACTCTTTGATACTGTCCAGCTCCCTTAGAGTCAGTTCTCAGAGTGACAGGATGTCTGACACTCCTATGTTTATCTGTCAGCCAGAGCTCCCTGATTGGACCAGATTAACAACCCAAATTAGGGAACTCATATTCTGAGGTCCACCTGGCTAACCAAATTACAAATTCAAATGAATATAGTCCTAACAGTCTCTTTTTATGTGTCTATCCAGCCATCCTAGCAATCAGATGGTCAATCCTTGGTTTGTGTCGAAAAGTATGGAGCTGGAAGAGCACAGCAGGTCAAGCAGCATCCGAGAAGCAGGAAAGTCGATGTTTCAGACATAAGCCCTTCATCTGGATGGAGGGTTTATGCCCAAAACATCGACTCTCCTGCTCCTCGGATGCCTGACCTGCTATGCATTTCCAGTGCTACATTTTTTGACTCTGATCTTCAGTATCTGCAGTCCTCACTTTCTCCTTATCAATGGTTTGTTACAAAATAGCTGATTTGATCTGGTATTGGGGCTCAAACGTAGCTAGGGATTTGACATAAACTGGGATGCTTCTCTTTAGACCAGAAATGATTAAGTAGACATTTGATGGAGTTGTCAACACCCCTGAAGGGTTTTGATCGGTTAGAGAGAAACTGGTTCCTGGGGAGAAAGGCAAGTAACAAAAGGACACATTTTAAAAGTAATTGATAGAGGAAGATGAGGTTGGAAAAACAATTGTGCAGCACATTGTTACACTGTGAAATGTACTGCCTTGAAGGCTGGTGGAAGCAGATCCAACAGGAAGCTTTAAGAAGAGCATTGGAATAACTCGTGACAAGTAAAAATTTGAAGGGCTTTGCAAAAAGAGGAGTAGGTATAATTGAAAAGCTCTTCCAAAGAGCTGGACCTGTCAAAGGGGCCAAATGGCCTCTTTCTAAGAAAAGGAGAGGATGGCCTCTGGGCCACATTCTTGCCCCATTGATTTTTTCATGGGTAGGCAAATGAAAGAGGCGAAAGTGAGGACTGCAGATGCTGGAGATTAGAGTCGAGAGTGTGGTGCTGGAAAAGCACAGTTCGTCAGGCAGCATCCGAGGAACAGTGTCCTCGAAGGCAGCTGCTCCTTGGATGCTGCCTGACCTGCTGTTCTTTTCCAGTACCACACTCTCGAGGCAAATGAAAGAGGCCATGTGGTATCATCCCTTGGCAAGTTATCGGAGAGCCTGCCTCTTGGCATCTGTCATATTTCATAGGACCTATCCACTCTCTGCCCAAAACTGGCTATTAAATATGGAAACTGGCAATCCAGTCGCACAGTCCTTAATGCATTCATCGTGCCTCTGGCAAGACAGGCCAGAGGCAGGAAGTCACTCATCTGCCATCCAGTGCCTTCCCTCTTGCATTCCCACTGTCAAAGCAATCTAAGTGGGCCAAGTAAGATTCCACCTGTTGATTCTAGACAGAGAGAGAGAGAGAAAAAAAAGATCCCTATTGAGCATAAGTTTAGGCTGTGCTTTGATGCCTGTCTCTTCTGTCTAGATCTGGTATAAGAAGTGGCAACTTGGCATGAGAAACTGAAAAGCGCTCAGCATGTCAATAGCTTCTAGAGAGGAAAGGAGAAAATTACAGTGCTAATAAGAGCAACAATGACAGTAAGGAAGATTTAAAGCATCAGATGACAGCCAGATTTATTTTTTAAAAAAAGCAAACCTTGAGATAAAAGCAAGGACAAGAGAAGACTGTGAAACTAAATATACCAATAGGCATTTAGAGCAGTCCTTTCTTTACTTAAAACCACTAAATCTTAAAGAAATCAAACTACAATAAATGCTCCAGAGCACAAATCAGATTTCTTAAGCAAATAGTCTAGTTCTTTGCTTGGATATACAATTCTGTTAATGTTGTGTGGACAGCCTCCTAAAGTCAAAGGTAAGTAGCCCTTCATGTTTTAAGCAGATAGAGGAACTAAATTCACAGTAATCACCTCCGTGAAAAGACGTCTAAACTTCTGTTTGTGCAAACATTGAGCAGCAGAGGAATGTAATGCTTGCTGTAATACTGGCAATGCTTTCTTGTTTCAACTTAAAAAAAAAGAAAGTTTGTGGTTATATATTCAGATATCTATTTCATGCACTCCCATTTTTCAATTTATTTCATATCCATAACTTCATTACCCAATGTTCCATCAGTCTCAATGCACCCAAAAGATCTACAATGGGTTTAAGAAAAAGATTAGAGTTTGTCGTGTCCATGAATGCATTCAGTTCCCCAAGGTGAGAAGCAGGAAAGCAGAGAAAAGCAGACCAATTAGTGATCTTTGAAGTGTAATCTCTATTACTAACATAGGGAATTCATCCATGCATGGCAACATCCCAAGAACTGCCAATGAGAAAAGTATATTGAAGTTAGTTAAGGGACAACTGTTGGATGGAACATCAATAGCTCTTCCAATACCGCCTCAAGGTCATTACATTGGCCTGAAGAGGTACTAACAGTGCTTTGTAAAAGTGGACTTTCATAATGCAGTTCTGAACGATCAAGTTTTGGGCACTGTACAGTTATACTTTATAACTGTAATGTTATAAGGAAGCATGCAAGCTTTTTTACATGAAGAACCTAACTGGGGAGCAGAGCCTTATATAATGTATTATAGTGTGATTCATTCCTAGGCACAGCCCAGTTTATAATATGGGTGTTGATGGCTGCACTTGACAGTCAACAGCTATCAGTTTTGGACATACAGTGCAGCACCTTACACAAGTTTGGTAAAGTCTATCATAAAAGAAAGGCTTAATAGTATTGTGAAGAATTTGATAAGTCACCTTTTCATCTCTGTCTTATATCAGGGCTGTAGGAGGGAGACTTTTAAATTACAACAAATGCATTTGTCTAGCAACTTTTAATGTAGCAAAACATTCAGGAGCATTATCAATGAAAATATACCAAGTGATATTAAGAAGGAAATCAAAAGCCCAGTCTAAGATCTACACTTTAAAGAATATCCCAGAGGAGGACAGAGAACTAGAGACAAAGAGAGGTTGACAGAGGGAGTTCCAGAAATTGAGGCCTGGCCAATGCTGGAGTTTTGAAAACAGAGGATGAACAAGAGATCATAACTGGATGGAGCAGAGATCTTGGAGGTCATGGCCTCATTCCACCCAGTATCCTGCAAGAACTCCATCCCGTTCTCCCAATTCCTCCACCTACACCGTATCTGCTTGGATGAGGAGACATTATACTCTCAAGTATCCCAGATGTCTACCTATTTCGGACAATGTGCTTTTCCTCCCTCTGTTATCCAGACAGCCCTCCACCGCACCACCTCCATTCCCCACTCCACTACTCAAAACCACCCCCCCTTCCAAATGCAATAAAGACAGAGGCCCCCTTGTCCTCATCTACCACCCCACCAGTCTCCACATTCAACATGTCATCCTTCTGCCAACTCCAATTGAATGCCACCACCAAGATCTTCCCCTCTGCCTTCCACAATGACTGTTCCCTTCGACAGTTCTTTGTTTGCGCCACTCTCCCCACCAACCCCCTGAAACCCCAAGTACCTTCCCCTGCAGCTGGAAAAGATACGAAACCTGCCAGTACGCCACCCACTCGCCTCCATCCAGGGACCCAAACAGTCCTTCCAGGTGAGAGAGGTTCACCTGCCTCTCTTCCAACCTAGTTTACTGCATCAGGTGCTCCTGATGTGGTCTTCTCTACATCGGGGAGACCAAATGTAAATTTAGTGAACAGTTTGCTGAGCATTTCAGCCAGGCCCGCAGGGGCCAACCAGACCTCCCATTTTAATTCCCCTTCCCATTCCCTTTCCAACATGACCATCCTTGGCTGCCTCCATTGCCACAACGAACCAAACTGCAAGTTGGAGGAACAACACATCATCTTTCGTCTGGGCAGCCTACAGCTGGAGGACTCAAGATTGAGTTCTCCAATTTCAAACAGCCTCCCTTCCCTTCCCCGACTGCCTTCCCAGCCCCTTCCCATCCCTTCTACTGCTCCCAACCACCTACCAGATTCATTTCTCCCACTGACCAACCAGATTGTATCATCTGCCTGACTTCACCTCTCCCCACTTTGCCACCCTGCCCGCCACCTCCTTTATCTGCAGCTCCTGCCACACCCACTCCAAGTCATGAAGAAGGGTTACACCAGAAGTGTCAACTTCTCCACCTCCTGATGCTGCCTGTCTTACTGTGTTCTTTCAGCCTCCTGCCTCTCTAAATAAGGTAACAGCCACAGTGTTAGGGGCAAGGTACTGGCATGGATAGAGGGTTGGCTGACTGGAAAAATGCAAGAGTAGGGATATAAGGGTCTTTTTCAGGATGGTAGCTGGTTACTAGTGTGTTGTGTCCACAACTATTCACATTATACATTAACAATCTGGACGAAGGAACTGAGGGTTTTGTTGCTACGTTTGCAGATGACACAAAGATAAGTGGAGGTACAGTTAGTGTTGTGGAAGTGAGGAAGCTGTGGAAGGACTTGGACAAGCTGGAGAGTGGACAAAAGTGGCAGATGTAATACAATGTGGGAAAGTATTAGGTTATGCACTTTGATAGGAAGAATTGAATTGTTGACTATTTTCTAAACAAAGCTTCGGAAATCTGAAGCACAAATGGATTTGGGAGTCATAATTCGGGATTCTCTGAAGGGTAATATGAACGTACAACTGGCAATTAGGAAGACAAATTCATTTCAAAAGGGCTAGATTATTAGAGCAGAAATGTACTGCTAAGTCTGTAGAAGGCTTTGATCGGACTGCATTTGGAATATTGTGAACAGTTTTGGGCCCTGTAACTAAGGAAGTATGTGCTGGCATTGGAGACCTCCAGAGGGGTTTTACAAGAATGATCTCAGAGATGAACGACTGCCATATGAGAAGCAGTTGAGGACTCAGTTGTACTCGCTGGAGTTTAGAAGAATGAGAAGAATCTGATTGAAACTTCAGAATATTGAGAGGCCTGGATAGAATAAATGTAGAATTATTTTTCCAATAGTAGTGCAGACTAGGACCCGAGGGCACAGCCTCAGAGTGAAGGGCCAATCCTTTAAAACTGAGATGAGAAGGAATTAAGGAGGAATGTCTTCAGCTAGAAGTTGGTTAATCCGTGAAACTCATTGCCATTTAGGGCTGTGGAGGCGAAGTCATTGGATATATTAAGACAGAGATAGGTTCTTGATTGCTAAGGGGATCAAGGGTTACAGGGAGTAGGCAGGAAAATGGGGTTGAGAAACATATCAGCCATTACTGAATTGCGGAGTTGACTCAATGAGCCAAATGGCCTAATTCTGCTCCTTTATATCCTATCTAACTCTGAAAAAGAGTTAACTCTGCTTTCACTATCTGCTGAGTTTCTCCAGCAACCTCTGTTTTTATTTAAATGCTGGTCATTCTTTGTTCAACAGACCAATATACTTCTTGATATCAATCATTAACTTCCCTTTGGTAACCATATCCAATTTCTCTTAGGGAAAAATTATATTTTTAAAATAGGTAAAAGACCCCATAGCAATTTGCAAAATATTGAATTATGCTCAATCAAGAAATATTGGCAACCCGGGTGACCACAAGACAGTATTTTAACAGCAAGAGTTGTTTATTTCTTTGGAAATTCTCCAGGTGAAAATTCATGAATAAAACAGACAGAATTTGTATGTAGCAACCTTCATGATCTCAGGATTTGCAAAGCGCTCTGCAGTCATTTCGTAGCTTTCAAAATGCTGATTGAATGTTTCTAATTGTTTCTTGCCTATTATTCCTTGAATGGCATCTATTGAAATGCCAGTCTTGGCTCAGTGGTAGCACATTTGTGTCATGTCACAAGTAGGTAAGGAAGGGCCCTCTCTTTAACCCTCTTGGTCAAGTATTTCATTTTTTTAAAATCATGGAGCAATCTCAAATTTCAATTCACACATAGTTGCTAGACTAAGGAGATAACTGTAACATTTTGAGTAGAAGAATTATTATCCACTAACCCTGAGAAAAATAATAAAGGACAACATCAACACACAGAAACACAGAATAAGACTTAAGAAAGAGTCAGTAGCTGATATAAAATGTTAGGCAATTTAAAGAGTTAGTCAGTTCCTTACATTCTAATAGTTGAACCTGAAACCACAGTTGTTTGGTTAAATTGTATTTGTAGAATCCTTAGGATTTTACTGAGTAGATATTTCTCTGATTTGTTTTATTACTGGTCCCAACTTTCACGATTATGAGAAGGAAACAGAGGGAGGGAGTGATAAAGAGAGAATCTTCTATTCTTTAGTATTACCAATGCATTTTCTTGCCCTCTATCTGCTGTTTTGCCAAGCAGCAACTGAAATGTGGTTCATTTTTATATTCGTGAGTCTGGTTCTATTATCTTTCCAAGCTGAACAGTTGCAGACATGTTTCAATATATGCAACTTATGAAACAAACAGGGACTGAAAAAGATGTGAAATCTTGAGATCTGACTCAGTTGACTGTTTTCTTTGTCTTTACGTAGAATGGTAATTTCAGTTCAGGTGGTTTTGTTTGTTCCATGATGGTTTTCTGAATTTGCCTCAATCTGCAGTAAGGTGTTCACTGCAGTCATGTCAGGTCCACGTTTCTTCCTTTTTAAACCACATTAATCCATGAATGGTTCATGTATTAAAGCAAGATGGAGGAACACAAACATTGATGATCTATAATTCACCACTATCATGGCAGCAGAGTTAGGATATCATGGATTCATGCTCCATTCCAGAGATGTACAGTATATGCATAGCCTGGGCTGTCACTCTATACAAGTTGAAGGAGTGCCAATTTGCACCTCAATAATGGCAAGTATATTTAACATGCTGCTATTTTCCAGCAAGATTCAGCTGAAAGTATAAATAATATGCATGCAAGTTTATTCTTCCCTTCCTTGAAAACTGTGAGATTATACCAAGATATTAGACTCACTCTCATCATTCATATCACAGAGGCTACTATTTTATAATCATATATCTTAATTGTGGACTTTTAATAGCAAAAAAAAACACACGTTTTATCAGTGCACAGATTATCGACCACAAATTACAGAATGGAATACTGCAGTGAAGGAAACTTATGAATAGTTAAGAGTCTGTTGTAATGCAAATCATTCATGATATACATAAGCACAGATCAAATGGTCTGTCTATGATCAGTTTTCTTACGCATCCAACATTTTTCATGTTTATAGCTATTGAAGGCACAGCACTGTTTTTGCACAGATGAAACCAACATAATCACAGCTTTTTCTCAAAAGCTTATCCTGTTTTGCAAGTGTAATTACAGACAGCTGAATCACTTTTCCAAAAGCAAGCACAATTGCTAGTGTCCGCCCAACACCATTACATCAGGGGATATTTTTGAAAGTTTCTTTTTGCTACATATGCCTCATGTTTCTCCTAATTTCTGGACTTAGGTATACTTTCCAGCGAGGAACTATCTTCAGATATCTAGAAACTGCATCCTTGAGTCAAGAGCAGTGTTTCAGCAATGGCTGGGCTCTATCATTTATCAGAATCACTGGGTTTGGAGAATAAGGGTAGGATAGGGCAAAGGTTAGGGAATTGCCAGCATTCCTGCATCTGATCTCCAACCAATGGCCACTGCATGGAGAAATTAAAGCCTATCCACAAGGTTCATTTAATTATAGTTTGCATTTAGCAGTAATTTACACGTATTTAAATTGTCTGAGCGTGCAACGCAAGCAGCACAAGGTCTGTACCAGGGAAGGTATGTTGGTTGTGGAGACATTTATTAAAAGTAAATCTCATTCCACCCTACCCACTACATTTCCACAACTTTCTCCTCCTATGAACACCCCACTTTGTTCCATTCTTTTCACTGCTCATTTAAAATCTTACCTTTTTACTGCCTGCCCAAATACCATAACATTTGATTCACCAACCTACCTTTGTTGTGTTTTTCCATTAGCTTCTGTACCAAGCAATTTCTCATTCAAAGTCACTTCAAACTCCATATCAATTTATTCTTTTTAGTCTCCTCAAAGTTTTCTGCTATGCCATCTTCCTTTAACCTGAATTTCAACATAAATTCTCTAGCTCATTTTTATTGACATCCTCTTGACTGTGAAAATATATGTGGCCTTGCTGCACCCATAGCATCAATCAGAGGTAAGACCAGATTTGATCATTCCCTTGCACTGTTCTGCACCGAAATCACACTTCCCCCTCTAAGCCTCATCTTCCTCCTGCAAAAATGAACTCTTCCCGACATCACTTACATTAAAAATCCCAATTCTCTCACCTTTGGCTTCACGATCACCAAGATAGTTCTGCAGTAATTGATCTGCTTAACCACACCCTCAAGGATTTAATCCTAATTAAGAATATTATTCTCTCTCACTATGGCTGCTTCCCCTGGTGTAACCCTTATTTGCCCATTTAAATTCAAGAATCAAATTAAAACAGGTGACTGGTTTCCTCCTTCATCGCCAGACCTAACTGGAACACTAAGTACAAAAGGGTCCTCCTCACACACACCAAAGCTTCTCAATAGTCCAGGATCATCCTCAAATTCAAAGCTAACTGCAGCTTCTTTTTTCTACTGCAAGCCATATTTTCAAAAAAACACTTCGCATTTGCTCCACTCTCACCTCCAAAAAGTATGAGGAGCTAATAAATTTCTTTGTCACTAAAATGAAGACCACCCAATCAAAAGCATCTATCACTTCCCTTCCGTTCATTCGGCTAGCCAGGTTGAACTTCCTCTAAGGATCTTCTCTGACCTAGCCCTCATCTTTCTCTACTTTCTCTTCACTCTCCCCTCACGTCATCTGAGCTCACTACATCAGTAAGATCAAACTCCTCCTCTATCGACATTATTCACACCAAACTATTGATCATGTACCTTCCCTTCCTAACTCACATGTTAGCTGGCATGGTTAATGGTTCTCACTCCCCAGGCTCTATCCCTCTCTCCTTCAAAGCAGCCAATGGCACCATTCTCCTTCATAAAACACTCTCAACTCTTTTGGCCTCCAAACTAGCACTTGATCTCCAACCTCCCATTCTTCTCCAAAATCACATTCAAAATTCCTGCCCAAGTTTCCTGGGACTCCATGTATGAATACCTTTAGTCAGGTTTTCACCCCAGCCTGAAACAGCTCTTACCAAAGTAATCCAAATGTCATCTCATGTGACTGTGACAAAGGAAATAATCTTCCCCATCCTTCTTAATTTTCCTGTAGCCTGATACAGATGATTACATTTCAGCTCACCCCAGCTTTAGTTAAGAAAGGGACTGTTAAAGTGCACAAATTAGTACACATTGCAATTGCAGTTGGGGGAAGACACATCCAGAGAGGTACAGCTGAGTGAGTATGCAATATTGAAAGTTGAATTAAACTGAGAATTCAGTGCACAGGAAGGAAGAGGTGCTTTTTTGTTCATAATTTGTAAGGTCCTTTGAGGGTTTATAGTTTGTACAGCTATGTTCTTCAAATGGGCAGTGAGAATGGAGTCTTAGTTTAACAGCTGCAGCTTTAGGGCTCTGATGATGGGAAGACAAATCAAATCAGGGATATCACAGGAAAGCAGAGACTGGATTGATTCGTGATTTTAAAGTAAGTGTATATTTTTTGGAAGAAGGGATTAATGGATTAACAAGAGGAATAAGTGAAAGTCAGGGCCAATATAATAAAAGAATATGGAATAAATAAGGAAAGTAGGGTAAGGGAAGTAGAGATAGCACAAGGGAAGTTGGTTAACAATATTCTTAATCTTTTTTTTAAAGAAAGGAGATTTACAAAGGAGTAAACAGAGTCATGGCAGCAGAGATTGCGCCTCCAGTGCAATGTGGCACATCATGGAAGCTTCAGTTGTCTTTGGCGTGTGCAAGAAGTGTATCCAACTGCAGCTACTGGCTAACTACATTTCTGAGCTACAGCTACAGCTGTTAAACTAGGACTGCATTCTCTCTGTCCAGTTGAATTCACTGTGGAGCATTCATGAGGTTAAGCACATCATGGATAGCAGATTCAGTGAGGTGGTCATGCCACAGGTGTAGATTGAACAGATTGAAAGGGCATGAGTGACCACGTAGATGAGAAGGTTGTGCAGGGGTCCGCTGTGGCTGTCTCCCTTTTGGAGACTGTTTGGGGTGATGGCTGTGCAAGGGAAAGCAGTGGGAGCTAAATTCATGGCACATGGGTGGGTCAGATGCACAAGAGAGGAGGGAAAAAAAAACGGCAGGACTTAGTAGTAGGGGAGTCAATCATAAGGAGAACAGACAGATGTTTCTATCTCCACAACAGAAACTCCAGAATAGTATGTTAACTCCTGGTGCCAGGATCAGCTGCAGGACATTCTGAAGGAGGAGTGCAATCAGAGACTGTGGAATGTACTGGTCCCAACAACATAGGTAGGAAAAGGGATAAGGTCCTGAAAGCAGAGTTTAAAAAGCTGTGAAGCAGATTAAAGAACAGCACCCAAAAGCTTTTATTACACTGGATTACATCCAGTGCCAAGAACTAGTACAGAAGTAGCAACTCAGTCCAGGTGAATGCATGGCTGGAGAAAAAGTGAAGGAAGGAGGGCTTTAGATTTCTGGGCCATTGGGACCTGTGCAAAGTGGACACGTTGCACCTGAATCAAAATGGGACCAGCATCCTTATGGGGAGGTTTGATACTACTGCTGGGAGGGGTTTAAACTAACTTGGCAGGTGGGTGGGATCCAGAGACAATTTTCAGCGAGAGAGAACGAATGACCAAAATTACAAATGACATTACAGGCCAGTTAAGGCACTAGCAAGTCAGCGAGGTTGGATAGTATTTATTTTACTGATGAATAGGAGTCTGATGAATAATGAAGATGAGTTGAGGGCACAATTCAAACATGGGGGTTTGATGTCATTGCTATCACTGAGACATAGTTAAGAGAGGGGCATGACTGGCAGCTCAACATTCCAGGATATGTAGGTCTTCAGGCAAGTAGGGAAGGAGGTAAAGAGGAGGAAATGTCACAATTTTGATCACGGAATCTATTTCAGCAGGGAGAAGGGATGATGTCCTTCAAGGCTCCTCAAATGAACCATAAAGATGAAACTTAAAGCCAAAAAGAAGCAATGGCATAGCTGGGAGTGTATTATTGGCCCCCTAATAGTCATAGAGAAATAGAAGAGTAGATATGTAGGCAAATTTCAGGGAAGTGTCAAAGTAATAGGGTAGTTATTGTAGGGGATTTCAACTTCCCCGACATTAGCTGAGGAGTAGCAGATGGAGTTTAATTTATGTAAATGTGAGATGTTGCATTTTGGTAAGGCAAACCAGGGCAGGATTTAAACTCTTAATGGTAGGGCCCTGGGGACTATTGCTGAACAAAGAGACCTTGGAGTGCAGATTCATAGTTCCTTGAAAGTAGAGTCGCAGGTAGATAGGATAGTGAAGGTGTTTGGGATGCTTTGCTTTATTGGTCAGAGTTTTAAGTATAGGACTGCACGTGCATAGTTTCCTGAGAGAGGACGTCCAGGTCGACAGGTGCTGAAGGCGGCGTTTGGCACACTTGCCTTCATTGGTCAGTGCATTCACTACAGAAGTTGGAATGTCATTTTATGATGATTCAGAATATTGGTGAGGCCACTTTCGAATACTGCGTACAACTCTGGTCACACTTCTATAAGATGTTGGATTTATTGAAAGGGTTCAGAAAACATTTACAAGAATGTTGCCAGGGTTGGAGGGTGAGTTGTAGGGAGAGGCTGAATAGGCTGTGGCTGTTTTTCCCGGAGCATTGGAGACTGAGGGGTGACCTTATAGAGGTTATAAAACCATGAGAGGCATGGAGAGGGTAAATAGACAAGGTTTTTCCCCAGGGATGGGGTGAGTCTAGAACTAGAGGGCATAGGTTTCAGGTGAGAGGGGAAAGATTTAAAAGGGACCTAAAGGGCAACTTTTGCATGCAAAGGATGGTGCGTATATGGAAGAGCTGCCAGAGGAAGTGGTGGAGGCTGGTGTACAATTATAGCATTTAAAAGGGCATCTGGATGGGTATATGAATAGGAAGGGTTTAGAGGGGTATGGACCACTTGCTGGCAAATGGGACTAGATTAATTTAGGAGTTGTTTCTGTGCTGTACATCCCCATGACTTGGTCCCACATGGTCAACTGATTGAAAAGATAAGAACCCATAGGATCAAAGTACACTTGGCTAATTGGATCCACAATTGGCTGAGTAGCAGGAAGCAATGGGTGATAGCTGACGTGTGTTTTACCAACTGGAAGTCTGTGTCCAGTAAGGTTGTACAGGGTCAGTTGGGGCCCTTGCTGTTTGTGGTTTAGATAAATGGTTTAGACTTGAGTGTAGGATGGTTGATCAGTAAATTCGGCAGACAATACAAAAATTGTTGGGATAGGAAATAGTGAAGACCATTTATATAGTCTTAGATCACAGAAGAATATAAATTGGCAGGTTAGATGGTGTGATGAAATTCAATCCAGATAAATGTGTGGTGATACCTTGTTTGTCCTCCCCAATTATGTGATTAACAATAGGACCCGGGGAAGCACTGAGGATCAGAGGGACCTTGATGTGCATGATCACCAGTCCCTTAGGATATCAGTACAGATGGAAAAAGTGGTTAAGAAGGCATATGGTATACTGCCCTTTATTAGCCAAGGCATTGAGTTTAAGAGTAGGGAGGTTATGCTGGAACTGTATAAAATATTGATTAGACCATAGCTACAGTATTGTGTGCAGTTCTGGAATAGGAGCAAGGTGATAGCACTGGATACAGCGCAGAGGTGGTTTATCAGAATGTTGACTGGGCTAGAGAGTTTCAGTTATGAAGAGATTGGATAGACTGGGGTTGTTTTGCTTAGAGCAGAGGAGATTAAGAAGGGACATGATTGAGATGTATAAAATTGTGGAGGCATAGATACCATAGTCAGGAAGAAACATTTCCCCTTGATGGAGGGATCAAAGGTGATTAAAGGTAAGGGGCAGAAGGTTTAGAGGAGATGTGAGGGATAACTTTTTCACCCAGAGGTAATCTGGAACTCATTGCTAGTTAGGGTGGTACAGGCAGAAACCCCAAACCTTTGAAATAGGATCTAGATGTGTACTTGCAATGTCAAGGCATACAAGGCAATGGGCAAAGTGCTGGAAAATGGCATTAGAATAGTTAGGAGTTTGTTTTTGACTGGCACAGATGCAATGGGCTGAAGGGTCTTCTTCTGTGCCATAGATCTCTGTGACTCTACTCCACCCTCAAATGCCTCTCTTTCATCTTCAAGGTGTATTGAACTATTCCATTCTCATCTACATAATCATGGCCCAGAAACAACTTGGAATTGCTTGTATGTGCATTCCCATATGGTTACCTTGTGTTCCCCAACAATCTATCCTTACACCTCTCCAATTTCTCTCTGCTGAAGGGCTTATGCCCGAAACATCAATTCTCCTACTCCTCAGATGCTGCCTGAGCTGCTGTGCTTTTCCAGAGCCTCACTTTGACTCTCCTACTTCTCTCCTACCTGAGGCTTCCAGCAACATCCAGAAAACACATCAGTTTCAGCACATATGTTGACAACACCAGCTTTATCTTGACGACTCCATTGCTCCACATTGTCAACTGCTTGGCTGATGTTCAGGCCTAGATGAGCAAAATGTTCTTTTGGTTACATAGTAGGAAGATCAAGATCATGTCATTCTGTTCCAGGAACGTGTTCCACTCCCTCACCATTAATTCCATCCCTTTCACCCCAAGATCCATTTAAGGCTTATCCAGACTGTTTGCAACCTCAGTTTTATATTTGAGGCTCCAAAGAGTCTTCAACCGCTGAACTGTATTGGAGCATGACTGCCTATTTCCACCTTCATCTTTATCTTAGCTCCTCTGCTACTGAAGCTCTCATTCATGTCTTTGTTAACTCAAGACTCAACAATTTTGACATACATTTGGCTGGCTTTCCCCTTTCTGCCTTCCATATCAGAATGCCACCCAAAATTCTGCTATCTGTATCCCTACTCATATCAAATACGTCATACTCATCATCCTGTGCTTGCTGACCTACACTAGCTCCTTTTTAAGCAATGCATTGATTTTAAAATTACGAATTATTGTTTGCAAATTATTCAATGGCCCTGCCCCTTCCTATATCTTTCCCCTTTTCCAGTGTCCAAGTTATATGAACTTCTCCATTTCTGATTTCTACAGTGCTTGGATTGCAAGTGATCCACCACTGGTGGCTAAATATTCAGCTGCCAGGGTCATAAATTCTGGAATTCTCTCCCTAAACGTTGCTACCTCAATTTCCTCCTTCATGACTCTCCTTATAACCATGTCTTTGACCAAACTTAAGGTCACTTACCCAGAATCTCCTAATGGGGCTCAGTGATATATCTTATTTCATTGTGGCTTCTTTGAAGCACTAAGTATTTTGTTACATTAAATGGTTCTGCAAGGACAAGTTGTTGTAATTTTCAACTCCAAGGCACTTCACAGGAGCATTCTAAATTTTGTTTTTAAAATATTATCAAATCCACATATTAGTCAAAAAGATGGATTTTAAGCACATCTAAAAGGACGCTGTAGCGAAGTGGAGACACTTGGTGATGAGGTGAAGAGCATGATTATCAGTGATAGGCCTCACCTGGAAATTTTAAAAACTTTCCACCATATACATCAATAAACTGCAGGGTGATGAGTGTACAGATATTAAATTCACACTTAAAGTCTCAATGATCTAAACAAGTCTCCTCTTCTCATAGGTTGAAACATGAAACCTGGCAATGTAACTTCACCTAAATTCAGAACATTGTTACTGCAGTTGGTTCACTGAAAATGACAATACATCAAAAGAATGAGCAGAGACCATGTGATTTAAATGATCAATTGCAAATCAGATTCACAGTAAAAGAAATTAAACAGAAGCAAAAGAGCAACACAGCATTTATGTCATGAACATGTAAACATTCAACTTACACCCCCTCAGTTCACAAAATAATGATATACACAATGCTGCCGCTCCTGTAACAAAGGTAAGGCTGTAGCCACAGAGTAGTCACGTGCTCAACTGTTTATCATGTAGAACAAGAATTGCTGTCCGAGCTGCAACATATATTTTTCATCTCAGCACAGAGCTGTCAGTCAATTGTTCCCAGAGGATGTGGACTACAGTACCATGACAAATTACTGAACTGTGGTCATTCCTATGAGGAATCTACAGTAATCAAAGCTGTGAAGATTCCAGTTCAGACTGATTTTATGCAAGAAAGAAGCAATAAGACAAAGTGCCACATCCATGACCATCCTTAATGATGGCTGATCCCAGCATGTCAACGCAAAAGGCAAGGATGAAGCTTCACAACCACCTTTGGGGAGATAGACCAGCTTGCTGATGCTTAATTTAGGCCTTGCCAAGACTAAATGGCTCCCTGACTTAAATATAGTCTCGATCTAAACACTGACAACAGAATACAATTTCAAAAGAATGAAAGAAAAGTGATTACTCAACTGAATGTTCTCAAGGAACTCAAAATTCAAGCCAATTGGAATCAGGGCAAAATTCTCCAGTAGCATAAAGGATGTATTTTTTTGTAGACCAATCATGTGAAACCCAAGTCAGCACCACATCTGTTACTCAGAACAGTAACATGATCCCTGGTATGGAGGGACCGTCTTATGAACAAAGGCTAAACAGGTTGGGTCCCTATTCATTGGAGTTTAGAAGAATGAGAGGTGATCTAATTGAAACATATAGGATTCTTAAGGGGCTTGACAGGGTAAATGATGAGAGGATGTTTCCCCTCATGGGAAGAGAGGACATAGTCTCAGAATTAAGAGATTCCAATTTAAGACTGAGATGAGGAGCAATTTAGTCTCTCAGGGGGTTCAGAGTCTTTGGAATTCCTTGCCACAGAGAGCTGTAGAATTCAAATATTGAAGCAGTCCATGTCCCCATGCAGCAAACTAGATTCCTGACCTAACAGCACTACTGTCGTACAAGTACCACACAGGCTGAAATAATCCAAGGTGTTGACTCCCTACTACCTTCTCAAGGAAAACCAAGAGTGACAAGAAATGCTTGCTCGTGATGACATTCTGTTATTGATTAAAACAAAGCTAGAGTTTAAAAGGTGGTTTTTGTGCGTACATGCCTGTCCCAAAAATAGTTTGCAACCAGTTAAGTGCTTTTTGAAGTGTAGGCACTGTTGCATAGAATGCATAAAACAGAAAATAGAAGAAACAGCATGCCATTTGGCCCATCGAGCCTATTCTGTTATTCAATATCATCATTACCGATCCTCTATCTCAATATCAATACTCTCTAATGCCTTTAGCCCAGAGAAAGATAGATAGAGACAATTCCTCTATACAAGGGATTATCCCAGGGAACCTTCTCTGTCATCTTTCTAACTATTCATTTATTTCTTAATACATTCAGTGACCTGGCCTCCACTATCTTCTGTGGTACAAAACTGCAAAGCTTCACCACTCGCTGAGTGAAAAAGTTTCCCTTTACCCCAATCTCAAGTGTCCTATCATATATCCTGAGACCAACATCCCTTGTTCTTGACCCAGTGGCAAAGGGAAACATCATCCCTGAATCCAACCTAATCAGCCCTGTCAAAATGTTATATGTTCTGATGAGATCCCCCTCTCATTCTTCCAAATTCCAATAAATTTAGGCCCAATTGACCAAATCTCTCCTTGAAGGACAAACCTGCCACCTCAGGAATCAGTATGGTGAACCTTTGCTGCACTTCTCTGTAGAAAGTGTATGTTTTCTTCAGTAAAGTGACCAAAACTATACAAATACTCCTGATGTGGTCTCAGCAAGGCTCTATACAGCTACACTAATTGCTGCTGTGCTCAGACTCTCTTGCGATGAAGGCCAACACATCACCTGCCTTCTTAACTGTTTGCTGAAAATGCACAAAACATAACTATCTGCTTTCAGTGATAGTTTAAAAGGACACCCAGGTTCCTTTGTACACCAATATTTTCTAATCCACCACCTGAATTTGGCCCCAAAATCATTTTATTTGTTACCTCGTTTTGTGCTGTCAGCAAACATGGAAATTTACGTTTAATTTCCTAATTCAAATTGCTTATATTGAATAGATGGGCACAAGCACTGACCCTTGTGGTATTCCACTCATCACTGCCTTCTAAAATGACCCATTTATTCTTACCCTTTGGTTAGCAAACAGGAAACAAAGTTCAATCCATGTCAGGAGAAAGTGAGGACTGCAAATGCTGGAGATCAGAGTTGAAAGTGGAGTGCTGGAAAAGCACAGCCAGTCAGGCAGCTTCCGAGCAGGAAAATCGACGTTTTGAGCATAAACCCTTCATCAGGAATGAGGTATGTGGGCCAGGGAGGGGCTGAGAGATAAATGGGGAGTGGGACTGGGGGGAAGATAGCTGAGAATGCAATAGATAGATGAAGGTGTGGGAGAAGGTGATAGGTCGGAGAGGAGAGTGGAGTGGATAGATGGGACAGACGATGGACAGGTCAAGAGGGCATTGCCGAGTTGGAGGCTTGGGACTGCGATAAGGTGGGGGGAGGGGAAATAAGGAAACAGATGAAATCCACATTAACCCCGTTATGTACCTTTGATTTTACAAATTAACTTCGCACCTGACAATTTGCACACAGCAAAGTCTAACAAACTGCAATGAAACAAACAACTAGAACATCCAGTGTTACTATAAGGACAATTATTAGCCAAGACAATGGGGAGAACTCCCCTAATCTTCAAGTAGTGTCGTGGGATATTTTCCATCTCCATCCGAGGGGGTTTGGTTTAATGACTCGTCAGAAAGATGGTGTCTTTATCAGTGCAGCATTTTCTCTGCACTTCACTGAAGCTTCAGCCTACATTGTGAGTTCAAGTCTCTGGAGTGGGCTTGAACTCAACTTCTGATTCAGAGACACTAGTGGTAGCACTACACCAAAGCTGCCATGGACATTTCATTAGAAATAAAAACTGAATGTACTGGCAATACTCAATAATTCTTGCAGCGACTCTGGAGAAATGAGGAGTCATACTGGACACCGAATTTAACTCGGTCTCTTCATAGATGCTGCCAGACCTGATGAGCATTTCCAGCATTTTCTGTTTTTATTTCAGATCTCCAGCATCTGCAGTCCTTTATTTTTATTGCCCACATTTCAATTTTCACTTAGCTGCAAAACCCCTTTGGACTAGTTAATCACTGACAGAACAAAGCAAGTATTTGGACTGAGCATTTTTCTTCAGATGTATCCACATTGAATGAGTTTACAATAAAAACATATACACACACCAATATGTTATCTGTGTAAACTATCTCCTGCACAAATGCAAACACAATTTCCTGGCTTGAATAAATGTGAAAGGTCAGAAATACAACCTATACTCCTGGAAGCTGGCTTCCATAGAAATCAATTCAAAGCTATAGACTTCTGCAGTAATCAATTTAAAGTGATTTCCCTGTGAAATCAATATTAAGAATAATGTGCTTATGATTTGATATGAGACAGACCTGTCATTCTGGTCAGTATCAACCAATCAGCAGTGAGAAAGTGGGACGGAAGTTAATTAGAAGCAGAAATAATTTCTTCCTGCCATGGACTTCTGTACATAGACTTGAGGCAAAAAAGCTTTAAGAATGAGCCTGAGAATCATCTGAGAATCACAGTTAATGTTAGTGTGCTCCAAAATAAGATGCTAAAATGCAGATTTTAAATTTTATTGTCATTTGTTCACAGGATGGGAGGAATAATGACAATATATCCCAGAGCTTAGTGACTAAGTGGGTCTGGGTCCTATCTTGGGAAACTCCTGCAGTCATGTCATGTGACGGAGATAATTGGTCTCCAACAAACACAGCCATGATTTTTTGATTGCTATGACTTCAAATCATCATTACCTCAAAAAATGCTTTGCTAAACATCTGGCCATTTTTCTTTCTAACTTCACTGCAATTAATTGCAGCTGTTTTGTTTAAAGTGAGGAGGATATTCCCTATTGCAACAGCATTATCTCAGTCTTTCTAAAGCACTTATCACCAAACTCTGGAAATACAAATGTAGAGGTCAAGGACCAATGAATTAATACTCTTAACAACGAGCAATCCCATATTCAGCATTGTGATTCAATTGGACTGCTGGAATTTGGCAGAGGGCCAGGGTTTGATATGTTCTTTTTACTTTGAAAACTGTTCACAATTTGCTTTTGAGCTTTTGTCATAAGTCACCATTTAATTACGCAGTCAGAGGGAGAGCATGCGCTATCCATGTGAGAATCGCCTATAGCCACAAAGAAATACGAGGACTGACATTATTAATTAAGAACACACAAATTGCAAATCTCATACTGGAGATTGGAAAGCAGTCAGGTCTACCAAGTGCTTAAGATTTAGCTCACAAAATCTGTCAAAGCCAACCACATTCTCACACATTCTCAGTTTTAATGAAGGTAATTGCAATATGTGATTTTTTTAAAATCACCTGTAGAAAGAACAAAACTTTTTTAGTTGAGATAAAGGAATACTGTAGGCCAGATATCACTAGCCTACATTGAAAATCATTCAATTATCCTCACAATGTCACTCTAAGCATGTTTAACAGGGTCGGTAACTTCCTCGCTTTTAGTCTCAAGAACGGTAAACAGAAAATCCTTAAAATCCCTTGTGTGGAAACAGGCCATTCAGCCCAACAAATCCACACCAACCCTCCGAATATCATTCCACTAGACCCACCTTCCTACCCTGTTCTCTGTAACCCTGAACACTATGGACAGTTTAGCACAGCCAATCCACCGGAAACCTGGGCATCCAGAGAAAAGCCACGCAGACACGTGGACAATGTGCAAACTCCACGCAAACAGTTGCCCAAGGGTGGAATCAAACCCGGGTCCCTGGTGCTATGAGGCAGCACTGAGCCACCATGCCACAAACTATTGGAATAGCTGGTGGGCATCAGAAAGAGAAAAATTGACATAAATTACTTTTAAGTAACCTCCTTAGGGATAAAGTAATAGAGCAAAATTGTTCAGCCAGAATTACCTGTGGGACAGAAGCAGACAATTTGCAAGTATCCAACAGATATGCTGTGAAAGGGGTCAATTCACAAATCAACAGAGTACATCTAGAGAATAGATTACAAACAAAAGGGTCTGGACTTGGACAGAGTTTATGTTTATTGAATGGGCACAGCTGCAGAGATTGCAGAAATGATGGGAAGCTCGCATCACTCATATCTGGGGGTTCTTAATGCAATTTAAATAAAATAACACAATTATCTGGTCAGCATTGGACCTTCCATGTGTTCAAGAACCCCAGAGAGCAGAAACCCCACACAGAAATGCACGCCATTTGGTGGCCAACAATTGCTGATTGTCAACAGTGTACTGGGAGTGGTGAACTCTATCCATAATGTTAATAGACCTTTATTAGTTGTCATCACTGGAGATAGATGACTGTGCTAACAGTGGGTTGGCAGAATTTTCAATGCTCCATCCCCATCACACATTTGCGAGACCGTGTCCATTGATCTGGACTGTTTGTGAATGAGGGCTCCACTACTAGGCCCTTGGAATATTTTAACATGTTTTGACACACCTTTCGAGCAGGTGGAACCTGAACCCCCAGAGATAGGGACATTGCCACTGCACCACAAGAGCCAAGGCCACTAAATTAGCTTTTGTGAACTACAGAAAACCCATGTGAGTTCCATTAAATTCCTCAGCCACCAATATTTTCCATTTGACTGAGGGATACCTGGCTTTAAGTTAAGTCATAATTCCAACAATAATTGTGCTCTCACATACAACAGTGCTTTTCTTGGAATAATATTGATCAGACGTGTAATCATATTAATTCAATCACAATCTGTAACTACATATTCCAGCATATCTCCCACTTTACCATTAGCATCAAACGAGGGGATCAACCCTCATACAACAAACAGTGCAGGAGGGCATGTCAGGAGCAACACAATGCATCATAGAGTCATAGATATGTACAGTATAGAAAAAGACCCTTCGGTCCAACTTGTCCATTCTGACCCAATATTCTAACCTAATATAGTCCCATTTGGCCCCTCTCTAAACCCTTCCTAATCATATACCCAACAAGATGCTTTTTAACTGTTGTAATTATACCAGCCCCACCACTTCCTCTGGCAGCTCATTCCATATGAACACCACCTTCTGAATGAAAAAGTTGCCCCTGAAGTCCCTTTTAAATCTTTTCCCTCTCTGTTTAAACCTATGCCCACTAGATTTGGACTTCCCTATCCTGGGGAAAAGACCTTGGCTATTCACCCTATCCATGCACCTCATGATTTTATAAACTTCTTAGCCTCTGACATTCCAGGTACAAGCCCTCCGTTTTTTCCTCTCCCGACATCCCCAACAGTACCCTTCCACCGACATACTCATTCGTTTGGCTGAACTGGTCCTCACCCTTAACAATTTCTCCTTCAAATCCTCCCACTTCCTCCAGACCAAAGGGGTAGCCATGGGCACATGTATGGGCCCCAGCTATGCCTATCTCTTTGTTGGCTACGTAGATCAGTCGATCTTCTGTAATTACACCGGCACCACTCCCCACCTCTTCCTCCGCTACATTGATGACTGCATTGGCGCCACCTCGTGCTCCCGCGAGGAGGTTGAGCAATTCATCAACTTCACCAACACATTCCACCCTGACCTTAAATTTACCTGGACCATCTCTGACACCTCCCTCCACTTCCTGGACCTCTCCATCTCCATTAATGACGACCGACTTGATACTGACATTTTTTACAAACCCACCGACTCCCACAGCTACTTGGATTACACCTCTTCCCGCCCTACCTCTTGCAAACATTGCAACCCGTATTCCCAATTCCTCCGCCTCTGCCGTATCTGCTCCCAGGAGGACCAGTTCCACCACAGAACATACCAGATGGCCTCCATCTTTAGAGACCGCAATTTCCCTTCCCACGTGGTAAAAGATGCCCTCCAACGCATCTCATCCACATCCTGCACCTCCGCCCTCAGACCCCACCCCTCCAAACGTAACAAGGACAGAACGCTCCTGGTGTTCACCTTCCACCCTACCAACCTTCGCATAAACCAAATCATCCGCCGACATTTCCGCCACCTCCAAAAAGACCCCACTACCAGGGATATATTTCCCTCCCCACTCCTTTCCGCCTTCTGCAAAAACCGTTCCCTCTGTGACTACCTGGTCAGGTCCATGCCCCCCTACAACCCCCCCCTCCCATCCTGGCACCTTCCCCTGCCACCGCAGGAACTGCAAAACCTGCACCCACACCTCCTCCCTCACCTCCATCCAAGGCCCTAAAGGAGCCTTCCACATCCATCAAAGTTTTACCTACACATCCACTAATATCATTTATTGTATCCGTTGCTCCCGATGCGGTCTCCTCTACATTGGGGGGACTGGACGCTTCCTAGCAGAGCGCTTTAGGGAACATCTCTGGGACACCCACACCAATAACCACACCGCCCTGTGGCCCAACATTTCAACTCTCCCTCCCACTCTGCCGAGGACATGGAGGTCCTGGGCCTCCTTCACCGCCGCTCCCTCACCACCAGACGCCTGGAGGAAGAACGCCTCATCTTCTGCCTCGGAACACTTCAACCCCAGGGCATCAATGTGGACTTCAACAGTTTCCTCATTTCCCCTTCCCCCACCTCACCCTAGTTCCAAACTTCCAGCTCAGCACTGTCCTTACGACTTGTCCTACCTGCCTATCTTCTTTTCCACCTATCCACTCCACCCTCCTCCCCGACCTATCACCTTCATCCCCTCCCCCACTCACCTATTATACTCTATGCTACTTTCTCCCCACCCCCACCCTCATCTAGCTTATCTCTCCACGCTTCAGGCTCTGCCTGTATTCCTGATGAAGGACTTTTGCCCGAAACGTCGATTTTACTGCTCCTCGGATGCTGCCTGAACTGCTGCGCTCTTCCAGCACCACTAATCCAGAATCTGGTTTCCAGCATCTGCAGTCATTGTTTTTACCTGTTCAGCTCCTCCCTACAGCTCAAATCCTCCAACCCTGGCCATATCCTTGTAAATCTTTCTGAACGTTGTCAAATTTCACGACATCCTTCCAGCAGGTCAGAATTGAATGCTGTATTCCAAAAATGACCTAACCAATGTCCTATACAGCCACAACACAACCTCCCAACTCCTTTACTTGATGCACTGACCAATGAGGTGATGATTTGCTGAAATTAAAACACAAGACTACTTACATGGTAAACAGCAGGAGCAGCATGTGATAGATGGGGGTTAAGTGATTCTACACCAGCAGATCAAATCTAATCTCTGAAATCCTTGTACTGAAGACTTGTATTCGAGAACTTGCTGCACCCCTAGCCAAATTGTTAAAGTACAGAAACAGCACTGGCATCTCCTGACAATGTAGGAAATTGCCCAGCTATGTCCTGGCCACAAACATCAGGTAAAAATGTAGCCAATTTTGAGGGCACAGATCCAAATCCTAACTGTCGAGAGTGTGTTCCAGAAAAGCACAGCAGGTCAGGCAGCATCTGAGGAACAGGAGAATCGACATCTTGGGCAAGAGCCCTTCATCAAGAACTCTTAACTGCTGTCCCCACAATGAAAATTCAGAGAATGTTTTCCAAGTTGGGTATGCAGAGCCAGATGTTTTCCTGATTCTACACTCCTGACTTGAAAGTAAAACTTAGATCATAGATAGACTAATTGGACTGAAAGGTATTGCAACTGGTACAGTGCACAGTTTAAGATTATCTAAAGTTGCACAAAAATAGTTACGAATGCATGCCTCTAGTGTTTAATGACTTCCAGCTGTGACATATGGACAATCCCAGGTTTCATTTATGAGTTTAAAACCTCTTGTGAAATAGTTCAGTTGACTTGATTAAATATAACCCAATATTTTCAAACTATTTTCTGTATCATATAGTTTTCACATGGACAGCGGATCCATGCGCCTCAATTTAAAAGGAGTTGCTCCATTATCTGGGTTTCATAGTTAAACAGGGTTTGATCTCCACATTCCAAGAATCGTCAGTAATACTGCTTCAAATCATCTGACTTCTATCAATTGTTTCATCAGTATATGTGGTCTAAAACCTTCCATTGTCATCTTTGTGGAAAACAGGGTTTGGAGGGGGCAATCAGAAAAAAACTGAATGTCTATTAAAGAAAGTAGGAAGCCCCTTTCAATACAGACATCAACCAGGAAATTCCCAGCTTTGATTCCAGTGTGTCAAGACCTGGGCACAGGAAGATGTTGGATTGGATTTGAATGGCAGCTACATTCATTCCAGTTGCACACGAAAGATGATTAACTTGGACAAGATGCCAGAGGGTTAAACTGGAACAGAACCCCAGCAGGGAAAGAAAGTACGTTTGGATGGGGCAAAAGCATACCAAAAAAAAAACAGCAGTACCAAAACACAACCAGAAGGCAAAACTCATTTTTATTAAAATAAAATCCCCAAACCAATTCAAACTATTTGTTGGGTATGGTGCAAGAAGAGATACAAAGTGAGAACATGAATGCGGGGAAAAATGCACAAATGAGCAGATGACTGTGAAGACAAGAGAAAAATGACGGAACAAGAGACATGGTACATTTCTATAATATCTTTCACGATGAAGGATGATTCGTAACATTTCACTTTGATGTGTAGTCACTGTTTCAATGCAGAAAACACAGTCGTCAATTTGTACACAAACATTTACCGTTTTAATTATATCAGTTGAGTGATAAGTATTGTCTAGGTCAGAACTTCCATGTTCATCCACAAATGCCACCTTGGAATTCTGTTCACCTCAAAAGGATAGAAAATGACTCAATTTTTATGCAACATGTAAAAGACAGAATCTACAACAATAAAGCAATCCCTTCATACTGCACTGAAGTGTCAGTGTGGGTCAGATGCTCAAGTCCTGGCGTAGAGCTCAAATTTGTAATCTTCTGACTCAAGTGATAAACTACAGTTCATCTCATCCCCAACTTTAATAGCCAGCAGACAGACTGACTTTCTTTCTACCTAAAGTTCAAGATCTATTCAGCCCTTTTTTACACAAATTTAAAAAAATTTCAATTTGCTTCCCAACATAAAAGTTAAGGACATCAGTTACGACTTTTTGAAGGTTTTAAAGTAAAACCAATAACAGTGGGGCTCAAAATTAATATCTGAATTCAAAGGATACTGTCAGTCTAATTACAGAACCTTCCTGTTTAAGAGTAGCGCATTTTAAGTACTCAAAAGTTGTTTCTAAAATTAAAGACGCTTACCCTTGTGCAGAGGTTAATTGGTGCCCCCATGTCTGTTAAAATTTGGAAAAAAGATTAGAGTGATGCCGGAAAAACACAGGTCAGGCAGCATCCGAGGAGCAGGAAAAATCGACATTTCAGGCAGGAGCCCTTCACTTAAAATTTGGTGCCAAAGCTGGTTAAAATCATCACTCCATATTTGATGTAAACTCCACCTAGTGGCTGAAAGCTGCCTTTATCTCTTATAGGCAAAGACCGACACCGAAGAAAACCTCTAAAAGAGGCCTTAACTGTTAAAAAAACGTTAAAAAGAAGCAAAGGGAAAATAAAAGCAAACAAGCGCTGCACTCAACTTTACTAACACAAAAGCCGTTGACCGTCAACAAGAAATGGATGACAAACATTTGATTATGGATTTGGGCAAGTGACAAGAGGAAGGTCTGTGATACAATTAAAGAAGTTAGCACAGACAGAGAGAAGGTTCTAAGTGGTCTGGCAGGCTTAAGAGTAGATAAATCTCCAGGGCTGGATGAAATGTATCCCACATTGTTGAATGAGGCAAGGGAGGAACTAGAAGGGGCGCTTGCAAAGATTTTCAATTCCTTTCTGGCTGCAGGAGAGGTGCTGAAGGACTGGAAGACAGCCAATGTGCCACCATTATTCAAGAAAGCAGCAAGAGATAAACCAGGGAACTACAGACATTCTGAGGAATGGAATTATTCTATACTTGGAGAGATAGGGATTAATCAAGGAGAGTCAGCATGATTCTGTTAAGGGGACGTCACGTCTGACTAACAACTGTGTTTTTCAAAGATATGGCTCGGTGGCTCAGTGGTTAGCACTGTTGTTTCACAGCACCAGGGACCCACATTCAATTCCAGCCTTGGACAACTGGCTGTGTGGAGTTTGCACGTTCTCCTTGTGTCTGCGTCAGTCTCCTCCAGACATTCCAGTTTCCTCCCACATATCAAAAGATGTCCAGGTTAGGTGGACTGGCTATGCTAAATATCCCACAGTATGTAGGATGTGCAGGTTAGGTAGATTAGCCATGGTAAATGTAGGGTTACAGGGATGGGGTGTGTCTAGGTGCGATGCTCTTCAGAGGGTCTGTATGGACTTGATGGGCCGATTGGCCTGCTTCTACACTGTAGGGATTCTATGCTGTGACTAGGTATATAGATCGGGGCAATGTTTTTAATGTAGTCTATTTGAACATCAGTAAAGCTTTTGATAAGGTCTCACATGGGTTAAAAGCCCATAGGATTCAAGGACATTTAGGTAATTGGATCCACAACTGGCTGAGTGGCAGGAAGCTGTGTCTCAGGTGTGTTTGACCGACTGGAAGTCTGTGTCTGGTAGGGTTCCACAGTGTTGGGGACTTTATTGTTTGAGGTTTATATAAATGATTCCGACTTGAATGTAGGAGGGTGGATCAGTAAGTTCACAGGAGTTACCAAAATTGGCGGGCATTGCCTTAGATTAAAGGAGAACATAGATAGGGTGGTTAGATGAGCTTATCAATGGCAAATGGAATTCAATTTAGATAAATCTGAAGTGATGCACTTGGGCAGGACAAGCAAAGCAAGGGGAATACATGATGAAAGGTTGGAGCCTGGGAAGCAGTGAGGATCAGAGAAAGCTTGGTGAACATGTGCACCAGTCCTTTAAGACATCTGGACAGGTGGATAAAGTGATTAATAGGGCATATGGTATTCTTGCCTTTTTTTTTAAGTTGAGACATAAAATTTAACAGCAGAGAAGTTAACATGGAACTGCATAAAACATTGGTTATGCCGCAGCTCGAGTATTGTGTGCACCTTTGGAACCCACATTATAGGAGGGACATAATAGCATTGAAGAGAGTGCAGAGGAGATTTACCATGATGTTGTCTGGGCAGGACAGGTTCAGTTATGAAACTAAGATTGGACAGACTGGGGTTGTTTCTCTTAGAGCAGAGGAAATTGTGAGGGAACATGTTTGAGTTAAAACTATGAGGGGCACAGATAGGGTAGATAGGAAGAAACATTTCTCTTGATGAAGGGATCAATGACTGGGGGCATACATTTAAGGCAAGCGGCAGAAAGTTTAGTAGAACTGTGCGGAAGAACTTTTTCACCCAAGGCAGTAATGGGAATCTAGGGACTCACTGCCTGTCAAGGTACAGGCAGAAACTCTCAGAACATTTAAGAAGTATTTTTTGTGCACTTGCAATGCCCAAGACTTTGGGCCAAGTGCTGGAAAATGGGATTAGAATATGTGTTTGGTTTTGACTGGCACAGATACAATGGGCCAAATGGTCTTTTTCTGTGCTGTGGATCTCCATGGCATCTTCACTGAGTTACAGCTGTTCAAGCAACACATGCACCTCACTTAGCAGATCGAACCATAAATGATTCTAAGGGAGGATTTCAAAACTCCTACTTGCTATCAGCAAAAGGTGGCTTCAGAGAGGTCTGAGGACGATAAAAAAACATCCAGAGAACAAGTGGAGAGTACTTGAGGTCCAGCTGAATATATGAATTAACTCCTGGATTAATATGCAAGTTCAGTTTGGATTTGCAAAATTATATACCTGAAAGGTAACAATGCTCCAGGAGTGGCAGGACTATTAGTATGCACTGACCTCAGCATCATAACCACATATGAGATTCAAACCACACCCACAGTAGTGAGAATGAATGGACCTACAGAGTATACAGACGAGAATGAAACTGATAGACCGTCAGCAAGTATACACAGAGAGCGCAGGTCAGAAATCCAGTCACAACTAGCTGGAGATCAGCAAAGGTTTCGAAGACATAGCTAGTAGAATAGATAAGGGAGATCCAGTAGATGTGGTGTATTAGCATGTCAAGAAAGCTTTTGATTAGGTCCTACATAAGAGGGTCGCATGAAGCTTATGGGAGTGGAAGTAATATATTGGCATGGATTGAGAACTGGTTGACACGTAGGAAGCAAAGAGTGGGAATAAATGGTTCTTTTTGTCAGTGGGAGATAGTGACTAATAGGGTTCCAAAGGGATGAGTGTTTTGGCCACAGATTCACTATAAACTATTTATTCACTATGAATGATTTGCATTTAGGAACTAAATATGGACGTAATGGAGAGTCATGAGGGGTGTGCAAGTAGGCCTCATGGCAATCTAGGAGAACATGAGAACTGCAGATGCTGAAGATCAGAGTCAAAAAGTGTGGTGCTAGAAAAGCACAGCCAGTCAGGCATCCAAGGAGCAGGAACACGATCCAAGGAGCAACAGAGTTTCGAGCATATGTTCTTCATCAGGAGTGCAGTGTACTGCACCTAGAGTATTACAATGTCGTGTGACCATACCCGAAGTATTGTTTTATAGTTTTGCTCTCTCTCCCTAGGAGAGGACATGCTTGGCTGATACCAAGGATGTGGGACTGTTGAGGGGAGATTGGTTGGGCTGAGCCTGTATTCAATAGAGTTTAGAAGAATGAAAGGAGATCTGACTGAAACATAAAATTCTAACATAGATAGACAGACTGGATGCAGAGAGGATGTGTCCCCTGATTGGGATGTCTAAAATTAGGGATCACAGTCTCAGGATATGGCGTCTCAGAAAGTGACTGAGATGAATTTTTTTCTCTCAGAAGATGGTCAACCTGTGGAATTCACTATCACAGAAAGCTGTGGAGGCCGAGTGGAAAGCAGAGTGGTAGACATTGTCTACATGGACTTTAACAAGACCTTCAACAAACTTCTGCACAGTAGACTGGTTAGTAAGGTTAGATCACATGGGATCCAGGGAGAGCTACCCAGTTGGATACAAAGACAACAGAAGGTGGTGGTTATGGTTTGTTGTTCAGACTGGAGACCTGTGACCAGCAGTGTGCCTCAAGGACCTATGTTGCATCCATTGCTGTTTGTCATTTATATTACTAGGATGAGAAAATAGGAGACATGGTTAGTAAGTTTGAGATTACACCAAAATTGGTGGTATAGTGGACAGCGAAGAATGTAATCTAAAATTAAAACAGGATCGTGATCAACTGGACTATTGGGTCAAGGAATGGCAGATGGGGTTTAATTTAGACAAATGTGAAGTGTTGCATTCTGGTAAGACAAACCAAGCTAGGATTTACACATTTAATGGTAGGGCTCTGTGGAGTGTTTTCGAATAGAGAGACCTAGGGACGTAGGTACATAGTTCTTTGAAAGTGACATCACTGGTAGATAGGATAGTGAAGGTGGCATTTGGCACACTTGCCTCATTGGTCAGAGCATTTAGTACAGGAGTTTGGAATGTTATGTTGCGGATGTACAAGACATTGTTGAGGCCATCTTTGGAGTACCACTACACTGCTATAGGAAGGATATTGTTAAAATGGAAAGGCTGCAAAAATGACTTACAAGGATGTTAGTGAGACTGCAGAGTTTGAGTTATAAAGAGGATGACAATGCTGTTCAGAGGTTATTTTATGATGTTGTCTTTTTTTGAAGAGAGGTTGTGAAGCAGAGGCTTTGAGCAATCTACCAAAACCACGAGAGTAAACAGCTTGTGAGGCCTTGGGGTTTTATTTTGAAGTTGTTACAATGGAGGCAGCCTAGCTGGGTGTGGCCAGCTCTCACAGACCAGCCTTTCTAGTGTTTTTAGTTTTTAGCTTTAGCTTTAAGCAGTTGCAGTTGTGAGCTTGAAGTAGAATCTATTATTTTCCCTTTTTCAGTATGATTTCTCCACTGACTGACTTATTCAAGAAGTGCAGAAAATTTCAGTGGACAAAGGAATGTCAGAAAGCATTTGACAGCCTGAAAGCGGTGTTAGCCACACTTAATTATGCAACGTTATTGTTGCGAGTGATGTAGGTATTGGTGCTTTACTCTTACAAGATGAAGAAAAGAAGATGACAAGAAGATAGAAAGACTTATTGGGTATTTTTCCAGGAAATTTAATATTCCATGATTGAGAAGGAAGCCCTGAGCTTGGTGCTGGTGTTAAAACATTTCAACATGTATATTGCCAGTTTTGTCTCTGAGGCAATTGTATATACTGATTGTAACACTTTACAGTTTTTGGATAAATTTAAGGTCAAAAATTGAAGCATGTTTAGATGGAGCTTATTATTGCAGACATTCAATTTGAAAATTATACAAGTGGCAGGACGAGAGAATGTGTTTGCATTGTCGTGACTTTGATGAAGAAAGATAGAGGCTTTTGGTGGCAGGAGTAAACTAACTGAAGTACACTGCAGCACAGAATGTTTGCATGCTTAGAGTCAATGTGATGTATATATATTGCAGTGTACTAATAGAGTAAGACTAAGGATTTTTTTTAAAAATGAGGCCGTCTTTCTATATCGATGGTTCATTTTTTTTATTACAAGGGGGTGGTGTGGCTGTGGCTGTGGCTTTAAAAGGTTATTTTGTGCTGATTATTTCTGCGGAGAGGTTGTAAGGCAGAGGTATCCAGCAGTCAACCAAAACTACTTGAGTAAATCGCATGTGAGGTCTTGGTTTTTTTGAACAATGGATGGGTGTGGTCAACTCCCAGGCTCTCGGTTTGTTTCAGTTTTTACATTCAGATTTAAGCAGTTGCTGTTTTGGGCTTGAAGAAGTAGAACATATGTTTTCCCTCTCAGTTACAGCTAGAAGCTGGGAATTCTTTCTGCTACTGGGTTACCTGGGAGACAAATCTATTTTTCTGAATTTTCCTTTTTGCCAAGGGATGTTGCTATATTGGTACAGTTAATTAGCAATATTTACTGTATCTTTTATTCTGTTGAGTGTTCCAGTAGACTTGTTATTCTAAATTCCTCTTTGTTTGTATTTTACTATAGCGTTTATATAAATTGTGTTTCGCTTAACATCAAGTAGTTTGATGAGTTGCAATGCATTTGGAACACAGCACTTTCCTTTTGCTTTTAAAATAAGAAAAAGTTAGGGTCTGTCTACCTTCTTAAAATATTACAATAGGGATCTGGTCTGGTCCATAACAGACAGATTGGATAGGCTGGGGCTAAGGGGTGACCTTTTAGAGGTTTATAAAATCACAAGGGGTTTAGGTCAGGTGAATAGCCAAGGCCTTTTCCCCAGGGTAGAGGTGTCTAAAACTAGAGGATTGTAGGTTCAATATGAGAGGAAAATGACTTGAAAGGGATCTGAGAGGCAACTTTTTCCACACAAAGGGTGGTGGGTACATGGAACATGCTGCCAAAGGAAGCGATAGAGCTAAGTACAATTACAAGTTTTGGACAAGTACATTGAAAGAAAATGTTTAGAGGCATATAGAGCAGATGCAGGCAAATGTGACTAGTTCAGTTTCAGAAAGCTGGTTAGCATGGACAAGTCGGGTCAAAGAGTCTATTTCTGTGCTGTATAACTCTACGTACCTATAAGGAATATTTTTAATATGTCATCAGCATTTCATAGCATGTGAGTTCATGATTGAAAACACTCAATATTCATCTCGGTCATATTGCAACATGATGCCCTAACTAAAACTTCCTACATTACATCCAAATTACTTTGAGTCAAGAGTGTGGTACTGGAAAAGTACAGCAGGTCAGGCAGCATCCGAGCAGCAGGAGAATTGATATTTTGGGCAAGAGCCCTTTTTCCCAAAACGTCAATTCTCCTGCTCCCAGATGCTGCCTGACCTGATGTGCTTTTCCAACACCACACTCTCGACTCTAACCTCCAGATCTGCAGTCCTCACTTTCTCCAAATTACTTAACTTCAGCCCAGGCTTATGAGTGCCCAAGACTGCAATGCACATAAGTAAATAGCAGAGCCTGTAATAAAGGTTCATTAGATTATTCAATTCTATGTAAACCACAGTTCACATTTATTGTTCTTCTATTTACTATTAGGCTGTGGGAGTCACTGGCTGGGCGACCATTCATTGTTTATCTGTAGGTGCCCTTGAGAAACTGGTAGTGAAGCTGCCTCCTTGAACTGCTGCAGTCCATTGGTTTGTTATGAGAGCTAACATAAGTATACATTACGTAGAAATTACATAGAACAAAGAACAGTACAGCCCAGTACAGGCCCTTCAGCCCTCGATGATGTGCCGGCCTTTTATCCTCTAAGATCAAACTAACCTACATACCCTTCATTATAATGTCATCCATATGCCTATCCAAGAGTCGCTTAAATGTCCCTAATGTATCTGACTCTACTACCACTGCTGGCAGTGCATTCCACACACCCACCGCCATCTGTGTAAAGAACCCATCTGACATCTCCCCTAAACTTTCCCCCAATCATCTTAAAATTATCCCCCCTTGTGAGACATTCGCCATGGGAGAACATCTCTGGCTATCCACTCTATCTATGCCTCCCATTCTCTTGTACACCTCTATCAAGTCACCTCTCATCCTTCTTCACTCAAATGAAAAAAGCCCAAGCTCCCTCAACCTTTCTTTCTTCATAAGACATGCCCTCCAGTCCAAGCAACATCCTGGTAAATCTCTGCACCCTCTCTAAAGCTTCCACATCTTTCCAATAGTGAGGTGACCAGAACTGAACACAATATTCCAAGTATAGTCTAACCAGGGCTCTGTGGATCTGCAGCATAAACCCAGGGCTCTTAAACTGAATCCCCCGGCTAAAAAACGACAACACACCATACACCTTCTTAACAAACCTATCAACTTGGTGGCAATTTTGAGGGATCTATGGACATGGACCCTGGGATCCCTCTGTTCCTCCACACAGCCAAGAATCCTGCCTTTAACCTTGTATTCTGCATTCAAGTTTGACCTACCAAAGTGGATCACTTTACACTTTTCCAGGTTGAACTCCATCTGCTACTTCCCAGTGCAGTTCTGCATCCTGTCAATGTCCCATTGAAACCTGCAACAACCCTCTACACTATCCACAACTCCACCAACCTTCATGTCATCAGCAAACTTACTAACCCATACTTCCACTTTCTCATCCAAGTCATTTATAAAAATCACAAAGAGCAGGGGTCCCAGAACTGATGCCTGCGGAACACCACTGGTCACCGAGATCTAGGCTGAATACTTTCCATCTGCTACCACCCTCTAACTTCTATGTGCCAGCCAATTCTATATCCAGACAGCCAGATTTCCCTGTAGCCCATGACTTCTTACTTTCTGAATGAGCCTACCATGGGGAACCTTATCAAATGTCTTGCTAAAATCCATGTACACCACATCCACTGCTCTACCTTCATCAATGGGTTTTCTCACATCCTCAAATAATTCAATAAGGTTTGAGAGACATGACTCACCCCTCACAAAGCTATGCTAACTATCAAACTATGGTTTTCCAAGTAATCATAAATCCTGTCTCTCAGAATCTTGTCCAACACTTTGCCCACCACCAATGTAAGATTGACTGGTCAATAAATTTCCAGGACTATCCCTATTCCCTTTCTTGAATAAGGGAATAACATTTGCCACCCTCCAATCATCTGGCACTACTCCAGTGGACTGTTATCAGCTATTATATCAGCCCAAATATTCAGCTGCATCTAACCATACTCCCCCTTCAGTTTCCAGCCCGAAACAAGAATCAGACTCAAACATGTCTCATTTAGCTACATAAAGTCCAGTGAGTTACTTCCTAAACTAAAGGAAAATCAACCAAATCTTCACCACACAGAAAGAAATCTTGCATAACGAGGATTAAAACAATTGACAAAAATAAGGTAGGGGAAGAGATTATTCTTAACAATAATGTTACAGTGTGAAATACTTTGTCTGAAAGCAAATTCAATAGTAACAGTGGAAGACCAACCGGAAGAAGCATGCCTTATCTTCTGCCTTGGGACCCTTCAATCACACGGCATCAAGATTACATTAGATTAGATTCCCCACAGTGTGGAAACAGGTCCTTCGGCCCAACCAGTCCACACCGACCCTCCAAAGAGTAACCCATCTAGACCCTTTTCCCTCTGACCTAACACTATGGAACAATTTAGCATGGCTAATTCACCTGACCTGCACATCTTTGGACTGTGGGAGGAAACCGGGGCACCCGGAGGAAACCCACGCAGACACGGGGAGAACGTACAAACTCCACACAGTCACCCGAGGCTGGAATTGAACCTGGGACCCTGGTGCTGTGAGGCAGCAGTGCTACCCACTGAGCCACCGTGCTGCCCCAACACGTCGACATCGACTTCATTAGTTTCCAAATCTCCCCTCCCCCCACCTTATCCCATATCCAACCTTCCAACTCGGCACCGCCCTCTTGACTTGTCTTGACCAGCACTACACTTTTGGACTCTGATCTCAGTATCTGCAGTCCTCACTTTCTCCAAGTGAGATGCTGGAAGACTGGAGATTTGCAAACGTGGTGCCATTAGTTAAGAAAGGCTGTAAGGAAAAAAGACAGGGAGGTATAGATTGGTAAGCCTTACGTCAGCGTCCATCTTCCTTCCCACCTAACTACTTCACCCTCCCACCTGCCTACCGCAAATCACACACCCCCTGCATCCACCTATCATCTTCCCAGCCACCTTCTCCCCACCGACACCGCCTCGCCCCAACATTCCTGATGAAATGCTCATGTCCGAAATGCCAACTCTCCTGCTCCTTGCATGCTGCCTGACCTGCTGTGCTATTCCAGCCCACACTTTTCGACTCTGACTCTACAGCATCTGCAGTCCTCACTTTCTCCTTGATAAATAGTTGAAAAGGAAATGGTTGCAGACATACAGGGAAGGCAAAGGGTTTGAACTGAACAGGTTACTCTTTTAGAGGTATAATGGGCTCAATAACTGAATTTCACATATTACAAGTCTAGCTTACAAAAGATTTTGTAGCAAAGTTTCTCTTCCCCTTTTCCCGATTTTTCCAACACAGATTTGCCAGCCATCATTTAAGTAATCCATTGACTTGGAGAAAGTCTTTGTCCTTAACATTTTGGCTAAGAACCGTAGGTAAAAACAATAACTGCAGATGCTGGAAACCAGATTCTGGATCAGTGGTGCTGGAAGAGCACAGCAAGCTGCTCGTTGGATGCTGCCTGAATTGCTGTGCTCTTCCAGCACCACTGATCCAGAAATAAGTACCGTAGGTGTTGAGTTTCACTGTGAGGCTCAGTGTGTTTTCTTACTGTAACTTAAACTTACCTTAACAAATATCTATCTCGCCCTTATGGCTTCTCTGTTGTCCCTCGGCTGGTATTGGAGTGTGCTTCTGATTTACTATCCCAGATCTCCTCAGCAAAGACTATCTTCAGTGACTTAACTAGTGACTGCTGACAACCATAATAAGCTTTCTGGCTTTTTGGATGGATTACAGCAATATAGAAATACTAGAATCTGAACTCTCTGGCTGAGCGGCCAAAGGACAGAACGGGAAGAAAAAGTAACAAAAGGCTGGGATGCTTTGAGCAAGCAAGCATACCAGGCATTTAGCCTGGCCCAGCTGGAAGCATTCCCTAAGCACCATATTCTTGCAGCAGCATTGCAAAGATTGTTGATGCTGCAGCCTTGAACTGCAAAGATGTACTGTAAATGGATCGGAGATATGCTATGAGAGTTCTTAAGCGACAGTCACATTTATGATGCCAATGTCAATGGATGTGGGTACACGTAGCCAATGATCAAGGAGCATGCCCTGAGATGTTGATGCCTAATGCCTAACTTTGAGGTTCACTGGAGCAAGAGGTGAGCCAACATCACCAGGACAAGTGAGATGCTGAGTGTGGCACTGGAAAAGCACTGCCAGTCAGGAATGAGGCTGATGAAGGGCTTACGCCCAAAACATTGATTCTACTGCTCCTCAGATGCTGCCTGGCCTGCTGTGCTTTTCCTGCGCCACACTTTTCGACTTGGATGCAGTTGTAGTCCTCACTTTCCTCAAATGAGCCAGGAGATTTGCTAATGTGATGCCATTATTTAAGAAAGGCTGTAAGGAAAAGACAGGGAAGTATAAACTGGTAAGCCTTATGTCACTGTGTGTAAGTTGTTGGAAGCGATTCTGAGGGACAGGATTACATGCATTTGTAAAGACAACGCCTGATTAGTTGGGATTGTCAACTTGGCTTTGCACATGGGAAGTCGTGTCTCAGTAACTTGATTAAGTTTTTTTGAGGAGGTGGCAACAAAGATTGATGAAGGCAGAACTGTAAGGTTAGATCACGTGGAATCTGGGGGAGCTGACTATTTGGATAGAAAATTGGCTTGAATGTAGGAGAGAGGGTGGTGGCACAGGGTTGTTTATTGGACAGGAAGTCTG